>NC_073265.2:76676500-77291000 GCF_029289425.2 Pan paniscus | reverse complement strand
CGTGAGCCACCATGCTCAGCCTCATTTCATTTTTGGCTTTAGCTTTTGACAACCTATTTTCAATATTATATAAATAATAACCTATGCATTTTTCCTAGAATTATTATAGTTTTACTACAATTAAATCTTAAATTTATTTAAAACTAATGTTGATATGGGATGTAAATCTAATTTTATTTTACTTAAAATTTGTTGACAATAAGAACAAATGCAAAAAGAATTAGAATTTTAATAGTACAGTTTACTTGGTCATGAATGCCATATTCACGTCAAAATCTTGTATATATAAGGAGAATTTGTGGTAAGATGATTCGTGTTTAAGGACTTTAAAGCCTCTTCAAGGAAATAATCCTGAGTGAACTATTAATAGGACACAAATACTTTTGCATTCCATGAAAACAAAGCAATAAAGTCAATGCACTAAGTAAACAGATAATCAGTACAGTTTATACTATTAACAGGTAATAGAAAACAGGCAATTTTCTTTTATTCTCTTTTGTTGTTCAGAAACTCTTCAAGGTCTCGTGTCTTAGTCCATTCAGTCTGCTAAAATGAAATTTCATAAGCCGGTTGGCTTAAAAACAACAGAAATGTACTTGTAACAGAAACAGTTTGGAGGCTGGGCAGTCCAAGATCAAAGTGCTGGCAAATTCAGTTTCTGGTAGGAGCCTGATTTTTGATTTATAGATTGTGACTTCTTGCTGTGTCCTCACATGGTGGAAGTGGCAAGACAGCTCTCTGGAGGCTCTTTTACAAGACCATTAACCCCACTCAAAAGGGTTCCACCCTCATGACCCAATCGCCTCTCCCAAAGGCCCACCTCCTAATACTATCCCATATGCAATTAGGTTTCAACATATGAATTTTGGGGAGGCACAGACATTCGGATCATAGCATAGCACCCCCATTCTTTGCAGATGTAATGAGGTGCCTATCTTTTTTTAAAACCATTTTTAGATATTATGCAGGGTAAGGGATATTTTTTCATGTGCTTGACCTATACACAAATTTTCAAAATATTTTTTTTGCTTGAAATTTACTTTATTCTTGTGGATATTAAAATATATATTCCATGGAAATCAATAGAAACTACAAACATTGAAAAATAAGGAACCGGTTTATATTGCCACCATTCAGAGATACCTAATGTTATTCATTTTGATTCATGCCCTTCTGTTTTTTCCCTTGTAGGCGTATTCACAGTTTTACTAAAACTTGTTTTTTTATATGTTGTTTGGTAGTCTTTTATTTAACCTAACTTAACAATATATTGTGACATCTTCCCATACTATTAGATGTGATTTTTCTATATATATTCCAGTGCATTTCAATTTGATAACTCAGAATGACTTGTGACTTTTATGTACTCAAACTGCAATTCTCATTAATGTGTAAAAAGTACATAGAATTAAAATCATGTGTACTAGAATTTTGCATATAGAGAATTTGCAGGAGAGTAAGTATTATAATAATGGAAATTAGTAGATGCTAAGTAGATAAAGAAACATTGCTAAGGTCTGTGAACTTCCTGTTGAGAAAACTGCCTAAAGATTTATCTGTACATAAATGGAAAGTGTGCAGGTTTTTGCAGGTGTGCATGTGTGTGTGTTTGCAAATAAACTCCTTTTTAAGAACCTGCCTTCAAGTCTGGCCTCAGTTTTCTGTAAATGAAAATAGAGAAAAAAAAAACAGCGAAGAAAAGCGATTCAGGAAGAACAACAGAAATAATTTGATATGGAAAATAAGACCCCTTATAAATGGAAACCAAAAAGAGTTTACTGAGTTTGAAGAAGAAAAGACTTAGGACAGATTTAGGGATTCCTGAAGGGCTTGTATTTCACCTAAACATAGATAGAATAATACATAATTTAAATTGTAGCAACAGTGAGTTTAATTAGGCCAAAGAATGAACTTTTGAATCATTAAATTAAATGCTAGAATGTAGCATCTAGGATCTCTAACTGGAAATTTAAAAAACTTATGGAATCTGTAAATGGGAATCTTAACACTTCAGATCTCTGATTGTTTGAGTCAAGGGTAGGGTAGAAAACAATCTGTTCAAATTTCTTTCAGTTATAAAATTTACATGTTTACTTGAAATTTGGAAAAATATAGAATATTTGAACAGAATGCATGAAATTCTACTGCAATAGACTTTTTTTTAGCCAATACACAAACTTTCTTTCTACAGAATCTCATAGCACATATTAATTTGTGTAATTCCATTTTTTTCATTTAACAGTACAGTATGCCATGAGAATTTTTGCTATCTTGAAACATTTTTGAAAAATCCATTTTGAATGGCTGTGTAGTATTCCACAGTATGGCTCTGCCCTAGCTTATTCCAGCCCCTTAATGCAGCTCAAGCATCAAACTCAGGATTTGATGATGCTGATGCATGAGTTTGAGAGAGTTCTGGTGTTGGATCTCGGAGAGCTGTCTGCCTTTAAGGATGATCCTGCCTCTTTGACTCACCCTCAGTGCAGTTCCCAGAGGCAGTGCTCTGTGCAAGCCTCCTCAGCTGCACTCATGACATACTGAAAAGCTATTACAGATAAAAAGGCTTAATCTTCATTCAGTCTGGCCTCAAAGAGACCGATAGGGCTTTCAGGAACTCTAATGGCCTTCAAGATAAGTTTTCTATTCCAATCCAAGCCCATTCCACACAGGCATTCTTTCTTCTGCATTTTCTCAGACTCAAGTCTCTCCAAAGTCACTTGTTTGCCTCTGCTCCCTTTGGACTTTATAACAAAATTCATTTATGTTAAGAATTTCCATATTCATATTTGTCATTAATAATCCACTTTGTGAATAAGGCATGCTCTTTCCAGGGTAAATAGGGAAGGAAAACAGCGTTGTCAGCTGAGAAATAATCAGCTAAGCCTTCCCAGGTCCACTGTGAGATTTGATGATGCCATTTCTAGAATTCTGTGGCAGAGCTGTGGGTGATGTTAGGCACAGCCCTGCACTGTCTGCGGTCAGGTAGAGAATGCAGATGTTCTTGTTTATCAAAATCCAAACATCTCTCTATAGGTCCAGAAAATGTTCCACTAATTCATTCAATGGTATTTTGACTCTTTTGATGTCCTTCAGATATTTGATAGCAAACTCTGTTTATAAATGAGGATCCCATGTGATTTTGGGGGGTTAAGTGTGTTGCATAGAGTGTGGTGACTCTAGGCTGCAATATAAAGGGAATAACACTGAAATCTTATGAAAGCAGCCTGGGTCACACGAGATTCCTGACAGACATTGCAATACATAGGCAAGACGGTTGGAATTTTCTTATATCTGCTTCTAGTTGCCCAGGTTTAAAATGATAACCAGAAATGGAAAAACAGTTGAAGAACTTATTCTAACCATAGAAAAATGGTTAACCCAGGATATAAGTGACTTAGATATGATGAGATTTTTGTATGCCCAGAGCCTACCATATACCAGGACACTTAGTAACATGATATGCATTGATTTGAATTGGATTCTAATATGTAAATCAGGATTCAAAAAGCCAGAGCTGTAGTGCTGCCCTACATCTAAATGGTCTGATTTCTTTCTGGAGTTCACTTCCTCCACGGGGTGCTGAAGTTAGATCAAGGTTTGCCTGAGTAGAAGTCATGGGTCACTGCTTGCTTTTCTGCTGTGCCCCAAATGGTCTTAGCATCTTTCACATCCCAGAACACCGGGAAGCCACTACCAATCAATAGACCTGGCACAAGTTGAAACTAGTTTCCCAACTGTTGCCTGAATCACTGATGGCCCCTTCTATCACTTTCTTCCTGTGATCTATCATTTATAATTGTAAATCCCCATTTCTTAGAACAGATTTTTTTTGGTCCATTTTTCTAGCCTTACTGGAGAAGAATGACTCCTGCAGTGTCTCCAAGAAGATGCCCTCTGAGTTCTGGCTTCAGATGCTTCCCTGACATACCAGAGGGCTCTTGTCTTCTTCGCTTTCTGCTTTCCCCTGATCCTGCCCTTGACAATGATTGAGTTCTTGCCATTTATGTGAGTTATCTTAGGGTAGCAGTCTCAAACCACAGCTATGTGGGTTGTCATGCTGGGAGCCAAGCTGAGGAGTTCCACAACTGAAACCAAGTGATCATGCATGCTTTCCAATTAGGAGAGAAAAAAGGCGTTGATTGGGAAAAATCATTTTTAAAATTTTAGGTACCTACATTTTATCTTAAAACTTTGATATCTACCTTTATCATCTGTTTAAAGTAGTAGCTGGTATGAAAAGGTTATAATTTAATTTACCACAAAAATATCTATTTGGTTATTACAAGTTTAATACATTAATGTTTAAAAATGTTCCAAAAAGCACTTTCCAGGTGCTTTGCAGTTGAATATATTTAAGAATCATTTCCCGAGACTGTTTGCTTTCCAAAACCAGAGACCATGCTCGGATGAGCTTTGAACCAGAGTGAGTGTGGAAATTCCTCCAAGTGCTCTCTTCTTCTTGAGACTGGACAATCTCCAGCCTTGCCTTTTTAGACTGGGGCTAGGGCTGGGAGGACAAGGTCCCCATCATGTTTCAGAAACAGAGGTAACTGATCACATTCAGTCACTGTGACTTTTCTGGTTACGGAAGTTATGATAGGCCCTGAGTGAAGACGATTGCCAGCCCTAGCCAGGTCATAGGTGTGTATAAAGAGGACACTCACCTCCAAGATCAACCCTGCCCAACTCTGAGGTAGTGCAGATACTCTGTCTCATATTCCACCACTGTATTGAGGATTGTAGCAATTAGCCTACAGAGCTGTCATTCATGGTCTAGGAATTTAGACCTAAACCCTGGAAGTAGAGATTTAAGAGAATTTTCTAATTCCTGTCATATTCCTGTCATTTGTGGTCTCTTAATCCAAGTATCCACAATGACTTACTTCCCAAGCCCTGGATGCTAACTAGAAACAGGTATTACAAAACTGGAGAACATGGCTTTCTCTTCTGACTGTTCAAGAAATTTGTATGCTTATGCTGAAAACCATTATTTCTTGAGATCTCGATTTTTTTTTCTTCCTTAGAAGATAACTTGTTGAGCTTGCCCATAGACTTTGGCTGGCTTCCAGGGCACAATGCTCTACCTGGGTGACTTGAGCATACAGTTTGCCCGCCCTAGATGAGGAGAATCTGGTTCTGTTTCCCAGTCTTTTTTATTTAGCACCTATCTGACATCAAGCCTTTTCATGCCTTCTCCAAATTGCATTACCAATAGGCAATACATGGTCAACGTCTTTCTGGGAAGTCCAAGACTTGTGCATGGAACAAAGAATGTCAATTCAGGAAGGAAAGTAAAACATATGAGTCAAATAAGCTATCTGGACAAGTGCGGACAATGCTTCTCATTTTTTCTTGGCCCACAATAACACATTTTGATTGGTGGATGAGCCACTGCAGATATTAAGCTAGTCAGCTACTGGCACCGGCACTTAAAACCTCAGGCTGCCCTTTTCCAAATGGTACTTAATGTGGCTAAGGATTCCCTTTCAAGTATCCAAATTGTGCCTCTAGCACAGGTCATTTGAAAAGATCTTTGAATTCTGAAGGTCAGTGGTCACCTGCCTTTTCCCTCCAGAAGATCCTACTCAAAGCTTTCTCATTCTAAGTTTCTCTCAGCAAATGCTGGCATGAGTGGGTTCTGAGAGTGTTGGGGGCTCCACAGCTGAGATAACACAAAGAAGATCTACAGCCATTCATCCTGACATTGGCAGGGTCAGTCTTTCTCCTGAGTCTGAACTACAGAGTATAGCAGACCCTTTCTCATCAGAGCAGAGTGATCTATTTCTGCTCATTACGAAGGGCATAGATTCTCTGTAGGAAAACAACTCTATCCACTCTTATTCCACTTGCTTAAGAGGTTCCAGGGAAACCTTGGTTATTCCTTTCCAGAAACCTTCCACCTTTACCAGACATAGTCACAACAATAGCTATTCTTTATCAAGAATTCAATATGGGCCAGGCTCTGTTAATATGCATTATTTTGTGAGACCCTCATAACAAGCTATCAGAAATTTCTATTTTATGAATGAAGGGACTGAGCTACAGAGTGATAGGGTCACTTTCTGAAGGTCACAGAGTTTAACAGTGGCAGATTTGAATCTCAGATCCTTGAGCCCATTCTTGGAACCACCATACAAACTTGCTCTATCTTTAAAAGTTGCCCTGGGAATTTGACCCAGCAATCCCAAAGGATTATAAATCATTCTACTATCATTACACATGCACACATATATTTATTGTGGCACTGTTCACAATAGCAAAGACTTGGAACCAACCCAAATGCCCATAAATTTTAGACCGGATAAAGAAAATGTGGCACATATATGCTGTGGAATACTATGCAGCCATAAGAAAGGATGAGTTCATGTCCTTTTCAGGGACATGGATGAAGATGGAAACATCATTCTCAGCAAACTAACAAAAGAACAGAAAACCAAACACCCTATGTTCTCACTCATAAGCGGGAGTTGAACAATGAGAACACATAGACACAGGGAGGGGAACATCACACACCTGGGCCTTTTGGGGGTTGGGGGACTGGGGAGGATAGCATTAGGAGAAATACCTAATGTAGATGACAGGTTGATGGGTGCAGCAAACCACCATGGCATCTGTATACCTACGTAAGAAACCTGCACATTCTGCATATGTACCCCAGAACTTAAAGTATATTAAAAAAAAAATTTGCCCTTGGTTTCATTTTCTAGTGACAGAACAAGAAAGAAAACCCAAGTTAACCACATCCCCTTTGTTTTTTTAACATGTAATATTTCAAAGCATCTTCTAAAATACCGTATTCTCTATGACTGTTGCCATTTCACAGATGGACAGTGTCACAGGGTATTGGCCAGATGGCCATGTGCAAAGGCTCGGATCTAGAGAATGGTAGGGATGGTTTCTGAACTCTGCATGTTAAATAGCATGTGCTGCCTCACTGGGCAGAAAGACAAAGAAGGCAGGATGTACTTAGTAGTCTGTTCATGCAGTCTCTTCATCCTGTCATTCAATAGATATGTATGGACACTACAAAGTGCTGCCACATTTCAAAGGGCAGGATCTTTGACACTCAACCACTTCCTTGGGACGTCTGAAGCATTTGCAAGTAATAGGTGTTTAATGGATTCCTAATGATACATGGGGCAGGCAGAGCTTATTCCTGTTTAGGGGCGAAGGTTAACCAACTGTATGCCCCAGGATGGGTAAACTGGGCTCAAATGAGAGAAAAAACATCCTGGACCTTGCTTTCCCTGGAGCTTTTTAAAGTGCAATTTTTGTCAGGATGATGATTATTTCATTCGCATTCCTCAGATCTGATTCCCTTTTCTCCCCCTCACCCTGCATAGCTCTTGAGCTATGCAGTACACCCCACAGATTCCACCACAGAAGGTTTCAGGCTGCATTTTCATCCAAGGGAGTGGGGGAATGAACTGGGAAAAGGGGTGATGATGATGTTCCTTCCTCTCCATCGGAGCACACTCACACCAATACCCAGATGTGTTCATGCACATGCCTGGAGACCTGCATGGACACACACTGTCTAAACACAAGCAAAGACAAACAAATAAACCCTCAGACCCCTAGGATGACGCATACACGGACATACATATGCATTACACCCACAGCCAATCACATACAAACACATTTTTGCAATATGTCATCTGCACCCAATTGCTCTTGTTCATTGTGTCATCCAATATTCTTAAGGTTGGTAAGAAGGTGGCTGCTTATTATTAACATTTTGTGGTGGGTGACTGCTGTTCTTATTTTAGAGGAAAAAGTGCATCTCATTTAGACATCAGGATTCCTATGTGAATGGTAGATATTGTTTCTCAGCCGTACCAACCCAGAAGACAAACAGACACCCAGGGCTCAGTCATCCTCCCTCTTTTCTTTATGGCAGGAGGGAATCACTTTCACCAGGACCCACAGCAGGTAGGTACTCATCTCACCTCCTAGCTCTCACCCTTCTGAAGTAAGGACGCAAACATACCAGGAATTGGCTTCCTAATTTCCTTTTTCTCTAAATATCAAGCAGCAACACAATTTCAAAGACCCACCCCCAGTAATTTTCCTTTTGCCAAGCTTCCCATCCCAAGGCTGGTCACGACCCAGGGTGAGGTGGAGAAACAACGCCCTGATCCTCACCATCTGCAGGAAAGTGATGAGGCCTTGTCTGGGGGCCGTAGCCTCCCTGTTCTGGGACAGACCTGCCTTGCCTGCCTGGAGGCCCAGCCAATGTTTTCACAGCTGTGGGCTGGGAGGGCTGCTCCCCAAGCTCCTTGCACACAGTTGGCCTGTGACCCAACAGCTGTGCACACCCAGGCATGACCCCGGTCCCTGTGAGGAGTGGGGGACCTGGCCAGTGCACCCCAACTGGAACTGGCCAGCCTTGCCTATGCCGGCTGCATCTCACACTTCTGACCCGCTTTGATAATGCAGCTATTAAATGGTCCTCACATGGCTTCCTTGGCCTTCTATTAACTCCCCAGGCAGCAACGACAGTCTTATTAACAGAAAATGGCTTCTTGTAGCAGTGTTCTATTTCTAATATTAATAATCATTGTTTAATAAAAACAAAGGGGGAAAATACAGGCAGAAAAAACAGACTGCTTTGCTCCTTTGTCATTTATCACCCTGGCAGGAGGCCACAGACGATGCCAACAACAGCAGTAACAGCAGAGTGGTTAGCTCCATGCCAGGGACACAGAGGCATGTGCACACACGTGCACATGCACGCATACACTCACATTCACACACATACACACACACCTGTTCCTGAAGTGGCACTTCATTCATCACATGGCCAATGTCAGGCTTAGAACCTCCTCCTCCCTGCCCTCCCCACCTTCCTCTGTCTCCAATCCAGCGTCTTCAGTGACTTCAATGGTCCAGAATGATATGATTAGCTGATGTCTTTCAAAAAAGAGAGGAAAGAGGGGGCTGCTGGCTATGGCATCGTCTCTACTCTCTTCTTTTACCCTTCCCATCAGGCCAGTCATCTGTAAGACAAATGGCTCATTCCTGCCAAGGCTGAGGAGAGTGGAGTTAAAAATGTAGTTAATTAAATTTACTCAAAAAGATCAACTCTCCAGATTAACAGCTGGGTTTATCGTCACTAAAAATAAACAGGGCAGGGGAAGAGAGGATGGAAGAGAGGGGAGCGGGGAGGCGGGTGGGGCCAAGAGGGACTTGGGGCTTTGGATCCTTGGATGCCGAGCTGATATTTAAAGACCTTTTACATTGTGAAAGATCTCAGAGAACAGCTGACATCTCCTGGGGGCCTGGGGAGGTTTCTATGATAACAAACAATCCCACTTTGAGGGTGAGGGGACTGTTCCCTCTTTGGGTTTGCAGAAGCCTGTAGGAAGACGAGTTCTTTGTTCATGGTGAGGAGTGTAGATCTTCAATTTCCTCCTTCAACCTCTCATCTAGCACCCACTCCCCATTCTCTTCCTCTATCTAAGAGCAGAATAATCTCTAAACAGAAAACTTACGCATAGAGCAAAGGCTCAGGCAGTGGTCCTGCAGGGGTAATGCTTTATAGCTCCTACTTTTCCCAGTACACTCCAGACCTTGCACCACCAGGACACCCACTCTCCTCCTCTGAGGAGCTGCAATATCCCCTGCGTAGGGTCAACTGGCAAAAGACATGTGGATGCCTTTGAAGAGTCCTTCAGTGAGGCTCATCCAGGTGAAATCTGGAGCCTACAGAAGGACTTTCCTGTCAATCAGAGTTCGTGCTCTGCTGTGTCACCCCTTCACAGCACAGGCTGCTCTCCCACTGCAGGGCTCCTATTCCTCCTTCAAAACCTTACACCCATGTCACTTCCTCCATCCCTCTTCATCCACTCCCAAGGCAAAGTGGATCTATCTGTCTTCTGCTAATTCAGTCCCCATTCTCACTGTTGGGTGCTTTGCCTTCTTGCTTACCTCCCTACTAAGCCGCACACCTCCTCACCTTGCTCTGCTCAGCACTCGGGTCATGCTCCTGAGTGGAACTCCAATGCTGAGCCAGAGGCAGAGAAACCAGCAGATACAGTGTCTGAGGGGGGAAGGTAGGAAGCATCTATGTCAAGTCGGGTTTGCATGTTGGTTTAGCCATGGGTGGCCTGAAACCAAAGAGCCCTGTGAATTCATCAAAGTGTCAGTGACCATTGACAAAGGACTTCCTGGCTTGAAAAATGGCTGTCACCCTCCTATCCTGAGCTTTACCTTGGAAACATCAAGAGAAGAAAGTCGGTGCCTTTTAGATTAATTTACACATCAAGATGTCATTCTGCAAAAGTTATTTGCTAGCTGCGAGTCTCTCCAAGTTCCCTTGCTCTGAGCAGGAGGTCACCCTCTGCCAAACACAAACAAGCAGGGATTCTGGGGGAGTGGAGTCTGTGTTGGGGGCTTGGAATCCTGGATGCAGAGGCAGCTCCCTGAAGTCTCGGCTTCTAGGAGTGCTGCAGTTAAGGCACTCGCTTGTCACACAAATTCCCCTTAAGGGCAGGCTGGGAGAGAAAAGAGGACTGTAGAATAAACTTTGACAGGGAGAAAGAAGAAAAAAGAATCCCCCATAAGCAGAAGATACACAGCACATCAAAGTTATTTTTTCCCCCAAGAGACAGACATAAGCTCAAAAAGCCATCATCTACCAGGATATTAATGTCGTTACTTTTTCATTTCTTATATTTAATATCCAAGGAAACCCGGCAGTGTAATAAAGCCACTCTATGGAAACACCAGTGCGAGGTGAGGACAGGGAGGAGCAGAGCTTCTGAGTCACACAGTCTGCTGAGCTCTGCCTCCCAGTCATTGATACACTCCAAAGGGCAGCGTCTCTTCAGGCCCTGTGGGCTGTTCTGCAGAAATGAAAAAAGCAAGAACCAATCTCACCCCCTGCCCTAACTCTGGGCCATTTCCTTCAGTGTCCTGGGGAGAGTGTCAGATAATCAGAACACAGCAGAACACAGCCTGTCTGCAAAGGCTGTCATGCTTTCCAGACCTGGAGAACACACAAAATAATGTCAGGCTTTTTACCCACCCTGGAGAGTTCAGCTCTCTTCACCCCCTGCATGGGATCTGGGCCTACCAGCTACGTAGAAATCAGGCCCTTGTCACCTGACTTCTTGGCTTTAGATACACCATTCCCCATTTAAGAGAGATGCCTCCTGCAGGTTCCTCCTTTGCATGGGGCATTTCTTATTCTCTACATGTGTGTCTGTGTATGTATGTGTGTCCAGCATGCAAATGACATAAAGTGCTTTACAGGACCCTGAAAGAGGAAATAGCAATCAATATGCCTGTCCAAACAATTAGAAAGAGATGTTTCCAAGTCTTCTAAATCTATCTGGCGTGTGTTAGATGCATGCTGTCAGGCTGGCTGTCATTAAATACCTTCTAAATAATGCAAAGACAATCAGATGTATAAATAAGCGATTCAATTTGGGTGATTGATTATTGGAATAAGGCTCATGCACCCAAGGCATGACATTTCCTACCACATCTCCATTTCATTTCTCAGGCGAGAATGATCTTCCTACCTCCTCTCATGGAAAATGATCTCGTGGCTGGAGGTTTAGAGCATGGGCAAATACTGTTGGGTCTTATGCTTGACTGTTCATCTTGCTTGAATATTCCTTGGATACATGAAACAGGTGTGTCTATTTTCTTTCCTCTCTGTAGTATGGAAAGTCCATGCTAGACTCTCCCAAACAAACTACATGCTATACCCTCCCAAACAACCATAGAACAAGTGCTTAAACATCTTTGAAGGTAGAAGTCTTGCAGAAAACCTTAATATGACTTGGCTTTTCTTCTCTCTGTTCCTACTAAATTTTCCAATGTTTGCAACTCCTGGAAAAAAACATAGTGAAATATTTTCAGTGTTCTTGCTATTTGTAGTTGTATTTCAAAAAGACACTAATATAGAGTTTATGTAGTATGGGGATCGCCACCAAATTATCTCTGAGAAAGTAATAAAACACACTGTGTTTCTCTTTCCTGAAGGTAGAACATCTGATCTGAGTCCTATAAACCTCCAGACCTAACTCCTGCCATCCAGTATCCGAGTCAACGGATTAAGCTCCTGTCTCCATTAAACCTTATCTCATACCATTGCAGCCTTTTGGAAGAGGCCCTCTTGCAGATTTGAGAGGAGAACATTCATAGGTGTTAGTTCATGACACAGCAGGACACGGCATGGCTCTCTAGCTCACAGTCTGGCATTTGTCGTTGGCAAAGTTCAATTAGTACAGATAAGAAATCCAAACTCTCTAAGCCCTAGTTTTCCTCACTAAGGAAGTACATTAGCCTTAAGGCAGAACTTCCTACCTGGCAAACAGATGTTTATCTAGATTAGAACCTCACTGCTCCAAGTGTGGTCCTTGGGCCAACAGCCTGGGCCTCACCCAAAAGAGTGTCTCAGGCTACACTGCAGACTTACCGAATGGGAATCTACATTTTAACAAGTCATCAGGTGACTCAAATGCACATTTAACTTTGAAATATGCTGCTCTAAAACCTAAAAGAAGTGTGGTGGAAAAAAGTGGGCACTGTGTATAGCATTTTATAGGGTGATATAGGTTAGGCAACCTGCTTTCACAACTTCACTATTTTGACCTGTAAAAATTGATATTGAAGGTGAAACTTCCTCTACATGGTAGCTGGAAAGCTAAATGAACTCATATATGCAAAGGGTTTAACCCAGAGCCTACACCCTCTTGGGCCCTCAGCAATAGGTGGGTTTTCTCTATCAGGTTTTTGACTTATAAAATGGTTACTATTTTTAAGAAGTTACTATTACTTACCCACTTGTAGTTTTCTATGCCTATGGAAGAGGCTAAAGCCAATTAAACAACTATAATAACACCTCGTCTACTAGTTGTTGTTATAGTTAAGATATAGTATAAGATAAAATAAACCAGATTAATATTGAATAGATTAATGTTAATAAAACAACTATAACAACACCTAGTAGACAAGGTGATGGGTAAATCTTAATTGTTTTCCTTCCCTTTTCTGAATGATAAATGGCATGTGAAGGCTAAGAACAGTGCCCAAAGACAGAATAAACCCTCAAAAATGGTAGCAGGGACTATGAGTAGTAGTTTAGGAATTTCCTTCAGGCAGTCTCTTAATCAGCTCTACCCTTGATTTTATGATGGTTTTTGTAACATTTTCACCAAGCAGGTGAATGAAAGCCTCAGAAAATTTCACGTCAAGTCATCTCTCCAAATGGTGCACTAGAGAGACACCTTGGCTTGGAAATAGGGAGGTACTTCTACTCCTGGGAATGCTGGTAGCACAATGTAGGCCTGGTTCCATCTCCCTGGAGTTGGAGGTCACCTTCCCTAGTGGGATGTTGTCAATGTTCTTTATTTGCCCAACTCAGACGCCTCAAGACTCAGTTTAGGTACTGTCTCCTCCAGGAAGCCTCCCATTACCCACGTTCCAGCTTAAATTGATGTTCATCCTCTGTTCTCCCAAAGTACCTGTGATTGTTTTTGCTGAGCTATAACCAAAGTCATCTTCTCTTGTTCCCCAGCTGAACTAAGAGGACCTTGGAGTCCAAATCGTATTCAATTTTGACCCCATGTCTCTTCAACCCCAGCCTCAATTAAGACAACAGTTATTCACTGTTAATGGTGATGTCAGCATTCCAGACATGTTAAACCATTTATTTCCACTGCTTCTAGTTGCTGTATTAGGAACAAGTGGTGCCCCCGTGCAGATAATATAGTATCCACCTTGTCCTCCTCAGGCCCCTTCCTGAGAAGTCTCATGTTTTGCTTTCATCACCTGCTACTAGCCTTGTGCAAGTTCAGAAAATAAACTCTCCAAGTCACTCATTGTTACGCTTTTCTTTTCCTCCAGTCCTGTTTATTTTATCACGTGCTCTTCACTTCCGAACAACATCCTCTCTCTCTTTTTCCTCTCCACACTTTCTTTCACCAAAACACTTCAAGTGAAAGATAAAATAAGTCATATTACCACTATTCCCAGGGTAAGCTGGGTAAATAGAAGTAAAGTCTTAAGTCAAAACAAACAAACAAACAAACAAAAAACAGCAACAAAAAACCTCTAACTGGGAAAACCTGGTTTTACTAAGCCATTTAACAGAATGTAAGATGCATACTGCCCTCTGAAGTGATTAAGTGACTTGTCACCATGGCCCTGCTGAGTATACAGACTATATACAGTCTGTGCGTTTCTGGATGCTGCACATATGGCAGTAAACGATACCGACATTAACCTTGCCCTCATGGAACTTGTATTCTGGTGACAGAAACAGCACAGTAAACCTACAAATAACAAATAAATTTGATATTTACTTTGGAAAAAATATCTAAAGGAACTAGGTGGGGTGATATGACAGAGAGTAGCTTGGAGAGGCCCCTTTGAGGAGGGAAGGAAGCACACTTTCTGAGCTGAGTCTCAACTGGCAGTGACACTAAGCTTGGTATGTGGACAAGGGGTGATAAGTGTTCTGGGCAGGGGAAATAGAAGAGTCAAAGGAAAAGGTCATGGCAAGTAAAAGAAAAAAGAAAAAAAGTCAATCTGATCAAAGTGAGTAAAGGGGGCATTCCTGTGAAATGAAGGAAATGGGGGCAGTGGGAAGGGGCCAGATTATTCCAGGCATTGGAGGCCATGGTTAAGATTACTGTATTCTAAGAGTAATGGGAGCCCCTGAAGGGAGTGACATGATCTGGTCTACATTTGTAAAAGATCACTGACCACTGTACTGAAAATGGATTGTGGAGAGGCGTGTGACTGCAAAGAGGAAGATAATTCTGAACTCCTCAGCAGTTTCAGCCCTGTAGAATTAGAATAGACTTGAATACACCTGTTTATGCAGTGCCACAACAATGACTATGGCTAAATTTTGAGCACCTTGACACAGAAACAAACATCTGATCTTCGACCCACTAACTCCTGGAGACAGCAGAATTATTTCAAGAAGTCTTGGGGTTTATATGTGTACCAATCATTATTGATAGAATAAGTAACATGGCTCATTTTAATATTATTTATATTATTTTTCAGTATAAATAGAATTATAATTGATAGAATACATGTACTGTTTAAAATGCATTATTTAATTCATAGAACTTTCTGTCATTATGTGTTTCACAGTTATATTAAATGAATTCTTTAATTGGTATGGAATCTACAAAATGAGTGAGTGAGTTAATTTCTAGATTTCATCCTGACTCAAAGAACACTATGCCCTCACTACACTGTCTCCTCTTCCTGGAGACCCTAGAAGATTATGTTTCCCCAGTCACACTAATGGTTAGGGTGGAACCACGAGATTGAGTTCTCAGCAGTGGGACTGTGAGCAGATGTGACGTGCTACTTCCTACCTGAGCTGTATAAGCAGGTATGTGTGCTCATGCTCTCTCTATCCACAGTTCACAAGGCTGGCAGCAAAAATCTCCAAAATGTAGAGTTGTAGTTTGGAAGTAGCTGAGATCTGGGATACCTGAGTCAACATTTAAGGAGGAGAGCGCCAAGGACCATGAGATGATTTGTGATAGACTAGAATGTAAGTGAGAACTAAACCTTTTGTTGTATTAAGCCACAGTGCAATTAGAACTTATTTATTGCTGCAGTCTAGTTTCTCCTAGGCTGACTAATGGCGTCCTTCAGATATACTTGCACCTGTAACCAGAGAGGCATATGCAAGGATCATCATTGCCATAGCATTTTGACAGCAAGAGATGGGAAATTGCCTAAATATCCACTCGCAGTAAGCTGGTTCAATTAGTTACAGCACATTCATAAGGTGAAATATGATTCTGGGATTATGAGGGAGCTCTATAAAGTACACTGTTAGGTGTCAAATGCAAGACTCAGTACAGTATCATAGTATTTGACCATTCATATGTGAAAAGGGTAAACTTATGTAACAGCAGCTAACATATATTGGGTGAATGTACCATTTGGTATTTTAAAGATTTACAATTATTAACTCAATCTTCACAACAGCCCTGTAAGGTATACCCAACATTATCCCCACTTCATCACCAATCGAAAGGACAGACAGAAACTTGCCAAACCCAGGCTTCAGGATTTAGGGTTTACACTTCTAGTAACTCACAATAGTCCATAAATGGGAATGCTTATTTATGCAGAGAATTTTTGTGGGAAGGAACACAAGAATCTGGAAGGAATAGGTGTCTTTGGGCAGGAGAACTGAAAAGTTGAGGACAAGGTTGGGAAGAAGATTTGAATTTCAACATATGCCCTTTAGGACTTCCTAATTTTATATTTTAACCATGTGCAGATATCATGTATTTCAAAACATAAATAGATTATTTTTAAAAGAGCAAATATATTAGCAGATTGTCTTAATTTTAACATCATGTCTCCAGTCTTCAGGACAGGCTGATTCCCAATCCAAAAGAAAAATCAGCTTGACTAATTTCTAGGACAGCAAAAGGAGCCTGAAGGCTCTCGGCAAAATCCTCGTCCCCTCTCAAGTCATGGTTTCTTTTTCTGCTCCTCCCCCTAGCTCCCCAGACCCTGGTGACAGAGAGAGGAACACTGCACCACTGTCTGCGAATGCATTCTTTGTTCAAAGAGAAGTTTTCACTCAAACAGATTTTTGCCTTTTGCAATTATGCCATTAAAAGTGTTCTGAACTTCAGAGTTGAAATGAACTCCAGAAAGGGTCTGCCCTTTTAGCTCTCTGGCTTTACATAATTTATGGTTTTGAATCTTATTAAAAAATGCAAAGGGATTCAGAAAAGGTTCTAGGCAGGCACTCATCCCTCTTCCCCTCCCAGCATAGTCCTCATTGAATTTCTCTCCCCACAGTGGTGGGGGCACTGTCTTCGGGATTGAAGGGTCTTAATCTGGGTCATGCGAAGAATACAGGCATATGGAAATTGTTCCTCAATCACCCTGCACATTTATTTGGCTCATCCGTTACCAGCTGTAATATTTCCCTCCCATGCCCCTTTTTCACTGGTACCTTCCCCTCCCCTCCCCTCTACTCCCCTCTCTTCCATTCCCTACTTTTCCTTCCTTTTCATCCAACTATCTTTCCATCTTCCCTCCTCTGACTCACCTGGTTTGGGGAGTGCCACATTCAGTGAAGTAGACATGACCAGAGGAAGGGGATGCTTGAAATCAAATTATCTGCTTTCTATTCTGTGCTCTGCCACTTTCCAAACATGTGCCTCTGGGCAAGCCGCTTTAACCTTTGAAGCCCCTTTTTGCAGGTTTGTGAACTAAGGCTAATAGTTGCATCTATCTCAAAGGTTACAGGGCAGGTTAAATAACACACTGAAAGTAAAGAACTTAACAATGTGTTTGCATATAATAAGCATTTAATATTAGCTTCGTTATTTTGGAGAGACAGAACGGGGTTGTAGGTGAGGTCATGTCTTCTGGGGGCAGACAGCCTGAGTTTGAATCCCCCTGGTCTGCTGTTTAATTGTTGCATCATTTTCAAAGTCACTTCTCCTCTCTAAGGTCAGTTTCCTTATCAGTATAATGGGGATAACAATGCCATTTTTCTGTAGGATTGCTGTGAGAAGGAATGAGATGAAACATCTGTCAGGGACTGACACAGGGTAGACCTTCAATAAACCCAGGCTCTTGGTGTGGCAATTTTGTGCCTAGCAGAGGGAAACAAACAAATAACATTCAAACAAAAATGTTGCTTTAATCCCTTGAAAATTATTTTATCTAATTACTTAGAAAGAAGGGTGGCCTCACCCTAAGCCAGATCCTTGGCTGCAAGTCCAGCCCTGGGCCGTTAACTATTGACTTTTAGCTATGCTGTCTGTTGGAAAAGGCTGCATACCCCAGACCTGTGACAGTTTTCTGGATGAGGAGGTTGTCTGAATTTTCACCTGGCAACCTTCAACTCTGTCCCCCCTCCATGGCAGGGATACCCCCAAACATTTTTCTCTGTTCTTGGCAAGCCCTCCACCATCTCCCTAATCAAGTTCCAGATAAGGAGCGCAGCAACTGAGAACATGTGTGTCTGTGTGGGTGGGTGCAGGTGGGAACAGGGTTTCCAGTGGAGAAGAACCAAGCCTCTGCCTCATTCTCAGCCTGGGACAAGCTCAGTGCTCAAGAGTCCAGGAATTGTGGCTTCCAACCTGGGCTTAGAACCTTGTTCTTTTGCTTCTGGCTGTGAACTCTGGCCAAGTTATTTAGCATCTCTCAACTTCAGTTTTCTCGACTGTGAAAGTGGAAAGACAACAGAGCATTCCTCAGAGAGTTGCCTGTGGAGTAACTGGCTCAGCAAATGGTAAAGGGGTTATAATTGGTCTAGCCTTGCATGATGGGTCTTCAGAGTAGCCAACCGAGGGTCCACGGTGGGCAGAGGGCTGGAGAAACAAAGTTGGACCCCTTTAAGATCTGAGGTTGCCAGTCCATCTGTTTCCCTCTACGTACAGTGTGAATGGTCCAGAAGTCAGCTCCTGCCAGAAGAGGACCCAGGACTGGGAGAGAGAGCTGGGAAGGAGCTGAATTGGATGGAAGGCTCTGCAGAATATCTGCAGAATCCGTCAATAGGCCTTCTTTCTGTGCGTGCTGCTTAAGCAGGGAGCTGGAATTTATTCTCTCTACTGCCCCCCTGGACTCGTTCTTGGCATGCTGTGTGCCTTCTCAAGACAACAAACAAATTTGCACCTCATGTAGCAAAATAAATAAATAAATGAACCGTGGAGGTATCCAGCGTCTATGGCAGGACGGACCCAGGAGCTCTGCCTGGCACTGCCCTCAGCCGCTCTGGCTCCCGAAGGCTCAAAGTGCCTTACTTTGCACCCTCTTAGATCCATCTCGTCTTTTATTTCAGAAGGTGTTAGGATTCTTTTATTTTCCAAGAGTTTCTTGGAACAGAATGAGAATCACAGACTGTCAGGGCAGAAAGGCACCTCGGGAATCATTTCCAGAGATTACAAAATTGCAGCCCATGGCAAATCTGACCCACAGGCACATTTTGTTTTGTTCATACAGATGTTTCTTTTTTAAAAAACGTGGCTGGGTGCATTGGCTCACGCATGTAATCCTAGCACTTCGGGAGGCTGAGGTGGGTGTATCACATGAGGTCAGGAGTTCAAGACCAGCCTGGGCAACATGGTGAAACCCCGTCTCTACTAAAAATACAAAAATTAGCTGAGTGTAGTGGTGGGCACCTGTAATCCCAGCTACTTAGGAGGCTGAGGCAGGAGAATAGCTTGAACTCGGCAGGCAGAGGCTGCAGTGAACTAAGGTCTTGACACTGCACTCCAGTCTGGGTGACAAGAATGAAACTCTATCTCAGAAATGAAATGAAATGAAATAAAATAAAATGAAATGAAATAAAATAAAATAAAATAAAATGACTGATATGCCAACTTTGAAAACCTGAGTTCCTTCTGGATGCACAGTTTCCCTTGCAGTCATCAATCTGGCAACCCTTGCAACAACACGTCAAAAATTGGATGGATGGGGAAGTGGCTGCCCCTTGGCACTGTGCATGAGCCTCCACCCACCACAGTCCTCATAACTTCCTATTGTGTTATACTCAACCCCTTTCATTCATTTCCTTATGTGCATGGCCCCAACTGACATTTGAATTTGCAACTTCTTTTTTTTTTTTTTTTTTTTTTTTAAATTGAGACCAGTCTTGCTCAATTGACCAGGTTAGAGTGCAGTGGCGTGATCCCAGCTCACTGCAACCTCCGCCACCGGGGTTCAAGCTATTCTCATGCCTCAGCCTCCTGAGTAGCTAGGACTATAGGCAAGTGCCACCACACCCGGCTAATTTTTTTTTTTTTTTTGTATTTTTAGTAGAGATGGGGTTTTGCCATGTTGGGCAGGCTGGTCTCAAACTCCTGACCTCAGGTGATCTGCCTGCCTTGGCCTCCTAAAGTGCTGGGATTACAGGTGTGAGCCACCGCACCCGTGAATTTGCAATTTCTAATCTAATTAACTCCTTAATATATGTATGGGAAATCTGAGAAGTGACTCTGCCAATGACACCAAAAAGCACAAGTGCCAAGAGTGGGATTTGAACCCATTATTTCTAGGTCAGAGCTCTCTTCATGGAGGCCAAGCCTGTGGATGGCAGCCTGTCTATATGGCATGCACACTGGCACTGACACTGAACCCACTGTAGGATTCTGCATCCCTCCTCTCTGGCCATCACCCCTCATGAGTTGTGGGTTCAGGCTGTGATAGCTGTTGTATAGGGCTGGACTCCAGGTTCCATCTGGGTCTCTCTCCAGATGGCCAGAGCCAGAGAAACAGGCCCAGAGACAATCCTTGCCTTCCAGTTGCATGTTTTGAGAGAGATCCCCTCTCTTTATCATCTCTCCTCTTATCCCTTTCCATTGTCTCTGTTATACATGCTGGTATCATAGTCTCAGTGTTTTGTGTAAATTGTGGTTAAGAGAGGTGAGCTCATGTGGTACAGGGTGCCTGGCAGCCCCAGAACTCAGTCTCACTGCCTTTCATCCCTCATTTACTCATGAGGGCATCAGGCCTAAAAAGGTAACCTGACACTGGCCCTGCAAAGCCAGGATAGTGGCTAAGCCCTGGCCTTGTTCTTCCAGCATTCATCCCTCAGGGGCACATCAAATGGTGCCAGGAAAGACCAGGGCTGCCACTGAGCAGGCTGAGAGGAGACTGGCAGGCAGCAGCAGCAGTGACCTCTTTGTCCTCTGCCTCTGGGGGCCTCAATGCTCTGCAGAGGCTGTGACAACAGGTGAGGGTTGGGGGAGGGGGATGTCTCAGTGTTTGGCAAGTCCTGTGCATTAATATGGGTGCCCAGAAGCCCTGAGGGCTGATGGGGCTGGCAGGGGCTAGCCCTGTGTTTCTATTCTCTTCAGGCAGTGCAAATCCCTGTCTCTGAAAATAAAATTAAAAGGAGCAGCTGGGAGATAATACATACAGTAGATCCAAATGTAAAATGCCTCTCTGTCCTTCTGATAAGGCTGCTCCTAGGACAAGCAACAAGGATTACACAGTAATCTTATTATACATGGTCTGCCAAGGGCAAAGAAAGGGTCAATTTTCTGTGCACAGCAGAAGAAACACCATCCCCCCACTTTCCTGCACAGAGCCACCATGGCCACTGCACTGGTTCGTACTCCTCAGGAAAAAGGCACAAGCATGCTTGTTCCCTGGGCTTCTTTCAGGCTGTAGAAATTTCCATCCTCCTCACCCTGTCTCAGAGTAACTCACCTGATGCCTCCTACCTCATTAACTTTCCCCACAGTTTGAATCTGCCGCTGGAGTTTGGATTCCGTCATTTGTCAAAAGAGAAAACTGTATGGGAAGAAGAAAGCTCATTGAGACCAAATGCTCCCAGTGTCTGTCCTGTCTAAGTATCCCAGTAGCCGGGGACTTGCCTCCCTTTTTGTGGGACAATCTGACAAAGCAAATGGTTGTGATAAGCTTCTCTCCAAAGAGGTAGTATTGAGAGGAGGGAATGTGGGTGGAAGGTGGGAGATGAGATCTTATTCTTCACTTCTGACTCCGCTGCCTGCTTCCTGAGTAACTAAGTGATGAAAATCCTACCTGGTTCCTACCTGGCTTCCTCTTCCCTCACAGTCAGTGAAATCTAATGCCAACTTCTTCACTCATGGAGCATAACTCTGGGGTATGTGTGTGTGGTGTTGGGTGGGGAGCAGGGGAAGGAGGGAGGGACAGACTTGGCAAATTGCTATCGTCAGTCACCTAAGGATGGGAAAATGCACAGATTTTGGCCAGTGAAAAAGTAACAAGATCTGGTATTTACATCATTTTTACATGCGAAACCCAGGGCAGTTTATACAATTGCAAACAACCCTATTTTGATTGCCAATGGATGGGAAGAAAAAAGACAATTTAAGAAAATGATAAAACCACTGTTTTGAGCTTCATGTATATTTCATTTACATGTGACACTGGAATATAGATTTGTGCTTACATTATATGAAGTAATGTTTGATGTGCTCACAGTGCACGAAACCACCTCCATCTGTGGGGTGACAACCTGAACATGGCAGGAGCGTCATCGGGACTGGTTAAGTGAGTGAATGAGCATTATTGTCTTATGATAACACATACACCCACAGTCGTACTGATGTTCCCCTCTCTGCCGAAGTCCTTTGATGACATTAAAAATTACAGGGGTGAGGAAGGAACATAATTACCTGAGAATTTAAACCAGGAGACAGCAAACTTTTTCTGCAAAGACTCAGATAGTAAATATTTTCAGCTTTGTAGGCCAGAAGGTCTCTGTTGCAGCTACTCAACTCTGCCTTTGTAGCACAAAATTAGGCATACACAATACAAAACAAACAAATGAGCATAGCTGGGTTCCAGTAAAAATTAACTTACAAAAACAGGTGGCAAGCTGGGCATGACCCATGGGCCATAGTTTGCTGACCCCTGATCTAAACCTTTGGCAAGATCAAGCACTATGTTAAAAACAAGTCTGACACTTTGGCAGCATTTGGTCATGGAGAGAGGACTGGATCCAGCAAGTTTTCATGAAAAAAGGCACAAAACTTGTTGTCAGGGAAACTGCATTCTCTTTCTGGTTCACTGACCTAGAGTGAGGCCCTAAGAAAGCCACTTTACTTATCTCAGCCTCGGTTTCCTCAAGAAAAACGTGAGGGTTTACACCAGAAGCTCTTTAACTCCTTTAGCATGTACAGAATTCACTGTCACATACCCTCCCCATACCCCCACCATTATTATATTATTACCTTTGGTGAACTTTTGGAGGCTCAGCATGCACCTCATGGAGAAAACAGAACAGGCAGGAGCATCCTGCACTTAGGAATTGAAAAGAAGCCAGGGGTCTGGAGTTGAGTGAGCTGGAAGAATAGGGAGGTAAAATACCTCACCCAAGGTAAAAAAAAAAAAAATATGATGTTTAAGCTCAGAGCAATTGGAAGCCATTGAGGAGTTTTATTTGGGAGAGTGATATGACTGCATTTTCATTTTTCAAGGATGTCTCTGACTGCCATGTAGAGATTGAAACAGAGAGCTTCCAGTGGGGATAGTTCGGAGGGTACTTCAGTCCAGCTGGCAGTATTTTCGAGGAGGGTGGTGAAGGTGGAAAAGATTCAACACAAGTGTGAGAGGAGCAATAGACAGAACTCCATGACTGACTGGCTGAAGGTTTCCATAATGAACTCAGGGTATGGAGGTGATCTTTACTGATATGAGAAGTTCTGGAGGAGGAAGGATTGCAGTAAGAGGAAGAGTTTTGTTTAAGTCATATTGAGTTGTTTTATCACCTGTTGCTCCCTGCAGACACCAAATTTTCTAACTTGGCTGCACCAATAAGAGTTCTCACTGGTGTGTTATTACTGTCCTCACTGGTCCTTCCTTGGGAAGATAAGATGGGTCTCATGCAAAAGTATTGGGTTCCACTGTCTCTGATACCATTAATTCCTACACTTCTGAATTTCCTGATGTTGAGACCTATGGTCATTTATACTCAGAACCGATAGCTTCCTTGCTTTTTCCTTTTCTGTTGGACATCCTTCTGTACCACTTCAATGAATATCTGCAACCCGTGCTGAGCAATCCAGCTGTGACTCCTTCCTGGCTCTTTTTTGTTCTTTTCCCAGGAGTATAAATAGTCCTGACCTCCCAGCATCTTTTGCGTGGGATGTGCTGAGCTCATTGTGACTCTTGGCTTGTGCATTAGGTGTGGCTGGACCCCAAGCTGTAACCTGTGTGCATATAAAAACACTCAAAGATCTAAGGTTTATTATACACTTAAATTTCTGGCTTCTTACCCTTTTTGCTCTTTGGGTCAAGGTCCTGGCCATCCCAAGGCTTACTGCATTAAAAACAGGGAAAAGTTATGAAACTCCAGTCATGAGGCTATTGTCAAAATTGCATGAAGGTATGTTTTCTGGATGACCTGTGAGCACCATTTCTATATCTTCTCTTTTCGTCTTTGTGAATAATTGGTGCTACCTGTCATAATTGAATCATTGATAATGATTGCCAAGCCCTTACAAAATGTCAAATACTGGATATATAATAAACCCTATCCTGGGAAACTCTAAGCATAGGCCTGGGCTTTGTTCCCCACTATTTACAGAAAACTTAACTTCAGAAAAATCCCATAAATGGTCCAAATGAAGAACTTCCTTCATGATCCAAATGAAGACCCCCTCCATTTCTTACCTCATTAAGGGAAACACACACATGATGTCCTTTCACTCTACCATATTTTCCATCTTTTCCTCTGTTAGGATGGGCCTTATGTTGAAGAAAATAGAGCACAGTTGCATCTGAAGGACACAGAGGAAAAATATACCCCCCAGGCAAAGGAGAGATGGAATGAGCAAGTGCATTAAAATGTTATTGAAAATAGAGAGGAACAAAGCAAAATCCCATCAGCTCAGCAGTCCTGGATTATTCCACTACATGACACCAAAAATGAACAAGATACTAATCAATTCATTTTTTTTCCACATGACTCTTAGTTAGAATGAGAACATCTGGAGTTTGAAATCAATTGTCCAGAACTAGCTGCTGAGCTAATTAATATTCACTCAAATGGCACTCCACCAAGGTGTCCCTTCTTGCATCTCTGTTCCTTGCAAGCAGAAGTGCTTTCCCATCACCTTTGTCCATCTTAAAAGAACTCTGGTTGGCCAGTACAGGGAGAAGGGAGAGGAGAGGAGGGTGATAAAAGAGCCTGCTGCAAGCCGTTCTGTTGAAGACAATGAAGAAGTGCTGGAAAAGAACTTAGGAGAAGGAACGTTTCTGCAGAGTGAATACAGAGATGTAATCAGCAGGCTTGCCTCTCCACTCTCTTCAGCATAGAAGAGATTTCATGTTTGCATGTTTGATTTCATGTTTGCATCTTATCAAGGAGGGAAGGAACCAAAATCAAGGTTCTTTTCCTTAACCATAGGCTATTCTGGCTTGGGCACCATTTCCCTTTTTGGTGACAAAGAGGGGTAGGTGCTCCAAATGTTTGGGAACTGTCACTACCAACAAGTCTGACCATCCCCCGAAGTTCTCTTTCTTTTATGGCGTGCAACCATCTATTATTTTTCTTTTCTTTTCTTTTCTTTTTTCTTTTGAGACAGAGTCTTACTCTGTTGCCCAGGCTGGAGTGCAATTGCGTGATCTCGGTTCACTGCAAATTCTGCCTCCTGGGTTCAAGAAATTCTCGTGCCTCAGCCTCCCAAGTAGCTGGGATTACAGGTGCCTGCCACCATACCTGGTTAATTTTTGTATCTTTAGTAGAGATGATGTTTCACTATGTTGCTCAGGCTGGTCTTCAACTCCTGACCTCAGGTGATCTTTTTGCCTCGGCCTCTGAAAGTACTGGGGTATAGGTGTGAGCCACCATGCCGGGCCTAATCATCTATTCTTTACTTCCACTTCATAGTGCGTATGTTGAACAGAGACTGGTATAGCTGTTAACACCCCAACAGACCACTTCATCCAATTCACTAGCTTGTTGGTGATTCACTTTGTAGACCTGAACTGACCAATATGGTAGCCCCTTGAAATGTGGCTTCTCTGAATTGAGATGTACTATAAGTTTAAAATATACACTGTGTTTCAAAGCCTTAATATGTAAAAAGAATGTAAAATATTTAATTAATAATTTTTATATTGATTATACATTGAAAGATAATACTTTGGATATAGTGTATTAAATTAAATACATTATTAAAATTGGCACTTGTTTCTTTTTTACCTTTATAATGTGGCTACTGGAAAATATTAAATTACATATGTGGCTTACACTTGGGGTTACAGTATCTTTGTATTAGACAGACTTAAATTTCAATTGATGGTAGTGTTCAGTTCCCTTTAATAAAATAACTGCTATTTTTTACTGGTAACTTAACATGATGCACCTACCATGGGCATGCCCCTATTTTAGCTACTTGTACATTATTGTGGCAGCCCTACAATCTAGGAATTACCAGCCTCATTTCATGAATGAAGAACTTGGACTAAGAGAGGACTTGTTACCTGATGGACTTATTTTGTTCAAGTCAACATTTACTGAGCGCCCACTGTATGCTCTACGGTGTTCCAGGCACTTGGGGTCCCAGGTCCGAAGAGTTACCAGTCATGACAGAGCTGATAGAAACCTAAGTTCCCCAGGTTCCCCTCCCTCTAAATTACTCTTTCCCTGACACTATGTGACTCTTTTTGAAGTTTCTCAGTGTCAGGATTACGGGATTTTCAGTCACTTTCATTATTTCATCTTTTGCCTTTCTTTTTCATGGGGATCAATTATGAGGAAAAGGAAATTGAATAGAATTGGAACTAGAGTCTCGGGTTTGGCTTATTGGAGTATTCTCAGTGGTCTGCAGGTGTAATAAGCCAAAGTGTCCAGTTCTTGACTTTATATTCATATATGTAAGTACCAGGATGATTCAGGAAGGTCCAGGACTTGATGAACTCTATCGTCTTGGGGAAGCAGATTGCATCTGGAAGGTCTGGGCAGAAGAACGAGGAGGCATAAAAGTTTGCAGATACTGTGCAAAGGAAGCAGAGCCAATGGCAGAAACTGAACTGGGCTGAACAGTGGGGAAATGTTTATATGGGCTCTGATTACTAGGCTGGGGCTTGCAATCAGAGGCCTGGCAGCATGTGAAGGCAGTTGAGCATACAGGAAGGAAAGCTGAAACTGCAAAAAGGATCAGACAGAGAATAACATCTAGAAAGAGAGATCAGAAATGATGCCTCTGATTCTGGAAAAGACAAATATGTCCATCTGTAACGTGACCTAAATGTGGGCTTTGGATCTCAAGCAAAAGCTTCCCCAGTGATAGGACCTGTCTTGGTATAGTAGGTCAAAAATAATAGTAGTTATTCTGTCCTCAGCATAGGGGTGGAACGTTATATTTTTAGTTATAAAGATATTTGTGTTCTGTTACCAATTTAATTCTCATACAATTCTAAGAGGCAGGTATTAGGTTGGTGCAAGAGTTATTGCGGGTTTTGCCATTACTTTTCATGGCAAAAACTGCAATTATTTTGCACCAACCTAATACAACCTTTATTATTTTTTCCATGTTGCAGATGAGGAAACTGAGGCACAAACTGCTTAGGTAACTTTTTAACACACAATTGGAGAGACAGAAGCTGGGATTCATATCTTAACCATGTATTAGCTATCTATTACTGCATAATAAATTACCAGAAACTCAGAAATGTAAAACAATATACATTTATTATCTCATAGCCTCATGGGTTGGGATTCACAGAACCTTTGCTCATGGTCCCACAAAGGTTGTCATCAAGGTGTTGGCTGGACCACATTCTCATCTGGAGGCTTGACTGAGGAGGAATCCAAATTCATTCAGGTTGTTGATAGAATTCATCTCCTTGTAGCTGTATGACAGAGTTCCCCACTTTCTTATTGGCTATCAGCCAGTTCCCACTCTCATCTCCCAGAGACCACCCTCAGATCATTTCCATGTGGCCCTCTCTATCGTCCATCTCAAAGCATGGCAGCTTCTTCAAGACCGGCAGGAGAATATCTCCCTCCCGTCTGCTACAAGGGAGTCTTATATAATGTAATGTAGCCATGGGAGTGATTATCCCATCACCTTTACCATCTTCTCTTGTCTAAGCAAGTCACAAATTCCACTTGTCCTCAAGAAAACAGGATAATACAAGGGTGTCACTAATTGAGGATCATCTTAGAATTCTACCTACCAGAGTGTGTTCCATTCACAGAAATGAGAGATGAGAGCTGAGTGTGCTGCTTCACCAAACGAGGCTGAGATTGTTCTGTTCTGCCTGCTCCATCACTTCTTCCTCCTGTAAAGAAGATCCTTGGGCCCAGAACCAGCTCTTCCCAGTCCCTGAGCCTATGAACCCAAAGCCTGACAGCACCTTCTCTCAGGAGCCCACTTCAGCAGTAGGTTGAGTGTGGAATCTTCTTGCCTTCCTAAGCCTGGAAACTTATGCCTCAGATGACTATGTCTTAGATTCCATAGATTCATCTGTTCATTCCTCTTCATGTACCATTGCCAGACTCTGTGCTGGGGAAATAAAAAGCTCTCTACCTTGGTCGACCAGACTCTATCTTCTACTTATTAGATTCAATCCTGTTTCAATTCAGAAGATACCTGGACTTTTAGGACTAGCATCCAGAGATGCCAGAACTCTGCACATGCCCATCATAATAGATTTCTTAAAGGTCAGTGCAGCCTACATTGCATTTTTGACTATTGTCTAAAGTCTTCAGAAGATGCCCATAGCTGGGTAGGCTCATGGCCAGCTTGTCTGCCTCTCTTTCTCCCCTACCTCTCTGTCCTCCATCATGCCTCCAGGATGCCTTCCAACATGAACTAGGAGAACTATGAGAGCCCCCACTGTACTTGCAGCTAGAGGCTGCTGCAGCAAGTTGGTTTCACTTATATCTAATTAATAGCTTTAAATAAAATCATGCACCAGCATGGCACATGTATACATATGTAACTAACCTGCACAATGTGCACATGTACCCTAAAACTTAAAGTATAATAAAAAATAAAAAAATAAAAAATAAAAAACAAACAAACAAACAAACAAAACTTTTGCCTTTGAATGGAAGTTTTCAAGCCCATCAACATTTAATATAATAATTAATATGGCTGAATTTAAGGCTAAGATCTTGCTAAAAAAAAAAAAAATCATGGCTGTATTTTGTTAATGATATTTCTGATTCTGGAAAAGACAAACATGTCCATCTGTAACATGACCTGAATACTTTTATCTTTTGGGGGTTAATGAGATCACAGGACTATAAATAAAGCAATAGTCCATAGCAGAAATCTCTGACCAAAAGTTGATAGGGATTATGTGTTCCTGTCAGGTCCCTGGTAGGGGAGCAGGAACAAAGCCTCTGCCTGAAGGCCCAGTCTCCCTGGAAGCATCTGGCTGCAGAATAGGTGTCAAAGAAGAAGGCTCCGAATAGGGCAGGAAGCATATTGCCTCTGTCCTTGGCTTGGTGGTAAAAATTTGGTCAGTGCTTCTGTTAGTCAAAAGAAATGTGTTTTGTTTACTGACTACCCAGCTAATATAGGAGTTAATAAGTATTCAATATATTCATATGCAGAAATAAATGAATAGATGAACAGGTGAATGGATGAGTTATGTTACTTATCAATCATTTGTGTATTTATCATTTTAAAACATATTGGTCAGGTGAGTTTCTTTTCCCCACTCACCACTCCCCAGTTTTGGCAGGTGCTGAAAGCCTAGATTCGTTGTTTCCCATTGGATCTATTGTTTCCTTTGCTTTTGCATAAATGAACTGATCATCTAATCTTAATTCCGTCTAGAAGTGGACCATCTAATTAAGCACTTCTGCTCTTCTAGATCCTAGACCTCCCTATCTTGACCCATTCTGTCCCTTATAACCCATGCTTTGCTGTGATAATCTTTAAGAGTCCTTCTTTAAACCAGGAACCTGAGATGAGAACCATTGAAATACACAACCAACAGGTGGTTTTATATTAATATACCATGGTTTCTTGATTCTTGCATTACCTGCATTGTTGTTTTACAAATAGATATTTAAGAAAGTTGATGTGGTGGAGTAGCGGTCCATTACACATTTCTGAGAGTTCTATGACTTTTCCATGATGATTTAAAAATTTTTTTATTTTATATGTATGCCAATTATATAATCTTACAGGCATTTTCTAAAGCCTTAGTATGACCATTATTTAAGAAAATACTGCCACCATTTCAGTGACCACATTTATAGTTTATGATCACATCAAAGCCAACTAGTACTATTCTAATTATCTGAGCAAAGGAGGAAAGAATAGAGGTAGATTAAAGCATCAAATATGTTTTCTAAGTGATGTCACTTCATCCTGCACCAGGGATAGCTCTGCAGTAGTTTGCAAAGGAAAAAAGTAATGAAAAAATTGAATCATCACAGATCCCACATTAGTATTAGCATGCTAAATTCCAAATAATTTATTCCAGCAGTCAGTATCATATTCACATTGTGAGCTGAAATTTAGTTTTAGCAAAAGAACCATATCCATCACATTAAATTAATATTGTTAATTTAAATGTTATTGGTTTTGTTTGTATTTGATTTGTGACTTTGTTTTGATTTTATAGTTGTATAAGAATTATAAGCATAAAGAATATATACTTAGTTTTATGTCTCTACATATTTTAGCATGTCAGGAATAAAAGAATAAAATGTAAATATTCACTGTCTGTTCCTACCAAATACTTCCTAATAGCACCCAAACTTCCAATTTCCCTGAAGTTGTCTCCAAGTCTTTCCATTCCTGGAGAACAATGGAGCTGTCCTTAATCAGGGGGATCCCTCCTCTGGACCACTGGATAGATCCAAATTTTGCACAAGGACTTCACTCTGTAGATGATAGGGTTTATAGATTACCTAGGGTGGAGTAAACTCTCTGAGAATTTCATTGCAGGAAGGTTTATAACTCTGTTGAGGTTGAGCTTGCTGACATGAGTCATCATGGTACTAGAGGACATTATCCCTTCAAAGAAACACTAAAACCAAAACCAGAGCTGGTATCAGAGCTGAAATTAGCTCCCACTGATGATATGACCTGGGCGTGGATCAAAAGCTCAAAATCTGTCTACATGACCTTCTCAAGCAGACACCAAAGGCAGGGGTTGGAAATGGTTCCCAGGAAAGAAAGCCTTACATTCTAGGTTCCTACTCTAGTGAGAGAAGACAGGATAGCCTGTACAGCTCTGCTCTGTATAGATTCTAGTCTCTAGGGCCAAATGACTCATCACTCCTGTACATTAACCATGGGAAGCATGGTGGTGCTGAAACTTAAAGCCATCATTTCTGTCACTGGCTATAGCACATGCACAGAAGGACAGTAGAGTGCAGGCTTCTGAGTTTGCATCCTTTGTGGATATCACACCTCAGAAGTTTCAGTGCTTTTAGTTGAGCCTTGGAAGGAACAATCGTGGATAGGAAGGAGGATGGCCAGGTAATTAATGTCAGACCAGTGCCCAGAATGTTCCCTCTCCTCTTCATGACAGATCTATCTAGGAATGATTTCAGCCCCCAAAGTCTTGGAATTAACTGCTTTCTCTCATTTCACATGAGGGACCTGAGCCTGGTCTAGACTTTCAGAAGTCTTGAGTATTAAGACTCCCCATGATGGGGACTCCTCCATTTGTTTCTCCTACCGGGTTCTGAGACTCATATTTGGCTGCCTGTTGAGCATAGGGAATCCTTAGAATGAAAAAGGTCTATGTGCTTTCACCATCACTCCTGGCCTCTATGCACTAGATGCCAGTAGCAACCTCCTCCTAATTGTGGCAAAAAAAATGTCTCCAGAAATTGCCAAATGTCACCTTGTGGTAGGGGAACAGAATCTCCTCTGGTTAAGAACCATTGGTGGCAAATGAGAGATTTTTGAATGTCTACCTGCAAGAAGACTATAAAGGGTTTATTTCCATTTATCTGCTTCTCCAGAATCATTGTACTACCCCAAGCAGATCAATATTACAAATCAGTATCAATGTTACCTCACCCTAGATCTCTGCAGACAGCTATAAGGAGTAATTCACCAAATCAAACTTCTAGTAAATCAGCAAGGTAATTCAGAAAACCACATTTTTATTGGTTACCTATTAACTGCATTCACTATATGATCAATTCTTCCAACTCTCCTGCAGGATAGGAGTTAGCAATGCCATTTCATAGGTGAAAAGTTTGAGGCACAGAGAAGTTAGCTTATGAGGGGGAGCTAGGATTTCATCATAAGTGAATTTTGCTCCAAAGTGCATGTAACCATTCTGTTTCTCTGAGTGCTCCAAAATATCCCTGATGAAATGCTGCAATGCACAGCCCCGGAGCAGACCAATGCAGTGGTCCTGTCACCACTAAAGCCACACAAATTGTGCCACACACAGATAGGCTGTCAGTGAGCTGTCAGCCAAGTGCCCTGGGGGCCTGCACTACCACTCTAAGGCTGACCTTGCAGTGCGTTTTGGATTCCCATGAAATCTGAGCACCTTTTTTAAGCACTTTACTGTCTCTGGATATTGGCCAAATCTCCTTCTACTTGTCTTATTTGAATTGTGACTATGATAAAACCTCTATCTTTTAAGAAATGAGGTGGCCTGATTCAGAGCTCACGATTCTAGATGTACGTTCTGAGAAGTTGTGTCCTCAAGAATATATTTTGCCATTTCATGTCCACTGATGCATTTTTCTCCAAATCTTTGGAGGTCGTATCCATTTGGTAAACTTATGGCAATTGCCTGTAAAGTTCCAAACAAAATTCTCACTGGCCTATTTTAAAAGTTCCCGAAATAATATAGTTGGAAAAAAAAATAGAATTTCCTGCGATTAATTGTTAAGATTCCTATGATAATATATATTTGCATGTCATTTTCCTAGCTACTTTAGGCTGAATTCTCTTTTCACAAAATTATGACATAAAACTGAAATATGGCTGTGAGAAACCCTGGCAAGTGATTTCAGCAGTGGCCCCTTTAACATTTTGGTGGGATTTTTTAGCTCTTTTATTCTCTGTCACCCCTCTACCCCTGCCTCCAGCTAGCTTCCCAATTTTCCATGTTTTTTAAATAATTTGTAACTCAGATTACTCTAAGTGATTTAGTATGTTAGCTAATTTCCTTAATATTCTAGGGGCCAGGTCATCAGAATCTACTGATTTGTATACATTCGTATTTCCTAGGCCTTTTCTTATCTAGGTTTTGACAATAGCAATTTGGGTAAGGATTTCATTACTTCCTAATTGCTCCGATTTCTTTTCTTTGTTTCCTCTCGTTAATGACAAATTTAGAATGAGTTCCCTATTTCAGCAGCTTTAATCCTGCCCTTCATCCTCTGTTCCTTCCTTCCTTATTACCTGAGCTGAGGTGTCTCGGAGAGCTAATTCACTCATTCGTTTCCTTTTGGAGGCAGAGAAAGCTTGTTTCTGCCTTTTAGACTTTTATTTTTGCTAAAGAGTTTAGGACAGAAAAGCGCATTTTTAAAAACTTTCCATCCTCTCATATATTTCTCCCACAAGCTGCCTGTAGATCCTTTCCCTCTCTTGCTCCATTAGTTTAATGTTCAGCGGTCAGAGCTGATAAGAGAAAGCTAAATTCCAAACACACCACAAATCTTGTAAGGCACTTTCGGACATAGCTTCCAAATAACCTTGTTTTCAACCCTACGGGTTTTTTTTTGTTTCTCTTTTGTTTTGCTGAAAGTGAGCCTTCAAGCTCTATCCTCCTCTACTTTGCAGAGCAGAATCTCAAAAATGGAGGTGGTAAAGAAATGCTTTCTTAGATTTGGGTTGATTTTTTAGTTCCAGGAACACTTAAAATCCTCTTCACTGTCTGTTCAGAGGTGGTTATTGTGTAGTAGATTAAGACATTGTCTCCATGTGGTAATCAGGTATTTCTGGAAATGTTTGCCTTCACTCTGTGTGTGTGTGTGTGTGTGTGTGTGTGTTTGTGTGTCTAACTGGTAACTCAAACCTATGCTACCTGTTACCCACATGTGCATGAAACCAGCAATCATTTTGGCCAATCCAAGCAGAAAGTTCCCAACATCTGGAGGTTTGAAATTGGTGAACAGAACTCCTGGATCCTCACACTGCCTTTTTTCCTTCTGGTTTTTGTCCTTGTGCTTGGCATCAGTGTAGACATCGCCTTGTGGTTACTCTCGTAAACTGAGCCTTGTGGTTCAGACGTGTTACTGAAGTTAGCCTGAAAAGAACGTCATGGGCCTCGGTGGAGAGTTGTTGGATGAACCCCGGACCATGTTATGAAACAAACCCTTGTTTCCAGGGTAGGACAGTTGCCGGATGATTTGTTTTACATGGTTGCAAATAAAAATGACAAAAGTAAAACATCCTTAATTTCTGGGAAAGTCAGTGCTACAATTTTAAGAAAGAGTTATTGAAGGAAGGGATGATGTCTCATGATGGGAGATCTATTGGAGACAGTCCAATAGCTTTTCCAAACTGGGGCCACTTTCTCACCTCTGGAAAATGAGCTCTGTGTCTTGGGCTGATGAATAGGGGTCAATGGTTATGTTGGCAGCCAGTCGTGGAGGCCCTGGGTCCCATTTCCCCAGCCACACTGGTCCTTCTTTCTCTTTGCCAATTGAATCCTTGCCTGAGGCCCCTGTGTCTTCTTGGGCTTGATTTCTGCCTTTGAATCTTATTCAATACCCCTTGGAGCCTGATCTTTAAGGTTGGGCTTCTCTGTCTGCTGCAACACCTTACCCAAGATTGCAAGGTCAAATTTTTGATCCTTGGTCTATATTTGTTCCTTTGGCCTAGGATCATTTCTGATGGGGCCTCTTCTCATGTGAAATCTGAATTTGTTGTCCCTCAATTAAACCATTACTAACCTAGTGTTCAGGGTCTGTAACATTTACCCAGTATTCCAGGTCAGCCTAGATCTCAGGGAGAGGCCTGCTGTATGATGGTTTGCATATCACCTCTTATTCCTGTCCCTACCACCCCACAGTTCAAAATGCAAAGATGGAATGACCCAAGTATGATGCAAATTCAGCAATAATGTCTAAAGAAAAATTATCAAGTAAGGATAATTTTGCCACACCTCCCACCTGCCCACACCCCCACAGGAGACATTTGGCTGAGTATGGACATTTTTGTTTTTTGGGACTGGGGAGAAAATTGCTGGTGGCATCTAGTAAATAAAGACCAGAGATAGATAATAATAACCATCCCATAGTGCACCGGATGGACCCCACAACAACAAATTATCTGTAATCTCAGTAGTGCTGAGGTTGAGAAACCCTGACCTAAAGGAAAATCAGGTGAAAGTAATAGATACACCGCTCAACAGAAAGGATTTTTTCCCCTTCAGGCTCAACTCACTTTATTTTCTATTTATTCCACTGAATATTATTAGTCCATGGTAAGTCTACAGGTGCTGATAGACTTCACTGAGATGTCCTTTAGCTCACTTTGGACTCTGTTCCCTAAGACCTTTACGTTGTACCAAGGAATTTCCCTGGCACACACACATACACACATACATACATACATACATACATACATACATACATTAACTCAGCAAACATTTTGAGAGAACCTACCTGTACTAAGAGGAAGACAAGGCTCTGGGTATACAAAAGTGATCAACACAGTCTCTGCCACCAAAGAGACTAGTGCGGGAGCCAGCAAGTAATCTAAAGATTGTTGTACAATGAGACATGGCAGAGTAGACATGCAAGAGGAGGAGCATTGTTGTCAGAGTGAAAGCCGGGAGGTACTTCCTATAAAAGGCAAAATCTGAGCCGAGTCTTAATGTATACTTAGTGGTGGCCCAGTGTAATAGGGCAAAAGACTGAAGCAGCCGTAGGAAAGCATGGGCTATGAAAGGGCAGTATTGCAATCAGCCTTCTCCAGAGAAACAGATCCCATAGGATATATACATATACATAAAGGGGATTTACTATGGAGTTGGCTCACACGCTTACAGAGGCTGAGAAGTTCCACTATAGACTACCACTGAGTTGGAGAACCAGGAAAGCCAGTGGTATCATTTAGTCTGAGTCTGAAGGCCTGAGACCCAGAGGGTTAGGAGCAGGGGTGCTTGTGGTTTGTGTAAGTCTAGAATCTGAAGGTCCGAGAACCTTAAGCTCTGATGTCCCAGGGCAAGAGAAGATGGATATCCTAGTTCCACAAGAGACAGCAAATTCTCCCTTCCTCTGCTTTTTTGTTCTATTGGTGCTCTTAATGAATTACATGAGGCCCATCCATCTTGGTGATTGGTTGGTCTTCTTTACTCAGTCTACCAATACAAGTGCTCATCTCTTCCAGAAACACCCACACAAACACACTCAGGAATAATGTTTTACCAGCTGTCTGGGCACCCCTTAAGCCAGTCAAGTTGACACATAAAATTAACCACTGCAGGCAGCTATTTAATAGGACCAGCTGGCTGCCCAATGCATTCTTCGATTCTTTCAGGGTAGAATAGCCTTTCAAGGTGAGTAAGGTGAAAAAATACTACGGAGGTAAAAATAAAGAAGGCAGATAATTTGTCTAAGGCCACAGCGCAAATCAATGTCAGGTTTAAAATAGTGTATAGTTGTCAGATACAGCTGATTATGTGTGTATTTATTTATTCATTCATTCATTTTCTTATTCAGTAATTATTTATTGAGATACTAGGCACTATGTAAATTCAAATCCAGCTCTAACACAAATGTTGGACAAGTTACTCAAGCTCTGTGAGCCTTAGCAGGCTTGCCTGTCAAATAGAAACAAGAGTAGTAACTATTTCTCTTGGGGGCTTTTGCAAATGTCAAATGAGTGAATGCTTTTGAAGCTTTTAGCATACAACACTTAGGGCAGGCATCCAACTTTATTGTCATCATTGTCTTCATCATCATCATCATCATCATCATCATCATCATGATTTTCGCTATCATTATCCCCCTCTCCCAAGTGCATGTTTTCTGTACCAGGGCTTTAGCGCTGCCACCTACGCAGTGAGGCAGCTTCCGGAGGCTCCCAGGCATTCAGGCACAGAGTACTTAGTATTCCATTTGCCTCTTGTCAGCAAGTGGGTCCTGAGCAGAGCAGACTGCTCACTCAGCCTTCAATTCACGCGTCTCCTGTTTCTCTCTCTGTAAGCTGCTAAAAGGTAGGGAGGAAGCTGTTTCATTACAGCCTCATTTACACCTCTCTAGTCTCCCTGCTCCCTCCAAGGAAAGTCAAGTTGCTGTGTTCTGCACAAACAGAATCTGGCATACAATATTCTAAGCCAGGCTTTCTCAGTTAAGCCTTGTCAGATGTCGTTTCCCCTGCACTGCCCACAGGGGGATATTATCAACCCATCCCCATCCCAACCTGGTGCTCCTATGTGCTATATGGTTATATAAATGCCCTTTGGGTAGGAACCATGGAAAGGCTGCCAGGCTAGACTCTGGTAATGGCAAGGGGGCTGGCAGAGATCACTTTTGAAACTGACTCCTGTACGGCAATAAAGTGATCCTAGCCTTGTTCTCAGAGCACGCTAATCCCTATCCCTTCCTGTGCACAGGAGGATAATGAGGGCTCTAGACACATAAACAGGCTCACAGATGGCTGGATGTCACACGTTTGGCAATTCTTACTTATGGATGGCTCCATGCTGTTGTCCTCTGGCGCTTCAGCCTGTGACATGTCTGAGAACTTGCTGGAGTGTTCCCATGGGGAGGAGAATCCTTTTCCTGTCACTTCTACCAACCTCCCTACCCCTTTTCCCTGCCTGAATCCACCCACACACAGGCATACACACACACAAACAATAAAGCTGTCAAATACATTTGAGAAAATGTAAGACATTGTGCCTAATCCAATGTTGCAATTCACTGATGAGGAGATGGTGTTAGGGAATCTACATGGAGAGTTGAAAGATGACAGGACCTCTATGACCTCTTTGGAGAGTCCCCACAGAAACAAGTTAAGGCAGCAAAAGCCAGCAACCTACATCTCTGACACCAGTGCCCCTCTGAGAGGTTACTGTCTATCTAGAACTGTCATTCTCAAACTCTAGCATGCATCAACCTGACCTGGAGGGCTTGTTAAAACCCAGATTGCAGGGCCTTCCCAGAAGGCTCAGAATTTCTGATTCAGTAGGTCTGCAGTCAGCCTTAGTATTTACATTTTTAACAAGTTCCCAGGTGATTCGGATGCTGCTGGTCCACAAACCACTGACCTAGAAGATGTACTCAGCCCTAGAATATGGTAAATGAAGGAAATTATTTATGGACCCTGATCACCCATTAAATAGGAAGATACAGACAAGGTGAACAGAGCAGGAAATTCTCAGCTGCCCAGTAGCAATAGTAAATGCACTCTCTCAGGCAGCAGTTGGAGAAACTGCTGCCTGGACGTCTTCTGGCTGGAAGATCACGGAGCACAGGCTGGGGAGTTCCGTTTCTGGCTCTACAGAGCCTGGTTGCAGCACCCTAGTGTTTCATCCATCATCTACTCAGGATGCTCTCTATGTTGGTCTTCTCTGCTACACTGGTTGCCTTCAGGAATAAGGGCCAAGTTCTAGGTAAAGTCATTCTTTCTCTCTGAATCCCCAGTGCGGATGTAGCACCTGCTCCAAAGTATATCCTCATGACCTGTCAGCTAAATACAAGAACAAGCAAGTCTTTCTAGTTTATTCTGCTGCCAGGTAGCTGGCTGACCTTTCTGAGTCCAGCAGATGGTTGTGCTTAGCAGAAAGAGGAAAAGAAATCAGAGAGCAAATACCCAGCCCCATGTCTTTGTTCATGTTGTTATCCTTAGTATATACCTTATTCTTTTTTTTTTTTTTTTTTTTTTTTTTTTTTTTTGAGACAAAGGCTCCCTCTGTCGCCCAGGCTGGAGTGCAGTGGCATGATCTTGGCTCACTGCAAGCTCTGCCTCCCGGGTTCATGCCATTCTCCTGCCTTAGCCTCCCGAGTAGCTGGGACTACAGGCGCCCGCCACCGCACCCAGCTAATTTTTTGTATTTTTAGTAGAAACAGGGTTTCATCATGTTAGCCAAGATGGTCTCGATCTCCTGACCTCGTGATCTGCCCGCCTTGGGCTCCCAAAGTGCTGGGATTACAGGCGTGAGCCACCGCGCCCGGCTTATACCTTATTCTTTTTCTTGGCTTATTGAAATGCTACCAGCTTAAACTAACAGGGCATTTGTAATGGAAACACTTAGACCAGTCTGGCTTAAGTGTAGGGTAACTATAGAGATCATGGCGGAAAGGTGTGTAGAGGCCCCACGGAGGACAGCCGTAAATGCCAGGCTGAAGAATTTGCACGTAGGTCAGCAAAGGTGAGCCGGGAAAGATGTGGGCTGCAGGAGGGACGTGTAATCACAAGTCCTATCCTCAATTTTGCTCTTTTGTTTTTCTCTAAAAGTAAAATTATCATCTGATTCTGTATAGCAAATTTTTAAAAATAAAGATTTCCTCTGGATGGACATTCTCCTACTAATGCCCATTCATCAAACCCCTGAAAAGGTAATTGTCTGGACCGAGTCGAAGAGATTCAAGGTGAGAGGGGAGGTCTTCAGGAGAAGACAGAGAACACTACTCTTGGTGTCAAGGGAAGCAGAGTGTCTGCATAAACAGCAGGCAATTTCATCAGAACAAAAAGAACACTTACAGAATACATACTAAGTGGAAAGTATCAGAGAAGAAGGGGGAAACGGGCAATGATTAAATATATGCTTTATGCCCAGCATGGATTTTAACCAAAAAACTACACAGGGAATTAGACATTAATATTGTCATTTTGCTGATAAGGGAGTAGGCTCAGAGAGGTAAACAACCTCTCAAAATTCCCAAAACAAGTGACTGGTGGAAGTAGGATTCAAATCCTCATCTGTTGGATTCCAAAGTCTATCCACATTCTTCTGCTGGTCACCACCATCACACCTGGCTCCACAAAGATGGCCAAAATCTGGCTCTCATCTTGGAGTAGCTTGTTAACTACTGGAGAAGGTAACACACACGGACACTCAAATGTTAAATTAAAATGGCCAAATTGGAGGAGAGCCCTAAAGAAGGTACAAAGGGCTGAGCAAACTCAGACCAGGTGGGGATAAGTAATTTTCACCCAGAGGATACAGGAAGATTTTAATGGAAGACATGGCATTTGAGCTGCTTTGGGGGTTGGCCCAATTTGGGTAGGTAAGAAGATTGAAGAGAGGAGTACTGGGGATTCCAGGCAGCATAAAGGTGGGAAATGCTGGTTTTGTGGGGGATCAGGTAATGCATCATGAGAGAAAAATTTGCAAAGGAGAGCCAGGCAGGAGAGGATTTTGAAGATCACACTGAAGCACGCGTACTTTTCTGCAGGCAAGGGGGAGCCAATGCGCATGTCAGCACAGGGAAATGACGTGGTCTGAGCTGGGCTGAAGAGAGAAGAATGTGAAGGAGGCCAATGTTGGAGGGCTCTGTGCCTCTGCAGTGTTCAGGAACCTCTTAACTTTGCCTGAATGCAAACAGTGGGCAGTGAATGGGGTCTGAGCTGAGAATGAGGACCATTGAAGAGGCTGCATAAATAATTATGGATTTTAATTAGGATGAGAGCCCCTTGAGTTCTTAAGTAAGATCAGATGTGAGAGACAGCAGATTATTTGCATGTGGGACATACAATTGCTATGGGAGGAAATCAGTGAAGAAGGAAGTGAGGGTCGTCCAGAGCTCAGGGTAGCCCAGTTACTTCTTTTGCAGAGTGTTCTCTGGTTCGGAGTCCTTTTCAGATGTAAATAATTTCTCAACGAACTCTGAGGTTGTAGACTGTCACCAAGTGATATGGTTTGGCTGTGTCCCCGCCAAAATCTGGACTTGAATTGTATCTCCCAGAATTCCCACGTGTTGCAGGAGGGACCCAGGGGGAGGTAATTGAATCATGGGGGCCAATCTTTCCCGTGCTATTCTCGTGATAGTGAATAAGTCTCACGAGATCTGACGGGTTTATCAGGGGTTTCCGCTTTTGCTTCTTCCTCATTTTCTCTTGCTGCGGTCAGGTGAGGAGAGTTCTTCGCCTCGCGCCAGGATTCTGAGGCCTCCCCAGCCATGTGGAACTGTAAGTCCAATTAAACATTTTTTTGTTCCCAGGTTCGGGCATGTCTTTATCAGCAGTGTGAAAACAGACTAACACACCAGGCCTAGAGCTGAAGGTAGCGTATACCTGACTCCATTACTGGCTGCCCTTCAGTTTAAGGGCAGCGATTCAGCCACAGAGGAGGTGGGGCCACACTCAGTTGAGGCTGAAGATGGAGTTCTGAGCAGCTGGACTGACCTGGCAGTGGCCTTCGTTCATTTGCTGCTGGATTTATCACCCATCTGTGATTATCTCATCACCTTGTACAGCTCACACTCAGAGCTGGCCCTGATGGGAAACATATCTTCCCCAGCACCTTGGTAGATTAAGTTTCAGGGAATGTGTGGCACATCCCTTGGCTGTGACAGGACAAATGATGGATGACCAAAAGCTCATTTTCAAAATTACAAATTTGGCTAATTTTCATGATCCTGAAGAGGAAGGGTGGGGGGAGGGGGGGCAGGGCAGGGAGAGAGGGAGAGGAAAAGAAAGACAGTCAGAGAGAGAGAAAGCAGTTTAAGATAGACTCCCAACTGTTGGTAAGATGGCCAAGATGGGCTGGATAAAGAACAGACTTGGGAAAGAATGTGACCGGCCAGCGCAGATTTATCCTGCAGCACCAGTACCTTCCTATGGTTAATTTCTATGGGAAGCATCAGGATTCTTGATCTAATCCTAAGTTTTACAGTGTTCAAAATGCTATCAAGCACAACTGGATTCTTGAGAAATCCTTGATTTTTGCCGTATTCAAAGTGCTTTTAAATGTGACTGATGTTAATTGAGCACCTAACATAGGCCAGGAACTGTGTATCAGAATTTTAATATGCAAATCTAATGTAATCCTTAGGACAACCCTGAAGGTTGAAATTTCTTCCCAGTTGTACGGATTCTCATTTGGGAGTTTAGGAAGGCTAAGTGACTTGCTCAGGAGTTGCTAATAAAATCTGCTATTTCCAAACACCTGTCGTTTCTCCTATAAGAAGCCACTTGCCAAGCCCTCTTCCTCATCTGTTGAAGAGCTCCAGATAATGAGAGAAAAGCAGCACGCATCAGTATTGAGTGGGGCCACCACATCACACATCTCCAGGAGGCTTCTTCATGGATTAACAATATGCAATTCTTCCACTTGTTGTGAATCTTCTTTGCCCTAGAGCAGTGGTTAGCAAACTTTTTCTGTAAAGGGCTGAGTGTTAAATATGTTAGGCTTTAGGGGCCTTATAGTCTCTTTGGCAGCTGCTCGACTCTGCTGTTATAGTGGAAAAGTAGCCATAGATAATAGGGAAGTGAATGTGTGGCTGTGTTCCAATAAAACTTTATTTATAAAATCAGGCCGTAGGCTGGATTTGGTCCAGGGGCCTGATCTGGCCCAGAGGTTGTACTTTGCTGTCCCAGCTTCAGAGGAAAGGCCAGCTTGAGGTAGATGCCTACCAGGAAGGCACTGAGAAGCAATTTTTCCTGAAAGCGAGGTCCTTCGGGATAATGTTAGTGTGAGAATGGAGACACAGAGTGCAAACCGATTGCTGAAGAGTCAAGTATGGTTTGCAGACATAATTTGTTTGGTTTATACTATGTTTAAGATTTTCCAAATTAGCTGCTTACATTTAAAGATTGGGAGAAGGCACATTAAACGCACTTGAAATTTCTGCATCTCATGAAAAATTGGAAGCTCTTCTCTTGTGGGGGGATTCCCTCACATTTCCCCATGGCAGTCATTGGCTGGAGCTGAGTGGAGGCTGTCCCCATTAGGCAGGCAGTGCCTGAGTGCGGCCGTTTACTACAAGTTCCATATGACCTGCATTCAAGTTCCCTGCTATTTCAGTTTGTGACCCATGTTTTACAGATACTTAGGTTTCAAAAATAAATGTTGTTATGTATATGTAAGGAAGATGACATGATGCCATGAGATACATATAGATAGTAAAATGGTTACTATAGTAAAACTAATTAACATATCCATCAAGAATCTAAAAAAACAAGTGAAATATGCAGAGGTAGAGAATAAAACAGTGGTTACCAAGGGTGGAGGTGGGAGAGAAGGAAATGGGACGATGTGATCAAAGGATAGAAAGCAGCAGATGAGGACACTTATTTTGCAGATAAGCATTAAATTCCAACTTTAGGTGGGCCCTCAGCTATCCTTATATTTTTGTCTTATTGCTTTTCTAATGCTAAAACTCCCGTTCCTGGGCCAGGGAGGGGCTGATGATGCTGAAATAAGGTCCTCAATGGGATGCCTTTCTGGAACAGAGGGGAGAGGGAAAGGCCAGGGGGTATAAGTAACATCTTAGAGAGCTGCAAGGATGAAGAGCACAGAAGCCAATTTCAAGCTCAAGGGAGGACCTTGACCTGGAGATGAGAGACAATGAAAAGGGCAACACCTGACCAGACACAGTGAGTGAGTAGTGAGCAGGGTGGGGCCTGGCAGAGTGGGTCTAGGGGGCTTGCAGCAGTGGGGCTGGGCTGGGGTGAGTCTGTGAAGGGTTTCCATTAGCTAAAGCTAGGCAGCATGTGGGTAGACCAGCCTAATTCGCAGACCAGGTTCCCAGACCTTCATTCCCGCGAGACTTGGCTGCCCGTCCCTGTGCTGGATTCTGTGCGTGTTTTGTGATACATTAATGAAAATTAAGCATCTTAACAGAGTGCCTGGCATGATTTGATAAATGTGTTTGTTTTTTATTCATATCAGCATTTCCCCATCTGTTCATCTTTCCTCTTTACCCAGTGGATTAGTCCGTTTTTGCATTTCTATAAAGAGACACCTGAAGCCGGGTAATTTATAAAGAAAAGAGGTTTAATTGGCCCATGGTTTTTCAGGCATTAGAGGAAGCATAGCAGCTCCTGGGGAGGCCTCAAGAAGCTTCCAATAATGACAAAAGGTGAAGGGAAAGCAGGCACCTCTTTCCCGGCCGGAGCAGAGGGAAGGGAGAAGTGCCACACACTTCTAAACAACCAGTTCTCAGGAGAACTCACTCACTATTGTGACCAAGGGGGATGGTGCTAAACCATTAGGAACTGCCCCCATGATCAATTACCTCCCACCAGGCCTCACCTCCAACACTGGGGATTACAATTGAACATGAGACTTGTGTGGGGACACAGATCCAAACCATATCACCCGGCTTGCTTTTCAGGAAGAAGGGTCTCTCCTTCTTGCCTAAACTTAACTTTCGTCTTAAGCTACTGTTTTTTTTTTCTCCTACCCATGTCTCCCTCTCTTTCTTGCCTCCATTTTGCTTCCAAACCTGCTCATGTCTCCCCACTCAAATCTAAAAAGAAATAGAGCCAATCTCCCTCAACCAGAGAAAGTTCTTATGCTTCTGTGTGGCTGCTCCCATTTCCTTTACCCTCACACGTCTCAGAAGAGTGAGTTCAGTGTCCCATGCCAGCAGTACCCATGTGTTCATCAGCCCCCTCCTAACTGCTGTCTCACAGCTGCTCTAGACGGGCTTTTCTGGGTACCTCTGCATGCCGCAGTCATGATATTTACATCCAATGGCTATTCCACAGGTGACATTTTTGGTTATTAATACCTTAATAATTCAAATAATAATTTGAATTTGTTGAGCCTTTTGGTCTTCACACAGTGCTTTTACATATGTGGTCTCATGAACTCCTCTTAACGCAAATAGTATAATTCTCATATGTTGATGAAGAAATAGGTGCTGTGAAAGACTAAGTGACTGGTGTTCAGGTACCACCACCGGCTCACCTCCTTTGATCTCAGGTCTCACTCTCCTTCCCATTTCTTGTCCCTCTTCAGTGATTGCTCTGTTCTGTTCTTCTATCTCTCCATTGGTGACTTCTCTGTCTCCATTGCCCAGGTCTCTTCTTCCCAGGTTTTGTGCTTAGACCATTCTCTGTATAGCCTCATCAGTTCCTATAAGTTCAATCACTGCCACTGTGATGGACTTTTAAATCTCTGCTCTATCACTGTGTGTCTTTGGTCCAGTTATTGACCCTCTTTTAGTATCAGATTCTTTATTTGACATATAAGCACATTGAGTAGTTGATATGCTTTTTACAGCTCCAACTTTAAATGAGATGAAGAATGTTAATTTTTAAACCAGGATCAATATGAAAGCATGAGATCTCATGAATAAGTTCAGCAAGGTTGTGGAATCAAGATCAATATTAAAAAAATCAATTGTATTTCTATATACTAGCAAGAAGTAATCCAAAAATTAAGTAATTCAATGTAAAATAGCACCAAAAGAGATAAAATACTTAAAAATAAATTTGACAAAAAGTGCAAGACTTCTACACTGAAGACTACAAAGCATTGTGAAAATAAAGATGTAAATAAATGAGACATTCTGTACTCATGGATGAGAAGTTTAGTATTGTTATGATGGCACTATTGCCCAAATTGATCTAAAATTCAACACAATCAGTATCAAAATACCAGCTAGGCTTTCTTTTGTAGAAATTGACAAGCTGATTCTGAAATTCATATGAAATTGCTTGAGACCCAGAGTAGCCAAAATCTTGAAAAAGAACAAAGTTAGAAAACTCATACTTCCTGATTTCAAAACTTATTCAATAATCAAAACAGTGTGATAGTGGCATAAAGATAGCTAGATAGACCAATGGAATAGAATTTATAGTCCAGAAATATACCATAAATCTATGGCCATTGATTTTTTACAAGGCTGCCAAAAAGAATTTAATGGAGAAATTAGTCTTATCAACAGATGGTATTGAGACAACTAAATATCCACATGCAAAAAGAATGAACTTGGACGCATTACCTTAAATAATACATAAAAATTAACTCCAAATGGATAAGAAAAGTAAGAGCTAAAACTATATCTCTTAGAAGAAAACAGTAAATCTTTTTTTTATTATTATACCTATTAACTCATCATTTACATTAGGTATTTCTCCTAATGCTATCCCTCCCCCTGCCCCCCACCCCACGACAGGTCCTGGGGTGTGATATTCCATGCCCTGTGTCCAAGTGTTCTCATTGTTCATTTCCCACCTATGAGTGAGAACATGCAGTGTTTGGTTTTCTGTCCTTGTGATAGTTTGCTCAGAATGATGGTTTCCAGCTGCATCCATGTCCCTGCAAAGGACATGAACTCATCCTTTTTTATGGCTGTATAGTATTCCATGGTGTATATGTGCCACATTTTCTTAATCCAGTCTATGATGGACATTTGGGTTGGTTCCAAGTCTTTGCTATTGTGAATAGCGAAAAACATACATTGCATGTGTCTTTATAGTAGCATGCCTTATAATCCTTTGGGTGTATACCCAGTAACGGGATCCCTGGGTCAAATGGTATTTCTAGTTCTAGATCCTTGAGGAATCGCCACACTGTCTTCCACAATGGTTGAACTAGTTTACACTCCCACCAATAGTGTAAAAGTGTTCCCATTTCCCCACATCCTCTCCAGCATCTGTTGTTTCCTGACTTTTTAATGATTGCCATTCTAACTGGTGTGAGATGGTATCTCATTGTGGTTTTGATTTGCATTTCTCTAATGACCAGTGATGATGAGCATTTTTTCATGTGTCTGTTGGCTGCATAGATGTCTTCTTTTGAGAAGTGTCTGTTCATATCCTTTGCCCACTTTTTGATGGGGTTGTTTGTTTTTTTTCTTGTAAATTTAAGTTCTTTGTAGATTCTGGATATTAGCCCTTTGTCAGATGGGTAAATTGTAAAAATTTTCTCCCATTCTGTAGGTTGCCTGTTCACTCTCATGGTACTTTCTTTTTCTGTGCAGAAGCTCTTTCGTTTAATTAGATCTCATGTGTCTATTTTGGCTTTTGTCATCATTGCTTTTGGTGTTGTAGACATGAAATCCTTGCCCATGCCTGTGTCCTAAATGGTATTGCCTAGGTTTTCTTCTAGGGTTTTTATGGTTTTAGGTCTAATATTTAAGTCTTTAATCCATCTTGAATTAATTTTTGTATAAGGTGTAAGGAAGGGATCCAGTTTCAGCTTTCTACATATGGCTAGCCAGTTTTCCCAGCACCATTTATTAAATAGGGAATCCTTTCCCCATTTCTTGTTTTTGTCAGGTTTGTCAAAGATTAGATGGTTGTAGATGTGTGATATTATTTCTGAGGCCTCTGTTCTGTTCCATTGGTCTATGTGTCTGTTTTTGTACTAGTACCATGCTGTTTTGGTTACTGTAGCCTTGTAGTATAGTTTGAAGTCAGGTAGCATGATGCCTCCAGCTTTGTTCTTTTTGCTTAGGATTGTCTTGGCAGTGCGGGCTCTTTTTTAGTTCCATATGAACTTTAAAGTAGTTTTCTTCAGTGCTGTGAAGAAAGTCATTGGTAGCTTGATATGGGGATGGCATTGAATCTATAAATTACCTTGGGCAGTATGGCCATTTTCACAATATTGATTCTTCCTACCCATGAGCATGGAATGTTCTTCCATTTGTGTGTGTCCTCTTTTATCTCATTGAGCAGTGGTTTGTAGTTCTCCTTGAAGAGGTCCTTCACATCCCTTGTACATTGGATTCCTAGGTATTTTATTCTCTTTGTAGCTATTGTGAATGGGAGTTCACTCATGATTTGGCTCTCTGTTTGTCTGTTAATGGTGTATAGGAATGCTTGTGATTTTTTTATATTGATTCTGTATCCTGAGACTTTGCTGAAGTTGCTTATCAGCTTAAGGAGATTTTGGGCTGAGACGATGGAGTTTTCTAAATATACAGTCATATCATCTGCAAACAGGGACAATTTGACTTCCTCTTTTCCTAATTGAATACCCTTTATTTCTTTCTCTTGCCTGATTGCCCTGGCCAGAACTTCAAACACTATGTTGAATAGGAGTGGTGAGAGAGGGCATCCCTGTTGTGTGCCAGTTTTCAAAGGGAATGCTTCTAGTTTTTGCCTATTCAGTATGATATTGGCTGTGGGTTTGTCATAAATAGCTCTTATTATTGAGCTATGTTCCATCAATACCTAGTTTATTGAGAGGAAAACAGTAAATCTTAGTGACTTTGGGTTAGCAAGTGGTTTCTTAGTTATGACAGCAAAAGTACAAGCAACGAAAGAAAAAGTGGATAAATTGGACTTCATTAAATTTTAAAACTTTGGACTATTAAAAGTCCAAAGAATTGGATAAAGTACTTGCAAACCACCTATCTGAAAACAGACATATCCAGAAAATACATATAATGATACAACTCAATAATAAAAAGATAATCCATTAAAAATGGGAAAATGGTTTAAATAGACATTTCTCAAAAGAAGACACACAATTGGTCAGTAAGAACATTAAAAGATGCTTAGTGTCATAAGTCACTAGTAAAATGCAAATCAAAACCACAATCAGATCCTACTTTACATTCATTAGGATGGCTATAATAAAATAGACCACAACAAGTGTTGGTGAAGATGTGGAGAAATTGAAACTCTCATACATTGCTGGTGGGAATGTGGTGCAGTCTGTTTGGAAAACAGTTTGGCAGTTTTTTGAAAAGTGAAACATAGATCTAGATATGACCCAGTAGTTCAACTCGAGTAATTCAAGATAGAGAAATGAAAACACAGTTCTATACATACACATAAGTATGTATGAATGTTCCTAGCAGCATTATTCATTATGCCCTAATACCCAAATGTCCGTTTACTAAAAAATGGATAAACGACATGTGGTACAGCCGTACAATGAACTATTATTTGGCAATAAAAAGTAATTCAGTTCTGATACATGCTACACTGTGAATAAACCTGGAAAACATCATGCTAAGTCAAAGAAGCCAGTCACAAAAGACCACATATTGTATAATTCCATTTACAGGAAATGGTCAGAATAGGAAAATCTAGAACAGATAGATTAGTGGTTGCCTTGGGGCTGGAGTGGTTGTTTTGGAAGTAAGAATGACTGCTAATGGGATTTCTTTTGGGTGCTGAACATACTCTAAGCTCAAATTGTCATCATGGTTGCACAACTCTGATTATATTAAAAACCATTGACTTGTACACTTTAAGTAGAACTATAATATGTGAGTTATATCTCACTGAAACTGTTTAAAAATGAATATGTAAGGATTATGATGATGATTAATATCATTATTCAAAAATTATTCTGGTATTTATATGGTTTTCAGAGTTACAGCTAGCTTTTCCTAAGACGGTGGTTTACTTGGGAATCATTTCTGCTCTTAACCAAGAATTCAAGATGACTGTAGTGTTCTAGAATGAAAGATACCTCCCTGTGAATCATCACTCTGCTACTATCCAAGTGTGTGACATTGGACAATTTTTTTAACCTTTCTAAATCTCAACTTCTCTACTTCCCACAGACAAGGATAACAATACTATCTGAGCAATGCTAAACAACAGATGTACTTAGAAGCATTTAACATAGAGCCTGGAACATATACCTGCTCAATAATTGTTATTTTCATCCTTGTTTCAGAAAAGCATCTCCAGCCTGTCTGAAGCAGGTAGACAGCATTGTGAGGGGTTGTGTGGGCAAAGTTATCTGTGGAGTGGGAGAGCCTCTGGCATAGGCCAAACTTCTTTCCATGGGATATGTTTGGAGATTTATAGATAGACACAACACAAATATATGCAATTTCCATATATAATATATAAGTGTGGAAATGCAATTTCCACACTTACAATATCAAGGTTAATGAAAGAATCACATTGGTTAAGCTATGAGCTTTATCAATGGGTTACTTATTCTATGAAGGAGTAATTAAATGGACATCATAGGGTGGTGTTCAGAGCCTGAAACTTTTCTTTGCAGAAGGCTTTGAAGGTTAGGACAACCGGATTTCCCCAGGAGGAGTGGTGAAGTGGATGGAATAATTGCCTGGGGTTTTCTTCCTGACTTTGCTCAATCAATAACATAATGTAGTCTGAAAGGAGCTATGTTAACCCTGTAGCTCAGTTTTCCTTTCTGCTAACTGGGAGCTGAACTTCTTCCCTCTGGGAGAAGACTGTTGTGAAACACTCTGACCTGTGTGGAGAGACGACCTCGGATTGGAAACAAGGTTTCATTGCAGCATTATTGTTTTCCATCCCTAATTTCTGTAATTTGGTGGGAATGTGTAATTATAGCATAAAGACATAATTATTTAGGCCTTGCCTGGCAAGTCACATGGGTATTCCATTTAGATATAAGTAGGATATTTTTGCATAATAACCCACAGAAATCTGCATTCAATTGCTGTGGCTGACTTGCATCTTGTCATGCCCCTCTGTTCAGCCTGGGCTGTCTGGCGAGGACTATTTCTCAGCCCTTGTGCTCCTACTACTAGGGTGCCTGGGTTTCATGACCACGTGGCTATAGTGGGAAGTGGGATCTACTGTAGTCATAGCTGTCAGAGCGAGCACTGTAGCCATGGGCTTCCTGTAGTTGGACCCTGGGGCCGGGAGCTCTCTGCGCCTTCACACATTCAACAAATACATACCAGGCATCTACTATGAGCTAGACACTGAGGTGCTGGGAATACATCACTGAATGAAAAAAAGAAGTCAAAAACCACTCTTCATGTGTTTGTGTTGGGGGGTGATGATATAGATAAGACACAAAATATTAAAAAACTTGATGCGTTAGATGGTAATAAATGCTATGGAGAAAAATAGGAAAGAAATTCTGGACGCGGTAGCTCATGCCTGTAATCCCAGCACTTTGGGAGGCCAAAGTGGGTGGATCTCCTGAGGTTATGACTTCGAGACCAGTCTGACCAACATGGCAAAACCCCGTCTCTACTAAAATTACAAAAATTAGCTGGGCGTGGTGGCAGATTCTTGTAATCCCAGCTACTCAGGAGGCTGAGGCAGGAGAATCTCCTGAATCCAAGAGGCAGAGGTTACAGTGAGCTGATATTGCACCATTGCACTATAGCCTGGGTGACAACAGCAAAACTGTCTCCAAAGCAAGCAAACAAAACAAACAAAATAGTAAAGAAATATGAGGAAATATTACCAAAAATGTCACATTTGACTAAAGAGCTGAAGAGATGAGGTGGTCACCCAGGCAAATCTGATGAAAGAACATTCCAGACAGAGGGTCTGGAAATGAGGAGACCCTGGGGTGGGAGTGTGCTGGAGACCAGTGTGGCTCTGTGGAAGAGAGCAGGGGGAATTGTGGTGGGAGTTGAGGTCAGAGAATGATGGGGGTGGGATTGAGGATTGTGGGGCTTGGTAAACTATGAACCACAGGCCAACTCCAACTTGTCACTTGTTTTTATGAATAAAGTCTTATTGGCACACATCCATGTTCATTTGTTAATAAATCATGTATAGCTACTGTAGCTACAGTGGTGAGGTAGGTAGTTGCAACACAGACAGTATGCTTTGCACAGCTTAAAATATTTGCTGTCTGGCCCTTTACAGAAAAGGTTTCCTGGTCCCTGGGATAGGGTATTGGTGGCATCATTTCCTATCTTCTCCATGTCCAACCGTGTATTTGGGACACAGAGTGAAAGAGTATATGCCCTCAAAGTGCCAACAGTGGAGTGGGGTGACAGGCAATTAAAACACAGTTCCATGCTCTCATGCATTGTTCTGGGGTTGCAGAACAGGACAGCCAATTTGGAAAACTGTTTCTCCGTACTTAGTAAAGCAAAACATATTGATGTATTATGATCCAGGATTCTACTCCTGAGTTTATACCCAACAGAAATGAGCACTTATGTCTTCTAAAAGGCATACATAGGAAGTTTCCTAGAAACTTAATTCATAATAGCCTCAAAATGGAAATAAAGTTAATCATCTATCAACCTTTGAAAGGATAGATAAAATGTGATGTGTTAATACAATGAAATATTATATAGCAATGAAAAATAAATGCTACATGCATACATTCATGAATTTCAGAGTGTTAAATGAAGAATTTAAACTTTAAAGAACACATATTGCATGAGTTCATGGATATGAAGTTCAAAAACAGGCAAAACTGATCTATTTGGATAGAATTCAGAAGAGTGATTCTCTTTGATTATCTAACTGGGAGAGGCACAAGGCAGACTTCCGGGAGTTTCAAAAGATCTGGGGGTAGATATATCATCGTATACAGAGTCAGATATACATGGATCATTACACTTAGGATTTGTGTACTCTACTATATATAAATTAGGCCTCAATAAGAAATGAAAATGCATATTCACTACCATAAAAGCTTGTATAAAGTTCTATGACAATGTGGGAAAATGGGACTAAATGCATGGGAGAGGCTGGAACCATTCATATTGGAGCCAAATTTTGAGGTTAAGAAATTGTTTTCCAGGGCAGACCAGAGTGAAAAAAAAAAAAGTCCTTCAGGGAAGAAACAGCATATGACCAATCTGAAAAACAAAGCTTATTTGTGGAATTCTAGGAGAGTAATGCTGTTAATCAAATACAACACATTCTCCTTTCCTCCTGCTCCCTATTCAGCTTTCATTATGTTTGCATTTTGTTTTTATTTCATTCATTTATACCTTTTAACATAAAAAGTTGTATCTGGTTCCTTTGGTAATTTTATGAAAATATTCGTATACCATAAATCTCTCCCTTTCATAGTGTACAATCCAGTGATTTTCAGTAAATTCATAAGATTGTACAATCACCACTACTCTAATTCCAGAATAATTTCATCACCTCAAAAACAAACTCTCTATCATGAGGACTCACCAGCAGCCAGTTCTCCTCTCCCTTAGTCCTTGGTAACCACTAATCTTTCTACTTCTATAGATTTGTCTATACCAGACATTTAATATAAATTATACACTATCTGACCTTTTGCATTGGGCTTCTTTCACTTAGCACCATAGTTTCAAGCTTCATACATGTTATAGCATAATTGAATAACAATTTATTAGGTAGATGTACCACATTTCATTTAGCCATTTGTCAGCTGATGGACATTGGGCTGTTTCCACTTTTATAATAATAATGCTACTATGAATATTTTTGTACAAGTTTCTTTGTGGGAGTATATTTTAAATTTTCATTGGTATGTATCTAGGAGTAGAATTGTTGAGCAATATGGTAACTGTATGTTTCACTTTTTGAGAAACTGCCACACTGCTTCCAGAGTGGATACATCCTTTGTATTTCCACCAGCAACGTATGAGGGTTCCAACTTCCCAACATCTTCACCAAGACTTGTTATTGTCTTTTTTATTATAGCCATCCTTGTGAATGTGAAGTAGGTTCTCATTGTGATTTTGATTTGCATTTCCTTAATAACTAATGATGGTGATAATAATTGACCGTGCTTATCTTTGTATATCTTCTTCTAGAGAAATATTTTTTCATGTCCTTTGCCCGTTTTTAAAAAACTTGGCTATTTGTCTCTTTATTGTTGAATTTTAAGTTATTTGTATGTTGTAGATACTATCAGATACATGATTTTAAAATATTTCTCATATTCTTTGAGTTTCTTTTTCACTTAATTTTTTATTTGATGCACAAAAGTTTAATTTTGATGAAGTTCAGTTTCTCTATTTTTTCTTTTGGTGCATGTTGCTTTTGGTGTCAGATGCAAGAAGCCATTTTCTAACCCAACATCATAAAGATGTATGGTTTTGTTTTCTTCTAAGAGTTTTATAGTTGTAGTTCTTACTTTTAAGCCTTTTATTCATTTTTAGTTAATTTTTGTATATACAGTAAGGTTGCAGTTGGTCCAAGTTCATATTTTGCATGTGGATGTCCTATTGTCTCAACACCATTTATTAAAAAGGCTATTCTGGTCAAGCATGTTGGCTCATGTACATAATCCATCACCTTAGTAGGCCAAGGTGGGAGGATTGCTTGAAGCCAGGAGTTCAAGACCAGTCTGGGCAACATAGCAAGACCCCATCTCTACTTTTTTTTTTTTTAATTAGCAGGGTTTGATGGTGCATGCTTGTAGTCCCAGCTACTCAGTAGGCTGAGACAAGAGGATCATTTGAACCCAGGACTTTGAGGTGGCAGTGAGCCATGATTGCACCACTGGACTCCAGCCTGGGTGACAGAGCAAAAGCTAGTCCCCCCCCCCAAAAAAAAAATATATATATATAAATATAAAATATATATATAAATATAATATATATAAATATAAAATATATAAATATAAAATACATATATATATAAATATATATATGGAATGTGTCATCCAACTTTGCTCTTTCCAAGATTCTTTTGGTTATTCTGAAACCCTTGAATGCCTGTACTATTTTTAGAATCAGTTTAGCAATTTCTATTAAAGCCAGTGGGAGATTTTGATAGAGATTGCATTCATCTCTAAATCTATTTGGGCTTAATTGTCATCTTAACAATATTAAGACTTCCAATCCATGAACATGAGATGTATTCTCATTTATGTAGATCTTCATTAATTTTTTCAACAATGTTTTTCTAGATATCAGTGTACATGTATTGCACTTTTATTGAATTATTCCTGTTATTTGATAATATTGCAAATTTGAATTATTTGAATTATTTTTTTTAGTTTCAGATTGTTCATTGCTAGTATATAAAAATACAATGGACTTTTGTGTTTATCTTGTGCCCAATATATATTATTGCTTTTTGCAATAATATATATTTGCAATAATATTTGCAACCCTTTAGTATTTCTTGTTAAGTCAGGTCTGCTAGCAAGAAATGATGAGTTTTTGTTTATCCAGAAATGTCTTATTTTATCTTTCATTTTGGTGCAGTTTTTTATTTGACAATTTTCTGAGAAAATGGCTTTGAAAGAGCCACATCCTCTTTTGCTCCCCCCACTGGATGCCAGACTAGTGGTTTTCATTGTGAATCTATCTGATCAGTTATTTTTCAAGATGAATATAGAGCTGGAGAATGGGCAGAGGAACTAGGACAAGTTAAAATGCCACAGAGCTTACTGTTCTTACTGAGATTCTGCCAGTTTTCTTGCATAAGTGATCCCCAGATTTCTGCAAACTTTTAGCTAACTTCTAGCCTTCTGAAAAAGTTAATTGTTTTTCAAGTTTTTGCCAGTTTTCTCATTGCTTTTATGAAGAAGGGAATTTTCAGAGGGCCTTAATGTGCAATTTTTGATCTTCTTCAACTTTTTTCAATGTGTTTGTGGCAGGAATACTGAAATGTGCCAAAAAGACCTGATGGTCTAGTTAGAGAAAATATGTGTACAACTATTATAGAGCAGTGAAGAATGCTTTAGTATCCTCCTAGCCAATTTGTTGTCCAAGGACCAGTAGCATTGATAGTAGTGGGAGCTTATAAGAAATGCAGAGTCTCAGATCCCTCCCAGACCTGCTGAAATTTAATATTTTAACAAGATCCTTAGATGATTCACATGCACTTTAAAGTTTGAGAAACACTAGTGTCATGTACTTCTTATGCAATGCCAGCTGCTGCTACCTACAACCCCTCTAGTCTAGTAGTGTAGCACAACACATTTATTTCTCACTCCCATTGTATCCAATGTGGGTGGATGGAGACTCTCTTCCATCTGGTGACACAGGAATCCGGGTTCTCTTAACTTTGTGACAGTACCATATAAACACATAGCTTCCAAGTTTTCCCCCCAGAAGATAGAGATGGAGCTAGCAGGCTGTCTCTTAAATGTCTCAGCCAAGCAGTGATACAGAAAACTTCTGCTCAGGGTCCGTTTGCATGAACTAGTCACATGGCTTCAGTCTATCTGCAAGTGGTTGCAGAATGTGGAGATGGAAACCTGGACTATTTGCTAAGCACTATCTCTACCACTCTCCTTCACGAGATCCACATGATCAAACAGGGATGTTGATAGGAAGGAAGTCCATTTTTAGGGAACTCATAGAGATGGTTAAAAAGAAAGTATAATTGGCTGGGCATGGTGGCTCCCACCTGTAATCCTGGCACTTTGGGAGGCCGAGGTGTGTGGATCACGAGGTCAGGAGATCGAGACCATCCTGGCTAACATGGTGAAACCCAGTCTCTACTAAAAATATAAAAAATTAGCCAGGTATGGTGGCCAGCGCCTGTAGTCCCAGCTGTTTGAGAGGCTGAGGCAGGAGAATGGTGTGAACCTGGGAGGTGGAGGTTGCAGTGAGCAGAGATCGTGCCACTGCACTCCAGCCTGGGTGACAGAGCGAGACTCTGTCTCAAAAAAAAAAAAAAAAAAAAAAAAAGAAGAAGAAGTATAGTTTTGGTTTGGGGCTTAGAAGATGTAGTAAGTTTAAAAGTTAAACAAGCAGAAGAAGGTGGTTATTAGAAGAAAGGAGTTAGTTAAATACACAGTATTCTAGGAAAAAGAACTGGCTATCAAACTTCATTCAGAGAGATACGTGGTGGAGATATTTCAGAAAATCTCCTGTTCTCATTTATAAACTTGAGTGAAAATTTTGCAGTACAGCCTTTTTGAGAGTTTGATTTGCATAGATTTGATGACTTAGAAGTGTGAATTCTGAAACTGTTTGCCATGATCAATTTACAGACATTATAAAAGTGAACATACATCCTTACCCATCTGCACAGGGAGGGGCAATGGGACACAAAGTAATTAATGTAACACTGGGCATTTGGAGGTTATAGTTCTAATCCCAATTCTGTTAGACATCCACTGTGCAATTTTGAGCCCGACCTGTAATTCTGCTGCGCCTTATGAGAAGTTGACACAAACTAGTGGTTCTCAACCCTGGCTGCACATGAGAATCATCCATGACACATTCAAAAATTAGCAGACTAAGGGAAACACTTCAGGATGGGATCAAGTCACCTGTGTAAAAGCTAGATTAAGAACCCCTAGTCTATCCCAGTGGTCCTCAAACTTTAATGTGCATGTAGATCACAGAAGGCTTTTGTTAAAATGGAAATTCTGAGTCTGTGGGCCTGGGATGTGACCTGAGAATCTGTACTTCTAATAAGCTCCTGGGTGATGCTGATGCTGCTAGACCCAGATCCCCTCAGGCCTAGATAATCTGAAATCATTCATCAATTTCAGTCAAAAGGCTGTTTCTTTCTTTTCCAACTTAATCAAATTGGCCAGTGATTTTAGCACAGTCTAAAAGCAGGCTGGGCAGGCTCAAGCAGAGAAGCCTCTGGAGGGAGAAGTAAAATGTCTGTACTCAAAGGCTAATCCATTGCCCACTCCGAGGCATCAACAAGAGGTATGAGCGGGCACTGCTCATCTCTCATGTCAACACTGCCCATACAGCGAGGGCAAGTGACGCTGCCTCTGGAGACACTAGACAGACTGATCAAGGATCAGAAGGAGCGAGAGTTAGGTCATGAATCATACAAGCTGTGCTGTGCTACTGGCAAACAAGGCAGGGAGGAAGGGTGAGACTGGGGGACTCGCATCCAGTTAGCACCCAGGAATCCAGCCAGTGACTTTCTTATGCACTATGCCATTTATTCTTTATAAAAATCCCCAAGGCTGGTATTATTAACCTCATTTTCTGGATTAGAAAATTGTGGCTCAGAGAAGGTAAATTGCTTGTCAGCCAAGAAAGCATCTGTGTGACACCCAAGCCCACCCTCTTTCCATTACAGCAAACTAAAGAGTGTCTTCTATTTTAAGTCATGTTGATGGTGGGTAGGGGAACTGGGGTGCTATGTCCCTCATTTATGGTCAGTTCATCAGATGAACTGTAGTATTATTCATGTAGTGTTTCTTTCTAATATTTTCCAACATTTATAGTTTATCTACAGATAAAAAGACAAGAAATGATCTATAAATGGAAGCTGTGGAAAAGGAAGCAGTCCAAAAATGGTTGTGAATGTTTTCCTGGCTGTCACCATCCTCTGAAATTTACCATTATCAAGGCCAGAAAAAGCAAAGACATATATGCGATATGATTTTGATATATTACACAATATATGTTTTCTTCTACTCCTTGGCCCTACTCCATTCCAACTAGGCTTTGCTGAGTGGGATTTCCAAGTAGGATAAGCTAATTCTGTTCTTCAGGGCATTTGCGTCCTTTATTCTCTCAGGTACTCCTGTGGTTCCTTCTCTCACCTTTCCATCTGAGCTCTGATGCCACCACTTCAGAAAACACTTTTCTGACCAGCCTATCTGAAATAGCCTTCCCCATACCAGCCACCCCATAATTCTCAATACTCCAACCTCGTTTTCTTTTTTATAGAGTTCGTGACTACTTGATCTTATACATTATGTATTTTAAAAACCTGTTTACTCACTGTCTCGCCCATTTACCAGAACAATAGTTTGCAAACTTACTCTGAAAGGACAAGATAAATATTTTAGTCTTTGCTGGCCATATGGTCTCTGTTGCAACAACTCAGCCCTGCTGTTGTAGCAGTCATAACAATATGGAAATGAATGGGTGTGGCTGTGTTCCACTAAAGCTGCATTTACAAAAACAGGCAGTAGGCGAGGCTTGGTCTGCAGGTCATCATTTGCTGACCCCTCTCTAGAAAATAAGTCTCATGAGAACATTGTCTGTCTTGTCTCCCATAATATTTCCAATACTAAAAGTCAGTGCTTAGCAACTAGAGTGTTTAATTGATTTATTTTTGATTGAACAAATCAACAAATGAGTGAATCCGTTACTCCAGGGAATGGGGACCACAGGAGAACTTAGGTAACAATATAAAGTAAATTATGAGCTTTTAAAACTGAGATCCCATGTGCTAAAGACAGCGTGATATCTCTGCTACCATGTCCTGTCTTGACTCTTAAAAGGTGAATTTTAAAAGACAAATAAATAGTGGGGAGATAGAGCCAGACAGTAATACTGATGTGGATTTCTATAAAGGGACCCTGTCCCCTGCTCTTTTTGGGCTGAGCATGGCCAATAGCTGAAGGTTTGAGTTGCCAGACCCTTCAGAGAGCTTTGGGGATCTAAGAATAAAGGAGATGTCCCTCTCCACCTTATTTAGGCTTGGGGAGCAGGGGAATGCTGAACAGAGCAAAAGAGAAATAGAGATGACTAATTGGATGATGTGACAAAAAAACTAGTTGTCCTTACAATACTTGTGCCAATATGGCAAGGGCCAAGGGTCAATGGGTCATCATGCATCTAAAAGCAGCTCAACCTTGATATATGCCTGGAGTGGTCTTGAGGTTGGAATGAGGATGCTGTCTCAGAGACCAGCTTGGACCACTGATCTGAATTCTGGATGGACTGTGGCCTTCTTAGCTGATGCCAGCATAAAGTAGATCCCAATCTCATGATAGTATGAAAGACTGGCTTCCTGAGCTCATGATCTGTATAGTCACATAGCATTCATTCTTAGAGGTCCTAGTGGTTGGTTTAATGCTCTGCTATTACTGTCCTGAAATTCTTAATGATTTTTGAACAAGGGGCCCGACAAATTATGCAGCCGTCCCTGGCTCTACGTAGACATAATCAACTTAGACCCAAACCCAAGGAGAGAAGCAGGTTATTCCATGACTGCACCGAGAAAACTTTGAATGGACTCAGTTTACTCTAAATTGTCAAAGTCTTTTCCAAGGAGCAGAATGGGATCCGGAAACAGATTCATTAGCTATAGAAAAATAAAACAACTTGACATTCTGCCAGTGTGCATTAGTGGGCCAAGATCTGTGGTCTGTACTGATGGGGAGAAAGAGGGCTACAGAGAGATGCTTAGATAATTTCTAGCAGATTATTTGAAATGCCTGTTGAGTTTTAATTCTTTGTGAAAATATTAGGAAACTGTATTCTCAGTCTCTGAGAGACTTTTCCAGAATTATCCTGTGTTGGTGTGAGGCATCTGGGTCATTTTGGAACTCTGGGGAACTTCCTAGTTGTCATTCCTTGCATAGTCTTTATGAGTGAAGCAAAATCTATATATACTGAAGAACTCTAAGCTTTAGGCCTAAGATCAAAAATTGGTTTGTATTGAATAAGCAGACTATGTAGCACAAGCTGCCGCCCAAAAGAGAGAGGATGAGGCCAGTCTGGAGTCAGTAGGAGAATGCCAGGATGGGGAGACATGACCAGTGGCAGCTAGCAGATCATTTGACATTGAGAGTAACTCTCATCCATGTCCATTCTGGATGAGATAGACCCACCACTCTAGATGACTGGAAAATGGGCATAGCATAATATCAAGTCTTGTAATTATGCTATTTTAGAGAGGTTATGTATTCCTAGGTCATGGGGGCTCAAATTTGCATAATAATTCAGCCATCAACTAATCTGGAGTATCACAACAGCCTGACAAGGCTTTGTTTTCATGATTTCTCTCCAGCACTATTGAAAGACTTATTTGCATGACTTTCCTGGAATCTTACATAGAGTCTACACATTAGGGTTCTGGTTTGTGAAAACACACTCTGCATCTAGAAGAGAGCATTTTGGAAAATTTTGATGTTTCTGCAGGCACAAGGGCAGTCTGTGGGCCTGTACTGCCCTCCTGTATCCAGGAACCTTGGATAGGCAAGGAAGGGCAGGTAGCATATGTGATGGGCTACTGTCTACATTGCGTTCATGCAAATTAACTCTTGGAGGATTTGCAGTGAGTCCCTCAAAACAATCTATCTAAAATACACATATGATCATGGCATGGCCCTGATGCTGAGTTTTGATGTCACCCAGTTGTCTAATGGGTCACATGTAAAGTCCTCAGTTTGGCCACTAAGCTCCACCATGGTCTAACCCCTGCCTACCCTCCACTCTCCTTACTGACTTTGCTGTTTCCTTCCTCTAAGCCTTTTCTTGTGCTATTTCCTCTGCCTGAACTATCTTTTCCTCCTCTTTTGCTGGGTGATAACTTCTCCATTTTTTTCTCCTCTTAAGTCCCACTAACCCATCCAAGCACAACTGCTACCTCCCTCATTTGGGCCAACATTGTATCTCATAAGTACCTTTATTAATGGCCCATTCTCATTCTGCTGCCAGGATTGCAATCTCGGAGCTTCATCAGGGCAAGAACCAAGGAAGTTTTTCCCACCACCTGGCTTGATGCATGATAGGCTGTTAATAAATATTTGTTGAATGAATGAATGAACTCTTGTCAGACTGTGAGCTCTGAGGACAGAGGACTATGCTTTTTTACTTGGGTATTACCAACATCTCACACAGTGTCTGGATGTAGTTATTGCTTGTTTATAGAATACATATGCAATTAAAGGAACACGTCGTCTTTTTGGTAGTAGCAAATGGCTAGACATTCAGTAGAGTGTAGCCACCTTAGGCAGAAACACGGAGGCAGCACAAGTGCCACCACCAGGCAGTCCCCTCAACCAACTTAAACCTAAGACCTTTTTGACATCCTTTAATTGATCATCAGCCTTTGATTGCATAGGTAGACGTTTGTTTTGAGGAGAGTAATCGTGTATCCTGCTAGCCTGGGATAGCACTGGTTAATGCCTAGTATCTTGGATTATTCTTTAATCCCCATTTATTCCTCAAAGTGTCCTATTTTGGAAGATAAATCATATGGCCACCCTAGTTGTGTGTTAAGTGATATGCACATACGTTATGGGTATCAAGTTATTAATGTTTCCACAAAGTCCAAAATATACCACCTGATGAAGCTTGTAATGAGGTAAGAGAGATGAGAAAAATGCTCACAAATTGAAATGCATTGAAGCATCACTAGGTGAGTAAATGAGGTTGCATATGACAGTGTCCATGTGTTTGTGAGCTCTAGAAAAAGCTTCAGGGAGAATGACACTGGAGAAGAGCCCTGAAGAATGAAGAAAAGACTGTGCTTCCAACAACTGAAGTTTTTTTTTACTTTTCCCGAAAGAACCTGGAGCAATCCTGTCTTGGTTCATGCTGGCATTTTCTCCTGCCCTGTTTTTCTGCCTTTGCTTGCAGTGTCTATACCTTCCAGAGTGTTTTTCCTGCTTTTATGCATTTATCTCAATGTGATTCATCTTTTGTGACCCAGGTTGAACCCCAGAGTTCGGGGTCCCTCCCATTCATGGTGATTCCTGGATATTTCAACTCCTGTGGACCTTAAAACCTATTTTAACTAGGTTGTCACTTACCATATGGTACCTTCTAGTTTTCTTTCCATTTGTAACATCTTTCCTTAATCCAGGAAAAAGTAAATCTTCTGGTGAGAATCAGAAAGGTTTGGCTGGAGGAACAGAGACTAGAAGCCAGTAACCCTGGAATGGCTGTGGCAGAGGGAGGAATAAGGGACTGAGTTCTAGAACCAGGTGTCAGCTAAAGATAAGAAATTGCCTGTGAGAAAACACCTTCCCCTAGACCAGAGCAGAGTGAATAGTCCCTTACTGGCAACCTGGGGCATAGGGTTACAGACATATAGGGAGAAGCAAAAGAGCAGTGAGAAGCTCAAGAATAGACTTCTATGGGCACTGGAGGTGAGCAGCAGCTGAGCAAATGGCCCCAGGTGGTGTCGGGACCATCCTGATGGTGACATGAGAAAGTACTGGCTTCTTCCAGGTCCTCCCTATGCACATTCTGCCAAGGTAGGGAGGTCTGAGAATGGTAGACTATCCACAGTGCACAGGTGGAGTCTGTGGAAGGAGCAGAGGGGAGATTTTTTAAGCTATTGGAAGATTTTGGGAACTGAGTATGGGTGTTTCCATGAGGACAAAGGATTCTTCAGGAAACAAGAGATAATCAACAACAGATGACATCACAGTGATCTGGGAATGAGACACCACACGGGACAGAAAGAAACATTGCAAGAATATTCTCCTTGTTTTAATCCAGAGAAAGAACTTTTTGAGGAGCTGAGGTACCAAACAATTGTCCTGAAAGAAATGAGTACCCTGATGCTAGTTCTAAGTTGGCAATAGGAACACACCTATTACATGCCTTTTTAAATTCTTTTCCTTTCTTCCTTCTTCCCTCCATCCCTCCCTCCCTCCCTGCCATTTTTCACTTCATCAGTCACCCCCAAATTGAATGTAAGTCCTTAGAAGGGATTGGTAATATGCCATAATGAATTAGATCACCACAGTATTTAGCGTGATGGCTTAACCCTAGTAAGTAGGTGCTCAATAAATATTTTCTTATTTAATGATTGGCTGGGAATGTTCATGGAGAATATGAATATGAACACTTCTTTATCAGTGTCACTCTAGAAACTTAAACATCAAATATTAGCAATGCTTTTGGCTCCTTGGTTATTTATTTTAGAAACACCATATTAAGGTCCATTTTGTGGGCACCAGTTTTTGATGGCCGTAGGATTCCATGCTCAGATATTTTGTTCTTAACATTTTTACTGTTTTCCTTTTTTTTTTTTCCTGAAGCTTGGGTAATGGTGGATACTATAAGGAAAAAGCAAGGAAGCAAACAGACAGACATGAGGTAGAAGTCAGGTTCTGGAACCCAAATATCATCCTAACAGGTTAGAACACCAAGAGCAATGAAGGAGGTTGAGCACAGCACAGCTTGATTAAGCAGGGCACAGAATCCATCAGGTGACACATGGACTCTCTGGGAAGCACCAACATGGTCAGCCAAGGAAGCTAGAAGAAAAATGATGACCTCAGAGAACAGTTATTTGTGAAAAGGCATTTTCTGAATCAGTAAGGGTGTCTTATTTTCCCTTAGCTTTACTCTGTGCATAAATTGGGGGACAGTGCAGTTCCTTCTGTTTGGGTGTGGTTCATTCTTGACTACTTCCTCTTCCTGCTGCTAAGGCTTTCTCTCACTGCCACCTGTTTCCTGCTCCTCTTAGCCCTTTTGTAGTCAGACACATGCTTAGACTTCAGAGAGCATGTATATACCAATGGCCTACCCTTCATTTCTTTCCTAACTTTGCAATGTATGGAATTCTACACGTAGAGCAATGGTTGCCAAAGCTCGGGTGAGTTTTTCCACCTAAGAAAGAGCTTTTTGGCCGGGTGCAGTGGCTGGCTTACGCCTGTAATCCCAGCACTTTGGGAGGCTGAGACAGGTGGATCACGAGGTCAGGAGATCGAGAGCATCCTGGCTAATAAGGTGAAACACCTTCTCTACTAAAAATACAAAAAATTAGCCAGGCGTGGTGGCAGGTGCCTGTAGTCCCAGCCACTAGGGTGGCTGAGGCAAGAGAATGGCATCAACCCAGAGGCGGAGCTTGCAGTGAGCCGAGATAGTGCCACTGCACTCCAGCCTGGGTGACAGAGCGAGACTGTGTCTCAAAAAAAACAAAACAAAACAAAAAAGAGCTTTTCAAGGGATGGGCCTTGGCTCAGAATTCCTGGTGGACCAAAATGTTGATTCTCTCAGTTCTAGGGAAGACTGGAGCCCCTGAGCTGATCTCCAGGGGAATGTTGGGAATCATTCATCTAAAGGTTTACCTTAGAAGCAGCAGCTTCAGGAAACCATATCCACAAAACTTGAGTTTTCTTCAAGAATGAAGAAGAAAAACACCAAGCAACTCTCTATTTCAGAACCTCAGGAATCATCTGAGAAGCATTGTTTGCTCAGGAGTCAGACTGAGATTACATAAATCAACAATTATCCTTCTGTCTATTTGTGAACTATTTATAACCCCCCTAAGTGGCCATGGTTTGCCTGCCTCTGTGCTTTTGGACTGGCTACTCTGCTTCCTAGAATGCCTTTGCTTCCAGGAATGACCTAGCAAAGGCCTAACTCATCTTTCCACACCCAGCTCAAAATCACTTTCTTTGTGAAGCCTTTCATGATTTCCCCCAGCAAAGGCAGAATCTGCCTGTGGGGTTCCATCAGATTACTTTCTCAATTACTCTTTTAGTGCTTAATTAAATAATTTTAAAAATAATTACCACATGTCAGGAACTCTGTGAAGAACTGGGGAAAACAATAATGAAATGAGACAGACCTTGTGGCCAAGATTCTTTGAATCTGTCTCTGATCACATTGGTGAGACTGTACTTATATATTTGTTCCGTGCATACCAGAAGCATGGTCTCTAGAGTCAGGCAGCCTAAGGTCATACCTGGCTCTGCAATTAACTATCTGTGGGACTGGGAACACTCTTGAAACTCTGTACCTCACTTTCCTTATCTGTAAAATAGGCATGTTAATAACACCTTATAGGTTGTTATGAAGAATAAATGAATTAATGTTTGCAAAGTGCTTAGAACACTGCTTAAAATTTAGCAGGCACTCTTAAATATTACTCATTTCACCAGGCTCTTCCCTCTGGGGTAGGTTCTTGATGTTAATTTTTGTGTATTTCAAGCATTTGATGTAGTATGTAGTGCACAGTAAATGCTTAATAAATATTTGTTGAATAAATGAACCATTATATAACAGATTAGTTTTAAAAAGAAAAGATTCTAATTCTTACATCTCTTCTGAGGCAGGGAATTCACTATTTGCTCCCTTAAGACATTCAGCTTGGATAGCCATGCATGAAACCATATTAAGCCTGGAGAATTTCTACCCACTCTGGGGGCTGCTGTTGATTTTACCTGCTGAAATATTTTGACTCCTTCATAAAATGAAAGATTATTCACAAACAAAACAGGGAAACAGTCTTTAAATGCTTATATCTGCAATTCGCATGTGATTTAACATTTTCCCTTTTGCATAGGAGTGAAAAATATCTCTGTGTTTTAGATGGGAGGAAAAAATGGCTCCAAATCGATTGGTTATTTGGTCTATAGTCATTTCAGAAGATGTATAGGAAACAGAAAATAATTTTGTAAACTGATCTTGCTTGGAAACAGCAGAGGATCAGATTTCTTCCCTGGCTCAGTCAGAAACCAAGATTTTTTGTAACGGTTTGCTGTGATGGAATTTGTCAGTTAACTGGGTCAAACATTTAGAGTAAATCATCTGTCACTCTGCCTAATGATTATAGTAGTCCTCCCTCATCCACGGTTTGTTGTGCTTTCCACAGTTTCAGTTACCCATGGTCAATGGTGATTTGAAAATAGGTGAGTACAGTACAGTAAGATATCTTGAGAGAGAAAGAGAAAGGAAAGAGAACACATCTACATAACATATTGCAGTATATTGTTATAATTCTATTTTATTTTAGTAGTTAATCTCTTACTGTGCCTTATTTATAAATTAAACCTTATTATAGGTACATATGTATAGGAAAAAACATCATATATGTAGAGTTTGATACTATGGATAGCTTCAGGCATCCACTGGGATTCTTGGAATGCATCTCCCGTGAATAAGGTGGGGGCCACTGTGCTTGAGTAAACTAAGTCAATTGTACTATTTTGGAATGAGAAGACAATTTTGGTATGATGAGGGCAATGCTACACTTTGCAAGGACCTAGGAGCTGTCTCTTCTGTTTACTCGGTAATTTATCCCTACTGGAATGAAAGTCTTTTGATAATAGAGTATAAGCCTGACACTCTTCCAAGTCTTGAGAAGGGCCTGGCTCTTCCCCAAGACTCACATAGAACGCAACATAAGAACTAACGTAGACTTAGTGCTTCCTCTTCCCATGCTACCAGTTATTTAGCACCTATCATGTATCAGGTCCCTTACGTGCATGATCTCACTTAGTCCCCATAACAGTGGCACATAATATTAAGAGTACTAATTATAGTCTCTGTGGCTTTTCACATTCATGCTTTATGTTCTCACATGTGTAACAGTTCAGTCACATGTTTTGAGGGTGGCCTTCCACATAGTGATTCAGAGATCCAGTCTCCTTCCATCAATTGGCTCTGGCCTCCTTTAGGACCTCAGAATGCTCCACTGGATCCTCCTCATCCACTGGAAAACCAGAGAAGAGTGTAATGGAATGAACTGTGATATGGTTTGGTTCTGTGTCCCCACCTGAATCTCATTTAAATTGTAATCCCCAGTGTTGGAGATGAGGCTGGTGGGAGAGGTGATTGGATCATAGGGGTGGTTTCTAATGTTTAGTACCATCCCCCCACCCCCCCCCAGTGCTTTCTTGTGATAGAGTTCTCATGAGATCTGGTTGTTTAAAATTGTGTGGCACCATCCCCTTTGCTCTCTCTCTTTCCTGCTGGCCATGTGAATATGTGCCTGCTTCCCCTTTGCCTTCCACCATGATTGTAAGTTTCCTAAGGCCTCCCGAGAAGCAGAAGCCTGTGCAGCCCACAGAGGCATGAGCAGATTAAATGTCTTTTTTTTTTTTTTTTTTTTTTTTAGATGAAGTATCACTCTGTTGCCCAGGCTGGAGTGCAGTGACACAATCTTGGCTCATTGCAACCTCTGCTCCTGGGTTCAAGCAATTCTTCTGCCTCAGCATCCTGAGTAGCTGGGACTACAGGCATGTGTCACCACACCCAGCTAATTTTTGTATTTTTTAGTAGAGATGAAGTTTTCTGTGTTGGCCAGGCTGGTCTTGAGCTCCTGACCTCAAGTGATCTGCTCACCTCGGCCTCCCAAACTGCTGAGATTACATGCATGAGCCACTGTACCCGACCTAAACCTCTTTTCTTTATAAATTACCTAGTCTTAGACATATCTTTATAGCAGTGCCAGAACGAACTAATACAAATTGTGTCCCCCCAAAAGATATATTTAGTCCTAATCCTGTGTACCTGCGAATGTTACCTCACATGAAAATAGGGTTCTTGCAAATATAATAAAGATATAGATGAAGATGAGGTCATATAAATTAGGATAGTGCCTGTATTCAATGACTGACACCTTTACATGGAGAGAGATTTGGAGAGACAGAGAAGGTGTAGGAAAGAAGGCCATGTGATGATGGAAGCAGAGATTGGGGTGATGCAGCTACAATCAAAGAACACAGGATTGCTGGAAGCCACTGAAAGCTAAGGGAGAGATTCTCCCTCATAGCCTCCAGGAAGAGCCAACTCTGTTGACACCTTGATTTCAAATGTCAAGCCTCCATAGCTGTGAGAGAGTAAGTGCCTATTTTACCACCTGGTTTGTAGTAATTGTCAAGTGACAGCCCTGGGAAGCTAATACAAAAAAGCAGAGTGGGAAGAAGGCTTCATCACTAAATTCTTTCAGACCTGAAAGATGTTGCACCACTGCCTTCTGTTTGATTCCAAAGAAATCTGCTGTCATTCTTAGTTTTGTAATTTTGTACATAATGTGTATGTTCTCTGGTTGCTTTAAGATGTTCTTTTTATCACTGGTTTTAGGCTATTTGATTATAACATGCTTTAATGTGCTTTTAAATGTTTCTTGTGCTTGGAATTTATTGAGGTTCTTAGATATGTGTGTTTACCATTTTTACCAAATTTGGCCATTTAAAGTTGTCCCACAGTTTACTGATGCTCTTATTTTTTTCAGTTTTTAGTCTTTTATTTTCCTCTGTGTTTCATTTTGAATAGTTTTGATTGCTGTTTCTTCAATTTCACTAAATATTTTTTTTCCAAGAACCCATCTAATCTTCCATTAGTCCCATCCAGAGTATTTTTTATCTCGGACATTGTAATTTTCATCTCTAGAAGTTCAATTTTCATATTTTGTACTATTCATGTCCTTCCTGTAGATACTTTTTTTTTTTTTTCTCGAAATGGAGTTTCACTCTTGTTGCCCAGGCTGGAGTGCAATGGTGCAATCTCGGCTCACTGCAACCTCCGCCTCTTAGGTTTAAGTGATTCTCCTGCCTCAGCTGGGATTATAGTGTGTCCTGTAGATTCTTAACACACGAAATATAGTCATTATGTCTGTTTTAATGTCCTTATCTAATTCTATGATCGGTGTCATTTCTAGATCATTTCTCTTGACCTTTGAATTTTCTCTTCATTATGGATTGCATTTTCCTGCTTCTTTGCATGGCTGGTAATTTCTGATGGATGCTACACACTGTTGGGTGTCATTAGCTTGTTGGGTGCTGGATATTCTCGTATTTCTATATGTATTTTTAATTTTTTTCCCAAGGACGTGGTGAAGTTACTTAGAAACACTTCTATCCTTTCAGGTCTTTATTTTAAGCTGTATTGGGTGGAACCAGAGCAACATTTAGAAATGCCAGAAAAGCATAATTTTTCCCAATAAATAAGGGAGGTGTTTCCTAGTATTCGGATGCCCTTTGACTTAAGAAGTTTTTCACTTTAACCGTTGGAAACAGGTACTGTTCCTTACCTTCAATGAGATACAGTTGTATTCCTGCTGATCCTTTCAGGTGGTTCTTTCCCTGGGCTTATGCAATTTTTTTTCACATATAAGCCCTGATCAGTTTTTAGCTGAATAGTTGATGGTTGATGGAGGCTTTCTGCAGGTATCTGGAGTTTTATCTTTCTTTAGCTCTCTTTTCCTTTGTTCTTCCCTGCAATCTCCAGGCACTTTAGCTTTTGCAGATACCTGACTGTCTTGTTCTTTCTCCTCAACTAAGAAGTCTGAAAAACCTGTGTTTTCCCTCCCTGTGCTGTGGCCTGGAAACTTCTTCTGGGCAGTAAACTGGGGCAATTGTAGCACTCACCCCCTTGCTTCCTATCTTAGGGAACACTGGCCTTTGTTGACTAATGTTCACTGTCTTGAATGATGTTGGCTCATATTTTGTCTGGTTTTTAGTTTTTTTAAATGAGAGATTGATCTGATTCTGTTTCTCCATTTTGACTGAAATATTGTGGTGGATTAATTAGGGCCAGAAATTCTTGACAGTCTTCCCATTGAGAAGTATGGTCTATGTCTCCTGACCTTATGTTCAGACAGGTTCTGAGACTGCTTTGACCAACAGAATACAACAGAATTAGCACTATGTTAGTTTCCCAGACTTTAAGAGATTGTCAGTCTCCTTTCCCTGCCTTGTAGGGCACTTTCTCTTGGAACCCTGCCATCAGGGCACAAGGAAGCCCATCACTCTATAGAGAATCTGATGTGGAGAAAAACAGAGGCCTGGCTGACAGCTCCAGCTGAATCCTAGTTGACAACCAGCACCAACGTACCAGCCATGTGAGCGAGCGATCTTCGAAGTGGATCGTCTAGCCCTAGTCAAGCTGTCCCAGCAGATGCCACATGGAAAAGAGACAAGCTGTCCCTTTAAGCCCTGCCTGAATTGCAGATTCATGAGCAGAATAAATGACTTTTACTGTTTTAAGTAGCTAAGTTTTGAGGTGGTTTGTTATACAGCAATAGGTACCTGGAACACCCACTTTTAACAGACAAGAGCTCATCATTTGGCCCATGCGTTGAAAGTGGGTTGGGGAATGTCATATAACAGCATGCTTTCAAAGACAAAAATGTGGATTTGCTGGGCATATACTATTATCTTCTCCATTTATGGTGTAGGTTTATATCCATATTGGACATTCTGGGAAACTAAGACTTAGAGATTAAATAATATGTCCAAGGCCATGGCAAGTAGTTGCAAGTGTCAAGATTTTGACGATTCTGACCTTGGCTTTCTTTTATCTTTAAACCTGAACTCTTGGCCGGGCATGGTGGCTCACACCTGTAGTCCTTGCACTTTGGGAGACAGAGGCAGGGGGGTCACTTGAGCCCAGCAGTTTGAGACCAGCCTGGACAACATAGTGAGAGCCCATTTCTACAAAAAATACAAAAATTAGCTGGGTGTGGTGGTAGGCACCTGTGGTCCTAGCTATTTAAGAGGCTAAGGTGGGAGGATCTCTTGAGCCTGGGAGACGGAGGCTGCAGTGAGCCATCATCACGCCATTGCACCCCATCCTAGGGGATAGAGTGAGAGTATATCTTCAAAAAATAAAAAGTAAAAAATTAAAAAGGAAATAAACCTGAATGGTTTCTTCCATATCCTTCCCTGTAGACTTCATCCATCTGAGTGGCTAGAGCCCTGCCCCAATTCCTAGCCTTCCTTGTACATTCATAAATTGCTTTTCTTTTTCTGTATTTGCCTATTCTGCTAGAGCAGCTATGACAAATCAGTAGGGCTAGTCTACATGGTTGGGGCTAATAGAAAGAGACTGTGAAATAAAGTGGAGAACCCTCCAATAGGGGCACATGTGAAACTGAGAGTCATGTGGGAAAACAAGTCCCCAGATCTAGGGAGAAGAGCCTGAATATGTCATCAGAATATAAAAATCTAAAGTTGTGACCACATTTAGTGAATCTGAGTCTCCAACTGCAGAGAGTAAGGAGCACATCTGGGGTGGTCTTGGAGTGATCTCCAAGATCTAACAGCACTGTGACTGGTTGTTATAGGCAGGCTGAAGTAGGACTCAGGGCTGGCCCATATGTATTTGAAATCTCAGGGCTGGGACTGGCATTTGCTGTGCTGCAAGGGATTTTTCTTGGGCTGGTGGAGATTTAAAAGGAGATCTCATGCTATAGCTTATTGCCTTTGACTCTGTGATGATTAGTTTTATGTGTCAACTTGGCTAGGCTATAGTAACAGTTATTTCATCTTCACCTAATCTAGGTGTTGCTGTGAAGATATTTTGTTGATGTGGTAAACATCTACACTCAGTTGACTTTATGTAAAGAAGATTATCCTCAATAATGTGCACAGCCTCATCCAATCAGTTGAAAGGCCTTAGGAGCAAAATAGTTTTCCCTGATGAATGAATGAGAAATTTTGCCTCATGACGCTGCGTCAGATGCTGCCTGAAATTTTCTAGCCTGCCAGCCTGTCATACAGATTTGGGGCTTACTAGTCCCCACAATTATGTAAGTCAGTTCCTTGAAATTATCTCTCCATCCATCGACCTTTTACTGGCCTCTGATTCGCTGGGGAGCCCTGACTGGTACAGACTCTGAGGGACACAGGGAGCACAGGCAAATTACCATTCCAGTGATGCACTTGAGTGCTTTGGCTGTATTCTCTGGTGTTTAAGCAATAGCATTAGGGCTGTTACAAATATTCAGAGAAGACCAAATGCCACCACCAACTTGACCTGTCTTGGTGGCATCAGTTATACCCTTGAAAGAGAAGAGTGAGTTTTCTCATGCCCTAATCTCGATTGCTCAGCAAATCAAGGCATGCTCATCTTGGAAAGCTGACTTATTGCCCTAAACACCCAGGATCATCTTAGGTGGCACAGTGGCCTCTCATATTAAACATTTACCCTTAAACTGAAGTTCAAGTGCTGTGGGGACCAGAGCTGCTTTAAGGAATTTCTCCAATAGGCAGTTATCTACACTGCACACCAGGGCTAGGCAATGCTCATTGGAAGGCAGCGATTTAAACTCTATGCACACATGAGTGGCCTCCGAATTAACTGCAATGTCTGTGTTAAAAAGAGAGAAAGAGGCAAAAAGAGATCTACAGCTAGTGTCATTATGGGCAGCTCAATGAAGACATCTGCTGCATGCCTAGTGGCGGTCAGATAAGACCCATGACTGTGTGAAGGGGATGGAGAATGAGATGCGGAAATATTATCATGCCATCCTATAAATCAGTGGTACATCCTCACTTTGAATACAGCAGTCAGAGCCAGCTGTCTTATCTCAACGAGGATATAAATGAAAGGGTGAAAGGCCAGTGAAGGGCAGTGGAGCTGATTAGAGACATTGGAGGTGAGGTGGGGCAGGAGGTGACAGGGTGGATTTCGCTGGCAGAGAAAACGCCAATGATTAGAGCTGTATATTACAGAGTCATGTGGAGTGGTGAGAGACCAGGTGGAGGTAAATGAAGTAATAAAGGGCTCCCCAAAGGCCAAGTGGGTGTTCCTATTTATCCTGCCTCATGAAATTAAATGGCAACAGATTGGAAATGGATGAAAGGACATCTCTCTTAATGCATAAGGTGCCTGGTTTTCAATTGCATGTCTGTGAGGCTGCCTGGCCTATTGAGCATGCTAGGGAGTTGAGGCTGGGAGGGAGGAAGCACTGTTTCTGGTGAGGTGGGTGTGTTTGGCCTGCTTGCTTCTCCTGTCCAAGCCTCTGGTGCGTCTATGACATGGAGGGGTGGGGCCCCATTTTTTCAGGTCCTTCCAACTCTGAAGATTTCTGATTCTTTCCCCTGGAATCGCTTCCTTCCCTCCTCTGCTCCCCCTGCTGGGAAAGTAAAGGAAGGCAGGCTGGGAAATGGGATAGCAGAAGCACAGTGGTTTCCTGGGCTTTCATAGCACTGGGTTGCAGAAGCCTGGGATGCTGATGAAAAGGACTGTTTCAAGATGTAAATGAAAGGCTCTCTTAGATAAATGAAAGCATCTTTTTAAGTCCCAGAGTAATCCCAGCTCACACTTTCCAGTTTCTTTGACTTAAGAAAATTACCAAATTTCTTATCTTCCTTGAACCTCAGTTTCTTTCTCTTTGAAGAGGGGATGATATGATTACCTCCTTCATAGATTATGCATTGAAGGCACTTAGTCACACAAGCAGTGTTTAGTAAATGAAATCTATTATTGAATCTATTAAAAAGTTGGCATAAACCCGTAAGTGATTTGACAAATCAAACTAGTAATTTGTGGCAGATTCAAGATTCAAATGCATGCCCATCATCATGTGAAGGATGTGTCTTCCCTACTGAATTACATTGCTTTTAGTTGAGGGAAAAAGCTGCTTGGAGTCTAAGGCAGGGTTTGATTAATGCCATATGTGTAAGGCAGATAAGCACCATGAGAGGTCAGGGAGGGGAAATGCTCATGGAGTGGGCTGGGGTGGTCCTTGAGAACTTCCTGGAGAAGGGGTCATTTGAATAGGGACTTAGCGAAATGGAAGACTAAAGTGGAGGTTAAGGGGCATTCACAGCAGAAGAATCTCTTCATGCCATTCAGAGAGGCCAACTCGAGTCCAGGAAACACACCTACCTTATGGAAGTCAAGAGTTCTAATAAGGTGATGGTGATGAGGATGGAAGATGGTAATTCCAAAGGGCTCTGAAAGGCAGGCTCAGTTTGAAATGTCTCCTAAGGAAAGTGAGGAGCCATCAAAGGGTTGTAAACTAGAGTGCGGCACAATCTTCTCAACACGACCAAGATGTGTTTGAGAAGATAAATGCAGCAGCTGTGTTCAGGATAGAGAAAAGAGAATCTGGAACTGTCAGACAGCTGGGCATGGCCACCGTCTGGGCCATAAATTTGTGTGGCAGGATAAGGGTAGTGGCAGGGGGAATCAAGGCAGGCACGGGGGAGTGTGGCCTAGAAGAGAGATCAGGTGGCAGCAATTACCAAGTACTTGTTGTGTGCCAGGCCCTCTTCCAGTCACTCAGTGGATTTGCACTACCACCTGTGAGGTGGGCATGCTGATGCTCTGTGTGGCTTTGGAGCAGACAGACCTGGAATTGCATCCCTGCTTCAATTACAAGGACTTCCTGCAGGAGTGACTGGGCCAGTTGGCACCCCAAATGTCAGTTTTGTCCTCTTTTAAATGGGGTAATATGATCTATCCTGCGAAGTTGTTTTAAGGGTAAAAGATAATGTGTGAAAAGCACCTAATAGCCAGAGCTTGTCCTGGAGAAAGCATGTGCAAAATGGACACTCCTGTCGGCATCTTTACTTCTAAAAGACTGCTTGAAAGAATTTTTGGCCTGGATGTGCGTGGGTGGCATGAAACTTAAAGGGTCAAAGATGGCTGTAGAATTCCAAGTGTCAGAGCCTGAGAAAATGCTGTTTCCAGTGACAGAAAGAGGGAAATTGGTTTTGAAGGAAATATGATAGACTTGGTTTGATTTTGAGGTGATGGCTGGGTATTCAAGCAGAAAAGCTTGACAGCGCATTGGAAGCATAAAGCCAGACATCTGCAAGACACCAAAATTCTAGAGGAAAATTGAGCAATTTATCAAGTGTCTAAATATCTTGCCCACACAATGACAAATATCCAGATTTTTGGAATGCTTTTGACCTGGATTTAAATGTCAACTTTTTATCTCAATACTTGGTTGTGTTTTGGTGCTGACAAAGACCTCTTGTTTTCTTCCAGATTATGAACCCATTAATTTTGCCAAGATCCACATGGCCCAAATCGCCATCAATTTCTTTGCTCTTTGGCAGGAGACTAGAAAAGGGTTAAACAAGTTTATTTCTCTTTTAGCTCTTGGCTCTGATTCTTTATTATTCACACCTCAGCAAATCTTGTTTCATTACATTTTTGGAATTGCAATGTAATTTTGGTGATTAACTTTAAATTGGGGATAATACCCTGACAGGCATTAACGTAATGTCAAAACATTTTCTTACAATTATTTCTTAACCTTCGTCAAATCACTCTTCCCCTGTGGACCTTTAGTAATATAATATGGACAACACACCAGAACTCAAAGATGTAGAAAGGAAAAGTGATGACCAGGAACACTTAACGGAAATGATCAAGGCTAGTAAAAGACGGTGAAGCAGAGCCCTGTATTCTCACATTTCCCTGTCTTGGAGCAGAAGTGAAGAGATGAGTGCTGGAAGTGGCTCCTGGGATGTTTGGGTTAGAATGTGGCTGGTAGGAGTTTTGTTCCCATTGTCACATCTGTTACCATTACCCAAATGGAGCATGCATTCTGGTGAAAAACGAAAACAGCTTGGAAGGCCAAAAATAGTAGCTCAGCTCCACATGGAGAGACTTAGGAACCAGACAGCGCCTGCTAGAAGCAGAAGTGGAAATAATACCGTATAAAGTGAGAGAGTCTGAAGAGTTTTCAAAACATTTTCACTCATATTATCTACTTTGAGAATCCCAGCCACTTTGTGAAAGTAGACAAGGTCAATGTGGATCAGCCTCATTTTATGAAACCGTAGACATTTTCAGCGACTTGCTTCAAACAATACAGTGAATGTAAAGCAGCAGCGTGTAGTAGCTTTGCTTTGGAGTCCGGGAGAAGTGAGTTCAAATACAGCCTGGTTCCACCATTTACTAGCTCTGTGGACTGGGAAAGTAGCTTAATTTCCCAGAGCTTCGGTTTCCTCATTCATAACTTGAAGATAATAGTAGGACCTTTCTCATAGAGTGAAATTTACATAGAAAATTCTCAATAATTGGTAGTTATAATAACTGCCCAAGGGGTTTATCTTGCCCAATGCCTAGACAGAGGCAATTCATCAAGACAGGGGAATTGCAGTAGAGAAAGAGTAATTCACGCAGAGCCGGCTGTGCAGGAGACTGGAGTTTTGTTATCATTCAAATCAGTCTCCCCGAGCATTCGGGGAACAGAGTTTTTATGGATAACTTGGTGGGTGGGGGGGACACCAGTGAGCCAGGAGTGCTGATTGGTCAGAGATGAAATCATAGGGAGTTGCAGCTGTCTTGTGCTGAGTCAGTTCCTGGGTGGGGGCCACAAGATCAGGTGAGTCAGTTTACCCATCTGGGTGGTGCCAGCTGATCCATCAAGTACAGGGCCTGCAAAATATCTCAAGCATTGATCTTAGGAGCAGTTTAGGGAGGGTCAAAATCTTGTAGCCTCCAGCTGCATGACTCCTAAACCATAATTTCTAATCTTGTGGCTAATGTTAGTCCTACAAAGGCAATCTAGTCCCCAGGCAAGAAGGACGTCTGCTTTGGGAAAGGGCTGTTACAGTCTTTGTTTAAACTATAAACTAAGTTTCTCTGAAAAGTTGGTTCTCCCCATGCTCAGGAATGAACAAGGACAGCTTGGAGGTTAAAAGCAAGATGGAGTCAGTTAAGTTAGATCTTTTTCAATGTCTCAGTCATAATTTAGTGAAGAAAGTTTCAATTCTTCCCTTTGAGTTTTATAACACCTTAATCTTAAGGCGTAGGCTATGAAGATGGGAAAAGGCCGTTGATTACTCTGGCTTCTTCTGCTGACGGGACATGGTGGGAATGGGAGTGAACCCCAAGGTGAGAAGAATGGGACCGCTTTGCAACTGTCTGAGTGTGCTCACGCCGACATGGCTGGGCTTTCAAGGCTTGCATGGTAAACACGTTAGTACTTTCAGCTATAGTTTTAGTACAGTATTTACGTGAACAGCATACTGTAAGGTAAATAAGTCCTAGAATGAGGAGTACAATTCTTAATTTTAAAAGCAAAGATTTGAAAGCATTAGTTTGAGGACTTCAAATCCAGAAAGAATTTAATCTAAACCACAGAAAAACAAAACCTTACGAACAGCTAAAAAGAGTGTACTATGGTTTTTTTTTTTTTTTTTTTTTTTTTGGCTAGCATATTTTTTTCTCTCCAGTTCCTATTTAAAAAAAATGGTAGAACTGATTTGATTACAAAATAAACTTTAGTCTTATTGTACTTGCCTGATTGATTGTATAAAGTAAGCAGGAATAATTATTTTTCATATTTAATTGGCTTTGTTGGAACTCTGTTCCACAGGGAATCTCAGACAAGACTTTTTAAAAGCTGAGCCCAGCCATGGGTCTGTACCCTTAAATTACCTATGAGTTGGGTAAATTTCTCTCCTCTTGAGGTCCCAAGATAACTTGGGGCTCCTGGACCTGTTAGAAAGTGACATGCTTTACTTACCACAGGTCAGGAACCTTGTACAGGGACTCTGTGTGGACAAGGTATGAGGCCAGATTTCCTAAGAGGCTTTAATTGGCTCTACAAGTCAACTTTGATTCTTTAAATAAAGCATGCCATTCTAGTCAAAGCCTTGGTAAAATAACCAATTTTTCTAATTGTGTCGTGTTACAAAAGGAAACAGATTCTTATTGCACTTACGCAATTAACTATACCACTATAAATTGAGAATACTAACAAATAGTTTCCAAATTCTGGAGAAATTAGGTAGAGAGAAACAAATATGCTCCAAAAATCTTTTTCACAGCAAAATAGTTTACTCATTAAAAGTTGCAAATAGCTCTAAAGAAATAAGTTATCTTGACTCTGAAAACAAAAGGATTAGCAATGTTTAACACATCGGCTCTCCATGAGAGTCCTGGAAGTTTCGTTTCTTCTCTATTCCAATAGCACAACTTTTAAAGTTATCTGAGACTTGGACTTAGAGTCCTATATCTGATTATAAACTGCCTTTTGAAAAGGATCAAAGCAAGACAAAACGTCTGTGGATGACAGATGTCTATCGTCACTATTAAAGCTACAATTGACAGGAATTTTGGTTACCTCTGTGGCATACAACAATTTTACATAACAATTATAATTAACAATAATGTATACTAAATCATATTAGAATTACAGAAGTTTCCCATAATTTTTTGAACACATTAATAACATATTTATACAAATACTCCAATGAAAACCAAACACCATTTACTTTTATATTTGAAAGTTTTTCCTCTATTCTAATGTCACAATCTCTACAGTTATTAATCAGAATTTTGCCCTTGAGAATACCTGTTAAATTTTACAACTGATTATGAAACTTTTTTTTTTTTTTTTGACATGGAGTTTCACTCTATCACCCAGACTGGAGTGCAGTGGCACAATCTCAGCTCACTGAAACCTTTGTCTCCCGGGTGCAAGTGATTCTCCTGACTCAGCCTCCTGAGTAGCTGGGATTATAGGCACACACCACCACGCCCAGCTAATTTTTGTATTTTTAGTAGAGACGGGGTTTCACCATGTTGGTCAGGCTGGTCTCAAACTCCTGACCTCGTGATCCGCTCGCCTTGGGCTCCCAAAGTGAGACAACAGTTGCCTGTGGATAACAAAAATATTTTAGGGCAGCCACAGTTAAAGACATGATTGACAAGGAAATTTGTTACCTCTGTGGCACACAGCCATTTAACATAATTATAATTATTACTGATGATATATGCTAAGTCATATTAGAATTATAGGAGTTTTATGTAATTTTGGAACATATACCTATAATACATTTATATAAATACAGTCCAAAGAAAGCCAAATACCATTTCATATTTGACAATGTTTCCTGTATGATTTTTATACAAAATAAGCCAAATGTCATTTTTGGACTTAAAAGGACCTAATACTTAAAAGATTAGGCTAGAAAGAGACATAATTTATAATTTGATTTTGGAAAGTTTGTCAAATATCAAAGGTTTAAAACACTGGATGTCACAAAATAGAATCCCAGGTCACCAGCAGTCATTCATTTGGCCAAAATAACTTTAAAAATTTTAAAAAGAAAACCTTTACTCTGATAGAGGAAACTTAGCTTTCCAAACAAGACCCAATAAAGATAGCATGAAGCTAACTCAATTTGTCTTTTCTTTTTCCTCTCTTTATCCCCTGCCACGTACCCAAAGGAGAAAGCAAGACCCTGTCATTATCTTTTAAAATTACATAAAAATCATCTTCAAGAGAGAACCAAATTTCATGTTTGCATTAGTGTATCTTTAATGTTAAAACTAGTTTTTTAAATAAAATTTTATATCTCTATCCACCTTTAATTAGTTGGACCATAAGTTAAGATTTTCATAAACTTTTTAGAACCTTTTATAATTTTCCATTAAACAGCAAATCAATTTTCTTTTTTTTTTTTTTTTTTTTTTTGAGATGGAGTCTCGCTCTGTCGCCCAGGCTGGAGTGCAGTGGCGCGATCTCGGCTCACTGCAAGCTCCGCCTCCCGGGTTCACGCCATTCTCCTGCCTCAGCCTCCCGAGTAGCTGGGACTACAGGCGCCCGCTACCACGCCCGGCTAATTTTTTGTATTTTTAGTAGAGACGGGGTTCTCTCGATCTCCTGACCTCGTGATCCGCCCGCCTCGGCCTCCCAAAGTGCTGGGATTACAGGCGTGAGCCACCGCGCCCGGCCAGCAAATCAATTTTCTAAGAAAACCCTGTTTTTCGAAAACCTGGGCCCAGATTTTGGCCCCACATCAGTATGACTTTAATGTTTTAACCTATGGAAAAAAGATAAATAATTTCTTTTCCAGTCTTAGCCAACTTGTTTATACCCACAGATTTTTTTGTTATAAGATCAACCCTTTATAAACCCTTTTTACTTTGCTTAAACCTTTAGTTTTGTTCCATTACTCTTCTAGGTTAGGACAATCTTTAAAACCTTCTGAACTAGACAAAATTACATGCCCTTTAACGAAAGCCATAATCCCATGACTTCTTATAATCTTTTACCAAAAACACATTGCCTATGCACCTTGTATGTAAAACTGTTTCTCCAGTAATCTTAATTTCCTGTTATAATGTTAACTCTTAGCAATTTTTATTTTTAGTGAAAAACCTGGTAAATAAGCAGTTTTAATTATGTACTGGGGTGGAGCCTCGAACATTAGACAGAAATGAAGAAAAGGTCTCTTTTCAGCATAGCTAGGGGCATGGCTCTTCACATGTTCTCAGGCCTCTTCTAAAATCTAATGCTCTAAAGTAGGTAAATTGAACAATTTTCAAAAGTCAAGGAAACAGTTTGACCTTAAAGTATTTAACAAATCTGATATCTGACCTTACACCAAATTGTTTACATTTTCACAACATTTTACCAATAATTTTTAAAACTGTCTTTATTTTTGAAAGATTGTTAGTCACATGAACAAAAAGGCATTAAACTTTCGATTTTTCTGACAAAATATTTAAGTGCTTATTTTTCTAAGTGAATTAATCAGAGCTCTTTTATATATAAACATACAACACATATAAATACACAGACAGAAGATTCAGCACTTGTAAGATTTTTCATTTGGCAATTTCTTAATTGGATTACTGGCTTCAGGGTGGAGCCCTTGGAAGAACAGGGCCAGAAAAGCCTGTGTTTCTAGGGCCTAATCACACCTGAAGGCAAAGACAGATCCCCAAAATTAAGGGTGCCATTTTATACTGGATCCTGGATCCCCAAAAGGAGGGAAATACTTCAGGAGGAGACAGTGCCATGCTTTTACCGAATGTGCATTTCATTGCAAGGCAACCCAAAGCCAATCAGCCCATATTGTAATTAGACCATCCCCCAGGGGAGTCTTATTTTTCAGTGGGGGGTGGGGATGTTTCCATATCTTCCAGATGGCCACAAGAGCATGCCTGTCTAATCCAAGTGTGCAGAGTCAAGTATTCCTCCATAACTACTATTAGGCATCCCCTAAAGTATATTTCCTACCTAGTTATTACCAAAGCTCTCTTATAATGAGAAGTAATTTCTGATACCCCTAAAACTCAAAACCATCAGATAACGCAAAACAGAACAGAGCCTTATATTTTGAGAGGGATCAAAACTTGGCCGGTAAGAATTCCTTACCTTTTTGCTGGCATAGCAGGTGTCTGGGTTCCCTTCTCTGCAGCTTCCAGAAGAACAAAGTGGCTTCTTGATGACCCTGCTCACTTGTGCTATAGCTGTGGGGTTCCAGCCACTGTAAAAGAGAAAATTACCCTTTACTGTTTTATGGAATAATAGAAAAGATTCTCAATTTGCGAGATGCTGCCCAACGGGTTGCATGGGGAACCGAATTAACACTTTCCATTTCAGCAAAATACACATAACAAAACAGACATTAGTTAATTCGTTCAGCACCCAATATTAACCTGGCAAAGCTCAAACTTTTCTTGTTGGTCCCTGTTGTCTTTTGATCCACTCCAGATGGAAGGGACAACCTCCGAATGGTAATTCGGAGGTCTCAGGGCAAAGGGAAGACCAGATAGTCACCCCAAGAGACAGGCCTGTTGAGCCTTCTTTAGGGCTCATCGAATGTGACCAGACAAATGAGGAGGGTTCTCTGAGTTAGGCCTGCTGGACTTCCATCAGCAACCCCTTCTGAGATCCCTTCCACGTATACAAACACACACAAAGATGAGATGGACAGAAGGCCTTCCAAATCAGATCCCTAACCAAGAACTCCAGGAGTATCTCTTATATACTGTCCTCTTGCTTTCCGACTGAGAAACTTCCTTGAAATCTTCCTGATTGAGGAGAAGTTTCACACACTAACACTCTTCCTACTAGTTAGAAGGAGCCAACCAAGACCCCCGCAGGAGGTGAACAGACACCCTGCAATGGGGCTACAGACGCAGACACCCCATGGTGGAGCTACAAACAGACACTCCGCAATGGGGCTGCAGACACCACACCATAGGGCTACAGAACCAGTCTGGAGAAGGAAGGAGGCATTGGCAGCATCTAGGATGCTCACCAATCCAGACACCCTGCAGTGGGGCTACAGACGGTCATCCTATGATAGGACTATAGTTAAGGGACGTCTCCCCATAACTATTTCTCCATTGCAATTAAATCCACACACATTGGGTCAGCAGCACCCTGCCAGTTGAGAGGGTACCAGAGCCAGCCCGAGCTGGATGGATCCACCTGGCTTCTGGATCTGTCACTGGAGGAGGGCCACTAGCCATGGGCAGGTAGCCACAAGGACAATCCCACACGAGCCCCCAGATTTGTAACTATCCACGGTGTTTACTTTGCCTGCTGCCTAGAAAGAGCCGATTCATCAAGACAGGAGTATTGCAATAGAGAAAAGGTAATCACACAGAGCCAGCTGTGCAGGAGACCGGAGTTTTACTATTACTCAAATCAGTCTCCCTGAGCATTCAGGGAACAGTTTTTTTTTGTTTTTTTTTTTTTTTGTAGATGGAGTCTTGCTCTGTTGCCCAGGCTGGAGTGCCCTGGCGCCATCTCAGTTCACTGTAACCTCTGCCTCCTGGGTTCAAGCGATTCTCCTGACTCAGCCTCCTGAGCAGCTGGGATTACAGGCACGTGCCACCACACCAGGCTAATTTTTGTATTTTTAGTAGAGATGGGGTTTCACCATGTTGGTCAGGCTGGTCTCGAACTCCTGACCTCATGATCCCCCTACCTTGGCCTCCCAAAGTGCTGGGATTACAGGCGTGAGCCACCGCGCCGGCCCAGCTGGGACCTGAGGTTTTTTTTTTTTTTTTTGTATGAGCCGGAGTTTTGCTCTTGTTGCCCAAGATGCAACCTTGGCTCTGCAACCTCTGCCTCCTGGGTTCAAGCGATTCTCCCGTCTCAGTCTCTCAAGTAGCTGGGATTACAGGCGTGTGCCACCATGCCTGGCTAATTTTTTTGTGTTTTTTAGTAGAGATGGGGTTCTCCATGTTGGTCAGGCTGATCTTGAACTCTCCACCTCAGGTGATCCGCCCACCTCGTCTCCCAAAGTGCTGGAATTACAGGTGTGAGCCATCGTGCCCCTCCTGGGAACAGAGTTTTTAAGGATAACTTGGTGGGTGGGGGGAAGCTAGTGAGCCAGGAGTGCTGATTGGTCAGGGATGAAGTCATAGGGAGTGGCAGCATTCGTCTTGTGCTAAGTCAGTTCCGGGTGGGGGCAACAAGATCAGATGAGCCAGTTTATTGATCTGGGTGGTGCCAGCTGATCCATCTAGTGCAGGGTCTGCAAAATATCTCAAGCATTGATCTTAACAGCAGTTTAAGGAGGGTCAGACTCTTGTAGCCTCCAACTGCATGACTCCTAAACCATAATTTCTAATCTTGTGGCTGTTAGTCCTACAAAGGCAATCTAGTCCCCAGGCAAGAAGGAGATCGCTTTGGGAAACAGCCTTACCATCTTTCTTTAAACTATAAACTGTGAACTCAGTTTCTCCCAAAGTTAGTTCAGCCTAAGCCCAGGAATAAACAAGGACAGCTTGGAGGTTAAAAGCAAGATGGAGTTGATTAAGTTAGATCTCTTTCACTGTCTTCGGTCATAATTTTACAAAGGCTGTTTCACTGTTAGTATTACTAGGAGAATAGTATTAGGTTAGTACAAAAGTAATTATGGTTTTTGCCATTAAAAGTAATGACCAAAATATAATAGAATAGACTTGGAGCCAGAACTTGAACCTAGTGAGTTGTGTTTTTCCATTGTATCTGCGCCATGGGTGGTCAGACAGCAAGGTGGAAAAAGCAAGTAGGAAAGATTTAGTCACTCACAGCTGCAGTCTGAATTGAAGTCCCTAATTCTTCAGACTTAGAACCACCAAGTTGAGCCCTCTGCACAGCAGTAATTCTATGCATGACCTTCATCCTCCTTGCTAAGCCCCCCTGAGTTTAAATAAAACATTTTATCCCCAAGGGTTGCTTTCATCCACGGGGAAATTGTTTAAGCTAAAATGTTAGTGCTAGAAAACTCTGTTTTCCAGGAAGAGAGTCTCTCAGAATATAGAAGAGGGAATTTTAAAAATGGACAGTAAAATGTAGGCTGCATTGTGCAGGTCCCATGGCAATTGACATTGAGGTGGTTTCAGCCAATGGGAGGTCCTGGAAGTTGTGTGTGGGAGGAAAGAAGAGGCAGAGAAAACAAAAATAACTCAGAGTGGTCTGAGCTTTGCGAGGTATGAAGGCCCAGAGAGCCCTGAGTATGGGACTTCGGTCATGCCTACCTCCACACCCATGCCTAGGGCAATTGTTTAGAGGAATTTCTGACTAACTGCCTCACCCATTATCTTCATGTCCTGGAATTCATAATCAAAAGAACAATGTATAACCAATCAATCATCAAAAATTCACTTGTAACTGCTGCTAATCAAAGCAATAGACAAAACAGAGGACCTTTGATATCAATAGCTTATGCTATTTTCATGTAAATTCTTGGTAAACAATTTAGGAACTACCTCTTCTTTTCCTTCAGAAATTCACTTGTAACTGCTGCTTATGGAAGTATATATTCAGAGCAATTGAATCTACGATCCTGGGTTGTAGTCCTCAAGCCTGGACCAAATAAACTCTCTATTTACATTAATGTTACCTTAGTTTCTCCCTTTTAGGTCAACACATCTGTCTTAGCAGAACTCAGTGACGCCACCAACCACTTGCTCTCTCTCTTTGAAAAGTGCACTTGGTACAAGCACAAACTCCCTGTCTTCAGAAGGCTCATTGGGTGTTTTGGGTGAGTTCTGAATTTGGACCTCACACTCTTTGGTTGAAGGCCTAGACTTTATTTGGGCTAGTTTTCTGTTTTCAAATCTTCTTTCTTTTTTTTTTTTTTTAAGAGTGAGGGCTTTGGTCTCTGTATTTGGATGGGAGATTTGGGTGAAGAGCTCTGCAAAGAACTTCCTTTTTTCTACCTCTCTCACCATAGAGGTTCAGGCTAAGGTTTTTCTGCCTCTGCCTCAGCACCAGAGGTTAGGGGTAAGGTTTTTCTGCCTCTGTCTCACAGCAGAGATTTGAGTTAAAGGATTGGCAGTTAGGCACTGGTGGTTTTATTTTACATAGCATGGTTTTAAGATTGTAACTGTTTTCTATTGCTTGAAAATTCAGACTTAGCCTTTCATTTTGACCCATTCATGTTAGTTTCTAACTGGAAAGTGTACCCCCTTTGGCTGTTTCAGATGAGTATATGAGGGTCTAGTCCCCTATCTCTTGAACAGTCTGCTGCCACCTAGCAGTTAGAGACAGTTTTAGACACATTGCACTTCAACCCTAAACACATTCCCAGCCTCGATCACTTTGGAAAAGTTTCTAAATTATGGGAAATCAAGCTTTAAAATCTGACCACTCTTTTTAGAAACACCAGCTGTATTTATGTATAACACTTATAGCATATCCTGTTGTAAATATTTAGAAAAGTGGACCCACCTAACCTAGGACAGTCATAAGCAGCATAAGTCAAAATAGTGAGCCTCTGAAATGTCTAAAGTAATTCATCTGCATGCAGAATTGGGGAAAAAAAGCTGGCTTTAGAGCCAGAAAAACTGAATGAGAGACCTAACTTGTGTTTGTCCTGGCTGAAATCTGATAAGAATTTCAATTTTTTTTTTTCTCTGACTTCTATAGTCAGAAGTCAGCCCAATTAAAGGCTGATATTTAGACTATAATTCTTTTAGAAAGCCTTTCTGCTTTTTTCTCTTTTGGATACTGTTTCTGGGATTGTCTTTTTCAGTCAACTGCAACCTCATTTGCTACTTATCTTGTTGGCATGATTTTGCTGAGAAAAATGTTCCATTGGACTTTTAGAAAGGTTAAAATCTCTCCAAATTTGCTACTCTAAGACTTGTTCTTTCCACTTCTCACTGCAACCTCTTTCTCCTGGGTTCAAGCAATTCTCATGCTTCAGGCTCCTGAGTAGCTGGGATTACAGGTGTGTATTACCACGCCCGGCTAATTTTTGTATTTTTAGTAGAGATGCTGTTTCACCATGTTGGCCAGGCTGGTCTTGAACTCCTAGCCTCAAGTGATCCACCTACCTCAGCTCCCAAAGTGCTGGGATTATGGGTGTGAGCCACTGTATCCACCCCCACAGGTATGTCTTCTGATCAGCAAAATACCTATGTATTTATAACTTTAGGGTTTCACAGCCTGTGTAAATGATTAACAAATAACTAGATGGTAAATTTTGTTCAATAAACTATTAAAGCATAATTGTTAAGAATAAATAAATGAATGTAAATGGAATAAAAGTATAAACTTTTATCATTTCAAAAATCTTTTTCAGAAACTTAACCTTAAAGTCATGTATATTAAATAATAGATAATCACAAAATATCTGAGCCATTTATGTGGTCTAGAAAAGCTAAATATATTTCGATCTATTAATAAAAGTTGAGAAAATACCTTCCTCAAAATTATAAAATTGTTTCATCTACAAATACTGGTATAAAACAGTTCAAAATCACCTCCTGAGTGTTTTACAGAAAGGGTTACTAAAAGTTAAAATGATAATAGATAGATAGATATAATTAAAACACTAGGTATAAGGAAAACTATATACAGAGCATGTAAAGAAAGTAAGATGTAAAAAAAGTAAAAAAGTAATTTTTTTCTTTTATATGATTGATAACTTTGGTCAAAATGATAAGAGGAAAAGGAAAGTAATTTTTTTCCTTTAGTTAGAATGCCAGTGTAAAAAATGAAATACAGGCCCGATGCAGTAGCTCATGCCTGAAATCCCAGCACTTTGGGAGGCCGAGGTGGGCAGATCACAAGGTCAGGAGATCGAGACCATCCTGGCTAACATGGTGAAACCCCATCTCTACTAAAAATACAAAAAAATTAGCCGGGTGTGGTGGCACGCACCTGTAATCCCAGCTACTTGAGAGGCTGAGGCAGGAGAATCATTTGAACCCAGGAGGTGGAGGTTGCAGTGAGCTGAGATGGTGCCACTGCACTCCAGCCTGGGCAACAGAGTGAGACTCTATCTCAACAACAACAACAAAAGAAAGTACAGGAAAAAAATGGGAAGTTTGAGCAAGTTGTAAAAGATTTATCTCATAAAAGGAATTTTGTCTGTGATCAAATTGGTTAACATTATAAGGAATTTACTTAGTTTTTCTAAAATTTGAGCATTATTATCAAGAGCAAATTAATGCCATGTCCCTGTGTTAGGATAATAGGGTTTTTTTTTGAGCATTGATCTACTCTATAATGGAAAATTGTAAGAGGTTATAAAAGGTTTCTGGAAACCCTATCTTGTGTTGTTAAAGCTGATTGAGATTGGATGAATTTGTTTTTAAGGTTTCATTAAAATTAGCTTTAGCTTTAATAATATACTGATGAAATGGTAGAATTTGGTTTGAATAAAATTTTCACATCATATTAATAAAAGATAATAAAAGATTTGTTCATCTTTTGAGTAAACTTAAAAAAAAAGGAAAAACAAATTCTGTTGGTCTTATGGTGTCTTTATAAGGCCTTTTGATTGTTTGGAAAGCTGAGCCTCCTATCAAAAAGGAAAGGTTTTTACTTGTTGAAATCTTGAAGTATCATTTTGGCTAAATGAATGAGTATTATTTTACAGTGGCCTGTAGTCTTATTTTCATCAAGTGTTTTAAACATTTAATATTTAACATACTTCCCAAAATCAAGTTTCAAATTTTAAAACTAAGTCTTTTCCAAGTGGAACCCCTGTAAGTCCCAGAGAGACATATTAGGCTTATTTTGTATGCTAAAAATCATACAGGAAGCTTTGTCAAATAAGAAATGGAGCTTAACTTTTTTTTAAGTTACATTTATATGGATATGTTATTAATATGTGTTCCATAATTATATGAGATTCCTAAAATTCTGATATGTCTTGATATGTCTTGTCAGACATAATTATGGTTATGACATTAACTTTTTTATGCCACAGAAATAGCCAGATTTCCTTGTCAACTTTGTCTTTAACTATGGCTACTCTAAGTCCTTTGTAATCCACAGAAAATTATTGTTTTACTTTAATTCTTCTCCAGATCAGTTCACAGTTGGCCACAGTCCAAATTTTGCTTTTTCTTCAAGAAAATTAATGGGAAAAGACCCTAAAAAGTACTCTTGAATACAGGTTTCTTATAACTTTAGAGATTATATAATTATCATAAGACTAGATAAAAATTTTCAGAACTCTAATAAACTGATGCATTCATAAAGATTGCTAACCCAGCCTCATGCAGAACAAAAATTAGATTACATAGGACTAAACTGCTAGAAGAGTGAAATGACATTCATGACTTTTTTTAAAACATTGTTGATTATTTTTACATTTTCTCAGTCAAGAAAACTACTGAGCTATTTATAGTTTATGGCAATTGGGAAAAATACACCTATGTGAGCAAAATTAAAACATTTGCCTTTCGCTCTACCTGGTTTCCCTTAGATTTGGAGACTATTCATGAGTATTCTTATTTTATGGCAATCTAGTTATTTGCATAAATTCAATAAGAATCTGTTTTCTTTAACAGGACACAATTGGAGACACTGGTTGTTTAACCAAGGAATTGACTAGAATGGCATATTTTCAGATATGACCAGACTGCTTTGAAAAATTGAGGTTAACTTTATAGAGCCAATAGAGAAAGCCCCTTAAAAAGACTTGCCTGGTACCTTGTCTACACAATTTTCTTTCAAGGTTTCTGACCTTGAAGTAAGTAAAGAATACCACTTTTTGACAGGCCTGGGAAGCTCAAGGTATTTTGGAGACTTGAGTAAAATTCACCCTATTTGTACAGGTATTACAGGCATAGCATAGTCTAGTAGTGAATCTTTGCCTTGGCTTCCTAGCCTCAAGATTTTTTAAAGTTTCAGCACAGCCAACTTAAAAGAGCCTATATGGCCAATAAATATTCTTGTACTTTATGCAAATGATAAGGCTAAGTATGATACTAAAACTTATTTTGCAAGTATATTTATCCTATAAAAGTTTATCTTTGGTAAAAATGGGGACTGGAAGGAGAAAAAAATTACGTTTCAGAAGAAAATTATGGTACATCTGTTATCAGACCGCAGCCCAGATCTTTGTTTTTCAGATTTTATTGTTTTCATACAATTTGGAATGAATCTCTGTTGGAATAGGTTTTTACTATGCATCTCTCATTGTTTTACTTCTGAGAAAACCAAAAGCATGAAATTCTGAAGACTGGAGATGATTCAACAAGCAATGACAGTTATATAAATCAGAGACTTGACTGAGGACTGTCCTAGCACTGAGGTATGAAGGCCTAAGCAGAGATTGGTTATCAGTGCTTCCATGGGAAGATTTTTGATCAACAGTGGGGGAAATGAGAAAAGAAAAATAGTTCAGTGCAGTTTGAGTTATGTAAACTATGCAGGTCTAGAGAGGTATGAGCATGGGACTTCAGTCGCACCACACCTCCACACACACATGCCCATGCCTGGGGGTGATTGTTTAAAGTCATATTGTTCCTGACCAGCTGTCTCACCCATTATCTTCATGTTCCTGGAATCTGTGTTGCAGTGTATAGCCAATCAATAGCTTATGTTATTTTAATGTAAATTCTTGGTAAACCACTTAGGAACTGCTGCTTCTTTTCCTTTTAAAAATCCACTTATAAATGCTGCTAATTGGCATGTATATTCAGGGCAGCTTGAATCTATGCTTTTGGGTTTCAATCCTTAAGCTTAGACCAAATAAACTCTTAAGTTGTATTAACTTTGCTTCAGTTTCTTCCTTGTAGATTGACAAAGCCAAGTTATTTCTCATTCTCTCTGCTTCTAATGACATTTCTGGCAGTTCCTCCAGCTCCCAGTGATCAGGCCCCCTGTGCCTCCAGCTTCTACCTGTTGACCCAGCTCCTGGACTCTGTACAGCCTCCATCATCTCCTCTGCCTTCATGGTAATGGGAATGGTTTCTTGCTGTTCTCAATCTCTGGGCTGCAAAGTGTGAGTTGAGTGTAAACTCTACTACTTAGTAGCTCTGATGCCCTCAGCAAGTTACTTAAATTATTTGAGCCATCCTTAGGTTTCTCATGTGTAAAATGGGAATCATACTGTTCAAACTGTAGTATTATAAAAATTATGTATGTTAATATTTATAAAGTGCCACCAACACAAAATTAGAGATACAATAAATGGTCATTGCTCTTATTGCCACCACACTCACCCCCATGACTTGCTGAATATTCGGAATGAACTCAGACCTTATGTATCCCCCTCTTCCCAGTAGCTTAGCTACATAGAATCAGTATTTCTAAGAGCAGAGTATTCCAAACTATGTTCCATGGACCACTAGCCTTGCTGATGTTGTAGTGGGGCTTCTTCAAATATAGAGGTAATAAAATGTACAGCTTTTTTATGCATTCTTAACTCTACAGGTTTTTGTTAAGCAGGATACTAGCATTCCCTGGGATACAGTTTGCAAGACACTAGAACAGTGGCCTAAGTTCTGCACTTTGGAATCGGATAGATTTGAGTTGTAATCTCTTTCCCACCACTGGTAGCTGCATGTCCTGGGGCAAGTATTTTACTGTCTTTGAGCCTCATTTTCCAGTCTGAAAAATGGCATAATTATGCTGTCTACTTTGTTGTTGTTGTGAGGTTTTAAAAAAACATTTCAGTTGAAGTACTTAATGTAGTTTCTGACCCCTATTCAATAAATTTAGTTGTTATTATCAATACAAAGAATGAAAGCCTGTTAAGAGTTTCTTAAGGCCTCAATAAATAAGTGGAAATAAACATCATGGACACTGCATTGGAGCTAGAGGCAAGAGAGAAAGTTGTAGTGATGGTGGGGTTTGGGAAAGGGAGACATGGCTTCACCAGTGATGGAGCAGCAGATTGGTCCCTGCTCATGGGCAGCCTGGGCTCTTGACTCTTTCCTTGCCCACCAGCCTGACTGCCTTTGGGCCAGCTCTCACTTTGTGCCTACACTCCATGCCCAGTCCCTCTGTGGCAGGACTGAAAGCCACTCTCCAACATGCCTTCCCTTGCCCATGCTCCACAGGGGGTGAGCTAGGCTGAGAGCTCTGTAACCCTTTCAGGAGCTGTGTGCTCAGAGCTTCCTGGGCAGACCCAGTTTTTCACCAAATGGGCCCCTAGTTCTGGACTGGGTCAAGAAGGGGCCCAGAAAGGGGGCCAAGGAAGGAGTTCCTGTAATGCTTCTAAGTCAAAGCAGCTCAAGGCTGAATCTGAAGTTTTTTTTTTAATTTTTTCTGGTAATAAGGTGGAAAATATTCTTTGGTCCTTGCCTAAGTCCTAAGAAAAAAGTGTTGGGATTAATTGTCACTAGCAGACTTCCAGGAGTATTCCTTTCGAAAGCCAAGAGACTCTTGGTCTGCAAACTGCATTTTCGTCATGGGTAGTAATTGATCACTATATCAGTGATTCCTGCAATCTCTAAAGCTTAATTCTGAGTTAGGAGTGTGGGATACATTTGCTGGATTTAATATAATGCTGGGCCTCCCTTTGCAAGAGGCCTATCTACCAGTCTCACCTATGGAGAACCATTGTATTCTAATCTTGACTGCCTTCCCAAAAGGCTCCACATCACTGTGACACTGTAAATTCTGCTCCAGTATATAATTTAACCTTGTGTATTATTCAAGTTCAGGACAGTGGCTGGGCATCAAGAGCCATGGGGATTGTCTGCAGGCCCTTTGATTTTTGAACCATGAGTGGATTTGAAAACTTTCAGTTTATATAATAAAATATTAGCCTTTGGTCAAAATTGAGCTGGCCATTTTGCATGACTGACAGTTTCGTTCCTTCTGAAGAGAAGTTCTGCTTATTTTTCATTGAGGTGAATTTACCCCAACCATAACATGCCTTTATTTTTCCCTCTATGAGTACAGGCCAGTGAGAGACCACAAGCACCAAGAGTAGAGATAAGAAGGCAAAACGTAGACTCTATCAAGGGATCTCCAGGCACAAGGAGAGGGCAGGCCTAGGAATGGTTTAGCTGCATCCTGATGATATTGCTCTTTCTTGCTAATTTGTGGAGTCCAAGATTTTGGCTTCTGCTGGTGAAAGAACGTGTTTGATTGGAAGGCAGTAGGATGGGGCTTGGCAGCAGGGGTCAGATAAGGGAGACTGAGTGGGAGGAAAACAGAGTCAATGCAAGCCTTGGGTTGGGCAGGGCAAGCCTTGGTGATGGGTTGGGCAATTGGGCAATTAACCCAAGGACATGTGGGTTCTGGTGGAGTATGGGGATAATGCTTTTATTAATTGGTAGAGCTCAGTGCTTTACCTGACAGATGGGCTTTCTAAGTTAGAGGGCAGTTTCCCAGTTGTGCTGGTATCTTTTTTAACTCATCAAAGGGGCTGCAGTAAGAATGAGTATGCCGCAGAAGAGGTAAATTTGAAAGGTTAAAAATAAAGATCCGAAGAGGCCAATGAAACAGTTTAATAAAACATGTTGGCATCATATAGGGGTTTATGAAAGTGGAGTCTGTTGTTTCCAGAAATACTGAAAGACCATGCTTTCTCCATACTTAGACTATTTCCCAGCCCATAGGTAGGAAGAATGGAATCATGCATGAATAGGATCTGGGTGGAAGTCATGGACTCTGAGCTTGCTAAAACCCAGGTTTTCTGTACCAATATTTTTTTGGTCTCCCCTGTTTGTTTGTTTGTTTGTTTTTAGACAGGGCCTCACTCGGTCACCCAGGCTGGAGTGTAGTGGTGCAGTCACAGCTCACTGATCCTCAATCCCCCAGGCTCAAGCAATCCTCCCACCTCAGCCTCTCAAGCAGCTGGGACTACAGGCACACACCACCACACTAGGCTAATTTTTGTATTGTTTTTGTAGAGACAGGGTTTCTCCATGTTGCCCAGGCTGGTCTTGAATTCCTGGGTTCAAGTGATCCATCTGCCTTGGCCTCCAAAAGTGCTGGAATTACAGGTGTGAGCCGCTGTGTCTGGCCTTGGTCTCCTTAAGGTTGACAAAGGATGAGATGCAGAGCCACAAAGAAAGACAAGACTGCCTCTGTAGCCATGTTTCTGAAGAGGAGCTGATGCGTGCCAGTGTCATTACTGTTGCCTGTGTAGAAAGCCCTGATGCTGACAGGCTGGTGTCTGGGGCACACTCTTATTGTGTAGATGGTGTAGACTAGGATGGAATGACATTGGCAGAATTGTGGTTGAGAAGAAAGTGTAATGATAATACCATCAATATAATAAAGTGGAGGGAACACTATTAGCCAATGGCCTGGAAACACAAGAAATTTAAGGAGCATCCAGGCCCAATGAGCTGTAACTGCTCAAAGTATTTAGGCTGATAGAAGTCAGTCAGCCACCAGGGCTAGATGGCCCAGAATAGCACATAACATGGGAGGTAGAAATGGATAAGAGTAGAAGGCACAGTTATTTTGAAACCACAAAATTAAAAGCTAAAACAGTCCATTGAGTAGCAACTTGTCTGTGTGTTGTAGTTGAATATTCTGAACTGACAGCCTGCCTAACATAGCAGCATGTTTTGAGGTGAGAAATGGGCCACTGTATAAACACATTCCTGCAAACTGTATCTGAAGTAAATAACATTAGGTCTGAGGCTTCGAGACAACTAGAAATCAGACCAGGAGGTGAATAATAACTATAATATGCATTAGTTATTGAGTACTTACTTACCTTGTGCTTGGCATTTATTTTATCTTCAATCAACTACGCAAGACAGTAATCTTAGCATCACATCAGAGAGGTTAGTTATTTCCCAGTGGCAGTGGCAGCCCTGAGTTTTGAACCCAGATTTATTTGGCCTCAAATTCTGGGTTTGCACCATGGAGCATTTTCTCTCTCTGCAAACCAGTCTGTTAGTACAGCAGAAAATGATTGCATCTGCCTTCTGAAGAGAGTATGATTGGAGGTGTGACTGGGGCAATACAAGATAGAACTCACATTTCATAGATAAAGTGATGCCTGTCAGGTCTTGTAGGCCCCTGGGCCTCTCCTTGATATGACTTACTAAGACCTGTGACTCTCAGAATGGCCCTCTGAGTTGCCACATCACTCTTGACTGGAGAAAGAACACCAACAGCCTCATTTCATCGAAGTTCAGGTTTTTAATTAACTTGGCTTTTTTTTTTTTTTTTTTGAGATGGAGTCTCACTCCGTTGCCCAGGCTATAGTGCAATGGCATGATCTTGCCTCACTGCAACCTCTGCCTCCCAGTTTCAAGTGATTCTCCTGCCTCAGCCTCCTGAGTAGCTGGGATTACCAGCATGCACCACTACACCCGACTAATTTTTGTATTTTTAGTAGAGACAGGGTTTCACCATGTTGGCCAGGCTGGTCTTGAATTCCTAACCTAAGGTAATTCGCCCGCCTTGGCCTCCCAAAGTGCTGAGATTACAGGCGTGAGCCATCGCACCCGGCCGACTTGGCTTTCTTAAGACCTGGATTCCCTCATTTCTGTATTGGGTCCTTGGTACCCACATACATGTACATACAGAGTTGCACCCATCCCTGTGTACTCATCTACCTTGCATGATAAAAATTCTATATTTTACTTTATTGTAACCTGTGGGTGTAGAAAGCTGCCTGAACCCCAGTTGAATCCTGTTCAAACCTGCCAGTTATCTACTGGGAGATTTTCAGGAACACAGTGATGTCCCCAGACCATCCTGCTCTTGTCTACCTAACTGTGGCTGCCTCCACTCGAACTCCTGTGCCTGTTCCACTGTAGCAACTCTATGGCATAATAGAAGCTGATCAGCCTGGGCTTTGAAAGGTGGCACAGTTATTTTACTATCTGTGAAACCATGTAACTTAAGTTATCTTAGTCTCAGTTTCCTTATATGTGAAATGGGGATAAAGTAATACTTGCCACTAGAATTTATTAAGCATCTATTACGTGCCAGAAGCTGTCTTTTGCAAATTATCACATTCAACTTCACCATAACCCTATATCATAGCTCTTTTTTCTCTTCTTGGCTGAAGTAGGATTCTTCTATTCTGATGCCTTTTCTGATAAATGCAGAAGTTTATCATATTCTTTAGTCACTCCTCTCTGGATTATCCAACTGCCATTTCAAAGAGTCCTCAGTGTATTTGAGTTATTTTCTCTAGGCTTTCTTTCCCAGTCATAGATTTCTCCCTGTTCTCACCAACCAAGCTGTTGAGATACCAGGGTACCACACAACTAATTGGCATTACGGGATTTCTACCTTATGGAACAAGATGGTCACACTTACATCACCATGAACACAAAAATAATGCATTATGTCCACACAAAGATAGAGAATGGAGCATGCATCGCAGTGCATATGGAAGGAAACCTGTAGTTGGTCACTTTATTTGGAATATGGAATTAGTGGAGCCAGCAGCATGGTAATCACACTGTTTGAGCAGGTTTGCTTTGCTGTTTTATGAAGAGATCAGGGGCTTTGCCTGTAACATCAGCAAGCTCTCAGACAGATGTGCACTGCTAGTCCCCAGGCAGGGAAAGGCTGTGCCTGATGCAAGTAAACCCCACTACTCTGATTTTCATTCCACTTTATAAATGCTTAATCAACACCTACTTTGTGTAGGCAAATGTACTAGATACTTAGGTGTAAGATAGATAAGAAATGACCTTGTTCTCAGGAAGTTTATAATTTAGTGCATAGGTCAGGAAAACTTCTCTAAAGGGCCATGTAGTAGATATTGTAGGCTTTATAAGCTAAAAGGCAGTGTATAGTCTCTGTTGCAACTACTTAATTCTGCAGCCATGAAGGAAAATGGCTGTATTCATGACTATATCAACAGGCAGTGGCCAAGTCAGTGGCCAAATTGGGCTGTAGTTTGCTGATCCCTGCTTTATTGGGAGACATAAACATGTAAACAAACAGTTATAAAATCATGTATGTGGCTGGGCACGGTGGCTCATGCCTGTAATCCCAGCACTTTGGGAGGCCGAGGCAGGCAGATCATGAGGTCAGGAGATCGAGACCAACCTGGCTACCATGGTGAAACCCCGTCTCTACTGAAAATACCAAAAAATTAGCTCGGTGTTGTGGTGGTGCCTGTAGTCCCAGCTACTTGGGACGCTGAGGCAGGAGAATGGCGTGAACCTGGGAGGCGGAGCTTGCAGTGAGCTGAGATTGCGCCGCTGCACTCCAGCCTGGGTGACAGAGCGAGACTCCATCTCAAAAAAAAAAAAAAAAAAAAAAATCATATGTGTAATAATAGAGATATACAGGAGGTATAAAAGCAGTAAAGAGACGGCTTAGAGAATATATATGCCCCTTTAGTCTACAACAGAGTGTACCTCATCCTTGGTACACTGACATTGTAGGCCAGATAATTCTTTGCTATGAAAAACTGTCCTGTGCACTCGAAGATGTTGAGCTGCACCCCTAACCTTTGCTAACTAGATGCCAGTAGCAACCTCCCACCCCAGGCTGTGATGATGAAAAATATTTCCAGAGATTGCCAAATGTCCCTAGGGGAGGAAACCACCCCCAGTTGAGAACCACTGGTCTAGAGGCTATAATTGCCACGGCAAGAGGAGAAGTCAGGTGAATTATTATCAAGAAGGTAACCCCTAATTAGGGTTTTGAAAGATGAATAGGAGTTTGCTATGCAGATATAAAATATGTGTAGGAAGAGTAGGAAAATGTAAGAAGGCGGCAAAGGTAGACAAAAGCAAATAGATGTGAAAAATTTAAGAAGAGGGCGAAGTAGACAAAAGCAAATAGATGTGAAAAAGTATAGTCGGATGAGGGATTTCAAACCATCACATATTGTTGGGTCAGAGTGTGTGTGTGTGTGCATGGATATGTGTGTATGGAGTGGTTAGAGGACTAAGCAAGAGATGAAGACAGAAAGACACAGGGGGAAGATCACAGAGGTTCTTGTGTGCTGGGCTGAGAGATTAGATGTTCCTCAGTATCATGAATTGTAACTTTTGAAGAATAGTGGATCATTTGTGAAGAGTGACTTACAAGGTACACAGGCGCTGTCAGGAGGTACCCTTGTAATTAGCAGAGCTGCACCCTGGCTGCCCAAGATTAAAAGCATAGGAGTGAAGACATGCTTATGCACTCCCGGTGAGTCTCCAAGTGTGAGCCAATAAGTGAGTTTAAATGAAATTATAAGTATCAACCCAAATGTTCTCAGAAATAACCGCTCTACGATGTGCTAGAACAGATTTTATAATTCTGTGCTGCTTACAAGATATTCTGGTACTTGATGAACTTAATAAAACAGTAGAGTCTATTGATGTTGCTGTACCGCTAAGCATAAGACTCCCCAGAATGTACGCAGAGAGTAAAAATAAGTGTTCATGTCCAAAAGTGAAATAAAACAACCAGGGATCATTTACTGGCATGGTAGACACATTCCACTCCAATGCATTGACGTAAACCTACGTGGATGGCTTATTTCCAGGGGTTGAAGGGTCCTAGTATATTATTCAAGCCCTGGATGGGAAGAGAAGCCAGACTTATTACTACACTTTTAAAACTACACTCTTGGGGAAAGCTCAGTAAACTTACTATCTTTGCTTTATCAGAGGGCAAATAGAAGCTTGGAAGGGTAAAGTGACTCAACCAAGTTAGTATCTTAGATAAGACTGAAAATGAATGCCCTTTTGTAAATGCGTTTTACTTCTCTTTTAAATGTTTTGTTTGAAAAAATTTTCAAACTTATGTGAAAGGAGGGAGATTAGTACAGCGAAGCCCCCTGTACCCAGCAACAATTATTCAAGTTTTGTCAATCCTTTGTTTTTCCTGGATTAATTTGTAGCAAATATCAAGTGTCATATTTCCCCACAAATATTTCAGAGATTAATGTATTTTAAAAGATGTCCATTCTATAAAACTTCCCCTGTTCTTCAAGGAAGTGGCAAATGAAGCAATGTCCATTAAAAAAAAAGGTTAGTATGGCTTATGTCATTTTAAGATGAATTTATAGTTCCTTTTACATTAACTTAATATATTTCAACATACATTGATTGGATTTCTACTGTGACTTGGAAGTCTAGATAACTAGGAAACAAATATTAATCATTTACTATTCTTGTCCTCAACTCCACAGTTAAAAACTAGGGAGATAGAAAGATAGATATGGATTGGAGAACTATCTTTACAGTCCAACAGAACTTGTTCCAACCTGCAACTCTTACTGGTTATATGATGATTGTCATTTAGCTGGATGGCTCCAAGTCTCATCTCCCTCATATCTAAAATGAGGCCACATATCAATTATCTATTGCTGTAACAATGCTTCATAGCAAACCATCCAAGACTCAGTGCCTTAAAACAATAAACATTTATTTTGCTAATACGTTTGCAGTTTAGGAATTTAAGTTAGATTTGGCTGGACAATTCTTTTGCCTTTCTCTGGATTCACTTACATATCTGGGGGTTGGCTGGTTGTGAGCTTATCTAGGATGTAATCTCAGCTCTGATTATAGTGACAAGCTTTGCTGCTGCAGCCATGTTCCTCTTCAACAGGCTAGCCTGGGCACATTCTCATGGACATCTCAGAGGGGTGAGCAGAAATACTCAAATGCTTTATAAGCCTCTTCTTGTATACCATTTGCTAACATTACGTTGATCACAACCAGTTGCAAGGATGAGCCCACAGGCCAGCAGTGAAATGATGCCCTGCCCATAGTGGGAGGTAGGGTTACATGGCAAAGGGTGTAGATACTGGGAGGGATAAGAAATTGTGGCCATTAGTGTAATCAACATATCAGAGGATCCTTATAGGACTTGCTGAGTGGGGTCATTATGAAGATTAAGTGAATTAACATTCATATAAGTGAAATGCATATAAAGTAGGTAAAGGGCTTAGCAGTGTTTGGCATACTATAAATACTCAACAGAAGTGAGCTATTAATAATTGTTACTAAAATTATTGTCATATTATTGCTGTTAACACTTCCAGATAATAGTAGAGCTAGTAGTATTAGGAACACAGAAAAGCCTCGTTCTGACCCCGGGGTGGAGAAGAAGGGTGTGTAAACAATGGGTCTTGTCTGTCTTTTTTTTTTTTTTTTTTTTTTTTTTTTTTTTTGGAGACTGTCTTGCTCTGTTGCCCAGGCTGGAGTACAGTGGCATGATCTTGGCTCACTGCCTCCCAGGTTCAAGTGATTCTCCTGCCTCAGCCTCCCGATTAGCTGGGATTATAGCCACCCACCACCATGCTCAGCTAATTTTTGTATTTTTAGTAGATATAGGGTTTCACCATGTTGGTCAGGCTGGTCTTGAACTCCTGACCTCAGGCGATCCTCCTGCCTCAGCCTCCCAAAGTGCTGGGATTAGAGGTGTGAGCCACTGCACCTGTCCTTGAATCTTGTCTTAAACAAGACTTTGAGGGATGGGATTTTGAATCTGGAACAAAATAACAAACAAAAATACTGACATTCCTTCAAAGACGCACATATTCTGTTGGGATTGACTTTGATAGGTGCCTGACCACTTGAAATAACTTGAAAGACCCCAGGAAGCTTTTCAACCCCTCAGTATCTCTTCCATTGCCCTAGAACCTTGTTTAAAATCTCTCCCAAGAGAATAAGCCCCCTGGATAAGATAATACCATCATCTCAAAGAACATGGGACGCAGTCATACTGTTTGTGTGCCTGTCATGGTTCTCGGTAGCAGTGGTGTGAAGCGTAACCCTTAAGAGAGGGAGCCAGGGCAGTGGGGGACAGGAGGACAGGCTCTGAGCAGCTCCCACAGAAGGAGTGAACTCTCCATGGCACTGGGGGTTTGGGCCTGTGTGTGGGATTCTAACAAATGGTATGAAGGTTCTGTTAAAATGACCATCTTACACTGGCTTTCCCCAAACGTAGGTCCTGAGATTTGAGTGCAGATGTTTCACTTAGTATGTGCTCCCAGGAAACACTGGTAGGAGAAGTGAGCTAGGAAAGGGGAGGGACCCAGTAGAGGGGATGCTGATGAGCAAGGATACTGCAGTGAGCCCCTGGGGCTCGATCCCAATAGAGTGACTGTACAGAGCATGCCCCAGTCCTGCCCCATCCCGATAGTGAGGAAGCAGGGTTCGTTATCTAACAACCCCAGCCTGTCAGAGGTTGAGAGCTGCTCCCAGGGGCATTTGCCCCCTGGCACTGTCATCTTGTCCCTCAAGCAGTCCAAGTCTATTTCAGTGGCCAGGGAAATCCTTGAGGCACAGTGACCAGTGTGTGCAGTAGGAAGCCACGGAGTGAGCTCGGGGACCCTCAGTGTAAAGGGGGTAGGAGTGAAGCCCCAACAGCAAGTCTTCCAGAGACTACAGACGGGATGATTTCAGTGTGGCTGTAATCCACCCCTCTTTGTGGGCTGGTCTTTCTCTTCTGCACCATTTCCACAAGCTATGTTTTATATTCTTGAGATATAAAATATGGTGTGGAGGAATCGCTTAGCTCTCCCCTCTCCTCATGCTTTTAAAAGTGGATGCTAAACATTTCCTGTCATGTGGTGCACCGAAGGATGGAGGGGATTACCAGCTGAGGCAGAGGGAGGTGTGAACATGACAGTAAACTCTGAGGGTTTATTTTTTTTCCCCACCACTGAAGTTTTTGATTATGACTGAAAGGCCTAACTAGGTGCAAAGAGTAAGTGGAAACTGTAGAAAAATAATCAGACCCCTTTACATAGATGCACATTCTTGATCTCCATTTTTATTGGTTTTAGATTTACTCTGCAACATAAATCATTAGAAGTATATCAAGTGGATCAATCTATTTACAAAATATTTAGAAGTAACAGCATGTGTGCAAGAAGGGGAGGGGAGCAGAGAGAGGGGCATGTGAACTTTTTCTAATGAAACTATTGGCCCTAATCAAATTGATCCACTTGAAAAACAAGCAAGAAAAAAGATCCTACAGAGATGATTGTATGTGAAAACAAGGGAATTGTTTGCAGGGGCAAAGAAGGGATAAATCATGAATCATCATGAAACAAGAGGGATGTTAAGAAGGACAGACTACAACTAGTATCTTTATTGTCTATTTTTAAGTTGTGCTGTCTTTCTTATTTGGAGGATAAGGGAACCGAGACTCAGAAAGGTTATATCAGTAGTTCAACATCACACAGTGAAACAGGCAGAGCCAAAGGAAGGTAGAGAACCAAGGAGAGGCCAGCCTTTGTTAAGGGATGCAGGCAGGATTCATCATGCTGTCCTAGGAGTCGTGGATGTATATCTACTCCCACTCCTGGGGGACTCGCAGCATGCTGTCTTGAGGTGACCATTCATTCATTAATTATATCCCCACACAATGGCTAAACAACAGGGAACAAGGCATAATCCTTTTCCTTGAGGCACCTCTGACAGCCAGCACTGTGATAGCTGCATGGCGGCTAGCCAGAGACCCCACTGAGTCCATGGGCATGGCAATCCTCTGAAGTGGTGGTGTTCCAGGGGGACATGGGGTGACATTTTTGCATCCTGTTTTATAAGGTGACCTGTCACTGTGTCCTGGAGTAAAGTAAGCAGGTTCAGATAAATGGCTGGCTCTCAGGTGGGTAGAGTAGTAACAGGGAATCAGGGTGGTGGAGGCTTTGAAGTCCTGGAAGACAGGCAAAGTGATCAGCCAGTCTGTCCACTGATAGCTGTAACCCAACTACCAAGCTGGGAATTTAAAGGAGGCTTGTGAAGGCTGCGCAGGGAGAGACACATGGATAAGGAAGGGACCTATTCTTCAATGAGATCACTGCATGAAACAGGCTATTGAACTAATGGCTCTAAACTGCATTGCACTGGGAAGGGTCTTGGGGCTCTGGACCTGGATGAAGTAACAGGGTATTTATTGATAGGAGCTAAGAGAAAAATATTCTCACAGCAGGGGAAATGCCAAGCCTGATATTAGCCATAGAACACCATAATCAGGGCCAGTTTCCCATAAGGGAAACCTGGCCACAACACTAAATAGCATCCAGAGGGGGTTGTAGGTAAGGACAAGGCCAAAGTGTCTTTAACTTTCCCTGTGTCAAGCCTCACTTAGTATGGGAGTGAAGAGGAGGAATTGCTACCATGGGCCAGAATCCCTGCTCAGAGCTATGTTTATGATCCCACGTGTTCATTACAAAAGCCCTGCAAGACAGACTTTAACTCTTATTTTCAACGAGAAAACAGAGATTATGTAATTGTTCATAGGACACTGTGAATAAGAGAGCTGGAGAGAGGCTTCAAGTCTATCTGCTGCCAAATGTCCTGATATTTCTACTCTGTTGTACTGTTTGATAATAAAGACCATGAATCCAAAGGTGAGATGACAAATGGGCCAAATACAGAGTGATGCGGAAGAACAAGACAGGAAATATAAGGGATATGTAAGCATATGTGGAGGAGAGAGGAGACGGCTTATGTCAGGGATTGTGGCCTCACTAAAAAACATCATCTTCTCAGCAGTTAAGCCACCTGGCCATAGATCAATGGTCAACAATCCTACACATATAACTTGGAGCCATTACTAGTGTCACAAAATTTAAAGAGGTTGGATGGAAAGTTGAGGCACATTGAATAAACTGTACCATCCCAGTTACAACTAAAGTCTATGCCAAAAGAGTGTTGATGTTTTGGCTGTGTCCCCATCCAAATCTCATCTTGCATTGTAGCTCCCATAATCCCCTCGTGTTGTGGGAGGGACCTGGTGGGAGGTAATTGAATCATGGGAGTGGGTTTTTCCCATGCTGTTCTTGTGATAGTTGAATAAGTCTCACAAGTTCTGATGGTTTTATAAATGGGAATTCCCCTGCACAAACTGTCTTGCCTGCTGCATGTAAGATGTGGCTTTGCTCCTCCTTCACCTTTCACCATGATTGTGAGACCTCCCCAGCCATGTGGAACTGTGATGTTTAACTCGTTCCTTTATAAATTACCCAGTGTCAGGTGTGTCTTTATTAGCAGCATGAGAACAGACTAATACAGGTGTGTTCAGTTGATACAACCATCCGGTGTGCAATATTCCCATTTTATAGATGATCCTCATCACAGCAATAGTTGTCTAATAAGTGGGAAACAATCTAATTGTTCAGCATTAGAGGAGAGTGAAGTAGTTCAGATTCATTCATATAATTCAGTTGGTCATTTATTAGGGGTATTGTTTTTAACAATTCAAGAAAACATATATAATAACAGAAGCTGGTTTGGTTTTTTAATGGAAGACATGAGGCAGAATCAACTTATCAAATAGCTAAAATATGTTAGATATTTTTTGCAAATATTTCACTCAGTCCCCAGTAACGCTATGTCTTAGGTATTATCAGTATCATTCAGATAAGGAAACTGAGGCTTGTCTTTTTTTGAGCATCGTTCTCAGGTTCACTCCGTGAGTAACTGGGCCAGTAATGACTCCAGTCTTGCCTCCTGACTTGGAGGCTTCCAGATTATACTGCTTTTGTGTGAGAAGAGACAGAAGGCTCCCTGAATCTGGAGAATTGATTCCCCTGGCTAAGATGTGAAAAAAACCCAATCATAAAGAATTATAAACAGAAATGTAAGATCTTAGATTTTACCCTAATTTTTATATTTATTCTCATTGTTTTATTATTTGATTAAAACTATTTTCTTCCTTTATGCATTCTTGCTTTTAAAAACAATGTTCCTCTTGGTTCTTGCTTCATTGCTAACTCAACTATGAGCCCTTCTTTTTGTTCCTTATTGGTCCCCAGGCTTCTAACCCTAAATCAGTTCTGGGTTGGGTTCCCTCAAGGTTTGGTGCAACCTATTATCTCATTCCTCTGCTGTTGTCAGAGCCTTTATTTTGCCATTCATGAGTGCATAATAAGAGATAAAAACTGATTTGGTTTCTAATAGGCAATAGAAGACATGGGGAAGAATGAAAGAGACACACTGCTTGCTCGGATATTACTGCTATTGCTTATAGTAGCAGTAAATAAACTAGTAATAATTACTAAGATGTGCAATAAATTACCAAATATTAAACTATTTTAAATACTAAAATACTAAATATATACTAAATAATAGTATTAAATATCTAAGAAAATATTACCAAAATAGTAAAAATAATGGCTTAATTTCTGTAATGTTCTATAATTTATAAAGTAATTTCACCTATATCATCTTAGTATGCTTTGTTGGATATAGGCAGAACTATTTTACACCCCAAAGACATTTTGTAAAAAAAAAATTTCCAAAAGGATCTCTTGGGCTGATTTTATAGTAAGATGATTCTGTTGTATAACAGAAAAAGTAACAGCCTTTAGCAGTTAATCCATTTGATATTTTTCAATTTATATCCAGAAAATTAAGTGAAACTGACACATACCTTGGGGATCTGTTTGGTGGTGATGGGAGATATGAAGATGAACAAGCCATTCAGAGCCAGTGCCTGCAAGGAGCTGCGGTCTTAAGCTCTTGAAAAGAAAAATAATTATAAGTCATTTGAGTGATAGTTCAAGGCTGGTCTAGATGAGATGTCTCAAGGGAACTCACCAAATTGATTGATAATTGGAGATGTTTGGGAGAGGGAGAGATGCTTGAATGCTGTTGTGCTAGTTAGGGAGACTTTACTGAGGAGTTGGGCTAGGACATGGGGACTCCAGGTTCCTAGTCTCCTGTCAGACACACTAGAGTATCCTCCCATTGCTGGGGTCTAACAAGCCAAAGTTCAGGTCTGTTTAGTCACTTAGTAATCTCCAAACCTGCTTGCTCATCTGCTAAACGATGAGGAAGCTGCAAGGTGGAAAATGAGACCGCTCACATCTGGTACAATGCTGAGCTATGGTAGACCCTTAATATATGGTGAAGTCCTCTCCCTCATTGCTGTCTCTTCAGGCAGGGCCACTGATAAGCAGAAAGATAAGAGGAAGAGCTCCACAAATCACATAAAGACATTCAATATGGTGTCTATATTACTATTATACTTGGGCTTATTATGCTATTCTATATTATTCGTCTATGCTATTATTACACTTCTGTTTTCTGTAACCTGAAAAGATCCTGAAGGGAGCAGAAGAGACAACGAAGATAGAGGCTTGACACCCTACTTGTCTGTGCTTGACTTCATGTGGCCATTTATTTGCCTGCAAGGGAGGAGCCATGTTGGGGGAAGATGGTCAGCAGGCTCCTGGAGGGGATCCTGGAGGATGCCTGTCATCTGCCCCCAGCCTGGGTCCATGCTGGTATCTGAGCCCTGTTGGAATGGGTGCAGGTGGAAGCCAAGGGAATGGTATTGATGAGGTCCTATAAATTATGGGAACTTGGGTCATGAGCTTCACTGCTCAGGTACACTTTATGCCTGATGTGCTGGACAAAATATAACAAGCCTTTTCACTTTAGTTCAGAGCCAAACACTGTGTACCTCTCATATCTTAAAAACTCCAGGGAGAGGTGCCAGTTTCAGGTAGATGTGGAGGCTGATGTGAAAGTCAGACCTCACAGAGAACTGGGGGAGTAGTGTTCTTACTGGCTGAAGCAGACACAGGAAGATGCTGTGCAGGCACAAGGAAGATGCCACGCATACCTCAGATTACTTGAGAAGAACTTTCCAGCATGCTGAGCGCCAGTAGATTAAGATTTTTGTTATTATGGCTTCATTTGATCCCCAAAACAGATAATGTGCAGGGAAAGTCAGATCACCAGCCTACAGTGGGATAAATAAGGCCCAAGCAGACCCCTGCCACCTCTCCCTTCGGCCCCCACCCCAGCACACACATACAGGCACAAGCATTTTGCTGGTGAATAGCTCAGAGACATGGGGGAAAGGTGGTCTCCGGGTGCTGGCTTTCCAGGTCCTGTGAGGTGAACAGGCCTTCACTGCCAGATGCCTCAAACAGCAGTGTCCTTATTTCTAGGAAAGAGAAAATGTCACTTGATTATATTTGGTTTGAAGAAATTTTGGTTACCTCTATACAGATTGAGGAAGAGCAGGTCAAATGCTGTTCTAGTGGTAATGAAAAGCAGCAGTTCTTTTTCTTTTTACTTGTATGTACATTTTTCTCTTTTATTTTTGGTGAAATCATACATGCTTATTATAAATAATTTAAAAACACAGAAATTGAAAAGTTAAATCAATAAAACATCCTCAATCCTAGAAAATGACATTTTGATGCACGTCCTTTCATGCATATATAACTACATGTCACATTTTACACAAATGATGTCATAATGTTGCATAATCTGTAATCTGTTTTTTCCACTCTCCAGTATGAAAGGATATTTTCCAGTTATCAACATAAATTTATATCATTTTGAATGGAAGCTTATTATTCTGTTTTATATATACATACTATAATTTGTTTAACCAATTCTAGTCTTATGAAACATTTAGTTAGCCTTATAAAATTTTCAAAACGTTTAGTTAGACAAAGACGAGATGAACATCCTTGGGAAAGCTTCTTTGGCTACTGTTCGATTATTGTATTAGGTTATAGTCCTGGAAACCAGAATGCTGAGTCACAGAGTATATGCATTATTCAGGCCTCTGATATATGGCAGTACTTTCAATCTGTGACTCACAGAACTTCAAAGGGGGTGCCTGGAAACTGCCCCAGGGGACCTCAGCAGGAAAGTCTGAGTGATCAAAAAAACCCCAGGCCCTACATCTCGTCTCAACCCAAGTAGCTCCAGTTGGACCAGTTTGATTGGTTGGGCGCCATGTAAGATGTTGTTTGAAAAAATAATTTACTGCTCTGAAAATATGTGGATAGTGCTTGAAAAACATAGGTAAAGTCATATTACAAATGATTGCAACTTGGTGTGACACAAGTTGGCTGACAAAATGCACGCTTGCTTCAATCTGTGTTTCTGAACTGGTAGGTTGTTGATTTTCCAGTGATTCAGGGAAATTATGGTCTTAATTATCGTAATAATGATGATGCTTTTCATTGAGATAAGAGGCCAAAAATTAGACTATCTTTAATCAGGATCTGAGGAAATGCTTATAAAGCAAAGATTGGAGGAACTTCCAAGAAAAGGACTGGACATTTCAAGATCCCCAGCCAATTCATAATATCTTGTTCCAAGCAGTGGAGCAAAGGGCAGTCACTCCCCCTGACTCTCTCCTTTCTTTTCATCTCTTTTCCCCATTCCTGTACAAGCAAACACACAAGTTCCCACACACTCACACAGGAAGCCATGACCTATCCTCAGGACAAATAGTCAACCACGTTGAGGGTCTACTCACTTGGGAACTCCGAGGCATTTCTAGGATGAAGCCAGAACTCCCACCCAGCCTGGCCAGCCCTGGCTAGGGACTTGGTTGGATCGTCAGTGTCCCTGGCACTTGAAGAAGGAAAGCCTTTCAGATCTTTAGTCAAAGTGAAGGAACAACAGTTCTGCCTAACTAGTCAATTTTCCTAATGAGCTATTAGGAGCTGTTTTTGTGCTGAACACTCTGCCCTCATTATAACTGTGCTTCCCAGAAGCAAAACTCTCTCTGTCCATTGTAATGAGCAGAACGCTGGAGTGAAACACAGTTTTAATGAGTTACAGCATGGAAATAAAATGGGACAACTTGCATCTGAGAGCACCTCAAAGTATAGCTAAGGCCAGTGCATACCTTTACATCAGTGGAGCAAACCATTTGGATGTGACTTCCGTCATTGGCAAAACTGGAAGAAACCAAACAGGCTTTACCATAAATGGTGCCCTAGCTGATGAGAGATGAGAAGATGGAGCTGGGAAATCCCCTCAAGTTTAAATGGGAAAGAAGGAAAATTCATTGTAACTCTGAGAAGTAGAGCAAGTAGTTCTAAGTAATAGACATGGCAGTATTTATGTTACTTTATAATACACAATATTGACATCTGCCCCAGAGTATGCTGGGAGTAAAGGTAGACAGCAAGAGAGAAGAGATTTATTATCGGGACATAGTCAGTTGTGACTGGAGGTCAAATGGAGATGGAAGAGACTAATAGTGTGATGGATCTGGCTCATACCAGTTTGTGAAACCTGATGTTAAATTTTCAGGAATTTTTCAACGTGTTTAATAAATACAGCCATTAATACTTACATAATCATAATTAAATCATTATGTTGTAAACAAACATAAGAAATACTCAAAACTCATTGCTTCCTGATTATTTAACTACATCTTATAATTGTTCTGTCATGGTTATTTATGTCTATTTTATCTATAAGGTAGACAGACAGATATTCAATGATGTCACATTGGTAGCTTGAAATTGTCCATCATGGGAGTATTTACACCATACAAATCAGCAAATGCTACAAGTCAGGACTTGATTTATTGTGTAGATTGTATATCTAAACTAAAAGTATTGGAAAAAAATCTTAATAATGCAGATTGAACTCAAATTTGTGTCATACCTGTGGGTGTTACCTTGTGAATGCCATGCAAAAAAATTGAACTATTTTTCTATTATGTGAAAATTATTATTTGATTCAGCCAAGAAGTCAGCCATGTCCTTGATGAGTGCGTGATGTTCTTACACGTCTGTTGTTTCATTTCCATCATACTCATTGATATAAACAGAAAATATCTAACAAAATTTATACTGGAATTACACTCATTTATCAATGGAAATCACAGGTTAGCTATGAATATCAGAGGTGAGCAAGCATTCTTTAAGAATCAGTTGGCTATGTAGAAATGTCAATAAAGACTAGTGTTATTTCAATAAAGAATAGTATAATTTATTTGTAAATTATGTGTTCTATATCTTTTAATTTTAATTTTTATAATTATTATTTTTGTGACAGAGTGTAGTTCTGTCACCCAGGCTGGAGTGCAATGGCACGATCTCGGCTCACTGCAACCTCTGCCTCCCGGGTTCAAGCAATTCTCCTGTCTCAGCCTCCAGAGTAGCTGGGATTACAGGAACTCACCACCACTCCCGGCTACTTTTTGTATTTTTAGTAGATAAGGGGTTTCACCATGTTGGTCAGGCTGGTCTTGAACTCCTGACCTCAGGTGATCCACCTGCCTTGGCCCCCCTTAGTGCTGAGATTGCAGGCGTGAGCCACCACACTTGGCCTGCTCTGTATCTTTTATATATGTAAAATTTATAATGATTGCATTTACATACATATATACGTGCATATACACATACATACTTCTACATGGTTAAATATTTGTCAGCACACAACCAAAGAGACCACACCCTCTCCAAGAAGAGGTTACTACTAAGCACAGCAGCATGGTAGAATGGCAGAGCAAGTGTTCTGGTGTTAGGTTCACAAGACTAGCCTAGCATATGGGTTCTGGATCTGACTTGCTGTCTAGCATTGAGCAATCACTTATGCTTTCTGAATTTTAGTTTACTCATCTATAAAATGGAGATAATACTCACATTTAAAGGTTGTGGGTAAAAGAAAATGAGATCAAGTGTTGTATTAGAATAGGGCCTGGCGTTTAGCAGGCTGTTATCAGTTTATTATTATTATTTGAAAGCAAATATATTATAGATCCAGTTTAGTTCCAGATGTGTGGAATGACCTAAGGATTCTCTGATTTGTAGGGAGAGGAGAAACTTGACTATAAAAGCTTTCAAAAGGGCTGCTGTCCAAAATCACCAAGGAAATATTTTGGCACTTCAACTTAACTTGAGGAGCAGGGAGCAGGTTAATGAACATCTATCACTTGCCAAGGTTGCCTACATGCAGTATCTTCCACTTCATGGATATTTTATAGGGGAATATGTAAAATCTATTTTCTAGTGATGGCTGAAACAATATCTTCCTTCCCATGTGTTTTAGAGCTTTGCATTCCTTCATCAAAAGTAAAGACTCATTTCCCTCCCTTTGAATCTGGGCAGGCTTGTGGCTCTTTACAGCCAACAGACACATCAGAGGTGACAAAGCATGACTTCCAGTGTGCTGCAGCTCATATCTCAGCAGTGAGGACAATCACCTTTGGAGCTCTGAGCCTCCACATAAGATGTTTAACTACTCTGAGTCACAGTGTTGTGAGGACCCTAAGCAGCCTGGAGAAGCTATGTGTTGGTGCTCTCACCAGTAGCCCCAAACTTTGAGTCCTCCTAATCTAGGCTTTAGGTATCTGAGTAAAAAGCCTTCAGGCAATTCCAGACTTCATTTATAAAGTCATGTTTAAACTTTGATCTTCCCAGGTGAGGCCCCAGACACCAAAGACAGAGACCAGCTGCCTACTCTGCCTTTTCCAAATTACTGATCTACAAAATCCATGAGTATAATCAAATGGTTGTATAATGTCACTAAGCTGGAGATGGTTTGTTATACAACAATAGTTACTGGAATCAGAATTATTATCATTCACATTTTACAGACAAGAAAATTGAGGCTTGAAGAGGATAACTGTCTTGTAGAGTCACATAGCTGGTCATCGGCAAATTTGAAATTCATACTGAGGGCTTCCTGGCTGGAAATTCTATGCTCTTTATAGTACGCTACATTTTCCTGCCCATTGGAGGGGTGAGAACTGTTGCTCTGCTAACTAGATGGATCCCAGAAGGGCAGGGAGGAGTGGGGGAAGGAGAGGATAAGAGTTAGTCACTGGAGAATCCTGAAGATTGCTGGGTTCTTGTTAGAAACACTGGCTGGAGTGGGATAAGAGAAGCCGACAACTTAAAAAATGGAGAGGCTAGGTTCAGGCTCTGAAAACAATTCCCTCTCCTCTTAGCAAAAAGAAAAAAACAAGCAAATAAAGATTGTCATCTCAATCCTGGTGTTTTGGTGTTTGCAGCTGTCTCTGTTGTGAACACAGCGTATTCCCAGCTGGGGGTGGAATTGATGAGTCTGTTTGACAACATCCTCTAGTGTTATAATACCTCGAAGTCTAGATGTTAGTGCTAGGGACTTATAGCATGTCACCCTCATTTCCCTGCCATCGAGAGACAGCAGATAGCCTAGTCTCTCTTGGAGGCCTTGGGGTTCATGAGGGGAGCAGTAGGCCTCCAATCTTGGTGTGCAGCTTCTGTGTAAGGCCTACTGAAAGCTAGTCCAAGGTTGTCTCTGGATATTACCCTCTCTGAGAAGGCAAGTCATGCCATTGGTAGGCATCCCTAGCTTTTTCCCTCCAGTGCCTGTGTACACCTTTGTCCCATCTTCAATGACGTCTTTGCAATCTTAAGTCTCTACAATATTAATATCATTTTCTTTTTAAGCAGCTTATATACATTGATCACTTATCACTTTATGTGCTTCGTGTGTATTCCTCATCAATTTACAAAATAGTCCCATGGGAATGGCACCCTTATTTTCCCCATTTTACAAATGGGGAAAAGGTGCAGAGAAGATACATAGTAATCAACAGAACTGGATTCATTTGCAATATAAAAAACAGCTCTCAATCTTTATTATATATCTTTAGAACATATTGTTAAGTGACATCAGGAAGAAGAGATGAGAATTATGGATCATAATAACTTTCATTTATTAACTGCTTATTCAGCATCTGGTATTTGGTAATCCTCAAAGTTAGCAATCCATATAATAAAACCATCTTAGAGATGATGATTCAGAGGATCAGAGAGAAGTAATTTGCCTCATGCAACAAGACCTGAGTTTATCTGATTTCAAATTCCATGCACATCTCTACTAAACTCCCAAGACAGGGTCTATCCATTGGAGCTTGTCACGCCTAGATTCTGCCACATCATAGCTGCCTGGTTGTCCAAACTCATATGGCTCGATCCACTTATGTTGTCACATTTCCTTAAATACAGAGCCTACAGGAGGGAGCAAATGCCAGTTACCAAGGTAGCATAGAGGTGGCACCCCAACTGAACTGGATCATTCCTCATTTCCTTAAATATGCTTAACTATACCCGTTTCCCTAGCCTCAAAATTTTCCTGAACTGAGCTGACTCCCGCCCTTGAAGTGCTTGGTCCAGTCTAGTGCTGGTCTTTGGTTTGTGAAACCCTTGTAAGTTCCTTCTATTCCTTTGAGGCTCATCTCTCACTTATCCTACACTCTGAAGCCTTCTTTCACTCTCCTGGACAAATATGGGTAATTCTTGTGCCTTACCCTAGAACCAAGTACATAATTCCTTTAAGACACTTAGTCTGTGTCTATTTACCTACCTCAGTCCCCATCAGACTCAGATTCTTGGGGACAAGGATTATATATATATTTTTTATCCTCGACACCTGCATTATCTGGCATACAGGAGGAACTCAGATATTTTATTCATCTAAGTTTAATTAAATACCTAATTCTAAATGCTTTATACAGATTGACTCAGTTCTTAAAACAGCCCTATGAAAGAGGTACTCTTGTACATCATTTACAAATGGGGAAGCTCAGCCACAGAAAGGGGAAGTTATTGTCCAGAGTTATGTAGCTAGTAAGAGGAAGATCTGGGATTTGAGCCCAAACAATTCTGGCTATTGGAACAGAGTCCGTGTTTTTAAACTTTTAACACACTGCTATTATTCCATGGCAGGGACAATTCTAAACTTTGGAGAGAACAGTGACCAGAAGACAGACAAGGTTTCTGCTTCTTTTTGCCCATTCTGTGATGGTATCATGGGAATGTCTGAGACTGAGTAATTTATAACGAACAGAAATTTATTGGCTCATAGCTGTGGAGGCTGGGAAGTCCAATATCAAGGTACTGGCACCTTGGGAGGGTCGTCTTGCTGCTTTATTAGCCAGCAGAAGGCAAGGTGGTGAGAGAAGAAGAGGGAGTGAACTCACCATTTTATAATAGCACCAATTCCATCCATGAGGGTGGAGTCCTTATAGCCTGATCACCTCTTAAAGGTCCCACCTCTTAATACTGTTATTGGCGATTGAATTTCTACGTGAGTTTTAGAGGAGATAGACATTCAAACCACAGCCCTGCTGTCAGAGAGAGTGGGGGAAATGCCAGATTGTGCAAATACGTGTGAAGGGACACATCTACTTACTGTGTTGTGGCTTACAGGAGCCAAGTTTAGGAAAAGAAGCATTTCTAGGAATAGAAAGAGGAATTAGAAAGGTTCAAGGTGCTGGGTGCGGTGGCTCACGCCTATAATCCCAGCGCTTTGGGAGGCCGAGGCAGGTGGATCACCTGAGGTCAGGAGTTTGAGACCAACCTGGCCAACATGGTGAAACCCTGTCTCTGCTAAAAATACAAAAATTAGCCGGGTGTGGTGACACATACCTGTAATCCCAGCTACGCAGCAGGCTGAGGCAGGAGAATTGCTTGAACCTGGGAGGCGGAGGTTGCAGTGAGCCGAGATCCCACCACATCACTCCAGCCTGGGCGACGGAGCAAGACTCTGTCTCAAAAAAAAAAAAAAAAAAAAAAAAAAAAAAAGGTTCAAGGGCAGAAGGGTAGTGGCAAAAGGATTCTAGAGCCCAAAGCCTGGTTCATATTGGACCATGTTCACCCAAGGCAGGAGCCAGCTTAGCTCAGAAAGGCCCAGTGTAAATGAATCAATGTTTGGTTCACTGACTGTTTAACTGTTGACTGAGGGGGAGATCAGAGTTCTGCCTGGCACACTGGATAAGAGATTGCCCTCTGGATAAGAGCTGCTTTATGTATCTGAGTGGGGATGTAATGGTAAGTGATAGCCATGTTACCTTCTCTCAGCTTTTGCTAAATGGAGCAGCTTCCCTACTGGCAGAGCTATCTTCTTTTTCCAACCTTGGGTGTTCCATGAGCTCTCAGCTCCACAAAGAAAGCCAGCCAAGATAAAGAAGACTGAACAGGAAGCTTTAGCATTAGAATGCTCTGGGGTGTTGCAGCACAGGTGTACAATGGAAAAAAGTCAAAACTAGAGCCTCAATCCTCATGCTTCCCAGGCAAGCTCCCTAGCCCTCCTCTGTTTCTTGAGGTTCTATTCATTAGAAGGGTTAGAAGACTCTCATGGTGGCTTATGCTTGCTGGTGGACTCCCAGAAGCTCTCACATACTGAGCTGTTGTTGGAGGAAGAAGAGGCTGTTGGAAGTTCTAAGGAGGATAGGGAAGAGGCTCGCATTCTTGCATGGTCAGCCGTAGTCAGCGTGCTTTGAAGGCATCAGGGTAACACGTTGAGCAGAGGAACTGGAAGGCAGAGACCCATGTGAATTGTAGGTGTGGATGATCCCTAGAGATAAGAGTGTGATCACAGAAAACAACTGACTACGAGAGAGGCTGGTTTTAGACAATGTTGGAGTGCTGCCAATTTGAAATCTGTGAGTAGACCATTAGGATAGGTGCAGAGTGACCAACTGGTTCTGGTTCAGCTGAAACTCCCATGTGCTGGGAACTCACTCAGTCCTGGGCAAACTGGTACAGTTAGGCACCTGAGGTACAAATCTCACTCTGAGGTAGAGTTGCCAGATAAAATATTGCATGGATTCTACTTATACTCAACAAACAAAAAATTGTTTATCTGAAGTTGAAATTTAACCGAGTGCCCTGTGTTTTTAGTTGCTGAAATCTAGGCACCCTCCTCTGTGGTATTTGCAATATTGTAGCCAGTAAATAAAGAAGGCAACTGTTATTTGGAGAAACTCCCAGATGGGATAGATTGGGTAAGTCTCTTTGTCTTCTTGTGTTTGAAGGAAGCTGAACCTGGCCAATATGGTGAGGAGCATCTTCAACTCAGAACTGACAAAAGCATCAGTGACAGGTTGGTCTAGCTGCTAAGTGCATAGACTTCCAGAGCCAGGCAGTCCAATGCAGGTTCTGCTATTCCCTACTTATGTGGTGTCCGTGGACAAGCTACTTAGTCTTCTGCTTCCATTTCCTTGTTTGAAAAATAGGGTATAGACAGCATCTGTGTCATAGAATTATTGTGATGAGTCAGTGATTGTATATCTAGAAAGCTTTTGAAACACGGCCTAGCATGTAGCATCGCTATTTATTGCCTAGCCAGCCTCCCTCCTCCTTTGGTTTATATCACTCAGGAGAAAGCGCCCTCCAGACCCTTGGGCCCTGTGGGCCCTTGTGGCCATGTGACACAGCCTGGCCAAATGACATATTTAATCTGCAACTGCCCAATGGGTTCAACTTGCCTATGGCCTAGCCAGGGGAATTGCAAAAGAGAAAGAGTAATTCATGCAGAGCCAGTTGTGTGGGAGACCGGAGTTTTATTATTACTCAAATCAGTCTCCCTGAGCACTGGGAGATCAGAGTTTTTAAGGACAACTTGGTGGGGGGAAGCCAGTGAGCCAGGAGTGCTGATTGGTTAGGTAGGAGATGAAATCATGGGAAGTTGAAGCTGTCCTCTAGTGCTCAGTCAGTTCCTGGGTGGGGGCCGCAAAATCAGATGTGCTGATTTATCAGTCTGGGTGGTGCCAGCTGATCTATCAAGTGCAGGGCCTGCAAAATATCTCAAGCACTGATCTTAGGGGCAGTTTAACCTCCAGCTACATGACTCCTAAACCATAATTTCTACTCTTTTGGCTAATGTTAGTCCTACAAAGGCAATCTTGCCCCCAGGCAAGAAGGAGGTTTATTTTGGGAAATGGCTGTTGTTGTGTTCATTTTAAACTATAAGTTCCTCCCAAATTTAGTTCAGCCTATGCCTAGGAATGAACAAAGCTTAAAGGTTAGAAGCAAGATGGAGTCAGTTAGGTTAGATCTCTTTCACTGTTTCAGTAATAATTCTGCAAAGGCTGTTGCAATCCTCTAGAGTCCATTCCAATGATTGGTCCAGGGAGAACCTGAAGCACAGGTCAGTGCAATCAGAGCCAATTCGTTGGCTCTTGTTAGGACAATTGAGGGAGAGGAGCCCTTTGCCTCTATATGCAATCATATACAAAGGCGTTATGCTGGACCACCCGGGGTCCTGCACAAGGACTGCCTGCCTGAGAGTGGGGATGATCCAACGTAAAGCAAGACCTGAGAATGGAGAAAAATAGAAGCAGCTATTGTCATGGTTTGAATGTTTGTGTCCACTCTCAAATTTATGTTGAAACTTCATCCCTAATGCAACAGTATTAAGAGGTGGGGTCTTTAGGAAGTGATTAGGTCTTGAGGACTCCCCCTTCATAGATGAGATTAGTGCCTTACCAAAGGGCTTGAGGGGACAAATTCAGCCCTCCACCTCTTCTGCCACGTGAAGACACAGCATTTATCTCTTTTGCCGTCTCTCCTTCCACCATGTGAAAATGCGGCAACAAGGCACTGTCGTGAAAGGAGAGCCAACCTTCTGTAGACGCTGAATTTGGCAGTACCTTCATCTTGGACTTCCCAGACTTCCAAGAGCTGTGAGAAGTAAATTTCCATGATTTAAATTGCCTAGTTTGTAGTATTTTGTTATAGCAGCACAAATGGACTAAGCTAGCTTCCCTAGTGTGAGTGCCTGGACCCTGCCTTTCCTTGCAAGTGACTGAGAGCACTGCTGTGGCATGGCCTTGTGCACTGGAACCTCAAGGCCGTCACTTGTTTCCTGTGCAACCTTGGGTGAGTTCCTGTACCTCTCTGTTCCTTGTTCCCTTGGCTTTACAGTGGAGAGAGTAATAGCACCTCCTTCATAGAACTGTTCTGAAAATTAAGTGAGTTAATATACATAAGGTGCTTAGAATAGTGCTGGGCAGTAAATATTGGATGTTATGACCACTGGGCATTTCTGTTTTATGAGGCAGTAAATCCTCTTTGGGGTTTAAATTGGCTTGAATGGGGTACCTGTCACTTGTTACCAAAAGAATGTTCATAAATAAAAATGCATTTTGAGGAGAATCTGGAGTTCTAGAATAACTTGCACATCTCCCAGGGAGAACAAAGGGGATGTTTGTTGAAGAAGAGGAATGTGAATGACTGAGAGCCTTGGTTCTCCAACTCTAGTGTATGTCTGGAGAGTTTGTGAAAACAGACTATCAAGTCCCACCTCTAGAACTTTGGATTTAATAAGTCTGGGGTGTTGCTTCAGGGATTTGCATTTTGGAAAAGTTTCTGGGTGATGCTGGGGCTTCTGGCCTTGACATGTATACTTTGAGAGCCTCTGGATTACATAAAAGCCTGAAGCAGTGACATTTATGTAGTTTTATTTAGCAAAGTTGTATGTGTATGTCATGCCTACTATGTGCCAGACACTGTTCTCAGTGTTTTACAAATACTGATTTAATTTTCATAACAGTTTCATGATATAGTCCCTATCGCTATTTTGCAAATGAGGAAACAAGCCTAGGAAGATTAAATGACTTGTCTGAAGCTTGTTGATGGAAAGTTAGAAAATGTACCCAGCCAGCCCAGGCTGTTCCTAACCTTTATTTTAGGCTGCCTCTACACTATTAAATACAAAAAGAAAAGGATATGAAAAATACAGACACTTAGGCCCCACCCTCAAATTGTGGTTCTCCAGGGGTGTGCAGAAGGCAGGGAGCAGCCCTAGATAGTTGTGCTGGCTTTCAAAAGCCACTCGAGGGATTCTGAGGCAATGTGAGCCCTGAGGAGTGGAAGCCTCCTCTCTGATGCTAGCTCCTTGGCCTCTCACCAGTTATGGATTTTCCCCAGGAAGGGCCATTCCTCTGTAGACTGCAGGGGTGTGGAAAGGTCTGGAGGGAAGAGGGCTTTTCTCCACTGCAGGTGTTGAGACCTGTGGGGAGCAGCAACCAGGAGTCAGAGGTTAAACACTGCCTCTAACTAGGATCCGATAAGATCTTTAGCAACAATTAGCACCTCTTCAGCTCCTGAGAGCAGAGACTCTGCTTGCTTTATTTCATGACTTTCCTTCCCCGGCTGCCTGTTTCAAATTAGTAAGGAAAACTCAGCTCAGACTTGATAAAGCTGGGCCTGGGGAGTTAAGTCTTGGGCACAGGGTGACATTTCCACAGGGTTTCCACTGGCTCCTTGGTTTATTCTCACTACTGCTCCTGCATTCTAGGGGCTTGTGTGTCCTTGTGCACAGAGCCAGGCTCCAGAGCTGGAGGAGATCTGTAGAGATACTCAGGTCTCATCTTGTCCTCCCAATCACCATGGCATCTCTCCTGCAAAGCCACCCCAGCTCCCTTTACAAAAGAGGGAATTATGATGCCAAGAAGAGAAGTGACTTCTGAAGCCACTGGAGAACAGAGTCAAAATCAGAACACAGAAGGGATATTTTTTAATAAAAATAATACAAAGGTCAACCTTTGAACGAGTCTAGATTTGAAGCCAAGCTCCTACCTTTGCTAAGTTAGTAGAGACATATCGCCTGGACTTCCCTGTGACCTTTGCAAAGTATAGTTTTTCCCTCGGGGTTATTACAAAGTCATTTTGGTCCTTGGGACTAACATAGCAAAAAATAACTCAGCTGGTTCATCGGCCTTTGAGTTTGCTTTTGTTTTTGTTTAAAATACCACAACTTATGCTGCCCAGGAAGCAGATCAGAGAAGCTTGAAATGGTCATGGAATTTTCTTCTATTCATGTGTTTGTTCATTTTTGTTTTCATTCGTAATTGGTTTGTTGAATGAGAAGTTCACTTTGGAGAGAGAAAGAAGATGCTGAATCTATAACGTTACTTCTGGAGCTTACCAAATAGTAAGAGAACCACACTTAGGCCAGTGTATAGAAAGTTGTACTTTCTATAGTAAACCAGAATTAACATTTCTTATGCATGGAAACTGTACTAGGTGTTTTAATGTTAAAGTATTTAATCTTCTCTAAATCCTTATGATGTAAGTATAACAGATAAGAAAACTGAGAGTTAGAGAGGTTAAATAAATTTCCCAAGATCATAGTGCCAGGTAGTGACAGAATCAGGTTCTAAGCCAGTCTATAGGCTGAATGTTTGTGTTATTTTTGCTCTGCCATGAGCTGCCAGGCATGTAGTTGGGTGATTTTGTACGCAGATATTAACATATATACATATGTATATGTATGATACGAAGAGGGTGGATCTAGGAAAGGAGTCATAGAAATTGTGTTTGAGTAGATCAGAGAGGTGCACTTCTCACATAAAAAACCTAAATATGCATTGGAAATAGGAAGGCGCATGGCATGTTTGTAGAACCATATGTAGTTACGTTTGCCAGGAAAGGGATTGTGTGGGAAAATAATGGGACATGATGAATAAGAGAAAATGTACAGCTAGATAAGAAGAAGAATTGGATACTAAGCTGAAGATAGCAGACTGTGGGTGCTGTGGCTGCTGAGTGCTGATAGATGGCCATCTGTCACAATTTCATGCGAGGTTACAGTTCTTTCACTCAAGACTCAATAGACTTCACTTAGACATTTTCACATGTACCCCCAGAGAACTGCTTCAGATTGCTGACATTGTCCCAATTTCTTATGGACTGATGTTAGCAGCAGCATAAGCTGTTTGCCATCCCCTTTCAGTCATAATAAGCATTAACACATTGGGAAGAAAACCCAAACAGTCTTGAAATTGCCCCTTAATCCTACCCTTCTAGGCAACCTGAACCAGGGACAGCCCCTACATGCTGAGTATCACTGGGGACATTGCAATCAACTTTCCTGGTCCCAGCAAACGATCTACCTGATGGCCAACCTCTTTTGTTAGACATCCCTCATTCCCATCCCCTCCACCTACACACCACCTTGTTACCTCTTTGCAAATTCCTCTCCAGTTGATTCCTTCCACAGTACCTCTCAGCACCAGTTCTACTCCAAGCCCCTTTCACTTCTCCAACTACCCCATAAACGGCACTCACCCTGATGTTGACTCATTAACCCTCATGCCATGTATTTCCTTAGTTTACTTAGTTGAATTCATTTAATTTCTTCAGTGTTGTTATCTGCAGGGAATTGTTTTGAAAGCCAAAGGATTAAAGACAAATCACATGATGTCTTCTCCATACAGACCACAACATTCATCCCATAATATTTTATTTATGTAACATATAATTGAGAATATATGGGCAAGACTGTAATGGGAATAGGAAGAGCGGATGTCACTGAAGGCAACAACCTCATGGCTCCAAGTGGAAGGGAAAAGGGAGAGGTAATTGTGTGAGCATATATTGATTGTTACCTCACAGTTACCTGTGAGCAGCCCCAAATTGCCTTGATTTAGTGTGTTTGAACACCTTAGGTCTTTCTAATGTTAGGTGGTCATTTGATTTCTCTTTGTCCAGATGCGTCCTGCACCCTGTTGGAGATCTACTTTTTTTAAGTCTTTTTATTAAAAAATAATTCAACTGTGAACCAAGTGCTGTGATAGGTACTGGAAGAACAGTGGTATTATACAAGACATCAGTCCTGCAATTAAGAGGGTACTGTAGTTAAATAGCCTAAGGAAAATTGAGATACATGCAACGAAGATAAAAGGACAATGAAACCTGGTATAAACCTTGGTCTAGAATGGGTTTAGGGCAGGATTTGAGAAAGACTACCTAGAAGTTCTGATATTTGAGTTAGACCTTAAAGGATATATGGGAGTTCATCAGAAGTAATATTGGAAGATGGAAAGGGAGAAGGGGATGGAGAATATTCAAGGCAGAAGGAATAGCAAGTATGAAGTCCTAGAAGAAAGGAAGAGCAAGGCTTATAGGGAATGGTGAGAATGCCAATATGGCTGAATGTAGGTATAAGACAGAATGGGATAAAATGAAATACTACCCTCTCTAAAACTTCCTACCAACTTGTTGACCACACTTCTCTGTCTCTGCAGGCTCAGTCTCCACTGTCTGGTCATTAGAGGTTAAGGTCCTCAAGATTTGGTCCTATCCTTGCTTTTGTTCCACTCTGTGTCCTCTTCCTGGGCAACTTCACCTATGCCCAGGAAGTTCAATTACACAGTCAAATGAGTTTTTATTTCTGGTTCAGAGTTGGACCTCTAGCTCAGACCTTCAGACACATATATGCCACGTAGGGTCTCAAAGGCACCATATTTGGCTCAAAACAGAACCCATAGTTTTTACTTTCTTAACTACGTTCCTCTTTCAGTGATGAGCACTGCCGTCCATCCAGTTATACAAGTTGGACATTATCCTGAAGATCGGCATTATCCCTAACATCCTTCTCCAACTCACACATCCAATTCACCACAAGTAATGTTGATTTTACTTAACTATCTCTCAAATCTATCCACTTTGATCCACTTCTATCAAGTACACAGCAGTTAAAGCTATAATTTCTTGCCTAGACTATTGCTATTGCAATAACTCTAACTTGTCCTCACATTTCTAGTCTTAATCTCACTTTTAATTTAAGCCCTTCAGTTTAGAACCAGGGAATCTCTTAGGAAGCTGAGCAATATGGTGAACCAGAGATCATAAAGATTTCTCCCAGTGTAGAACAGAATACACTGGATTAAACTGCATGGCTGGTCTGGCAGGGAAAAAGGAATAAGATGATTTCTTAGAAATAAGACATTAAATAAAAGTGCAAATCTGCAGGATCGGCTCCAGCCAGGATAGTTTATAATCTGGATTTTAATGGGTCATGTATACCAAAGAACAAAAACAAAAAACAATGCTTGACCCAACACAGGACAGTAGTTAGAGACACCTGGAATAAAATGGAGACTTCCAAAGAGTGACATCCTCAAATAAAATAGGAAAAAAAATGTTTTCTGCTGAAGGAGACAGTGGGGATACATACAAGGTTTTTTTTTTTTTTTTCCTAATGTTTTCCCTTATCCTTTCATTATGCACAATTACATTTAGAGTTTTGAAATGATTACCCATAGAATGGGGAAAAAAGTATCCTTTAAGAATGACTAAAAAAAGGATGATCATTTGTAAGTCTTTATTCTAGACTTGAGACATGAAAAAGAAAACCTAACAAAACCGGAAAAAAAAAGGTAGATAGAAGACAAGACTACCATGTAGCTCCTGCTTAGACAGACAGAACATCAGCTGGAGACTCGCTTTGTAAACTTTTGCTCCTAGAACCACCACAGGAACATGCTAGGAAAACAAATAATTCAGAAACCCTTTGAAAGAAGCAGGTTGCTGGCTGCAAATGCCTCAAGACAGCTGAAAAACTCCTAAGACAAAAGACATAATCTCTTGGGAGCTCTATGGCCCTGCCCATCACCTAAGAAACCCGAGTACTTATCATGGCCACCATAGGGCAAGATTATATACCCCTTGAAAGCGCCACCTTGAAAGATTATACACCTCTCCAAAGCGCCATTATATACTCTTTTGAAAGCGCCACCTCCTGGCTGGAGACCAACAAACTCAAGTCATTACAGCAACTCAGAACAAACCTGCTCCAAAAAATGAGAAAACAACAGCTACTTCCACTGCCTGCAACACCCTGGGCTAACGAGAGGTCCTGAGTTCCATGTGACATCTTGGCTGCTAGCATAACCAGTAATGTCTCCACTTTTATTCAAGATTTTAGTAATTTGAGTCTTCTCTTGTTTATTTTTTCTTGTACAGTCTGCTTAAAGGTTTGCCACTTTGGTTGATATCTTCATAGAAACAACTTCTAGTTTTGTTTATAGTGTTTTCCAAATCTTTTATTCCCTTGTTGGTCTTCTCTCTAGTTGTTCTATCCATTATAGAGAGTGGGGTATTGGTGTTCTAACCATTATTTTTGAATTATTTCTTCTTACAATTCTTACAGTTTTGTTTCAGAATTTTGGGGCTTTTTTGTTAGGACAAATATATACGTATATTTATCATTGTTATAGATTCTTTATTAGCCTTTTAAATATTTTGTCTTTAATAACTTTAAAAATTTTGTTTTCTTTCATCATTTTAGTTTAAAATCTTCATATATTTAAATCAAATTGTGTCTCTCATAAATGACATATAGTTGGATGTTTAATCAATTCTGTCAGTTTCTGTTATTAATGGAATGCTTAATACATTTATATTTAATGCAATTATTGATAAGATAGGATTTATATCTACCACTTTGCTATTCATTTTTTATATGTCTTAATTTTCTGTTCCTGTATCCCTCTATTGGTGTATTCTTTTGAGTTAAATTGTTTATAGTGAATCATTTTTCCTTCTATGTATTTTATAGGGAACCATTTTTCCTTGTCATTTCTTATATTTTGAGCCATTTTCTTAGAGTTGTGCTGAAGATTATCGTTAGCATCTTAACTTATAACATTTTAGTTTTGATTAATATCAACTTAATTTCAATAGCATACAAAAATTTTGCTTTTATCTAGCTCCATTCTCTCCATTCCTCTTTGTGCTGTTAGCATCATACAAGTTCCGTCTTTATACATGTGTGGCCAAGAATATAGATTTATAATAATTGCATTTTGTAGTTTACTTTAAATCAGATAGAAAAAATAAGCATAATAAAAATATATTCTTATGTATAAACTTACATAGTTACCTCTGTCAGTTGTCTGTATTTTTTATGTTAATTCCAGTTACTATTTTATTTTAGTTTAATGGACTCCTTTTAGTATTTCTTATAGGGCAGGATTATTAGCAAGAATTTCTCGCAGTTTGTGGTTGTCTAGAAATGTCTTACTTTCTCCTTCCTTTTTTGAAGGTTAGTTTTGGTGGATGTAGAATTCTTGGCTCACAGTCTCTTTCTTTCATCACTTTGAGTATGTAATTCTACTGCCTTCTGTTCTCTATGGCTTCTTATGAGATGTCAGCTATTAATCTTATTGATAATTACTTGTATGTGAGCCGTTATTTTCTTGCTGCTTTCAAGATTTTCTCTTTGGCCTTTAACAATTTAAATATGTGTCTACTTATACATTTCTTTGAGTTTATCCTACTTGGAATTTGTTGAGTTTCTTGGATTTGCAGTATGATGCTTTTAATCAATTTTGGGAAGTTCTTGGTCATTATTTCTTCAAATACTTTTCTCTTCTCTTTTCTCTGTCTCCTCTACTTCTGGGATTCCTGTTACGCATACGTTGCTATGCTTGATAGCATCTTTCAGTCTCTGAGGTTCTGTTCATTTTTGTTCTTTCATTCTTTATTTCTCAGCCTGTATAATCTCAATTAATCTATTTTCAAGTTTGCTGGTTCTTTCTTCCACTTGCTCAAATACGTTGTTAAATCCCTTTCCAATTTTGTTTTATTTGGGTTTTTGTACTTTTCAACTCTAGAATTTCTATTTCCTTCTTTTTAAAATTTCTCCCTTTAAATATTCTCCATTTCATGAAACATCATTCACATGCTTTCATTTTGTTCTCTAAACATGGTCTCTTTTAGTTGTTTGAACATATTTAAGTAACTGTTTTGCAGTCTTTGTCCAATAAGTTCAATGACAAGACAGACCTCTTTAGAGATAATTTCTATTGATTTCCTTTGTCCTGTGTATGGGCCTTACATCTTCTGTTTTTGTGTATCTCATATTTTTTATTGTTAAAACAACATTTTAAATAATATGTGGCAACTCTGGAAATCAGTTTCTGTCTTTTCCCCAGTAAGTTGTTGTTGCTGATTGTTATTGTCTTATGACGTTTCTTGATTGACAGCTTCTTCAGCTTCAAACTTGGTATGTGTGAGACAAAAAGAAACTCCAGAACACTCATCTCCCTGTTGTTTTTGCATTTCTTGGGTCCTAGTCAGCCTGCCTTCTCTCCAACTTTCATAGTTTTTTTTTTTGTTTTTTTGTTTTTTTTTAAATCCTTGTCTTGTGTACACATTGCAATGTTTTGGGGATGTTTTGCAGACAGAATATGAAAAATATATATATCCATTCTATTTTCCCACAAGTAGAAGTCTCCTTGTCTCTTTTTATAAACAATTATCTGAGACATAGTTTTACATTTTCCGAGTGGTTATTTGGTTTGTCTCTACCACTACATAGTAATCTCCATGAAGGCAAGTGTCTGGTCTGTTCACCATGTTTTCTCCAGTGCCTGGCACATAATAAGGCCTCAATACATATTTTTGGATCAATGAATATACACACCTGCTCTACAAATCTAAAGAAGGTGAAGTTGCAAGTTGATTGAAATTACATGTATTTTCTCATGTGATATTGTTGGAAGCAAAAATCTAATGCTCAACCCAAGAATTCTCCATACGTGGAGTTTCTCTGTGGGTGTGCTTAGAACCTATCAGTGGAGAGTGTTGTGAAGCTAGCAGTGAAGTCTGTGCTACCTGTGGACACTTCCTTAGGCCAAACTCCCCCATGAGGGCAACTACCTGAGAAGGGGATAGCACGGGAATATCCAGGATACACAATACTATAAGGGCTACTTTGTCGCTTCAACATGACATATCAAAATGTCAAACCTCAGGGAGTATCTAGATAATGATTGGGTAGGAAGATACTTGGCAATCGTCAAAGAAGAAAATCAAACTTTTCCCATATGATTCTGAGAGGGTACCCCACAATCTTTGTCAGGATTTCAAGGGTGGAGACAGTAGCAAACTACTGTTTAAAGCTCCATGAACAAACATCCCCTATAATTGTACAATAATGACTAGTTATGTTGGTCATAGTTCTCTTTTTTCTCTCCCTTTCTCCCTCTCAAAATAGGGCATCAGGTATAGAAATGTGAAAGTAACATACATAGGGTCTAAAGTTGAGATATGGTGGCTAATGTGTACATGTATATTATTTAATTTATATATATTTAATTTATGCACAGGAGAGAGTGGTAGTACTCTCCTTTGTGTAATCAGGCAGTGCTTTGATTCACCAGGCATACAGAGTGTGACAGGCATAGGAGTCATCTGAGGCTAAGAGACAGAGGCCTGGAAGAAGGCTCTGTGGTCTCTGTTCTCAGGAAGGTGAAGAGCTAGCATGTACTTGGCTTAATGGGAAAATCATTAGAAACTCCAATAATATGCTGCCCTTTTGATGAGAAAGGATAAACACAGTACTAAGAAAATGGGCTTTCTAGATGAACAGTTCTGATTTTGCTAATTACCAGTTGTATGACCTCTCAACTTCTCTACCTATAGTGTTTATCCCTGCATTGGAGATAATAATAGTTGTTGCTTCCTTGAGCTGGTCTGAGGATTATTGAATATAAGGTTCTCAGCTTAGTAAGTAGGTAAAGAATAAAGAAGAGGAGAGGAGAGTTGTTATTGATGTGGTGGAATATTTGCTTAATAGAATTTTTGGTAACAGTAAACGATTATACTGATCATGCACACTTTCGTGCTCCTGTGGCCTTATGACACACGCTAGCAAGATGGCTGTGGATGTGGATGGAGGCCTAGCTGCAGAACATAGGCCACACAAACTGGACTATATGTGGTCTGAACCACTGATCTGAGCTTTTTAATTTTTTTTTTTTTTGAGACAGAGTCTTGCTCTGTTGCCCAGGCTGGAGAGCGGTGGCGTGATCTCAGCTCACCGCAACCTGTGCCTCCTGGGTTTAAGTGATTCTCCTGCCTCAGCCTCCCGAGTAGCTGGGATTACAGGCATGTGCTACCCTGCCGGGCTAATTTTTTGTATTTTTAGTAGAGATGGGGTTTCACCAAGTTGGCCAGGTTGGTCTTGAACTCCTGACCTCATGATCCGCCCACCTCGGCCTCCCAAAATGCTGGGATTACAGGCGTGAGCCGCCGCGCCCTGCCCAATCTGAGTTTATTCAGTAAGAGACTCTAGCCAATTACTCTGTTTGGCCTCAGAGAAGTGCACTTCATCATCTGCAATTTATATGCCCTAAAACCCTCAGTGAAAATTGTTAGATTTGGGTGTTAGAGGCTGCAGTCCCTAGGAACTAAATAACCATGTCCACATTTAGAACATCTGGCAAAGCATCTGGCAGCTAGCTAGAACCAGGCAGGCAGAATAGAAATCCTATGAATGTGACATAAGGTAGATTGCAGTGACTAAGCTCTCTTTCTCAGCATGTGTGGAATGACTGCAGTGAAAGAGATATCATGCATAGATAAAGTCCACAGATAAGCTTTTATACTGCAGCTATGCCTGCCCTTCCCCTTTGAACTTTTGCACCAATTGCTAAAGAAGAAACTGTGGTGATCTGTTATTTCCATAGCCTCTTTTTTTTTTTTTTTGTCTTCATTCTCTAAGGGAAGCAAAGAAAACAAAACAAAACAAAAAACACTGACCAGAAGGCCAAAAGCAACAGGACGTGGTTCCCTCTACAGAATTTGACATTATTGATTGCCAAATTCCTTATGAAATATTTTTCTCCCTGGCCTAACAAGGACATTGTTCTGTTTTTCTTCAAACAAACACTTTAATCACTCCTTTTTGTTTCCTTAACTGCATCCTCTTTTTCATCTTGCTCAGAAAATATGCTGTTCCTTGGTCTTCTCTCTTCACATTCCTCTTTCTTAAAGGCATAAACTTTGACAGTCATCACCTATTTGTAACATTTTTGAGTTCATGCACTCACACGATCATTCATTTCTACAACACCCATTTGTTTTCAGTTTTTACAAGAAAGGCACCAAACAAAGTAGTAGTGACAGATGGTGCTCTCAAGAAAATGACAGTCCCAGAACTGATATTCACTGCCCCTCCTAACCCTCAGTACAACCATACTGGTTATTTATCTGTTCTAATTGGTTGGTCTGTGTGCCATAGTAGTTTTTAAATATTTTGACCATTATAGTTAGCTATGCCTAGATGGGGTATATTAAATAACAGAAAATGCTTAAATTCAAAGTTGACATCTGTCCTGAACTTTAATATCCATTTTGCTGGCCTAAAACTTCCTGTTGCTATCCCAAGTATGAACAACTATTTTTGACGAAATCCTGATTTTCAACGTTCAGGTCCCTTTCCTTTGAAAATTTGCATTCCAGAAGTAGGAGCTCAAAGTTAAAAAATGGGCTGGCTCCTTATTTTGCAAATGAGAAAGTATTTCTCTTTGAGGGATTGTGACTTGCTTAGTCATTCGGTTGACCAGAACCCAGATCCTCCAACCCCAAATTAAGTGTGTCAGTAGTTTTAAAGATTTGGAGGAATTTTTCAATTTCCTACCAGCTGCCCTGGCTTACATATGCAGTAATAAAATTCTTTAGATAGGACATGGCTGTGCATTATCAAGAATGTGTGAAGACAACGTGTGTGAACAAATGTATCCTCTATAATGGCTGGGAGAATGGAGTAATTCAATGTCATTCTTAGGCCAAATCTTGTGCTGCCACAAGTTTAATCTACATGCATTTGGTGCCATTTTGTTTGCCCTTTTCACATGGTGCTTCAGCAAGGCCCTAGCTGTTTTCAGTTTACCTGAGTGGATTTCCCAGGGACAGTATTATTTCACACAGTGTTTCAGAAGTTTTTAGTATTCAGGCTTCCAGAGGCATGTTCCAAATTGTTTCATAAACATGTGTACATACATGCTTACGGTTCCCACCCCACACATTCAAGATACAAATGTCCTCTGCCAGATCTTGTCTCTCAATGTTTACTTAACAATATATGGTCACTGTACTGATTAGAAACATAGCAGAGAACAGGAGGCAGGAAGACTGACAACAAAAAGGTGACAGCTGACAGTCTAATACTAAGGGAGGAGGCAAAAAAATCATAAAAACCATGTCAGTGAGGGACCATCCTGGATAGTGACGAATCACCCATCACATATCAACACTGTATGACAGTAGAGGCCAATGTGGATATTAACAATGCAGAATCTCAAACACCAATGGAAAACATTAGTTTTCTATATCTTTTGTTTTAAAATTCCCAGATATATATCATAAATTGTTAGGAAGATTCCCACTAAAAATGATTAAAATGCCTTAATGATGTTTTACAGAAATAATAGTATAACAGTAATACTAATAACAGGAAGAAGAAGGAGGAGAAGAAATCTTCTTGTTTCTCTAAGATTACCAAAGTTTTTTCCCGTTTATATTGTCTAATGTAATCCTCAAACGAATCTGATGAAATAGGCGTGACTTTAACCATTGTTGTTTGAACTAACAGTTAAGGATGCAAAATAGTAAAACAATAATATGAAATAGAATTTCCTGAACCACCCTTCTAGGATGGACCATAGAAATCTTTCCTTCTGGGGTATCTCAAAACATGCAGTGTCCACATTCCTGGGTTTCTCAGATGACCATTTTGATGGACCCCGCACCTCAGGTATCTAAGGCTGGTTGACTCTAAGAAAATCTGGTGTAAAATGCTCCTGTATTGGCCATTTCTACTTCCTGGTCAAACAAGAAGTCCTTCTATGTCTCCTGCTCTCAGGGTCTTCTGGAAACTTCCATGACACAATATTCTGACTTTGCATGGTTATGGAATTCCTACCATTTGACTGTGATGTTCAGACAATGGAGGGAGGGGGGTCAATGTGGGTGGGGACAAAAGCAAATATTCCAGTACTTAATGCAAGAGACCGTCCCATTCTCCTCCCATGACCTCTATATCACCACATCACCTGACATTTCCACCCCATGTATCTACCCCTCACTGTGCTTCTTGAGCTGTTGAGGGGTGGCATTTGTTTTCTAATGCATGAGGGGTCTTATTCGCCAGGCTAGTTGTCAGCTCTGACGTGTGCAGTCATCTGTCATTTCTATCAAACTCCTTAGATCTTGCAAGTTAGACCTGTGAGTGGCCCCCACCCATCAGCCCTCCAGACAGACTTGGATGCGTTTGAACCAGAAAGGGTCAAAGTTTCAGCCTTCTATATGGGGCACCTCTTATGAGCTGAGTCATATCTTCTAGAATCCACCTTGTTACAGGTACTTGATGGTGAACATTGCAAGTAGATTTCAACCAGCTCCGGGCAGGTGCTAGAAGATAGCACCTTGCCTTAAGCCAGTAATAAATGCTTCTGCCTTTCACCCCCAGGCAGACTGTTCTGAGATCCATTTCATTCATTTCCTCGGAAGCTCGAGCTCAACTAAGTATCAGTTCCCTGTGGTGATGGCCAACTGGATAATGCATTCATGCATGGGTTTTCCCTCCCTCTTTCACTCCCTTGTTCCTCCTCCTTGGGAATATGTCCCAGATAAACCACCAGGCCTTCAAACCTTTATTGAAAGCTTGGCTCTGGATGGGTGGATTGGAGGAAGGAGGAGGAGTGGAGCCCCCACTAAGGCATTCCTGCTCCAGGTAAAAAATCTACTGTAGTAATAATAAAATAAGAGCCAATATTTATTGAGCACTTAACATGTACCAAACACAGTCAAGAACACTTTACATGCTCTAACATATTTAGTGCAATGTGTGCATTTTACAAATGAGAAAAGTAAGTCTGTGTTTAAGTGACTTGTTCTGAGTACCACAGGGCAGAATTAGGGCATAAAGCTAGTTTCAGATTCAGAGCTAGAACCTAGATTCAGAGCTCTGACGACTGCATGAGACTCAGGTAAGTCTTCAATTGTTTGGAAACCTTGGGGAGGCAGAGAGGTCACTTTATTTTATTTTATTTTATTTTAGTTTAGTTTAATTATTTTTTGAGACAGAGTCTCGCTCTGTCATCCAGGCTGGAGTGCAGTGGCACGATCTTAGCTCACTGAAACCTCTGGCTCCTGGCTTCAAGCAATTCTTCTGCCTCAGCCTCCCAAGTAGCTGGGATTACAGGTATGTGCCACTATGCCCAGCTAACTTTTGTATTTTTAGTAGACAAGGGGTTTCACCATGATGGCCAGGCTGGTCTCAAACTCCTGACCTCAGGTGATCTACTCACCTCGGCCTCCCAGAGTGCTGGGATTACAGATGTGAGCCACCATGCTGGCAAGAGGTCATTTATTAACTGCCAAAGACCATTCTGGTGTTAGCAATGTTTGGAACAGGTGCTTGGAGTTGAGGGTATCTGCCATCTCCTGTACCCTTGTGCTGGTCAAATGCAATGAGCTCAGCCTTTCTCTGGTGTAGGGTGTACCGAGTCCCAGTTTAAAGGACCTCATTTCTGGGGTCTCCCATATACGCATGATTCCATCCTTCACACCAGGAGAAGGCAGGGTATTTCCATGGCTTTGGTGCACACTCAGTGGCCAGAAGCTTTGAGTATCCTTTATCACACTAAAGTTGGCCTCAATCTCAATCTCTCTCTCTCTCCCAATCTCAATCTCTCTCTCTCTCTCTCTCTCTCACACACACACACCTCTTTAAAACTACCAACGGAAATACATTTAACCCTGTGTGTTAAAAGGGCTAACTGAACTGCAAAACTCTGTCTCTGTAAACTAAGGCAAATATAACGCAGCATGGACTTAATAGCTTTAACCTACTCTACAGCAATCAGGTCCACGACTTCAGCGATGAACTAACATCTTTCACAAACCTCTGCCTAGACCTTCACGCCTCACAGACTGCAGCGCTTCGTGTTGGGTAGAACCCACCTCCCCAGAAGCTGTCTCACACCTCCACTCTGAAATAGCAGCCGGCCATGCCACTGGCCAGTTTATGATACAATAGCTTCCTTGGAGCATGCTTATAAATATTTATAGCACCAAGCGAGCAGTAATGGGCTGCTATTCAAACACACCTGCTGGGGAAGAAAGAAATAAAATAGAAAAGAAAGACAACACGTACACACTTACACATATTCATGCCCACTGTATGAAGGTCATTTAGGTATTTAGTCCTAGAGAGCACATGCACAGAACGATCAGAATAATCACTGCTTTCCCAGGGTCTGTGGTCCACACATGCGGTATCCTGGAGGAAGCAGGACAAGGACCCATTTTGTTTGTAAATGTTGCTTCCTCCGATAATGAACATGTTTGTTGAACTACAGTTGAAAAATACTGAAGTGAACAAAGAATAAGAAAAACAGTACCTTACCTATCTTACCTCCCAGAGGTAGGTGTTAATATTTTGGAATATTTCTTTCTATGCTCTAAGAAATGCATAGTCTTTATGCTCTTTTGAGCCTTGCTTTATTACAGTTAATGGTATAGTATCTTTAAACAGTTTGAAAATCTTTTCTAATTTGATAGTTGAAAATGATCGTTTGTTGTTACGATTTGCATTGATTTTATTATTGAGGGCTGCTTGCTAACTCAGTCAATAAAGATTTACTTCAACACTACTGAGTGTAAAGCTTCTAGCATTGGCGATGGGAGGCAAAGATGCATTGGGCAGAATCCCTGTTCTCAAAATGCTTGCAGTCTGATGGAGCAGAAAAGGAAGCTTTGCCTTCAGTGTGTAGTAATTATGATTTCTTCTTTTGTGGCCTGTGTATTCAGGTCTTTTAATAGTTCGGTTTTTGGATGGAGAACCTGAAAATTCAGTGCTTATGCTTTCGTTCAGTGAGGGGGTCAATGTGTTAGTGAAGAGATGTTTGATTTCAGTCCCCTATCCTATCATCAAGTCAGCTTTCAGAATAAAGAATGGTGTGCGTAATATTGCCCATGTGCTTTCTTTCAAAGAATTTGGAAAACACTTGCCCTCAGAGGCCTGAAATCAATTTTATCAGAAATTTTAAAATGGGCCAAAAGGGGCTCAGCTTAAACCAAGTCAAAAGAAGGGGAAGAGGTCAAATGACTGATCCCAATTAAAAATGTATATATGTGCCATGCTCTCTACATGCTATGTTGTAGTTTGGGAATTCTTGGGAATAGCCTTTGGCAGTGTAACAGGTAAATAAGCTTCAAATTTGACCTTGGTTTATTTTTTTCCGTGGATTTCCAGGCACCTGCTATATTGTCTTCTGCAGCTAAATAGTAAAGAGTTTAGGATCATTAAAAACAATACCTTATTGAGTTCACCTTGCATGTCAGATTTAGTGGCTGAGTCCAGAGAAACCCAGAGATGGCAGAGAGGTGGTGGCTGTACCCAAGGAATGTCCTCCCTCAATGTCCGAAGAACTGGACCAGCACTCACCTAACTGGGTAGTTTCAATGGTGCTCACAGGGCAAGGGCCATCAACAGATGCTAAAACAGTGAGGAAAGGCCGATATGTAATAGATGATTGGGAAGTACCTAAGTAACACTCCATATACAACTTAATCTTTATATAAGAAGCGTGCAGCTTTACAATGGAAAAATCTGACTGCCGCTGAGTGAGTAAACTCACCTTCACTAAGAGCAATTTAATCAGACATTACCTGCCTCCTGTTGTGATGTGAAATGAAATTCAGTGCCACCCATGAATGTGGCTTGCTTAAAATATTCTAAAATGAATCAAATCTTAAGCTCTACATTCCAGATGGCAGGAAATACAGGGAATAGGTGAACAAGTTAAATAACACCATAAGAAGACAATTAGACAAATTCAGAATGTGGGACATTTGTACTAAATAAAATAGCTTGGACTCTTCATCTAGGTAACATTATGAAAACAGAAGGAAGTAATGATTCTTGATTAAGGAAACTTAACAAATTTAGCATTATATGAAATGTGTGCTTCTTGGTTAGAATTAGAGTTTTTTAAAAAACCCTAAACTATATAAAAAAATTTTAAGAACAAGGAGGTAAGTTTGAATATAATCTGATTGCTATATTATATTAGAAAATCACTTAATTTTGTTAGATTTTAAAATGGTTTTGTGGGCATGTGGGAAAATGTTTTTGTTTTGGGAGATGCATGATGAGCTATTTATAGATGAAATGTCACAATGGTTTATCAAAAATATAGGTAGGTAGATAGATGGATATAGATAAATTATAGAAAAATAATAGGAAGATAGATGAAGCAAAAGTGGCAAAATTCTAAAAATGTTGAATCTTGGTATTAGGTTCATTCATTTGCCATTACTTTTAATGGCAAAACTGCAATCACTTTTGCACCAACCTAATAAAGATATGAGCAGTCATTATAATATAATGTCTGCTTTTCTCTATATTTACAGATTTTCATAATACAAAGTTTTTTTTTTAAAGTACTGTCTGTATCAGGTGACCTCAAAATCCCTGGGGAAAAGAGAAAGAACATTTTATTGCTTTAAATTTTTTTAATGCCAAAATGGAAGCAGAAAGAGTTAATTCGGGTCACTTATTCAGAGATTTAGAAACAAGGTATGGTTGTGGATTTTCTGGAGAGTCACAGGAGGCCTACTGTTTGGGTGAAATGTTTCAGTTTTTCTGACAGTTCTCATCTATATGTTTTCTCCAGATATTTCACTGCTCATGTTTCTTTGTCTCATAGCAGAGTGCTGAAGTAGAAAATGCATGCTATTTAGAGCAAGAAGTTGTGGGTTTGAATCCAAGCCTGTCACTTGTAGCTCCTGGATCTGGGGCAGAATAACATTTTAATATTCACTTTCTTAAACTGTAAACATTGGATATTAAAATTATTTGCTTCCCAGAATGACCGTGCAGCTAGGAGAATGCTTTGTAGAATCGGCATCTATATTGTATAGGCTGAAATGTACCCCCATTTCACATTCCTATGTTGAAACCTAACCCCCCAGTACTTCAGCATGTAACTGTATTTGGAGATAGGGCCTTTAAAGAGGTGATTAAGTTATCCAGTGTGACTGGCATTCTTATAAGAAGAGGCATGTTGGACACACTGAGAGACACAGGGATAGGGGCATACACACACAGAAGAAAGACCGTGCGAGGACACAGTGAGCAGGCGGCTGTCTGCAAGCCAAGGAGAGAGGCCTCAGAGGAACCTTCTGACACCTTGATTTTGGACTTCCAACCTCTAGAACTGAGAAAATAAATTTCTGTGGTTGAACACCCAGTGGTATTTTGTTATGGTAGACTTAGCAAGTTAATGCATATGTACCATGTGCATTGTTGTTTTCTTTTATTCTCTTTAATTGCTATGCAATACTGTTACCTTCCAAGACCAGTATTTTTTTTTTTCCTTTTGTTTCTGATACAGCTCTGTTATGGACCCTATCCATCCTAGCAGCCTTACTCAAAGGATGACCCCAGGAAATGCATAGTCCTTCCAGGGTCCCTAAATCTCCTGATGGGACAATCAATAGTAGATTTCAGTTCTCACTAAAAGTATTTTTCAGTTTGTCACTCAGTCATTTTCAAATGTTTAATGAGTGCCTACTATGTGTCAGGCTGTCATGGGCACTTGAATAGTTAAAAGAAGAGAAATCAAAATTAATGCCAAATTACTCTGCAGCCATTAGACAGGAAGGGTTACAGAACGTATTTCCTTCTAAGCATTTTGGGGAAAAAAATACAGTTTCCACTAAATCTAACAGTACTCCTCTCCCTCACTCAAATGGTTCTACCACCACCACCATTTGAAATGTGTACAGTCTTATTTGGAGTGCAAGCAGTTGGAATATCAATCAATTAATACATCATTTGATCAGCAAATATTAATGTTCCATATGAAACAGCAGCAACAAACAAGAGTATAAGGCAGGGAACTTGCCCTCAGGGAACTTCTACAAATTTCTGAGAGATGCAAGATAGAAAATTAGAAGAGATGTCACAAGGCAAGACATGTATATTTAGTGCCATGCCATCACTGGGTTGATTACCTCTTGGTTACTTTTAACTTGATTTCCCCAAGCTCTTATTACTTTACTCTTTCTGCTCCCCCACTTCCTCCTCCCTTCCTTTTGTGTCTGGCAGTATCATTGGCTCCTCCCCATTCTCCTGTTAATATTGAACCATAGTGTCTTTCTACCACCTTCCATTCTACTCATGTAGCTGTTAAAGGTACACATACATCTCAAAGCTGTGGTGACAAATATGAGAAAATGAAATTGAAGGGCTGATTTCAAAAGAAATGAAGGCCAGAATAACCCAGAGTAAAAAAAAGGTCGTAGCATTAGGTCATAGCAGCCAGAAGCAGCCCATGCAGGAAAAAAATCGTGGGAGCGCAAGGGTGGTTGAAAAGAGAACTTGAAATAAGCATTTATATTTATCTTTGTTAATGGCCGGAGAATGCAAGGGTTCTGGAGAGGGCCAGCACTATCACTGCAATGTACGGAAGCTGAGTCACCATTTCGGCATAGGGATCGTTTTTTAAAACTGATAAGGAAGGGTTTGTGAATGACTTCTGTTTCTGAATCAGAATTAGAAATTAGAAAGGGTGCATAGTTATTACTATTCACATGGTAATAGCAATCACATATGTGTGGTAATTAGGTTGTCAATTTGGCATTAGCAGGTAAGAAAAAGGGTAAACTTGCTGGGGTGCGTCAGACTACAGTTGGGGCAACAGAAGCTGAATGTAGAGTACAAATCATTCCTGTGCCTCATTAGGGATGCCCCTGCCAAAGGGAAAGGAAGCCCGGGCCTGACAGGCATGGGATCCTGGGACAAGGGCCACTCAGTCAGGACCCATCACACACCAAGAAGGCTCATTCCCAATCTCTTTCTCTCACTCACTCTCTCTGGCTCAACAGTGACCCCTCTTTTCAAATATATGTCTTCTTCCTGCTCCACTCTACTCTCTATAGCCCGGTTTCCTTGGTCTCCTCTTATTTTTCTGCTCTCATTCCCAATCTCTTTCTCTCTCACTCACTGTCTCTGGCTTGGTAGTGATCCCTGTTTTTAAAAATGTGTTTAAATATATGTTTTGCTGCAGTTCCACTTTCCTTTCTATAGCCTGGTTCCCTTGGTCTCCTCTTATTTTTCTGCTCTCTTAAATCTTCAGTACACACAGGGCTTTGCTTTTCTTGGTGCTGACTGCAGCTCTAACTCTACATAACCCTTGGACTAGCATCTCTGCAACTGGGTGGGTCAATTCCCCAGTGATCCAATCACAAATCCCCAGGCAAATTTGCAGAGTCACAGCTTATGGAAAATTTAGGCTCTGAAGTCTGCTTGTGAGACAAAAAGTAGACTTGGCAAATCTCTTTAGAAGCACTTCACTGGAAACTGACACATTGCTTCTTAGTGAGTCAGATCCAGCTGTGTTATCCTCTAGTATTGGGCTAGCATGATTTCCTGAGTATGAGATGAAATTGTTAGTTTCCCTTTAGTAGGCAAACTTTATGAAACATGGGCATTGTAAACAGGAGCAGGACCCTTAGCTTGGTGAGATGCCTGTATTCTCAGAGGTGCTTAGAAAACAACACAGACTCGGGGGGGAACAGTGTGTTCATATCAGCTATATCTCCTTAATGAATGGGATGGTGCTAGGAATCTCCTGTGCAACTACAATTATTTTTCTTTTTCTTTGTCTCCCTCCACCTTAATGTACACATTTGCATTCCTTAATGTGATGTGAGTCCACTCTAATGGGCTCCATTTACTCAGGAGTCTACCTTGTGGCTGAGCAAAATGAAGGTGAGCGCTCAGAGGCCTGGCAGATGATTCAGCAGTGAATCAAAAAGGAGAGGTTCACAGAGAGGTTGGAAATGGGGAGCAGCACCCCACATAAACCTCTTAGAATGATGCCAGGAGAGTTTTTATTAGGGGATAATGAAGTCTGACTTTGTGGATACCAAGTGACTACTAGCAGACAGATTCTTCTAAGGGTGATGAGTTGGGGGTGGGGGTGAGTGATTATCCTAATTGTTCTTATTCTTAAAACAGACTAAGAACGCTTATACCTGGCCTCTTTTCCACTCTCAAAAGCCAGTTTCTCAGAATTCAAACTAATAACTGTGTGTAAGTTTAGATAAGTAGAAGTCTCATGTAAGGCTATTCAGCACAGCAACTGTGAATCCAGATGCTGAGGTTGGATAGATCTGACTGCCACACGCGCTGTAATTTTAGACAAATTGTTTAACCTTTCAAAGCCTCAGATTTTCCACTATAAAGTGGGCATTGTTAAGACTTACCATCCAGTGGTCTTGCAAGGATTAAGTGAGATAATGCACAATTCCTGGCACATCATACATGACAGTATGCATCAGAGTTCATAAAAACTAATTTGAGCCTTGGTGTCTGTGGTGGTCTTTGGAAAATAAGGAAGAGGACAGGAGACAGGCACATGGTTTAGGAGACCGGGCAGGACAACGTTTGTGATGTGCATCTCTGTGCAGTTTCACTGGCCCTGTGCTCAGAAGGTCTTATCAGGCAGGACATGCCATAAGTTTAAAGGGCCGCCAGGGGCCCATCTGAGGCTAAACCTTTCTTTGTGCAAAGTTAATCCCTGACAGCATAGAAAAGCAATGAGAAAAAATTGCAAAAGGAAAAAAAATGTGACTTAGTGAGTGATGGAAATAGAAAGGGGCGGGGGGAAGTAAGAGAAAAGCAACAGCTCTCCAAGGACTCCAAGGAGGGAGCTGGAAAAGTGTGGTACATGAACAGACACTGGGAGGGCAAGAGAGGGCTTACCTGTTTAAATAAATCAGAGCTGGCATTTATTATAACGATTGCTAGAGACAATAAATACAAATCACACATCAGGCCAGGTACGGTGGCTCATGCCTGTAATCCCAGCACTTTGGGAGGCCGAGGTGGGCGGATCACGAGGTCGGCGGATCACGAGGTCAGGAGTTTGAGACCAGCCTGGCCAACATGATGAAACCCCATCTCTACTAAAAATACAAAAAGTAGCCAGGTGTGGTGGCGTGCACCTGTAATCCCAGCTACTCAGGAGGCTGAGGCAGGAGAATCGCTTGAACCCGGGAGGCGGAGGTTGCAGTGAGCCGAGATCGTACCACTGCACTCTAGCCTGGGTGACAGATTAAGACTCCGTCTCAAAAAAAAATCAATCAATCAATCACAGACCAGTTATTATGGATGATATTACAAAGACTGTACTAATAGCAACTGCCTGTGGCACCTTTAGTGTCCTTGTCTTCTGCTCTTCCCTGCTATCCCTGGTGACCTGTTTGGAAGATTTGAATCAGCCTTTCAAGGGTTTTTCCTGAGTCTCCCATTTCTCTCTAGCACTCTCCTCCTACCTACACGTTTGTCTCCTAGCTTTCACTCCACCTCACCACTGCACACACCCTTGCACACAGAGACATACATGTTCACTCACACATACACGTGCCCACTCTCACTTTGGGCACTTCTCAGATTCACTGTATTTACTTGGCGAGCTCTTTCTTCACCATGTTCATAGGAGGCCATTTGGCCTAAGATGTATTTCCTTTTACCAAATGCCATCTTCATCAAACCTGCATCTCTAATTCACCTTCAGAGAAAATCTCTCAGGCCTCATCTATAGCAATCACCATTCACTTTTTCTACTCCCACAGCTGGGTGCCTCATAGTTACTGGAACTTAATAAATATGAAATAGTTGGAATAATTGACCCCTTATCACCATTTATCAGAAGCAGCTTTTCCTACCTCTAAGTCTTCCCTTAAAAGGAAGGGCCTGCCACTCAGGCCTTCCAGTTCTCTAAGCAAGAAAAGCAAAGTCCCTGGAGATGATAAACTGTTCCAAAAGCTTCAGCCCTCACATGCCTGCTTCCCTCTTTGTGAGTGTAGAGAAGAATGAGAAGCAGCCCATTAATTCAGCAGTAATACAGTGTTTTCCTTTGCAATGTCCTTGATTTTATTTTGTAGTGATTCTTCAACATCACAGGTTAAAGAGGTACGTTCACTATGGGATGTCTCTAGGCAAATCGAGTGAGCAAAACTATTTAGTCCCCTCCTCTTTGTCCTTACTGAATCTCTTCCTTTTCCTTTAACACCACTAGATCCTCCGATTTCCTGTCTAGGCTCCACTCTCTCAGTTTGCCTTAGCATATGCATCTGATGGGTTCTAGTACCTGGCATTGGCTTATGGCCAGCTTTTCAAACACATCTATCATTCTCAGTGCTCTGATGAGACACATAGGGCAGGTATCATCATCATCATCAACATCATCTTATAAAATCTCGATCATTTTACAGTTGTGAAAACTGAGACCAAAGTAATTGGGATAAATTAATCAAAATGCAAATTCAGACTTCCGATCCAGATTTTTTCCTCATTGATTTCCTTCATCTTTAATGCTGAAGGCAGAGATGGCAAATATATGGCGTTCTTGTAGCCACTTTCTACTCTGGTACCCACTATAACTGTTCTAGTTAGTTTTCTTGTTCCTTCCTAAAGTGCCTTGGATGGCTTAGAAACACTTGTAATATTGTTCTGGATAATCACTATCAATTGAACAAAGATGGCAAGTAAATTAACACACAATTTTCACTCTTAGCCGAGGTCAGAACTTCCCAAGTGATATTGGAAGTAAGAATTCTACAGAGCAAAGGCTTTCAAATGTCATAGGATGACTTAGTTGGAGGAGCATCAGGGGCAAATGCAAGGGAACTAATTTGTTTTTTTGAGATGGAGTTTCACTTTTGTCATCCAGGCTGGAGTGCAATGGCCTGATCTCGGCTCACTGCAACCTCCGCCTCCCAGGTTCAAGTGATTCTCCTGCCTCAGCCTCCAGAATAGCTGGGATTACAGGTACCCACCACCACGTCTGGCTAATTTTTGTATTTATAGTAGAAACGGGGTTTCACCAGTTTGGCCAGGTTAGTCTTGAACTCCTGACCTCAGGTGATCCACCCCTCTCGGCCTCCCAAAGTGCTGAGATTACAGGTGTGAGCCACTGTGCCTGGCTACAAGGGAACTAATTTTAATGAGTGCCTATGGTTTTTGTAGACTTTGTGTTAATTCTGCTTATAACCTATTGAGATAAGCAATGTTATTTCTGGTTTTCAGTTGAGGAAACTGAGGCTTAGCATTGAAGTCACTTACCCAGACATGGAGTCAAACAAGAGATGGAGTCTGAATTACATGCAACATTTGAGCCAGAAGCTCTGCCATAAATCTGCCCTCACCCACTCTCTTCCCAGCCCTTCAAACTGAACTTCTTTTCATCTTATTGTAATAGCATGCATCTCAACATTAAAAGAGAACAGCTGTAGAAAAAAAATATGGGGCAGAGAAAAGAGATAAGTATAGTCACAATGTCAGGATTTGTTGTGTGTGATCTTGTGTATAAAGGTATGAAGCCAGAATTAGCTCTTTTTTCCCCAAGAACTGTGTGTGTTTAAGTATTATCCTGCACAAGTATGTAAATTTTAAAACCCATTTCTCAATCCTTTTTCTATTTCCTTGAAGATACCCTTATAATACCATGCATGTGTGTGTGTGACACTTTTCCCTTTGCTGCTCTGCAGTTAGTGGATCAGGATCAACGATTGTGGCAGGAGGAGGAGGAGGAATAGAAAAGAATATCAAAGGCTCTATCAGCCGCCCAGTATTGATTAAACACTTTCTGTGTATCTTCCATTGTTCTAGGCACTGTGGGCACCACAGAGAGTGTAAGACAGGGTCACTTCTTTCTGAGACATTATAATGAGCTTAATTTCAAAGACCTTAATATCTGGTAGAAAAAAATAATGTCTGAATTAGGAAAGTAATAGAATCACAAAAAGCTAGGAGTTGAAAGGGACTTTATATTACTTGCCGCTGCATCCCTCACTGATGGATGAAGATGAAATTGTATTTTTGCGGCTTCACCGACAGGGGGCTCATGCTCCCTTGTAGTGGCACATCTTTACTCCATCACTTGTGCCTGATGACCCTAGTTCTGCTGTCAGGGCAGCTTAGTAAACGTCTCTTTCTTCTCATAAGAATGCCTGATAGATTAGAGGGTGGCTACTATCTCTTCCCTTAGCTGCTTTTTTTCTATCTACTCTTTCTGCAACCATTTCTGTGGTCATGTTTCAGAAACTTCACCATCCCTCCTCTGGATCCCCCCTAGTTAGTGTTAACAAGACTACTGAGAAAGAAGTATTGGGTTAAGAGAGACTTCATTTCTTTGTGCAGTTTGCAAACCAAAAATTTGATACAGACTTCAGTACAAAACAAAGATGCATTCCCAGAGAACAAAGAGAGGGTTATGTTTTACAGAAAAAGTTCCCACCCAGGTTCCCACATGGGCCCACTTATGCAAATGAGGGATGCACACTTGCTTAGTCCTGATTGATTGATGCTAATTGACTTCTGATTGGTGGATGCAGGTCACAGCCTATAGTTTGATTCAGGCAGCATAAACAGAAAAAGACAACTTTGAAAGTCCCAAAGTTATGTGTGTGTGGGTTTTCCTGGGATGCTGAGTACCTGTGTGACCATTCTTCAGCAAATGGCTGCTTGGTTGTATTTTCCATTTAGGCCCAGTTCGCCACTCAGGATCCATCTTTAAGGATTCACTCTTTTAGAGTTTATGTTGGCCAGAATCCTCCTTAAATATGATTGAGGGAAACAAGTGCAATCCTCCAAGGTTGGCTGACTCGGGTAGAAGATGCTGCACCATTTTTCCAGCTCTGAACACTCTGCCTCTTTTATTGCAGGCTAAGTTTGTGGTAATATTTTAGCAGCTGCAAAATACCATTGGCACCCAGTAAATGCATGCTGGTAAGCTTCAAATTATTTCCTTGGGGATGGATGTCAGGTTAAAGGCATTTTAGGGTAATTTTAAAGTATTTTAAGGAAGTTAGTCATCAAACTTGAGTGCTAATTCTAGTTTTACTACAATTTGGCTGTGAATCCTTGGGCAAGTCCCGTTTTCTGGGCTTCAAGTTAATATCCCTGTTAAATAAGGCAATTGAACTATTAATATATGATCTTTCAAGTCTCATATACTATTAAATTTCTGAGCGAAGGCTAAATTCCATCTCCTGTAAGAACAATTGCATTTTCGAACCCACATGCAAAATTTCACATTTGCCCCATTACGTTTGTCCCATTTATTCCAGAATGTTTTGACCCAGGTTTCCAAGCTTTTAAGAACTTTTCGAATTACAAGCCCATAACTGAATGCATTGACTCTTGTGCTTCACAATGTTTCATTGGTAACAGATCAGCCGTTTAAGACGCTCTTTTAGAATATTGTCTGACCGACTTCCTTCCTGATCTTGACTCTTTTCAACCTGGATTTCTCAACTCAGCCTATTCTTTGCTACCAATACTCCTTAGTTTATTAGCTGGCACTTTCTAGAACCTACCCTTTGCTGTTTTTGAGAAATTATGATTAAAATTATGTCTTTAGTCTTCAGGCTTATCTCCTTTTCACGCTTCTCAGTTCCTCAGAGTTCCCTGATTAAAATTTCGCACGTCTACAAATTCTTGATGCATGTGTGATAAACATTTTGTGATTTAATCTTTGGCTGTCCAGCATTCAGTTCTTGTTTTTGAAGAGTTCCCTTGTTGCACATATTAGTGGTAGATTGCAGTACCACACACCTCCCACAATAGAAGCCAAAGTGAGAGCTCTCTCCTCTCAGCACCACAGCCAGTATAGAAGTGCACTCCCTACACAGTCAGGTATTGCTGTTCAGGGCTGATTCTGGATAAAATGATACAAAGATGGAGGAATGTTTGAGGTGAGTTTCCAACAGCTGTTATGGTTTTCCTTGGTGGCTGTAGCTGTCTCCAGCTTGAGGTTGTCTTTACCAAATCTCCTATAACACAGATGCTATATATCCTGCTATTGATTTTCAAGAGGTCTTGCCATTTTCTAAGCCTTCATCCTAATCTTCTCAGTTTTATGAAACTCCCCTATATTTCCAATAGATTCCTCCTATAATTAAGTTAGTCAGAGATTGTAATTACTATTTGTAACAAAGAATCCTGATAAAAACATCTCTGTAGACACTGCAGGATGTAATCATCACCAAGACACTGCCAACCAAGAACATCTCTTCTTGAAGAAGATCGTGTGTGCAAAACACTGGCTACATGTGCATACCCCCTGGGCACATAGGCCCATACTGCTCCCTTTGTGAGCCTTGCTTCTGCTCAGGCTTGGCATTCCCAAGTTAACCCATCTCTGACTTTGTTTTCCTGTTCCCCACTTTTTGGACTACTATGCTGCTGTTTCTTTCTATGTGTACGGTGGTCTTGAGCCAACCACAGTCTCAGCCTTGACCCATCCTTGTTCCAGGCTTCCTTGTGCTGTTTATCACTTACTTCACTTTCCCAAGAACAAGAATACCACAGCTGTCCTTCTGGCCTGAATCGGGTCTCTCTTCATTACTCCTTCCCTTGGCAACATCAACCAGTTCTGTAGTTTTAAATATCAACCTCTTGACAGTGATTCCAAACTTTACATCCCCAGCCCTGACCTTTACCCTGAATTCCAGGCTTATGTTTCCAACTGCCTGATCCACATTTCCAATTAATTATACGATAGGCCTCTGAAACCTAACATACTTTAAATTAAGCTTACGGACTCTGCTCCTAATCCTGCTGCTACCACAGCTACCTCTGTATCAGTGGCTGGCTACTCTCTCCTTCCATTTCCTCTGGCAAAATACTTGAGGATTATCTTTACCTGTTCTTGTTCTCTTACGCCTCACATTGGATCTCTCTGGAAAGTTTGTTGGATAAATCTTCAAAATATGTCCATAATTTAATTTATAAATTTAGTATAATACCTCTCCAAATAGCATTAGATTTATTTCAAAGGCTAGCTAAGTTGATTATCAATTTACTTGGCAAAACAACAAGCAATAGAATCTCTTCTGAAAATGAACAATAAAATTATGTTAGTTCAACCAGATACTAGAACATGTTCTTAAAACCTTTACAAGGAAAACAATGGGGATTGATGCATGAATAGCACAAAACACATTAAAACAGAATAGAAAATCTAGAAATAAACCACATTTTATATAAATTTTTAAAATACAATGAAATTAGCACCCAAATCAGTGGAACAGAGAGCAAACCTGTTGGAGGGAACAGAGATAAAAGCGAGATGTCTTTAAATATGCCTTATTTTGTATATTTGACATCAAAACTAAATAATATCCCACGTAATGACAAAACCAAAATAAAATAGAAATAAAGCAATTTCTAAAATTAAAAAGCAAAATAAAACCAATAAACCTTAAAATGTCTTGTATTTTTGACATAACTATACAGAAAGGAATTATTTCAAAAGAATTTAAAACAAATGATTTTTGTGCTACACTCAAAGCACAAAATAAACATACAAAAAGCTACCTTAAATTAGTTTTCATAATTGTGTTGCTAGTACGATATTGGTAGTGTTTTAAAACACACTTATATATACACTTTTACATAGATGGTAAGATGATGAGCCTGGAGCAATCTGCTATACAGAAAGCCATTAAGCTATCAAAGAGTGCTAAGAGAATATCAAAAGGAGACAGGATCCAACTTAAAGATACTCCCTTTGACCAAATATTGGGCATTTTCAACATCAAAAAGAATAATCAAATTTCTGCTTCTAGGAATGTATAATAGATTCACTTTTCCGTATTCCTTCTGCTAAGCGCAAGTAAAAACACTGTAATTGTATTTTAAAAATCCATAAAACTCTAAAAGATGGAGAGAAGAAGTTAAACTTACTGGTGACCTCTGGACCAAAGGAACAACACTGTCATGAGTTCCGTGGGTTTTCTTTTTGCCTCATATATCCTAGATTTGGAGGCCAAGAAAACAGTAACTTAAAAGAACCAATGAGTGCAAGCAAAAAAGCTGCCCATCTCCAAAACAGAAAATACAAGGAAAGAATTAAGCCCTAGTGAACCTACAATTACATTTCAAGTAAATGGTCTAAATACACCCATTCAGAGATTGGCAGAAAAGAAAAATCATATGACTATATCAATTGAAGCAGAGTATGTAACAGAAATATGCAACAAAATTAAATGCATATTTATGATTAGAAACTCTAAGAGATATAGAGGGGAATCTTATTCAGCTTGATAAAGAACAGCTACGAAGAACTGAAGTTAACATTATATTTAACAGTGAACGATGGAATGCTTTCTGAGTTTAGGGACAAGGAAACCATGTCTGCTTTCACCACTCTTATTAAACCTAGCATTGAAAGTTCTAGTCATTTCAATGTAGCAAGGAAAGGAAGTAAAATCATATAGACTGGATAGAAAGTATACACACACACACACACACAGACACACACACACACACACTTTTTTAGTTAGCATATGACATAATTGTGTAGAATATCCCAAACAACCTACAAACAACCTATTGGAACTAATAATGAGTTTAGCAAAGTCACAGAATACAAGATAAACATATGCAATTCAGGTAGGTTTTAGCAATAAACATGTAGACACCAAAATTTAAAATACAACTCCATTTATAGTTGCTCAAAAAAAGAAACACTTAGGTGTAAATTTACCAAAACATATACTAATATTGCGTGTTGAAAAATACAAAATGCTGGTGAAATAAACCAAAGAAGATCTAATCAAATGGAGATACATACCATTTTCATGGATTAGAAGACTCAACATGATAGTGTTAATTTTTCCTAAATTGATATAAAAATTGAATGTAATTACCATTAAAATCTCAGGAATTTTTTTGTATCATAGACAAGATTATTCTCAAATTTATACAGTAATACAAAGGACTAGAATAAAGAAATAATTTTGTAAAAGACAAAAGTGAGAGGAATCAATCTACCCAATCTCAACACTTGTTATGTAGCTACAATTCTATGTAACATTGACAGAAGGACAGACACGTGGTTTAATGAAACAGAGTAGAAAACCTAGATATACAATGCACAAAAATGCCCAATTTATTTTTGACAATGGTGAAAAAGTAATTATATGGCAATGGGATAATTTCTTCAATGCGTGCTGGGGTAATTTACACACCCATAACCAAAAAAGAAAAAAATCAAAATACAAACAAAAATGCTTGTGGGGATGTGAAGAAACTTGATCACTCATACATTGCTGGTGAGATTACAAAATGGTGCAGCCATTCTGAAAACAGTTTGGCAATTTCTTTAAAAAAATTAACATGCAACCACCATATGAATCAGCAATTGTCTTCTTGGGCATTTGTCCCAGAGAAATAAGAACTATGTCATACAAAAATCTAGACACAAATATTTATAGATGCTCTATTAATGATGTCCCCAAACTGCGAACAACCCAGATGTCCTTCAAAAGGTAGATGCTTAAATAAACTCTGACATCCACACCATGGGATACTATTCAGCAATGAAAAGGAATAAACTTGATATACACAACAACCTAAATGAATTTTCAGGGAATTAATGCTAAATGAAAAAAAAAAAAACAGTCTCCAGTGGTTATCTATTATATGATTCAATTCATATAACATTGTTGAGATAATCATAGAAAAGAAGACTAGCTTAGTGTTTGTCAAGGATTAAGGCAGGAGGGAGGGCAGGAGGTGAATGAATATGTCTATACAAGGAAAACATGAAGGGATCCTTGTGCTGATGAAGATGTTCTATATCAGGAGTCTATCAATCTCAATGTTCTTGTTGAGATATTTTACTGCAGTTACGCAAGATGTTTATCACTGAAGATAACTGGGTAAATGGTGTATGGACTATCTGTATTATTTCTTATAACTGCATGTAATTTATAGTTATCTCAAAAAGTTTGATTAAAAAGAATAATTATAATACAGTAAAATACATGAAATATTTAAAATACATAAGTTCTTAATGATACAAAACCAAAAATCACATTGGCCTTCTTTGGAGGATGCTAGAAAAACATGATTCTGAAAGCTGGTAAAAAGAAGGCATATAAGCATCTGTCTACTTTTTCTGTTTAAGTTTTACCTCAAAGTAATCAAGTGCTTGATAAGGAACATTTTCTCTTTTAGAATTTAATAACAAATAGGCAAAAAAGAAATAACACTATTACAATATTACTAGTTTGTAACCCTGAATAAATAAAGGATGAATGCAATGCTTCTTGATGTCTTTTAAGAGCATCAAGTGAAAAGTGAGGAAGAAATTCATGATAGACCAGTGTGACAATATCTGCATCCACTGTTCAACCTTAACAAAAAGGAGAATAAATCAGACATTAAGCACCTTCCCATGAAAGTACATAAACCATCTATGAAGTATTCTCCCCCCAAAAAAAGAATCTTATCAAGGATCTAAATCTAATTGCCAGTTTATGAGACATTTAGAAGTCAAAGAAATACATTAAACAACAGGACATATTCAGCAAAATCTAGAATGTGGGAAGATCTACAATAATAATAACCTGGTTTCTTCAAAAATAAATTTAAAGAAAGTTCAAAAAGCAAAAGAGAAATCTCTAGGTGATCAAATCTTAGGAGACATCAAAGAAACCCAATGCATGGAGCTTGTGTGAATACTGATTTCAAAAAAAATTGTAAAAACAAATTATGAGACAATAAAGGAAATCTCAATGCTGATTAGATATTTGATGCTGTTAAGGAATTATTGTTAAGTTTTTCAGATGTGAAAATGGCAATATGCTTATGTTTTTAACATAATGTGTCTCTAAAAGTTTTGAACAATATGTGTGGATTAGTATTTGCCTCTCACTAATTCAATAGTAGGAAAAAATGAGTATAGAAAAAGCAAGAAACAAGATATGCCATGAGCTGAAGTTTTTTGACAGACAGTCACTCTACTTTTCTATTGTTGCCGTTTTTGTATATGTTAAATGTATGTCCAGAAGGCTTTACTTCCTCTACTGCTAACCTTCTGGTACAGTCTACCTTCATTTCTAACTGGAAGCATTGTAGCATAATCCTAACTGGTCTATCTCCTGGCTTCGACCTTTGCCCTTCTTCCATCTCCTTGGATCTGTCTGCAACACAGGAGCCATGACAATCGCTTTAATACCCAAGTCAGATCCTGTTGTTTGTTTCTGTGCTCAAGACAGTGCTTTATATCACTAGGAGTAAAAGTGAAAGTCCTTACACCAGCCTATAGGGACTCTGCTCTGCACCATTGGCCTCTGGTAACCCTCTGATTGGCTCACTGCCTTTTCATCTCCTTCCTTATCTGATGCCACAGTCCTTCATTTGCAATATTTGTTTTGGCCTTTCCTGTTTGCAGATCACTCTCTCAGACTGGAGAAAGGGTAAGAGGTGTATACAGAGTTCTGCCAGGGTCATCTCATAGGTTAATAATATACCATCTCCATCCAAGCAGATGCTTGTAACTCCCTGGTTCAGTTGCCTTCACCAAATGAAGCTTCAAAGTTTCTGTTGTCTGGTTGTGGCATTTTTGACAGTATCGGTTTGCTGTGGTTCAGCCCCAACACCACATCCTCATGGGGTTGTTGTACTCCTGTTTTATGTGTCTCTTAGCTCATACATCCTTTTGCCCATGTTTTTATCTTTGGCCTTTTGCAATCTGAACTTGTCAGAGAGCCTCTGTGAAATGACACTTGTTACTTTAACAGCATTTTTTATCTCATTAGAATTATTCATAATTGTCTCATCACAATTTCTCTTCTTGGAAATCCCTATTTAATGCCATCCATGTGCTCCCATGGATTCTCTGACCGTGGAAGATTTGCTACCATTTGTTCGAACTCTGAAGTTTCAAACCCAAGACAAAGAATTAAATATTGTTTTGAGTACGTGCTGTGTGCCAGGCACTGTGCTGGATTTGTCACATGCACCATTTCATTTAGTTCTAAGGATAGTTATAGTAACAAACAGAATCATTTGTATTTCCTTTAAAATCAACAACAAAAGGAAATTTGGAGTCTGCCAGTAAATGATTGAAGCTGATGTATAAACCAAGCAGTAGAATCAGAATTCGGATTCAAATCTCGGCTCCAAGATGCAGATCATTAAGTGGTACACTTGAAGAATGTATTTCCTCTCTGTTTCAAAAAGAAGTTAAAACTTACTTTTCCCCCGATCTTGTCTCTTCTACTTCACCAGGTATGTCTTCCCATCAGTCAGCCCAGAATCGTAATTCCTCTATTTTTCTCATCCCCACTATTTCATTGATTCTTCTGATAAAATAAGCGAATTATCAATGATGTAGCACAAGGACTTACAAGATACCCCCCCACCCCACCTTTTTTTTTTTTTTTTTTTGCAGAAATGGTCTTCTAGGCACTCATGGACAGTGAAAATACATTCTTACTCCTTTATGTCTATTTGATAATGTATATTAAGAAGGAATAAGCTATATCTTTAGACTATGTGGGAGCATAGAATACTTGCATGGTATTGTATTTGTTCTCCCTTGTTTAAAAATAGAATCTAAGGCCAGGCGTGGTGGCTCACGCCTGTAATCCTAGCACTTTGGGAGGCAGAGGTGGATGGATCACCTGAGGTCAGGAGTTCGAGACCAGCCGGGCCAACATGGCGAAACGCCGACTCTGCTAAAAGTACAAAAATTAGCTGGGCGTGATGGCGGTCACCTGTAATCCCAGCTGCCTGGGGGGCTGAGGCTGGAGAATCCCTTGAACCTAAGAGGTGGAGGTTGCAGTGACCCAAGATTGTTTTATTGCACCCCAGCCTGGGTGACAAGAGCAAACTCCATCTCAAAAAAAAAAAAAGAATCTAAGCCCTTTCCCTCTCCACTGGGCTCTGTCTTTTCACCATGGATCTCTACTCTGTGGCATACTCTTTAGCTGCATACTCTTACTACCTCTTAAATAAGAATAGACGTATCACAATTTTCAGTTAGTTTTTATTCTAAAACAGTTTCTGAAGTTGCTGTCTTTAGAGTTATGTAGTGGAAAGAGTGCTGAACTCAGACAATCTGAATGCAGTGATAGTAGCTAATGTTTATTGAGCACACACTATGTGCCACACACAGCTCTAAGTGCTTTTCATCGATTATCTTATTTGAACCCCACAACAACCTATGAAGTAAGAAACTATTTTGTAGGTGAAGAACTGGATGGGTAGAGGGGCCAGGTAATGTTCCCAGTGTTGCATAGTAAGGAGTAGTAAAGCTAAGATCAGTGCTCTGTGGTCCAAAGCCAAACGCTGAGCTCTTATCCACCTCTCTATTCTGTACTTCCTAGCTCAGTTATCACTAGTCTGATCCCTGGGGCAAATCACTTAACTTCTTTGATACTCTGTAAATGTCGACAATAACAATTTTCTCATCAATGAATATAAAAACTTTCAGTACACTGAAAGTCCTTTATAATCATAATGGATTACCATCACATGAAATTGACAATACCAATAATAACAATGGCAACACTTATTCGAGATATATTATATCTCACCATTATCTATAGTATTTCAGAGCTCATTTAATTATCACATGGACTCTTTGGAGAAGATAGTGTTAGTCTTACAATTTTAAAGACAAGAAAAATAAGAATGTGTAACATAATTTATAAAATTACATGCAGAAATACACATGCTTTGTGGATGTCCTATTTCTGACCATAAACCTTTAGAAAACCCCCAGTGGAGGCAAATAGTGTTGGCTCTTTCTTGGTGTTTGGATGATGCCATACACCCATGATTTCATTTTCTTCCATATGGGTCATGTCAGCAGGTGAGAGAGTCAGTGACAGGTGCCTCTTTCCCTACCCACCCGCCAATCCACAAAGCAATATGTGACTACATACAATTGTCTCTTAAAGAGTCAGGCACATGCACTGTCATCTCTCCAGGAAGTTTTTCAGCGTTGTCAGAGCACACTTTCAGTGACAAGACATAATGGACTTGGGGTTTCATTAAGTGCCAGAGAGCTCTGTGAAAAATGTGTAGACTTTTGTCTGAGCAAGAGCGATTTCAGACAGGAGGTAAGATTTACTTGACCAATGGAATGGATTAGAATCCTTTTAGAATGAGGCCTTGTCCCTAGCCTTTTTTTCTTTCTTCTGTGCCCTAAGGCCCCAGCATTAAAGAGGCAGGGAGGATGAGCAGGAAGGGATGGTCAGGGGACACAGCTCATGCAAGGAGGGTTCCAGCCCTCAATGGAAGGCTTTTTGGTCTCCCAGAGAAAGGGGATAACTTAAGATCAGCAGCTCAGTGTGGTTAAGCATAAGGCACGTGATTTCCCACCTCTCAAAGTACAGATGGCCAAGAGGGATTTCCAGTTTTCTGGCAAGACCTGGTAACACCTTATCCGATCCTCCTGGAGGCAGGGAAGTAAAAGGTAGGGAAAACTTTGGCATATGTCCAGTGGAAGTCATGTACAGGGGAAAGCACAGTTAGAAGAGTCCATGCATGTGTGTTTACAGGAAATGATCATTTTCTCACTGTGAAGGAAACATACAAATAGTACCTCCTACCTAGGGTCTGTCTGTAAACTTTCTTCACCTTTATCTACTACTCATTCATTCAAGTCATTCGATCATTTGACAAACTATTTTCATCTCAGGTCTTCTGTATGAGCCCTGCTCTAAGTCCCTCCACGTTATTGGCTTCTTTTACATGCCTGCTGTTCCTCATATAAGTCCTGATTATAGTACTCATCACCTGGTACTCTATTGATTGATAATTTACATGCCTGCCTGATTCTTTGGGCTGTGAAACCCTGAATACTACAGAAGTCATCTTTTATTCTGTATTTCAAGCACCTGGCCATGCCTGGCATCTAATAGGTTTGTCACTCAGTTGAGTTGAATAAATATTCATTTTGAAAGTCCCTTAGATACCACAGCTTGTGAGTGTTAGGGTAAAATTGCTTTCACAGTTTATTCCTAAATTCATTGGTTAGATCAGCACACACCTTTAAGGGGCAGGTCCCAGGATTCATCTCTTTCTTTTTTTTATTTACTTTTTATTTTTGTAAAAATATATATTTGTTACTATACTTTAAGTTCTAGGGTACATGTGCACAACGTGCAGGTTTGTTACATATGTATACATGTGCCATGTTGGTGTGCTGCACCCATTAACTCGTCATTTACATTAGGTATATCTCCTAATGCTATCCCTCCCCCCTCCCCCCACTCCACAACAGTCCCCGGTGTGTGATGTTCCCCTTCCTGTGTCCAAGTGTTCTCATTGTTCAATTCCCACCTATGAGTGAGAACATGCGGTGTTTGTTTTTTTGTCCTTGTGATAGTTTGCTGAGAATGATGGTTTCCAGCTTCATCCATGTCCCTACAAAGGACATGAACTCATCATTTTTTATGGCTGCATAGTATTCCATGGTGTATATGTGCCACATTTTCTTAATCCAGTCTATCATTGTTGGACATTTAGGTTGGTTCCAAGTCTTTGCTATTGTGAGTAGTGCTGCAATAAACATACATGTGCATGTGTCTTCATAGCAGCATGTTTTATAATCCTCTGGGTATATACCCAGTAATGGGATGGCTGGGTCAAATGGTATTTCTAGTTCTAGATCCCTGAGGAATCACCACACTGTGTTCCACAATGGTTGAACTAGTTTACACTCCCACCAACAGTGTAAAAGTGTTCCTATTTCTCCACAACCTCTCCAGCACCTGTTGTTTTCTGACTTTCTAATGATTGCCATTCTATCTGGTGTGAGATGATATCTCAAAAGAAGACATTTGTGCAGCCAACAGATGCATGAAAAAAATGCTCATCATCACTGGCCATCAGAGAAATGCAAATCATCTCTTTCTTGATAGTCTCTGGAAGGGTCTCAAGTTCTCACTCTTGCGCCTGCCCGCGTGGCTTCCTCCTTGTCCACTGCCTCTCTGCTTTGTTGCTGCAGGCTAGCAGTGAAAGCCCAAGTTTTGGGTAGATGCAGATGACAGCAGGAGAGGGGAGGAAGAAGCAGAGTGCTAACTATCCCTGCTTGTTCTCTTTCACTCTTCCCACCATCTTCTTCCCTTTCACTGTTGCCAGTGGGGTGGAGGCTCGGGTCTTCATTGGGCCCTGTCCAGTACCAAGAAGCCAGGAGGAAGTAAAGTGAGACTAGCCCTGCCTTGCACCACCTTGGCCTGTTCTGTTGGTGCTAGATGAGGGTGAAGGCACAGCTCAACTCACTAATGCCCAGGGTAAAGAGGGCATGGAGCCCTGACTTGAATTGTCATGTTCAGTCTTATAGGTAGGTGGATCCCATTGATTCTACACTGGTGTGGGAATTAGTGTGCCTTTGTCTGTTTATATGGGGTCAGGGATGGGAGTGGAATAGAAGCTCAGCTCCTCTTGGTCCTGTCGATGGATTGTAGTTTTTTTATTGGAGTGTGGCTTGAGCAGGGCAGGTACTGCCATAATGGTTTTCTGTGATTAGATGACCCTTTTTCTGATCCTTTGGCTGAGGGAAACAGGATTTTCTTGAAGCTTTTTTGTCTGTGTCTGTGAATGGCTGTGACTTGGAGGGTTCTGCAGTGCCCTGTACAGGGTATAGGAGAGGCAAAGAAGACACCCAGGGAACTCACCACCTTGTTGCTCCTCAGGTCAACAGCATTAGGCAGTCTGCCTTATTCTGTGCCCCTTAATGGTTTCCTGGTTGTAAGAGAGAGGCAATGGGGAAATGGAAATACTTCTTGGCCAGAACTAGTACTCATCCTAATGTCTAATAAATAAATGTAACAACTTGAAATTATGGCTCAACCCTGCAAACTACTATAAGCAATGTGAGCAAAGACTATCAGTCCAATTTCCTTGCAGTTCTAATTGTCGTGGGTCCACTGTCCTAGCATCCTACAAGACCTGGCCTCCTTGAGGGCAGATTCTGTGTTTTACTTATCTCTGGATTCTCCTGTCTAGCACTGTGCTGGGGAGGCCCAAGCCATTGGTTTTGAATGAATAAAAACAAAGGCTCCTTTAGCCACACTAGAAAAGGCTGCGTGTTAGCTACATTTCCTGATGTGCTTTTCCAGTCGAGAATCTAGATCGATTCTAACCTTCTTTGGTCCCCAGTGGATGTGCTACCTGGAGGCAAACAGGATATGCAGCTTCCTGCAGGTGACTGGGGACCCTGAAGCTGGCACACTCCGTAGGTGGCTCCAGGCTGCTGCATAGCATTGCATCCTGCCACACAGTCCTCCAAGTCCTTCAGGGGTGTGGTGTGGTTAACTCAGCAGGCAGAACAGCCTGACCCAACCCATCTGGTTATTATCCACATGAGGACAATTGGAGCCTCTTCTAATATCAGTGGCCATAGGGGGCCTGGAAGGCAATTTGCAGGTGGTGGGCCCCTGGCTGTGGTGTCACAGTTGTTGACAATAGACGCCACCAGGGGGTTGCCTTTCTAGGAGAGAGGAGGCAGAGAAGGAGAGAACCCAAGACAATGATGGAGAGACAGGAAGGCAGAGAATGACAGGCCATGACAGAAAGACAGAGCAAGGAGGAAAGAGACAGAAGATGTTTTTCTTTCATTTTACCTTTTCTCCAGTGGGCTCTCTAGACCGCTCTGGGTGCTTTTGTCCTTCTCAGCATGAAATATATTTGGCTGCCCAGGAATAAAACATCAAAACCTACCATATAATTAGTTGTAGGAAATATTGATGGAACTCCAGGAGCATTCTAGATGCTGTTGTGAGCCAAGGGAGGAGCCACTCTCCTATCCAGAGGGGCTGCTGCTATACTAGGCAGGGACGGGCTGTAGAGAGCAAGGGCCAGTTACATGCAGGCTAATACTTCTGAGACCTGAGTGACAGTATTTACTCCACTACTACTTGAGTCAGTGAGGCTATTATTAGCATTAAATAGGCAACATTAGAGGGGAAAAATGGAAACCACAGAAGGCCTGGTTTCAGCTGATGGTGGGACACTAGTCAGATGTAATAAAAACAAATTGTCTTAGAATTAGTAAGAAATGATAAATTATTTTTGACTGTGATCCTTGGGACTCTGGGCTGTCACTCATAACACTGAATATCTTTCTCTCCAGGAAACAAGCACCTCCTCTTACTGCTTCTGCCTGCTGTGCTCTGAGCCTAGCCCTTGAAAAAGACACACATCCCCCCTCCAGTACCTTCTTCTCCTCTTTCTGCTGCTCTCTGCAAACTCACACCCAGGCAACTCCTTCTTACTATTCTTCACACAATTCTCCAAACTTCAGGAAACAGCATGTGACTCTGTGCTGTCTGAGATCATTTCCTAAATATTTTATGTACACTGAAAAGCATTCAAGGGTGGATGCATGTTTGAAAGGTTTTGTGTGCCTCGCAGTGCCTGCGCCAGTGCTAGGCACACTGGGTGCTCCATGAATGAGGGCCAAGTCCTGGCTTCTGCTCTGTCCTCATCCTCATGTCTCATTTCCATCCTGCAGTAGCTGTACATTGTCTGCCTTTCATAGTGCTGGTTTGGCTTACATTTCTAGAAGGACAGTGGCAGGAAATTAAAACCTGTCACCCATCACTGCAACTTGTGGCATGTCCTTGATAAACACAGTCACAGTGGCACACAGTTTTCCTAAGCAGGAGAGGTGAGAGCAGCCTGCAGACATCAGGATGCCTCTGAGACTTTCTGGCAGAATGAAAATGCAGGAGCATTACGGCAGCTGGCTACATGCTGGCAATTCCGGACCTGGAGAGCCTCTCCTCCAGAGGGGACACCCTCTTTTTGAGGAGCAAGGTGCTTTCTGTTTATAATGAAGCTCACTTTATTATTAATAATAAGGAGCACTGGTAGCATAACTATTCGTGGTTATTACCAGGGTAGGCAATGCTTATGGAGCACTTAATTATTTCCAAGGTACTGGACTCCCCTTTTTACTTTCCCAGCTTTATTAAGGTATAATTGATGGGTTAATTTATTTATATTCAGTCTCTTAGATTTTCCTCACTACAGATCTATGAGTTGCTAGTTCCACTGCATGGATGATGAAATAAAGGCTCAGAAGATTTAGGCTATTTACACAAAGAGACACTGGAGAGAAGAGTGTGGCCATGAGCAAACCTGAAATTATGCCCTTCTGGTACTCATATATTTGAGAACACTGGTGCCCCAGGTGAAGTTGGGGTGGTTCAGGGTGGTTGAGTTGATGCTGGGGGAATGTTCTCAGGGGAGGCTCATTCCAAGGATAGCAGTACCCTCTGGAGCCTCAGGAAAGCAGATCAACGCCTATGATAGTACCCAGATGAAATATAGCATAAAATAATAGGGAGTGTACTTACTTATACTGCATGCCAGCTTTTTGCTGTTGTCATTTTTAGCATATATTATCTTGGTAAACAGAATGCACAATTTTGTGAAGAGGTATAATTTTTCTCCACATCACAATCAGAGAAAACTAGATTTGATGAAACTATACAATGCATCTGAGGCCAGGCTGCTAGAAACAGCAGAGCCACTCCTAGACTCTATATCCAGTGCTCATCTCTGGCCCTGCTGGGAAAGCCAGGCCTGAACACCCCTGTGCTGGAAGCTCTTTACGATTCTCTGACTCCCACAAGAAAAAAATTCCTAAGGGTCGTTGCTCTGGCTTCCACTCAGCCTTCTGGTGTCCTTGTCTCCAGCTTCATTTCCTGTTTTTCCTTTAATTTCCTCCAGGAGAAGTGCTGTTAGAAGCATTGTCTGGGTCTCTTTGCTTCCTTCTCCCTGGTTTTGCAACAGAGTCACCCCCATGTGATGTGGCTCACCATCTCCGTGCTCAGGAACCTCTAACTCCTCCCACCTGTCAGTAGGAGGAGAGGAGGTAGGGAGGACCAGGGAGAATGATGGCTCGTGTTTTCTCAGAGCAATGCTGGCAGGCCTTGTGACGGAGTCAAGGACAGTGCATTTTAGCTGGTTGTGTTACTTCTGGAATAAACCAATGAGCCAACATTGGAATGAGATGGGTTGTGTATTATCCAAGCCTAGGACACATATTTCAGGCCACATCGTGTATCCTTATAGGCCAAAGCCATCCCAGGGCAGCCCAGACCATACTTGGCAAATTGGGTCATGTCTTGTGATGACTGAGTATAAGACAGAGACTCAGTATCATCCAATTTGACAAGTATTTGCTGAGTGCCTGATCTGTACCTGGCCCTGTGCTAGGTACTTGGTTGAGGGGCTAGAGATGAGTGGAGTCTCTGAAACCAAAGGAATTATGATTTATTTCCTGACTTCTTCTCTGAAAAAGTAGAAAATGAGAACACTATACCATATTCCAGAAGTACATAGCAGAACATTCATGGAGAAATTCATCTTCCCAATAAGATGATTTCCACACTGGCCACCAAGTGAAGTCCCTATGAAAAGAGCTGGATTGAATCACTGGAAAATACTAAAACATGTGCACACATATGTACACATACATGCATACACATAGACACATGTAGACTACACATGTGCATACCCACACTTAAAATGCATGTGTATAGACATGTATGCAAGTGCACACATACATAGAATACACATATATGACATACATGTACACGCATGTGCACATGTACGCATACATACAAACATATAGGCACATGCAGTCATGTCCACATAGGTACATGTGTTTAAATGCATGCACATACACACACCCATACAAACACAATGCCACAGAGTGTTTCTCTTTATGCCCCCATAGAACAGGCTGCTACATGACAAGAAACTAGCACAACTCCAGTATATATTGGGCACGTGATAAGTATTTGTTGAATACTTATAAATGAGTAAAACCTAGGAGATGATGCATTGGAAGGAATACTAATAAGTAAGTGCACTTTTGTTTGGAATACACGTGATGGTGGTTGATATAGGTCATTCCTCCAGACAGATCAATTGAAGTGTTAATGATACATTTTTTTTCCCAACTTTGATGAAAAATTGGCAACTGTAAGGAATAAATCCTTAGCTGGTGTTTCAGAATGTACATGACTGGATCTCTATATACTTTTGTGTTCTAATACATATCTGAGGGAGATATTTTTCCTCTTTGTGAGCTTTGGTGGGCACATGCTGTTCTAATCTCTTCTTAATGTTACAATTGTGACATGGGCCTGGAGATAGAACCAGGTGACCAAAAATGGGTTATTATGAGAAGAGGCAGCAAAAAACCACAATGAATGATCATATGCCCACAAAACATAAGCATGCATGTGCACGTGTGTGCACTCACACACACATATACACAAACTTTTCTTAGCAGGGAGCTGGTTTTGGAGAGGTGCTTCTTATATTCATGAGTACTTACTATGCATTCTAGATGCCAAACCTTTAAACCTCATAGCATCCATGCCAATAGGCATTATTAACATTATTTTATAGGCGAGGAGACAGAGACTCAGAGAGGATAATACCCTTTCCCAAATCACACAGCTAATTAAGTATCAGAGCAGGAATTGCAGTCTAGGCCCTCCTGTTCTCCTCTGTCATGCTGACTCTCAGGCAGGAGATACTACTTGACTAGTCTTTGTTTCATATGTTTCAGAGGTAGCATTTCCTTTGTACCTTCTGGGCACCACCCCTATCTTTTGGTAGGTATGGTTATGTGGGTACTCACTTACCATCTCCCAGGGGCCTCATCTGAGGAATCTCTGCATTTTGCCTCCTTTTTTTTTTTTTTTTTTTTTGAGACAGAGTCTCACTCTGTCTCCCAGACTGGATAGCAATGGCACAATCTTGGCTAGCTGCAACCTCCACCTCCCGGGTTCAAGTGATTCTTCTGCCTCAGCCTCCCAAGTAGCTGGAATGACAGGCATCTGCCACCACGCCTGGGTAATTTTTGTATTTTTAGTAGAGACGGGGTTTCACCATATTGGCCAGGCTGGTCTCAAACTCCTGACATCAGGTGATCCACCCACCTCGGCCTCCAAAAGTGCTGGGATTACAGGTGCTCACCACCATGCCTGGGTAATTTTTGTATTTTTAGTAGAGACGTGGTTTCACCATATTGGCCAGGCTGTCTTGAAGTCTGCCTCCATTCATTACTCAGAACCTGGTACAGGTTTCTGTAGGGGTGTCCAGTAAGCATTTTAAATGAATGAATCAATCAATGGAAAGATTTAGGGTAAAATATGAGTGCAGTTCCCTTAAATTGGTTTGATGAGGTGAATTATTTTCCTGGAAACCCCATATTTGAATGAAAGTCTTAGAACAGAAGACAATGAGGTGCTTAGTTGAAGGTGGGCACCAGGAAAAGCTGGAGGTTGGCTTGAAAATGGTATTTAGAGTGAAACAGGATGGGATTTAATGTAGAAAAATGGTCTCACATAAATGTGGTAATTATAGGTTCTGCTCTCTCTCCACATTGGAGAACATTCAGGCACTTTCATAATTTTCTTGCTTCCAAAATAGTAACAGGTGCCTTCTTGCTGCTGGGAGCACTGAGGGAAAATGACAGTAAGGTCTCTTCAGTGTTCCAGGAAAGACCGAGAAAGACCCTGGAGAAGTACAAGATGTGACTATTATCATAACACCACTATGATAGCTATTAGCATTAGCAAAATTCCCCATTAGCAGTGCCTGTTTGAATTCAAAAGCTTATTGAGAGACCATGGTCTAAATGTCATTATGTACAAAGGACACATGTCAGTCAACAAGCAACCTCAAATGAAAAGGATCACTCATGGTTTTAGAGCTCATAGCTAAGTGATCTGTGGAAGGAACACATTAATCAGGTAATATTTTAGCTAGATATAATTTACCAAATAATGATGCTAAATATAAAATTATTTACAGTCAACTTTCAAAGAACCCCAATAGCCTGTCCTAACTGTGGTAGTTGGGGAAATTTACTGTTCTCTCTATTGCATTGAATATATTAATTATTGTTAGCAATCAAGATTTTTTTAAGAGAGATTTTTCTTGTAACAGTTGGTTTAAACAGAATTTTTATCTGTACAACAGATTGAAAGGATACAAAATGTTAGAAGCAAAATGATGCTAATATCGGGCATCTGGTGCCCCCACTACGTGGTGCAGCACTTCACTCATCATCTCTAATCCATACAATGATAGGAGCTGCCATTATCCACCTTTCACAGATCAGACAACGGCAGCCTGGAAAAGCTGAGTGCTTTAATTAAAGTCACATAGCTTGAGTGGGATGGAGCTGGAATGAAAACCCAAGAGTATCCAAATCTAAACAAAATACTCTCCCTCTTACCCCTTGAGAATGGTGCCAAGCAGGAAAGGTCTCTTGCAGGTGATAAGTGTGAAGCCCTCCTCCTCACTTCCATTTTTAAGAAGTCAGTACCATGGCTTAGCAGGATTTGAGGATACGTTGACATCCTGTTCACAGACTGTCTCAAAGGTCTGGAGGGCCCCACAGATCAATGCAATCAGCTCTATCCTGAGGAACTCACCAATCCTAGATGGGGAGGTAGAGAAGTACCCTAGACATACAATCCCACTTCTTTGGGAGGCCCTACAGTCAGAGTGCCCACAGGCACTCAGGGAAGTAAGGGAAATGAAGAAACAGACTGGAACTGAGATGTCAAAGAGGGCTTCTAGAGCAGGGGACACTCATACAAATCAAAAAGATGAGTAGGGTTAGGAGGGCCACCAAGTTGGGAAGGGGTCCTCAGGCATAGGAGGTATCACATGCACCGTGCTGAGGTGCCAGAGCACTTGGCACATTGCAGAATTACAACAGAGCTTGATGGAGCTGCTGCAGATGTGCATGGGAGAGCAGAAGGGCATGACAAATAAGGGAGACCTTGAGAGGCCAGAGAGACAGGGACCAGAACATGGCACCCTTGAATTCGATGAGAAGCTGCTTGATTTCCTTCTGTAGGAGAGGAGGATTCAGATTTCACACGGCTCTTTCCCCTCGCACACGCACCTCTCACTATATGCAAATTAATACAGGTATTGCCAAATAGCCTTTCTTTTTAAAGATTTCTTGCTCTGGCATAATAACTATAAAGAAGGCTTGCATGCAGGAGGAGCAAATTGATTTGGGAGCCATGTGCCTGTCTGCCTGAGCCTGGAAAGCAAGCCTTCTTTCCTCTAAATGATACACCTTTTCCAAAAGCTGTCTGCTGACAGCTCTGACAGTCCCTCTGTCACCACGACGGCATTTCAGGTGTGGGGAGTGAGCAATGAGAGGGACCAGCACCCAAGACAGAAACGCACACACACCCAGGGAAGGTAAATGATTGTACACAGGACATTTATCTCTGAGGTTGTTCCCCCAGCAAAACCAATTACTGGCCTTTTCTTTGGAAACGTGCGCTGAGTATCAACTTGTTGGGGGCTGGAGTGAAAAGATGCTAGGATGCGTCTTTGTGATATTCATGAGTCTGCCGAGAGTTCCAAAGCAAAGAATTTAGTATTTCTGGGCTTCAGCAGGTGGGGAGGGTGCAAAGCACATTTTAAAAGAGCTCTAAGAAACGGGGTGTTGAAGTGGCACTTTTATAAAATACACACTTAGGAACTGGGGGTAGAAGTCAGAGTCATTCTGGGAGAGAAGGGAGAACTGATGACATGAATATAAGACCTGATAAAGGGCAAATTCACTGTCCTCTAGGGAAAACTGCAGGAGGTCTTTTTGCTGAGCTCACATGCAGGTGAGGGAAGGCTACCCGTCACCTTCCATATTAATTGGGACACAGTGCCAGCTGTTGTCCTAAGGAGTTATAGGACCCATGTCAAGCTCTTCCAGAAAAAAAAAATGTTACCCAAAAGTATATTCATTCTTAAGAACCGTTACCGAACTGAGCCAATAACAGGGAGACTAGGATGCTTATGGAGGCAGAGCTGACACTGTGGCTTCTGTTGCCTTGTCATTTTGAGTTTTTTTTCCATCCCCAGGCCTGTCCAGAGTGACAGGAATCTGTTATCAGTGATATGGACTTGCTCTCCATTCACCACCACCATCTCCCTCAGGGTTCTCTGTGCAGATATCTCCTTCCATCCCTTTAGGGCTGCTGAACTTGGTTATGCGATTTCTTTGCTGCATGGAGGTATCAGCCAAAGAGACCCCATATCCACAAGGTATTGCACTTGCCCAGAGGACCTGCTTTTTCCTGATATGCTCATAGAAGCTCTCAAGTCTGGTGCCCTTCCTTTGCTTTTCCCCTTGCTTCTTCCATATTCACAGGGGTAAGCAGAATAACTGGACGGGGGCACAGAAGATCTGGAACACACTGAGATCCTTGCTCTGCTTCCTAAGGATTCCTAAGGGAACCAACCACAACTCTTGGGGAATAAAATCAAAGACTCCTCTTTTACACACAGATATCCAAGCAATTCTTTTATTGTCCCTTTGATTGAAATGGACTCGTCCCCTCTAGGAATCAAGGGGGATATACCAAACTCACATTTCTTTAAGGAGCAAACAGTAGAGCAAATCAGCAGAACCTCAAAATTGTGTGAGAACTGATAGGGTTCTCAGGGGGCTGTCTCTCCTGGAAGTTGTAGTCTAGAAGCTGGCAAGAATACTTATCCAACACTCAGAGTATTTACTTTTTATTTACTCATCTATTTATTTTTATAAGGCAGTTCTCCTAAACAAGATGTGACTTTTCCCCAGGCTTCACTTCCCCACGCTATATTAGGTGCACTTTGAACATTTGCATTACTAGCCGGATTCCTGGAAACATTTTAACGTGGGTCCCTTGTCTTTGTTCACTTCCCTGGTTTTACAGATAGAGAAACTAAAGTTTAGTGAGGGAAGGTGTTGCACCAAGTACACATAGCCCCATCATTGGAAAGGGTTAAATGTTGAACTGGTTTTTTGACTTCTTTGTTCAGCACTATTTCCTTCTCTTAGAGATGCTTTCTGAGTCTTGAGATGACCACCGAGTTTTTAATAAATGGTCTGAGAGGGTACAATTTGATCTTGACCTTAACTATCTTCATGGTTTCACTGAACCCTAACAGGCTGCATGCCTTCTCTTTCTTGCAAAGAAGAAGGGGCAGGGAGTAGACACCTCAGCTTCTTTCTTATCACCTGAAGGTCCAGGGAAATGCACAAATTGGAATGAGTCGTGAGTGTTATTTATATCAAGGGTGCCTCCTTTTCTCTGAATGCATCTTCTACTGGCCTCAGCCCAGTGTTCCCTGTTGTGCCTCTACCTCCCCTAATCTGTCTGGCCTAACCAGCTTCTGGCAGGATTCTTTTTGTCTCCTGATCTTGCCCTGCCATAGTCTGTTGAGCAGCCGGTGTCTCTTCCTGAATGATCCAGTTCCCAGAGGTAGCATTCTTGGGGTTCATGCACTGCTTTCAGCTTCTGCTTCCTTTCGGCAACCCGTTGTTCTTTTCCCATGGCTGTCTAGATCTAGTTTGTCTCTTTGCATTGCTTGAGTATCTACTGAGTGCCAGACAGCAAACAGGTGCATTGCCTATGTTTTAGTTTTTAAATTCCAAAATAACCTCATCAGGCTAAGTGCTACATCCAAAAAAAAAAAAAAAACCCCTCCGATTTTAGGGCCTTAATATAATAAATATTTATTGCTCTCTCATTCAGTGTGCAATGCATATGTACCAGGGTGGCACTCCTGGGCACCTTTCAGATGGTGACTCAGGGATCCATCCCTCTTCAGTCTTAGGACACCATCTCCTTTGGTACCACATGACCTCCAAGGTTGCCAAAGAAGAGAGTATGTGGAACACATACAGATGCTCTTGCATTTTGGCCTGGAAGTTAGCCACATCACTTCTACTTATATTCCACTTGCGACAACCAGTCACGTGATGCCATCTAGATGCAAGGCAGGCTGGGAAATGTAGTCCCTGGCATAGAAGTTACTTCTCAGCAATAATTCTGCACTGGAAAGGGGCATAGATCCTTCAGAGTCCACTCATTGTCTCTGCCTTTAGTTGCACATGAGAAAACGGGCCCAGGGAAGTTGCCTAAGGCCACATATCTTATAAATAACAAAGTTAGCATTGGAACATTGGGGAGAAGATTGTCAAGCATACTAACCTAATATGACAACTTCCCTGAGGCCTTTGGATTTCCTGGTTTCATAATTCCCAGGAAAATGTGATTAAGGCTAGGGACTCTCAAGCCAGATTGTCATGATTTGAAGCTTGGTGCTGCCACTTATGAGCTGCACAATAGTGGGCAAATTACTTTCCCTTTCTTAGCCCAGTTTTCTCCTTTATAAAATAGACACAATAACAGTATCTATATCAAATGCTGCTTGTGAGAATTCAATGAATATCTTGCACATAAAGAACTTAGATTGCTGCTTGGTGCATAGACAGTGCTGTGTGTTACCTGTTGCTGTTTTTGCTGTGATTTACTCTCCCACATTGAGTTAATCTGCCTCAGCACTGAAGTCCCCATTCTGCCACCTTATACTCATTCTTGATGGATGTTAGCTTAGCTGCAACCACTACTGTGTTTCGCCCACCCCTACAACACAGCTTCCTCTTTTCTCCTTGAGCTCTAGGCCACTAGAATAACCCTCCCTCTCATCAAGAATATTTATAGTATTTAACCAAATAAGCAATCATTTTTTTTTCCTCTGAAAGTAAGTGGTATCTTGAGCTACAGTAATCTCACCTTCTTAGTGGTCTTACTCTGGCTTCAGCCCAACAAATATTTCTTCACTATATCTCCTCTGAATTAATTGTACAGTATTATTATATGATCTGCATATATTTTATTCTGAAAATGGCTGGGTTTTAAGAGTAATAAGATCAATGTACTCTTTATGGAAACTGTAAAATACTTAGAGATTCAGGCATACCTGAGGACAGATAGAATAAGCAACTCCAATTTGTACCAAGGAATTCAGGCTAATAAAAGGAAAAGACTCCTTTTGACCTTTCCTTGAGAAGCTGTTTATGAGAATAACATTCAGCAGGCACTTAATTTGCTGCCGTCACCTTGCTTGGGTAGAAAAAGGCCTAATGTTGAACTTTTAAATGTTAAAGGGGTCGTTCATAATTAACTCACATGCTAGGAATGTTTCATGTGAATGCTACATGGTTCCAATGTCACTGACCTGCACCCCCATGTCTGCATACTCCAAGGAACACAATGGCCCAGCCACAAAATAGATACCATGGGGCCATGCCATAACCTTTTCTTCAGACCATGCTTTCCTTCACCATGGGTCACAGCATGATATCCATTGTGGGCCCACAACACTAGGCCATTGTGGACTGTGCATGCAGCCCACTTCTTAAATTCAGAGGCCATCCCTGAGTGACATTGGAGCCTCTCCCCAAATTCAAGGATGCATGAGCACCCCATGTCCAGTGCCTACTAAAAAATCTAAAATCCAAAGTTGGGGCTCTCATTCCAGTGTTCTTTCTCCTGTTCCAAATTTTCTTCCTTATTGTGCAGTTCTAGTGCTAATTTCTTTTGCCTTTGTGCACGTATGTATGTGTTTCTCTAGCTATGTGCCTAAGGGTGGAATCACTGTATCATCAGGGCCTTCATACCTTCAGCATTAGGATATACTGACAAAATGTTTTCAAAAGTGATTTTACTAATTTCTATTTCCACCAGCAGTGTATGAGAATTTCTCTTGTTCCATAACTGTATCCCACTTAATGAATTATTATTTTTTGTCATCCAATGAATGTACAAAGCTGTTTTGTTGTAGCTTTTTCATTTTCTAATCTTTATTTTTTTAATTGGCCACTGGAGTTTCTCTTTTTGTGAGAGTCCTGATCTACTGTTAGTCAGTTTTCTATTAGTTTTCTGTCTTTATGTTGATTTATTGGCTATTCTTTTTTTTTTTCCTGTTTTTGAGATGGAGTCTTGCTCTGTTGCCCAGGCTGGAATGCAATGGCACGATCTCGGCTCACTGCACCCTCCACCTCCTGGGTTCAAGTGATTCTCCTGCCTTAGCCTCTCAAGTAGCTGGGATTACAGGCGCCTGCTACCACGCCCAGCTAATTTTTTTGTATTTTTAGTGGAGACGGGGTTTCTCCATGTTGGTCAGGCTGGTCTCAAACTCCTGACCTCGTGATTCATCCACCTTGGCCTCCCAAAGTGCTGGGATTACAGGCGTGAGCCAGCACGCCCAGCCTATTGGCTGTTCTTTATATATTCTGGATGCTAGTTCTTTACTGATTATGTATGTTGCAAAATAGTATTTTGTGTTTTCATTCTTTCTCTGGTGTCTTTTTTTGGTAAAAACTTTATTGAGATATAATTCATGTGCCATACGATTCACCCGTTTACATTGTACAATTGCGTGGTTTTTTGTATACCCATAGACATGTGATCATCACCACAATCAATTTAAAAGATTTTATTGCCCTAAAAAGAAACTGGTACTCTTTGTGAGTCACTCCCCATTTGCCTCGAACAATCCCCATCCCTCCCCTCCGCCAGCTCTAGACAACCACCAATCTGATTTCTGTCTCTACAGATGTGCTTATTTTGGACATTTTATACAAATGGAATCATACAGTATGTGGCCTTGTATAATAACTGGTTTATTTCACTTAACACAATGTTTCAAAGTTCATTCGTGTTGTAGCATGCATCTGTGCTTCATTAGTTTTGATTGCCAAATAGTATTGCATTGTAACTCTGGTATCTTTTAATTAAAGAGAGGTTTAAAATTGTAACCTTTTAAATAAAATGGCTGAAAATAGATAGGAAAATGAATGCCTGAGAAGGTTCTTCTGAGTCTTAGAGTGTCCATATCTTTGACTTCCTCTGGGGCATACTAAAGTGAGGACAGGGCAAGAACTTGAAGATGTGCCATTTAAAAATGAAAACTCCATCTTCACGGTTTGGGCTTGGAACCCTGTGCTAATGAGAAAATCCCTGCAGATTTCAGATGTGCCAAGCTCATGTTGAGTATGACAAGGAGGACAGTTGCTTATGTTGTGCACTGAAGAAAAAAATGAGAAAATGAAATAAGATGGCAAGGCATTTACCTTAGCAAAAAATGTACAGGCTTCCTTTTAACTTTCTTCAGAAAAGAATATTTGAAGTTGCAGATAGTGAAAAGGGAAAAAGATCCACTGCTTCAGAAATGTCAACAACTACCAGTAATCCTTAGTCAGAGATAAAAATCTCTTAAAGAGGTGTAGGAGGGGAGCCCCTCATACCTGTTCTGTCCATGGCATAGTCTTGTCACCTGTTAATGTTTGAGTCATAAACCCCCACCCCCACTATCACTTCTAAGTCTATTTGACCAAATCCAAACCTATTTCCTCCCACTTCCAAATCACTGCCTGCCATTCAAACCCGTGTAGGCGAACTCCAGTTGGCATTTGGTTTTGAATTAATACATATTAGTGGGTGGTAATACATTTCTACCAGTGCATATATTTACTTGAAATACAATTTTCCATCTAATGCATTTTATTCACATCACTGCATGGTAACTGCATCCAGAATAATATCTTTAATGATTATTCATTACTGGAATAATGTATCGGTGCCAAACAGCAGCTTTTAAGTGGCTTCAGATTTTTTTCTTTAAATTGAACATGTTATTATTACACAGATAGAATAATCCCATTATCCCTACTAACTGAAGATGACAGCTTTCCAGGAGGCTCTTTGACAAAGCTGAATTCAGGTGGGAACCAGGCCTTCCTCTGACTAGGGATGGGGTGGAGGTGGGAGGTGGTTAGGGAGCTGGTCTTGGGGAAGGTGCTGCTTTGAATGTGAAGACACATGTGGGATGAACAGATGGAGCAGAAAGCTCGTGTGCATGTGAGGTATAGTTCAGAGTAAAGTGAGTGTGCTGTTTAAAACAAAAAGTGAAGGTAAGGACAGAAGTGTCTTTTGAAAGCTGTGAATGAGTGTGTGTGTGTGTGAGAGAGAGAGAAACATGGGAAGGATGAGAGAGAGAGAGAGACATAAACAGAGAGACACACACAGAGAGATATGGAGTAAAAGAGACACACACAGAGAGATATGGAGTAAAAGAGACACACAGAGAGAGAGAGAGGGAGGGAGACTGAGATTTTTCTGTAATAGCAAAAAAATATGCAAAAAATCTTCTGGGATTGCAGAATGATGTAGCAAAGCATTACATTTCATGGAGAAACTTCAGGATGAATTGTTATGATCTGTGGGAAGGCAGGATTATGTCTTAGAACATGAGGCAGGAGGAATCATTTATTGAATGACATTTCTATTGTGTAACTCTTTTATTTATTTTTTTCTAAATGACAGTTATTATCCCCATTTTCTCAGATTAGGAAACTGAGGCTCAGAGAAATCAGATTTAATTGCCCACAGTCATCTACCTAGTAAGTGCTAGAAAGACAATTTGATTCCAAATCCATGTAATTATAAATCCTGTGTTACTTTCACTGGATTCAGAATGAGGAGTGGTTAAGACTATTAGCTGCGAAAATCCTAGTTTTATCACTTACGTTTGCAGACTGTAGGGCTTTGGGCCAATTTCTTGATTTGATGGTTGCCATTTTTCTACAGGAATGTTGTAAGGATTCAGTGAGAAAGAGCACATGGAAAGTCTCAGATCATAAAGAATTGTTCAGTTATTGCAAATATGTTCTTTATTTTCCCCCCACCCCATGACCTCTGAAACCAGAGAGGAGCATGCCCTGCACCACCCATGAAACTTTGTGAAACCACGCCTCCTCTGCCTCCTCCAGTCCCTGGATCCACAGTCCTTGCCTCAGGCAGGCTTAGAGCTGAACTAGATCTGCAGCCTTTCTTTGTGCCTAGTGTTCATCACCCATCAGCACTTTGGAGGTCATAGTCTGAGGGTTTCTACTAAACCTCAGAGAAGCAACCTAGATCATCTTCATTGTTTCATAGTCGTTTTCACGTTAGGCTTTCCTGGGAAAGGCTTAAAAAATGAGGGCACCAAGGGCTCATTCAAAGAGATGAAACCGTAAGGTACTGATATTTTTAAATATCACCTGTCATTCTAATACTCTACTAGGGCTGATCACTATTGGTCTTTGATTTAGGATTTAGTTTAAAGATGGGAAGATCAGCAAAGCAAACCTTGAAGGCTAATGGACAGTGAGGGTAAAAAGCTGTCTTCATTTTCTGTTGCCTAACACTCTGTTACAGAGTATCTAAAACTGGGCAATATATAAAGAACAACATTTATGTCTTACCATTCTGGAGGCTAAGAAGTCCAAGGTCGAAGGTTCACCTCAGGTGAGACCTTCCTGCTGGGGACTCTCTGCAGAGTTCCAAGGTGTTGCAGGGCAATCGCATGGTGAGAGAACTGAGTGTCCTGACTCAAATCTCTCTTCCTCTTCTTAGAAAGTCACCAACCTCACACTCATGATGAACCACTAATTCATTAATCTATGAATCTATTAATGAGAGCAGAACCCTCATTGACACAATTACCTCTTAAAGGCTTCATTTCTTGATGCTGACACACTGAGGATTAAATTTCAGAATGAGTTTTAGAGGGGACACATATTCAAATTATAGGTGAAACTGGGTGGAGCCCAATAGAAAGCCTTTGTCCAGATGGTCTTAAGTCTCTGATCCAGGTGTCTCCAATGTGAGAAGCCAGAACAGAAGCTAGATTGCCACAACCAGGTGCTGGGCCAGGTGCTGAGAACTGAGGAAGAGTTATTAATTTTCCAGTGCTGCCAAGAAAGAACCCAAGACATTGCACATGCAGTTTTCTTTGCTCTTTCTGACTTAGCTTTTTATTTTTCTACTATTTCCTATATAGATTAAAAAATTTGATGTGTAAATAACTCTACAAGAAAATGGGCTTTTTTAGTGTATATTCCAAAAATTTTAACACATGTATAGATTTGGGTGACCACCTCCACAGTCAGAATATAGTTCCATCACCTCAAAAAAATTTCTTTGTGCTATCCCCTTGTACTCGCACACTCCCCCAAACCCAGCCCCAGGCAACCACTGGTATGTTCTCCGTCACTGTAGTTGTGTTTGTTCGAGGATGTCATATAAATGTGATCACAATGTCTATAATCTTTTGAGACTGAATTTTTACATTCAGTCTTTGAGGGTCATCCAAGTATGAATGATTTGTTCCCTTTTATTGCTAAGTAGTATTCCATTGCAGGAATGCATAGCATTTGTTTAACCATTCATTCACTGAAGGGCATTTGGATGGTTTCCAATTTGGGGTGCTTATGAATAGAGCTTCTATAGATATCTGGCACAAGATTCTTTTGTGTGTATGAATACAAGCTTTTTCTTTTCTCTAGAGTCATATGGTAATTGTGTGTTTTACTTTATAAGAAAGAGATAAACTGATTTTCAGACTGACTATACTATTTTTCATTCACAGCAGCAAGGTATGAGAATTCTAGTTGCTCCATATCCTCCCCAGATCTTGATATTGTATTTTTATATTAACAATTCTAGTAGGTATGCAGGGGCATCTTATAATTTTAATTGGCATTTTTCTTATGGTTAAAGATGTAGAAAATATTTTTATGTCCTTATGTCATCCTTAAGTAATCTTTGAAGCAGTCCGTGTTTGTCTTTTACCCATTAAAAAATGTGCACTGAGTTTTCAGAGTTCTTTGTGTATTCCAGTTACAAGCTCTTTGTCCAATACACAATTTGCAAATATTTTCTGCAAGTCTGTGGTTTTTCTTCTAATTATCTTAACACTGTCTTTCACAGAGCAAGATTTGAAAAATTTTGATAATAACTATTTTTTCTTTAACAGATTGTGCGTTTTGTGTCATATCTAAGAGCTCTTTGCCTAACCTCAGGTCATGAAGGTTTCCCTTGTGTTTCCTCTGAAAGTTTTATACATTTATGTTTTGTTTTTAGATGAATGATCTATTTAAGGCATGAAGTTTAGGTTGAAGTGCATTTAAAAAAGACCTTTTTGCATACAGTGTGCAACTGTTGCAGTTCATTTGTTGAAAAACAAATCAACAAAGAAGAAACTATTATCTCTCTATTGAAATCCTTTTGCACCTTTGCCAAAAATAAATTAGTTATATTTGCATGGATATATTCCTATATTCTCTATTCCATTCCATTGGTCTGGGTGCCTATCCCTTTGCCGATACCATACTCTCTTGATTACTGTAGCTTTACATTAAGTCTTAAAATTGGATGATGTAATTTCTCCACCTTTATTCTTTTTTTCAAAATTGTTTTAGCTATAGTAGATTTTTGCCTTCCATATAAATTTTCTTCTCTATATCCACAAAGATATTTTGCTAGAATTTTGACAGAGATTGCATTAAACCTATAGATTAATTTGCAAATAATTAGCATATTTACTATTTTGAGTTTTCCAGTCAGTGAACATGGCATAACTCTCCATTCATTTAGATTTTCTTTGATTTTTCTCAGCAGTGTTTTGTCATTTTTATGATATGGATCTTGTGTATGTCTTGTTTCATTTTTTTTGGAATATTGTAGAAAACGTTTTATTTTCTGAAACTATTTTTTTTAAGTTTTGGTTTCCAATTCTATATTGCCGGTATACAGGATCATGATTGATTTTTGTTTGTTGACCCTGTAACCTGTGACCTTAATAAACTCACTTAGTAGTTTTGAGAGATTTATTTGAGATCCCTTTGAATTTTCTGCATTGGCAAATGTCAGATTAAAATAGGGACAGTTTTATTCATTCCTTTCCAATCTGTAGGCATTTTATTTTATTTTTGCCATATTGCATTGGCTACAAATGTTACTACTGTGTTGAATAGGAGCAGTGAATTTAGAAATTCTTTTCTTTTCCTAAATCTTAGAAAGTATTTTGTCTTTCACCGTTAAGTATGAAGAGTTATAAGTTTTGTGTAAATATATTTTACTGGGTTGAGGAAGTTTCCTTCTATTGCTAATTTGGTTAGAGATTTTTTCGTGAGTGAACATTGAATTTTATCAACAATGTTATGCTTTTTCAGCATCAAATGATATGATCATGTGGCTTATATTTTTTAAACTATTCAGATGGTGGATTACATTGATGGGTTTTAGAATATTGATTTAGCCTTGCATTCCTGAGATGAACTCTATGTCGTTGTGATGTATTACACATACTCTGTCTCTCAGAGGTAGGTAGGTAGGTAGTTAGATATTGCTCTCTATATATCTATCTATAGAGAGAGCTATCTATATATATCTATATGTAGATTATATATAGATATGTCTTTATAGATATCTCTATAGATATATAGATATATATCTCTCTGTAGATAGATATCTCTATAGAGACAGACCTATATATACACATGCACACACATATATATATAGAGAGAGATCTATCTATCTATTTGGACTTGTCCTTTCAGTTTTTAACAAGATCTCCAAGTGAGTCTAATGCACAGAACTCTTGGACTACATGGACATGCTTTGGTTTCTCAATTTCACTTCATCATTTGGAATTTCTAAAGCTTGAACACTGATGACAGGAGAGTGTGACATCATCACAAGTCTCAGACAGCAGCAGCCACCTCATGCAGCCAGACAGATAGACCCATAACACATATCCATCTTCATCGCTCAGAAGGTTCAGCCTCATTTATCATGGCAGCTACAATAGTCCAGCCTCCTGGGAGGGAGGGACTGACACCACGTTGGTGTTTTTAACAATCTGGAAGCATTGGCTGCTGGAATCACATGATATTATTTGAAAGGAAAGAAATGTGTCTCTTGGAAAGAAAATGAAAACAAATAAATAAATACACAGACAAGTACAGATTGTAATTAGTTAGTAGCAAAATAATTAGTGACAAAACTGCCTCCAGGCAGGAGCTGGAGCAAACCTCTTGATTCCTATGGTGAGGCACTGACCCCACTAAATGCTTATTATTCATAGTTTTCCCGGAGCCTCATTGATACTGTACTGCCAAGACCTCAGGGACCTGCTATTGCGATTTCCCCACAATTTACAGGGAGAATGGAGCCCAGTTGCTTGGGAGATTAATTAACTTGTCAAACAATTAAGCAGACAGGCTGTAATCGAGGTTTCCATTTCATAATTGATTTATCGCTTTGTAGCTCCTTGAGTCCCAGGGCTCAGAATGGAGGGACGGCTGTGCAGGGAAAACCTTTCAGAGAACGCCAGGAGGCTGTGGGGAGGGCAGGAGGTAAGGCCCTCCTGGTCCTGCGTGGGTGGTGTGGTCCGGCCTGGCCTCTGACCAGCCTTCAGACTTAGTGAGAATTTCATTTTCTGTCTTCCAGTGCCACTGGCCAGATAATTCCCTTTATGTCCTCAGAGCCTTGCCCAGTTCAGTATTGTTTAGTAAGTAAAGACCCAAAGGAATGTCTATGAGAACACATCTACAGTTCCAAGGCCACCCTCCCCTTGATGAAATGACTAAGGAAATGTCACTCATTATTAATATATCCTGAGACTGTGGCTCCAGTTAGCCTTCAATGTATATTTAAGGAGATATCACAGGTCCTTTCTGGAAGGCTGTGCCTCCTGATACCATTGGCTCACGATTGTGATATGCAGCGGTGTTCAAGCTCTAGTATGCATCAGTGTCACCGGGGAGCTTGTCAACCAAGTGAGTCTCCAGCGCCACCCTAAAGTGTCTGCCTTAGGAATTCTGGGGTAGGGCTTTGGAATCTGCCTGCTGAACACAACACATTCCCCAGGCGATTCTCTTGTAGAGAGGCTTCATATTTAGATTAAATTCCCAACTTGCAGACATTGTTTGGGGTCTTCGCTACCCAGTGTCCCGTAGCAGAGGCTGGAAGACAATCAGCAAATATTTTATGTCTCTGGCTATTTACCATGCAGTTGCATACCAGTCTGAAGGCCCTGGAATCTGGGTGTGGTTTGGGTTGATTTCTTTAGGGATGCTTCAGTTAACCTGGATCAAAAGTCAGGAGAAAAAGTTTCTTCTGCTTTTTTGGATTTCTGTCTTAGTGCTTTTGGACAGGTTTGTGGTCTGTGTGTGTGTGTGTGTGTGCGCGCGCGCACATGCGAGCACATATAACACACACTCACATGGATGCATTTTGATTGCATTTACATGCATTGCTCAATTATGCAGTTGCATTATTTCCCTAAATCTTATAAATCATTTTTCAGACAAGATATTCAATAAATACTCCTTTTTGCCCCAATTTGCCCTCATTCACACCACTCCCCTAGCCCTCCTTCCCAATTATGTCCCTAACATCCTGAAGCAAAGGTGCTCTATCATCAGCTCTCTGAAATTTTACAAGGAATCACCAATCTCGACCACAAGCTTCAGTAATAAGCTTAGAAAAGTGGGCTTCATGGAGGTAACTTTTGCTACCTACAGTCTGTTTCCAATTAAGAAGCTTGAACCATGTTCAGAGTTTGAAAGAATTACTTTCTATACCACATGTCAAGGATAAGTTTCATTTATTCATTTGCCTAATTTTTCAAATAAAGCATGGCAGGTGTGACAGAAGCCTTCTCTTCTCCACTTTTGTTTTTCTTTCCCTCTCCCCAGCAGCAACCATTACCTTGAAGCTGATGTGCAGTATATTTGGGTTAGTCATGCTTTTACGTGCTTACCTCCTATATGTTGTATACATCTCCATAAGCAATGTATCATTTGTTTTCTAAAGTGTTTTTAAATTTTTTTCTAATGTACACTAATGGTGTTCCTTACCCAATCATTTAACTGTGTTAACTACTGTTCCTCAACTTGCCTTTTTCTTGGAACATTATGTTTTTAAGGCCTATCTTTGTTTACCTCATGTAGGTCAAATCCATTCCTTTTAGCTGCTGTAGAGTATTCCTTCATCCGAGCATGGCATTGCCCTGTCCAGGTCCTCTGTGTTGTAGCCAAGAATTCACTGATTGCTGCAATGCTTAGTGACTACGGCTATTCACGTATCCCACATGTGTACCCGTGCAAGGGTTCCTCCTAGGAAATAACTAGAGGAGGAATTGCTGAGTCTTAGGCTATGCAGACTTTGAATTAGATTTGGGCAGACATTGCCAAATTTCTTTACTCGGTGCTTTTACCAATATATAAGGATGTGAGAGTTATCTTTTCCCATGTCTCCACCAGAATGTAGCATCGTAGACTATACACATTTCTACTAAGTACAGTCATAGTCTCCTACCCAACCAGATTTGTAAGGGAATCAGACAATTCCTTTTTAAAAATAATTTATAGGAAGACCTAAGCTTAAATGGATAACTCACAAAATGAAGGAGTGAGATGAATGTAAACTTGTGTAATCCAGATCCCCAAGAATGTATTATAAAAACACAATAAAACCTCAGTTATTGAGCTGTCTTTTAAAAATGTACAAATCAGCCTGGGCGCAGTGACTCACGCCTGTAATCCCAGCACTTTGGGAGGCCGAGGTGAGCGGATCATCTGTGGTCAGGAGTTGGAAACTAGCCTGGCCAACATGGTGAAACCCCATCTCTACTAAAAATACAAAAATTAGCCGGGTGCGGTGTTGGACGCCTGTAATCCCAGCTACTCGGGAGGCTGAGGCAGGAGAATCGCTTGAACCTGGTAGGCATAGGTTGCAGTGAGCCGAGATCGTGCCACTGCACTCCAGCCTGGTTGATGGAGAGAGACTCCATCTCAAAAAAAAAAAAAAAAAAAAAAAAAAAAAAAAGAAAGAAAGTACAAATCAGTGAAAAAATTAATGTCTACTATTAATTGCGGCAATTTGAGCCAGTGGCAAATGAAGATAAATTATAGGCTTCTGGGTCTCAACTATCTCACATCCTTTGTTTTTTTTGGATATATATGAAATACAAATATGAGAGTTAGAGTAAGGTCACTTGTAGATCGTGCCTTTCTTTTATGGGCCCTGTTAAAATGGTAAATACTCTGTTATGCATAGCCAGTTGTTTCACTTTCACTTTTAATTTGCTTAACCAGTCTCCTACTGTTGACCCCCCTCCCTACCACTTTATTTTTCTTTTACTGAACAGGAAAAAATAAACTTGAGGCCAGTCCTCATTTGAATTATTATTCTGTCTGCACTTGAGAAACCTATATTAATGAGGACTTGTGGAAACTGAATAATTGATGCACATGTATTTCTGAGCTTAATTATCAGCAAAACTAATTCTCTTCTCTCTTTCTTTTCACTTCATATTAATAGACACTGCTATAGTGGCTGTTCTGAAGGTCATACTGCCAGACTAGTCATGGGAAATCTTAGAATGTAAGGCTCACCTGGTCATCTTGTCTCCCAAAGTTAATATCCAGATGTATATATGGACAAAATTATATTGGTCCTCTTTTATATTCAAAACACTGGCTACAACTAGACCCTTGCAAAGCTGATGAATATGAGATCCCCTTCCAGGCATTCACAACTTAGGGTGACAGAGCACACATACATAACTCTAATATTAGCAGGGAAGATCACTATCCATAAACCAGGAAGAGTGTTCCCACCAGAAACTGGAACTGCTAGCACCTTAATTTTCTCAGGTTCCAGAACTGTGAGTAATAAATGTTTGTTGTTGAAGCTGCCAAGTGCATAGTATTCTATTACAGCAGCTGGAACTAAGACAAAGTGCGTGATGATAAAGAGTAGAAAAGCAGACCCTTGCTTGGTGGTGGGGATGGATTGCATGATCTGGACAAAAGGGAGAAGAGATAAATAGATATACCTAATGTAAATGATGAGTTAATGGGTGCAGCACACCAACATGGTGCATGTATACATATGTAACAAACCTGCACGTTGTGCACATGTACCCTAGAACTTAAAGTATAATAAAAAAAATGAGGCAGAGAGAGACAGAGAGAGAGAGAGAGAGAGACAAACAGCAGTGGTGTTTTCAACATGCAATCATTTCACAGAAATAAAGGAAAACAAAAAACTTAGAATTGGAAGAGAAATTGAAAATTACCTCTTACAGATGTGACTATTTCTCTAAGCCTGACCTGTTGGCCAACCAAATCAGAATCTGTAGATGTTAAAGATTCAGATTCCCTCGTCTCCATGTACCAAGAATCTTAATTTTTCACACTGACTGCATGACTCTTAATGCACAGTAAAGTCTCAATCGTGGCTATGGTTCATTCAATAAATAATGGACTCCACTTTTCCTTACATTACTTATTTCCCAGAAAATGCATCACCTCTTTTAAATTTCTGAGACTGGCTTCCCAGCTTCACTTTGGATACCTCCAGAGACAGGAACATTATTCTTTTTAGGGTGGGCTCATTCTGTTCTTACCTATAATGTCTTTGATTGGGTGGCTCCTCGTCTCTCTCAGGGTCCATGGGTTCAGGGATTAAGAGTTGGAGTGCTGCTCTGGAGGATGGATTGTACAAGTGCCAATCTGGGCTCCACCGTCTATTGACTGATATCCCTTGGCAAATGCCTCTGGGTTTCATTTTGAATTAGAGATAATAATAGCTCTCACCTCCTAGGGATGTTTTGGGTAGTTTTAGTTGCCTATTGCATGAGAACCACTTGGAATAGTATCTGAATCAGTGCCAGTCACACAGAAAGGCACTGTATTTGGTTTTGTTTAGTGCTCTGCTGTCTTTGTCTCTAAAATGCTTAATAATTTTTGAACAAGGGGCCCTGCATTTTCCTTTTTTCACTGATTCCTGCAAACTATGTTGCCATTCTTGGGAAGAGCCCAATGTGTGTTAGTGCTTATAAACTGGCACAATTGTTCTAACATTTTGAAAAGCTTGAATTATTAATACAGTTTCAAAAAACGTCTTGGCTCCAGGACACAGTCTTTGTGAAGACCATTCCTTTTTCTAGGGTGCTTCCTACTTCACTTCTTTTCAGATGCAATCCCATGTGAAAACATTGATTCCAGAGCACAGGGGTGTGCCCAGTTGGGTTCTGAGGGTTCTGTCTAGTACCTTTCAACAATAGTCACAGCTGCCAGCAACAGCATTTTCCACCTATTTTGAGGACCTTGCCTTGAACCTAGATCACCAGCCTAGACTCTCTTTCTCAGCATGGTATTTTTGGACTCCTTTTCCTATTATCTGCATGGTCCACTCCAATGTGTATTCTTGCTTCAAATTCCAGGAAGAAGTGTGGGATAATGGATCCTCTCCTCCAAGAAGGTGCTGAACTCTTTATGAGAATTAATTCACCTTTTTCCCAGCAACCAGTTTTGCAAACCAGTGTTGTCAATAAGAGGCAGACACGACAGTGTAAAGAAAGTTTTTTTAAAATTATACTCTGATTACAAGACAATGCTGCTCTTCCTCCTTAACCAACATGACTCTCTGGTTAACCCTTTGTGGGCAAATAAGTCACTTCAAGTGAGCCCAAGTTCTCCTCTCCATAGCTCTCACCCATTCGTTCTGGTCTGACTTCTGGCTGAATTCTTATTCAACTTGAATCTACTTCAAGTACTTGAAGGCAGCATGCATGTAAGAAACTCCAAGTCTGCCAAGACTGCATAGTGGTAAATAGCATATGGAGCCAATACCCAGAGGGTCTCACCAGCTGTGATGTGCCTTGGAAGCAGTTCTCAGAGGAAGCAAAGTCAAACCACTCAACAGTTCTTGCTGATGTTGAGCCCTCTCCTTGTGCCGAGCCCCAACACTCCATCCCTCCCCATGGAACATTCTTTCCCCTCCCTGGGGTGACTTCTTGCAACTCTTCCCGATTTTCTGCCATTTACTGAGCCGGCCATTGCAGCTTAGAAAGAGACTCCACATCTGGATGACATGTGGTCTTGCAGAAGTGTTAGCTGTCTTTTAGCTGGAGGAGTTCAGGGAGAGAGGATGCTTGATTTTTATTTATTTTTTTATTGTAAGGAGCTTGAAATGAGCATGTCACAGAGCCTGATTTCATCCCTCTAGAATGAGCCAGGCTGGGCCCAGCCCTTGCAGAACTTGCAGGTGGCTGCTGTGAGTTTTAGCTTGTGTTGAATATCTTGGGAAAATGAGCCCAGAACACAAAACTGATTCCAGTGGCAGATCTGAGATCCTCTCTTTGCAAGTCTGAATGAGTATCAGCCATTCACTGGAATTTACTTAGAAATAAATAAAAGCTGCACACTTTCTTTTTCTGTAAATAAGATAAAGTGAGGCTCTCTAGGGCTGACCCACCTTGCAGCAATAACTGGCTGCTGTTCTCCCCGTGAATGCTTTCCTCCTCAACTGAGACATGTGCTGTCCTATTAAGGGGCCTTTCCAATTCCTCCTAATCTTCTGTGTCCAGAAATGTGGACTTACTCAGCCTGATCATAGCATGGAAATTCTCCTAGGGTCCAGAACTCCTGCCCACACTCAGTCTGCTTGCTGGACAGCAGACAATGCCTCTAATTTTTATTCGAGAGGTGCCACACCTAAAGCTGGACAGGGAGGAAAAGTGGACTGAAGGGAGAATGTTATTTTTTTCATCACACGACCCTCTCTTGCTAAAGAGCAGGTTTACAGTCAAGCTTACCAATCCTGAAAGGACTCTAAGAATCAAAGTGATTCCATAAATCTTTTTGTCGGAGAATGAGTGAGCACAAGAGAGACTGATACATGATTTTTTACTTTCTGCTCTATATTATAAGCCATTGAGAAGCCAGAAAGTGAATGTGCCTTTGCTATCCTTCCAAGATCATAGTTGGCACTTTCCTTAATGTTTCTTCTTCTGATGGCACTATTTATTTTTAGTGAATTATCTCTCCAGGTATACAGTGTCCAGAACTGCCTTTAAGAAATCCTATGTAAGATTACGTTATTACATCCTTCCACCATGGCCATCTTGTCCAATCAGATGCAGCCTGAAGTGAAAGTCACAAGCCTCTAAACTTATCAGGCTTCTGACCACATCTGGACCACATCTGAGCTGACCCAGTGCCAGCTTTCATGCGTGAGCTGTATCTCCAATCAAGCTTTCATATTTTGACCTTGACTTTGCCCCCCAGATTCAAATAGCTTACCCGTTTTCATCAAGTGTCACGCTTTTCATAGTTGGCCAGGCATCAGATCCAGCCCTCCCTCCTAATCTCTTTTCTCAAGCAGCTCAGCTTGGGTAGCCTCCCAAGGTCTTCCCAACATCCAACATTAGCCAAACCCCTTGTGCCTTCCTTACCCCAATCCCATATACTCACTAACATTGGAGGGGGAGCTCTTTTCCTCCACTTGTCCGGTGGGAAAAATATTCTCACGAGTCAAACTAAAAAATGGTGACTTTGGGAACCGCACGATTAGATTGTGATAATGGAGTTGAGGGCTTTTAGTTAGAGGGATAAAGGCATTGTGACCAGATCCTGGCTGCTTTCTGGATCTTTTTGGTCCCTGTTGAGCAAAAGGGGCAAGGTCCTTCTCACACAGCTGGCATACTGGGGAAGGCCTCCTGGGTGAAGGTGGTACTGGTAGACAGGAAGCCCTGGGCAGGTGACTAGTCAGATGGTTACAGGCGGTAGGGGAGAAAGTCTCTTTTCCTCCTCTGTTCTTGCTCACGCTCTTCTTTTACCTTTAGAGGAGTAATGTCCAGGGGACAAAGCCACAATGGGCTCCTCAACTTGACTCTAGTCTAACTCCCAAGCTGAGAAGCAAGGGAGCCTTCAGGGGTTTCCCTTGACTAGCCCAGCTCACCCCAGGCAGGGAATTGTTGCAAAGTCTAAACAATGTTCTGAGCTTGTTTTCTTAAGACATCAACAGGTTTGGTTGTAAGGAATGCTTTCAGCTCAGTGTTCAGTATGCCATGAAGGAGACACCTTGGCTACTCTACATGCCCTTTGGAAACCGACCGTGGCCATGTAAGATGATGGCGATCTCCCTGGGTTCTTGTGGATGGCTCACTGTGTGCCAGGCTCTGTTTTCTGTGGTTTTCTTACATTAATTCATGGAAGAGTTGGGGCTGTTGTTATTCCCATTTTACAGATGGTGAAAATGAGGTGCACAGCAGTTAAGTACTTGCCCAAGTTTATTCAGCCTATCTTACTGGCACAACTAGGATTCAAGTGGAGGCAAGATTTGAACCTAGCCCTGTCTGACTCCTGAGCTCTAGCTGTCAATCACAGCATTATGCTGTATAGACTCTTTCATTAGGTTTATTTAACAAGCTGGTATTACTCATCTATCAAACAGACACTGGGTTAGGTCCTAGGAGCACTGCCATAGAATAAGGCATATGCCTGCCATCATTTCTCACAGGATAATGAGGGGACAGAAAGCTTTCTTGTGCATTCTGCCATTGCCATCTTTGTGTGATCTGTGGCTGACTTCATGCTCTGCCAGACTAAGACCTTCCAGTCTCAGCCACCTAAGCTTCCTGCCCTCATTCCACTCTGGCTGTCAGTTTGGTGTCATCGGCAGATGGGCTACAAGAAGAGCCTGTCTATGGGTGCAGGGCAAAAAGTGGAAGGAGAGAATGTGCCACAAAGTCGGAATCCGTTGGACAGATGATGTGACAGCAGACATGGTGAGGTTGACAGCTGGAAAATAGCAGATAATAGCCCCTGCCCAGGCTGTGCTGCAGGAGATGGCATGCTGAGTGACATCATAATGGCTTGTGAAAATACTGCTCAGAGCCCATGGAAGCTGTTGCAGGACACACAGCCTGGTGCACTTCTTTGTTGCATTCACAAAGCCCACTCTGTTGGAGACAGAATCTGTACTGGGTTTTTCCCAGTAGTGCATTTAGGATGTGCCATGCGGAGACAACCAGTTGAACCTGGTGTCCACTTAGCCATGGCTCTTGCTAATAAACACTTGGCAAAAATGACTGCCAAAGACACTGGGATTTGGGTGAGTCTCGCAGCAGCTCATGGTCTGCACTGCTATTACTTCTGAAGATAATTATAAAGATAACACCGGTTAAAATATCTAATGTTTTATTCAATATTTTGGTGAGTTTCAATTACTCCCAATTATAATTCAACAGCTTTTGTTTTTGAAACAATGATTGCCCTTTGCAATGAGCTTTGAAGCAAATAAATTGTTTGCCATTATTAGTCATTGTTCTGCCAGAGATTTTTCCCTCCACTTTTCCCCAACTCTATTGCCTTTCAATTGGGGGCTAACTAGTGTTATCTTTTGGTTAACCCTTTTCCTGCTCACCTCATTAACAACCAAGCTAACATACATAGTGAGGAATGAAAAAAAGTAGCTTCAGTGACCCCTGAGACGATTATACTCATTAAAAATCAATGGTATCCAATTACTAGCAGCAAGACGCTTACTGAGTTTAAAATGTATTGAACATCAATCTCTAGCCAAGTGACAGCAGCAGATCACTGGAATCTGCCAACTGTGTCAGGAAAGAAGACACTTTCACTGGCTTCTGTTATTGCATTCAAAGCCACCTCCCTTTTGTCATTATCGCCATCTTTTGTTTACTGTGTAATTCCTTTCTATGTTAAGTGTTACATGCAAGGGAAGTTGTGAGGAATAAGGATTACCCTTAGTGAGATGGAATTGTAATTATAAAAAGGAGTCAGTGCCTACAAAAATGTATGATTGTCATTTACAAAAAGCAGAAGCTAGAAGGAACAAGTCTAAACCTGAAGATACCCAACACGGTTTGTGCAGCAGAATTCCATAACCTATTTTTATTGAATCTTGTTCTTGCCCTAGGAACTCTGAAATAATTGAGATCACATTTCCCTCAACCAGGAACTTGCCATGCAAACTGTGGTCTGTGAGTTGATTATAATCACCAAGTTAACTATGTAGTTAACAGTTGATTAAATATGGGTATTATTTGTAAAAATCTAGAATAATAGACCTAGAGACTGTTATTGGCATTGGTGAAATATAGCACCTTTGATACTTTGTGATACCTAAGGTACATTTGTTACAACTTAATAGTAGCATAATCTTCAAGCAAATTTAATATAAAAACTTCTTCTCTAAGGACCACCGTTCTGAGTATATTTGGTATCATCATTCACACTTACCTGCCTCATCCCACCTGCTGCCCCATCCCCTGCAATGTTTCTATATGTCACTGTCTTGTCAGCGATGTTGGATGTCGGCTTTTCATGTTGTCATCTGGCATTTGAACCACTGAGGAATATATTTTCACTCTGGGTGTGTTCCACAGTAACTCTCAGTTCAACAGAGTGAAGTTCAGATTTTAATTGCTGTATATGTCTTTGACCTTAGAGTGAAAAAATATTTTTAAAGAAAATACTGTTTCATATATTCTTTTTTTTTTTTGCTTAATTTCTATAGAAATGGATGGGGGAAAAAACAGTCTTTCTGGCTGATTAGCAGTAGAGAGAGCCAAATGGAGGACTCATGAACACATCTTTTTTTTTTTTTTTTTCTTTTGAGATGGATTTTCACTCTTGTTGCCCAGGCTGGAGTGCAATGGTGCAATCTCGGCTCACCGCAACCTCCGCCTCTTGGGTTCAAGTGATTCTCCGGCCTCAGCCTCCTGAGTAACTGGGATTACAGGCATGCACCACCACGCCTGGCTAATTTTGTGTTTTTAGTAGAGACAGGGTTTCTCCATGTTGGTCAGGGTGGTCTCAAACTCCCAATCTCAGGTGATCCGCCCACCTCAGCCTCCCAAAGTGCTGGGATTACAGGCATGAGCCACCGCACCTGGCCATGAACATATCTTTGATTTCCTAATTAAGCAATTGCATGGGAAAGACTTGAAGAAAACTGTATCTGGGTGAAAAAATCGGGGGCTTCAATGTGTTCATGTTAATCTTGGAGTACTTATTCCGCATCTATTCAGATGTCAGATTCGCAATGGGCATATAGATCTAGGACTCTAATCAGAGAATGCACATCTAGAAATACAAGTTTGGGAAGCTCAGACATTAGAAGGCCCTGTCTCTAAAAAAATAAAAGATGATGAGACATGATCAACTCATTAACTCACCTTGGAAGAGACTACGTATAGGGAAGAACAGATGGCTATGGACCAAGCTAGGGGGCACTGCAATATTCAGAGGTTAAGCCAAGGACAAGAGGTAACGAAAGCAGCCGGTGAGGAAGGAGGAAAACTAGAATAGTGGTTGCTGTTCCATAATCCCAGAGAAGTGGTATTTCAAAATAACAAAGCAGTCTACTTGCAAATGCTACAAAATCGTCCAGAAAAAGAAGGACTGAGAAGTGACTTTTAAATTTTATAATATGAAGATACTTGGTTTCAGCAAAGTGATTGTGAGAAAAGTTTTATTGGCATGGGTTTCAAAGAAGGAGGATATTGGCCAGAGAAACTCTTCTGTGAGTAGAGAGAAGAAACATGGGCTGCAGGTATAAAGGATCTGAAGTCAAAATTTTATTTTCTGTTGTGTTGGTTTGCTTTAAGGTAGGAGAGAGTAGAGCACATTTGTCTGCTTATGGGATCCTCCAGGGAAAAAAGAAGAAATTAATGCTGCTGAAGACAGTATCTAATTGCAAATTCCTTGAGAAAGAATGTACAGTTGCCGTCACAGGTGGAGAATTCAGAACACTAGCTGGTAGTGAAAATCTTTAATTCACAGGATCCTAGAATGTTTGTGCTAGGAGGGCATTAGCAGGCATCTGGTGAAATCAATCATTTGCTGATTCATTCCTTCAAGTAATAGCTTTTGGATATCTTTTTTTTTAAATTTTTAAAATTATACTTTAAATTTTAGGGTACATGTGCACAACATGCAGGTTAGTTACATATGTATACGTGTGCCATGTTGGTGTGCTGCACCCATTAACTTGTCATTTAACATTAGATATATCTCCAAATGCTCTCCCTCCCCCCTCCCCCGACCCCACAACAGGCCCTGGTGTGTGATGTTCCCCTTCCTGTGTCCAAGTGTTCTCATTATTCAATTCCCACCTATGAGTGAGAACATGCGGACAGTTTGCTGAGAATGGCGGTTTCCAGCTTCATCCATGTCCCTACAAAGGACATGAACTCATCATTTTTTATGGCTGCATAGTATTCCATGGTGTATATATGCCACATTTTCTTAATCCAGTCTATCATTGTTGGACATTTGGGTTGGTTCCAAGTCTTTGCTATTATGAATAGTGCTGCAATAAACATACATATGCATGTGTCTTTATAGCAGCATGATTTATAATCCTTTGGGTATATACCCAGTAATGGGATTGCTGGGTCAAATGGTATTTCTAGCTCTAGATCCCTGAGGAATCGCCACACTGACTTCCACAATGGTTGAACTAGTTTACAGTCCCGCCAACAGTGTAAAAGTGTTCCTGCTTCTCCATATCCTCTCCAGCACCTGTTGTTTCCCGACTTTTTAATGATTGCCATTCTAACTGGTGTGAGATGGTATCTCATTATGGTTTTGATTTGCATTTCTCTGATGGCCAGTGATGATGAGCATTTTTTCATGTGTCTTTTGCCTGCATAAATGTCTTCTTTTGAGAAGTGTCTGTTCGTATCCTTTGCCCACTTTTTGATGGGGCTCTTTGCTTTTTTCTTGTAAATTTGTTTGGGTTCATTGTAGATTCTGGATATTAGCCCTTTGTCAGATGAGTAGATTGCAAAAATTTTCTCCCATTTTGTAGGTTGCCTGTTCACTCTGATGGTAGTTTCTTTTGCTGTGCAGAAGCTCTTTAGTTTAATTAGATCCCATTTGTCAATTTTGGCTTTGGTTGCCATTGTTTTGGTGTTTTAAACATGAAGTCCTTGCCCATGCCTATGTCCTGAATGGTAATGCCTAAGTTTTCTTCTAGGGTTTTAATGGTTTTAGGTCTAACATTTAAGTCTTTAATCCATCTTGAATTAATTTTTGTAGAAGGTGTAAGGAAGGGATCCAGTTTCAGCTTTCTACATATGGCTAGCCAGTTTTTGGATATCTTTTATGGAAGCATGATTGAAGTAGAACCCGTGCCCTTAATACATAAAAGTATCCTTTTTTTTAATGAACAAGAAAAATGTGCTTCAGACAGTAGAGTATCTTGCTTGAAGTCTTGAACTTTGTCCAGCCAGAGCTAGATGAAAATCCATTGCCTCTCTACTGTCTTTCCATTGTTCTTTTCAGTTTTCCATCCAACCACTGAACCAGAGCCTCATATTCTTTCTTTTCTTTTTTGTTTTTTGAGACAGAGTTTTGCTCTTGTTGCCCAAGCTGGAGTGCAATGGCGTGATCTCAGCTCACTGTAACCTCTGCCTCCTGGGTTCAAGAGATTCTCCTGCCTCAGCCTCCCTAGTAGCTGGGATTACACACCTGGCTAATTTTTTGTATTTTTAGTAGAGACGGGGTTTCACCATGTTAGCTAGGCTGGTCTCGAACTCATGACTTCAGATGATCCACCTGCCTCGGCCTCCCAAAGTGCTGGGATTACAGGCATAAGCCACCACACCCAGCCAGAGCCTCATATTATAATTTATTACATGGGTATCCAAGACAATGAGAACTGATTGAACAAGTTTTACATTGGGTTTACAAAAAAATGAAGAAGACACACATGAATACACATTCTCATTGGGGAGAATACTATGCATACTTCAAAGAATTTTTGTGGAAATTGAGAAATAGTGTGTGATATTTCCTGAAAATAAGACTCCATTGTAACCAGCCTGGGCAGCATAGTGAGACTCCATCCCTATAACAGTGTTTTAAAAACGTAGCCAGGCATGGTGGTGCATGCCTGTAGACCTAGCCACTTGGGAGGCTGAGGCAGGAGCTTCACTTGAGACCAGCAGTTTGAGGTTACAGTGAGTTATAATTGCACTGCTGCACTCCAGTTTGGGCAACAGAGTGAGGCCCTGTCTCTAAAAAAAAATTTAAAAAACACAAAACATCTCTGTTATATCAACATAAATAGTATGTTACATTTATATGGACCTAGTAATTCAGGCTAAATGGTGGAGAATCAAGAGAGTCCAACTTGAGAAAACCCAAAGAGAAAAATTAAAACATTTTTGTTATAAATATTTATTTTAAAAAGGCGTAAATGCAACAACTTTAAAGAAAAAGCAGCTGAATGAAAACTGCAGATAAAACCATTAAAAAAAATTGGCTGGGCACGGTAGCTCACGCCTGTAATCCCAGCACTTTGGGAGGCCGAGGCGGACGGATCACTTGTGGTCGGAAGTTCGAGACCAGCCTGACCAACGTGGAGAAACCCCGTCTCTGCTAAAAATACAAAATTAGCCAGGCATGGTGGCACATGCCTGTAACCCCAGCTACTCGGTAGGCTGAGGAAAGAGAATCACTTGAACCCAGGAGGCAGAGGTTGCAGTGAGACGAGAGTGTGTCATTGCACTCCAGCTGGGCAACAAGAGTGAAACTCGGTCTCAAAAAATATATATCAATAAAAATCATAATATATGTAATATATAATTGTATACAATACAATTGTATATATCATATATAATATATAATTGTATATAATACAATTGTATATATCATATATAATATATAATTGTATATATACCGCTAAGTAGCCTACTAATACAGCTAAGTAGCCTGCTAATACAGCTAAGTAGCCTGCTAATACAGCTAAGTGGCCTACTAATACAGCTAAGTAGCCTGCTAATACAGCTAAGTAGCCTACTAATATAATGCACAGAACAGCCCCTCAAGACACAGAGTTATTGGGCCCTGAATGTTAATAGTGCCGAGGTTGAGAAACCTTATAATTAATAATCACAACTACTTTGTTTGAAACTTATACTATAATTAAATGTAAAAATCCACTTATCAAATTTTGAATACCTCATGAACACTTCTGCCTCAGTTTCTTTGTCACAGCCTAACTCAATCTCATTGGAAGTAAATAAGATGCTTGTTAAAATGCAGATTCCCGGGTGCTGGCAACTGTTTATTAACTCAGACTCACTAGAGGTACAGCCCAGAATCTGCACTTTTGAGAAGACTTTTGTGTTAAATATTGAAGTGTGAAGGTCCCTTGACCATGTCCTATTCTGAAAGTCCTTCCGGTTTTCTGTCTTCCTAAACCCTATAACGCCCTATTCAAATCTCTCATCCAAATGAGACTTTTCTGGTATCTCTCTCCTCTGGCTGTAGTAAAATACTAACATATTACATGCTGCTAATTTCTTTTCTGGCGTTTAATTACATTTTTAGGTCTATTAACCTGGTATGGTTGTAAACTCCTCAAGGTCAAATACCAAATTGCATACTACTTTCAGACTACCCAAAGGCCAAGCACAGTGCCTATTATAAAGTGGATGGAGGTTGACTACATCCAATTCTTATTTTCCTGGAACAGTGCTGCAGTTTTATACTAGACCTTTCCTAGAGACACTAGAATTTCATAAAATTCAAGTGGAAAGTTTCTTGCTGATGTTAATCATACGTGATCCCTCAAATGATAAATCAGCAGAGCTCAACTTCATAGACTCAGCAAGGATAAATCAGAAAAGGCAGCTGGCTCACAAACAGCTCAGACGAGCTTTCCCTAACTTACCTCTCAAACTTTGATCCATTAGCTAATCATCCTTTTCACACACAAAACATGTGAGCTGCTGGTCCATTAGAACAAGTCTTGTCCAGTAGCCTGCATTCTCACAACAGGAGAAAAATTATGAAAACAACAACAACAACATGAAAGTAGGCACCAGAATGGCTAGTTCAATTGAGTTAGGAATTGGTAAGGGTATGAGGGAAACTGTAGAAGTCAAAGTTAGGGAAAGGTGAGCTGCAGCTATGCTGCAGAAAGTCATGCATACCAGATCAAGGAAGGAAGCTGTATAATCCATCAAAAGTTTCTAAAGTGATGATGTGGTCACAGCTGGGCTTCAGAGGGATTAATCTGCCATCCATGTGAAGGATGAGTTGGAGACAGACAAAACTGGCAGGCCAGGACACATTTAAAAAGCGACCAGAAGGGGTGACATTAGCAAAAATGGAAGAATAAGGATCTTCAATAATCCTCTTTTCCACCAAAGCAAGGAGAACGCTGGCAAAAATGGACAGAATCCACTTTTTCCAAACTCTGAAAATTAACCAAAGACTTACAGCAGTCTTGGAGGCTTTAGTCAAGAAAAAGTGGCTGAATGTCTATAAGAACAAGTTTTGTGAAAAAGATAAAAAGAAGCAAATTCTGTGGCTTCATTTGCCCCATCCTTCTCTGCCCAGATCCTCTGGGCAGCTTCCCATGCTCCTCTGCCCAGCTTCAAGGTAGCCTTGAAAACCAAGAGCCTACAAAAACAGTGTACACCAGAAAGCCCAACAGTCAGGGAGAAGAAAAGACCTGCAGCTTCTTCAAAGCCCTATTCCCCTAAACTGTCATTATTGGACCCATTTGATAGGTCCCTGGAAGGTCACAGTCACAAGGCTGCATTTATTTGACCTGACTCAGAATTTGCTTGTTGCAAACAACTTTCCCCTAAGGCATTTATCAAAAATAGTCAGCAGCAAATATTCAACCTTATGGTTACCTGAGGTATAACAATTGGGACCAACAATAGGCTAACCAAAAAGCTGAAAAGGAAAGGCTGGGGGTGAGATATTCATAGGGGTTTTGAAAAGCTTTGGAATATTCCTGGAAATCTAGAAGGCAATACATATGTGTAAGGGATGTGTTTATGCCTGCTACTGTATAGTTGCTCAGAAGGGCCCTAAAAAGCTGTTAAGTTCTTGCCCCTTGCTAACCATGAGACTTTCAGCAACAAGGAAGTGAAGTCAAGAGCAGAGTTGTAAACTGCCTGGCAGAGTGCTGAAGGCATGGTACAATACACACACACACACACACACACACACACACACACACACACACACACACACACACACCCTGCAAAGTTTGAAGGCTGATTCATTTCAGATGTTTAAGAAAATATTTGCTCAATCATTAGCTTATCTCTAAGCTAAGGAGAGATGTCAGTGACCAAACATAGTAAAGGTTTCAGACCTTATAGAATTACCTCAGAAAAGTCACTAAACAAACAACAAAAATCAAGAAAGTATCACCTATGCACAGGGGAGGAAAAGAAATCAGCAGAAACTGTCCTTGAGGAATCCTAATCCCAGACATTGGGCTTACTAAACAAAGCTATTTTAAATATGTCCAGAGAACTAAAAGAAACTGTATCTAAAGTCCTGAAGGAAACTATGAATACAATGTCTTACAAAGTACAGACTATCAATAAAAAACTGAAAGTACTTAACAATTATAAAATAGAAATTCTGAAGTTGAGAAGCACAATAACTGAATTAAGTATTATCAGAGGAGCTCAACAGAAGATTTAACCTAGCAGAAGAAAGAATCAGCAAACTTGAAGATTGTTCATGTGAGGTTATGCAGTCTGAGAGAAGAAATAAAAAAGAATAAAGAAAGTGAACAGAGGCTCAAAGACTGCAAAACATCATCAAGTATACCAACATAGATATAATATAACAAATGTTCTCAAAGGAGAGGAAAAAGAAGCAAAGGTGTTGACAGCATAGTTGAAGAAATAATGAGTGAAATGTTACAAATTTGGTGAAAAACAAATATATATCCAAGAAGTTTAACAGACTAGAATACATTTTAAAAGATCTACACCTAGGCACATTATAATAAAACTGTCTAAGACAGAAAATATTGAAAGCATCAAGAGAGAAGCAAACAATTCATCTCATACTAAGAGATGCTTAGAAACATTAAGAGATTATTTATAGTGAGAAACTATGAAGTCCAAACAACATAGTCTAAATGTTGGAAAAAAAGCTATCAACCAGGAATTTTAGACCAAGCAAATCTACTCATAAAAAATAATTAAGAAATTTTCAGGGAAAATAAAAGCAAAACTGAGAGAATTTGTCATTAGCAGACCTGCACTACAAGAAATATTAATCAGTATAAAGAAATGAAGAATACCAGTAAAGGTAACTACATAGGTAAATATAAGTGACAGATTTTAATATATATTTAAAATTTGACCTTTTTTTTTTTTACCTCCTATCTGTTTTTAAATACAGTAGTATAAAACAATAATTATAGATATTAGTTGCTGGTCATTCAATGTATAAAGATGAACATTCTATGACAACAGTGCACAAAGGAGAGGGAAGGAATGGCACTATTTAGGAGCAAACTTTTGCTACGTTATTGAAATTAAGTTGGTACTAATCCAAATTAGATTGGTATAAATTAAGATGTTAGTTATAATCTCCAGGGAACTACTGAGAAGATAACTCAAAAATATAGTAAAGAAAATGACAAAGGAATTAAAATGATATATTAGAAAATGTTTGTTTAATATAAAAGAAGACAACATTGGTAGAATAGAGAAATAATAAAGACAAAGGACAAATACAAAACAAATAACATCATGGCAGACAAAATTTCTTTCTATTTAGTAATTATATTAAATGTAAATAGATTAAACAATCCAGTTAAAAGACAAAGATAGAAATAATGGATTAAAAATTAAATACACACACACACTCACATACATCATTATTCAATGCTGTGCTGCCTAAAGAGATTTCATTTTAGATTTAAAAACACAAATAGGTTAAAAATAAGATTATGGAAGAATGAAATTATGAAATAAAATTATGGAAATATAATGCAATAATCCAAAGTGATCGTGAGTGATTATAGTAATTTGAGGCAAAATAGACTTTAAGAGAAAAACTGTTACCAGAGGCCAAGCAAGTTAGTTTATAATGATAAAAGGGTCAATCCATAACAATACAAAACAGTTATAAACAAATAAGCTCCTATAAACAGACCCCAAAATAGAAGAAGGGAAAACTCACACAATTATAAGGAGAAATAGATAATTCAACTGGTATAGTTTGAGACTTTAACACTCCATTTTCAATACTGGAGGAAAAAGACACAGAGCAAGAAAATAGAAGACTTGAAAAAGGCTATAAATAAACTGGATCTGACAGACATCTGTAGAACACGCCACTTGACAACAACAGTAAACACATTCTTCTTTGTACATGCATACAAAGGTTTCTCTAGGATACACCATATATTAAGTCATCAAACAAGTCTCAGTAATGTAAAAGCATTGTTACATGTGTTCTTAGACCACAGTGTAATAAAATTAGGAACAATAACAGAAAAAATACATGAAACCCATACATTTGTAGAAATGAAACAACACACTTCTGAATGACATGAGGGTCAAAGAGAAATCACAGGGAAATTTCTAAAACACTTTGAGCTGAATAAAAACAAAAACAGTATGTGATGCAGTAAAAGCAGTGCTTACAGAAAAACTGGTATTTGCAAATAACTATACTTGAGAAGAAAAATGTCAAACCAGACATTTAATCTTTAGGGAAGGAAGAATAAACTAACCCCCAAACATGCAGAAAGATTGACTTAATAAAGATAAAAGTGGAGATAAATTAAACAGAATAGAAAAACAATAGAGGGAATCAATAAAACAAAAGTTGGTTCAAAATGTCAACAAAATGTGGAAACTTTTATCTAGAGTGACCAAAAAAAGAGGAAAGAAAGGCTCAAAATATTAAATCAAAAAAGTGTGGACATTGTTACAGAATTTATTAGAATAAAAGTATTCAGAAAAGAAAAACGTAGACAAATGTGTGCCAACAAGTTGGAAACCTACACGAAATGAGCAAGTTTCTTGAAACACGTAAACTACCAAAACTGACTCAGGAAGAAATAGAAAATCTAAATAGATCTATATCAATTAAAAAGCCCAGGTGGCTGTACTGTTGAATACTACCAAAATTTAAAAGAGGAATTAACACGAATCCTTTACAAAGTCTTTCAAAAAAAATAGGGCAAGAAGGAACAGTTTCTAATTCAACATATGAGGGCAATATTATGTGGTACCAAAACCAGACAGACGTAACAGAAAAAAGAAAACCACAGATCAATATCCCTTATGAACATAAATCTAAAAATCCTTATCAAAATACTAGCAAAAGGCATTAGCAAGATACAGAAGGATTATACAATATGATGTTAGATTTATCCCAAAAATGCAAGGTTGGTTCAACAATAAAAATGAATAACTGCAATAACCATATTAATTAAGGACAAATACAACATAATCTTCACAGCGAAAGCATTTGGCCAATACAGCACCTTTTTGTGATTAAAAAAAATTCAACAAATTAGAAATAGTAAGATGGGGCGCGGTGGCTCACGTGTGTAATCCCAGCACTTTGGGAGGCTGACTGAGGCGGGCAGATCACCTGAGGTTGGGAGTTTGAGACCAACGTGACCAACATGGAGAAACCCTGTCTCTACTAAAAATACAAATTAGCCGGGTGTGGTGTCACATGCCTGTAATCCCAGCTACTCGGGAGGTTGAGGCAGGAGAATCGCTTGAAACCCGGAGGCAGAGGTTGCAGTGAGCCAAGATTGCACCATGGCACTCCAGCCTGGGCAACAAGAGTGAAACTCCATCTAAAAAAATAATAAATAAATAAAAAATAAAAAAAAAATAGTAGTGAACTTTTTCAACCTAAAAGAGTGCATCTAAGCCAAACCCACAGACAACATTGTGCTTAATAAGAAAGATTTGAACATTTTATTCTAAAGCAGAAACAAAAAAAAGATGTGTGCTTTTGTCACTTCCTTTCAACATTGTATTGAACATTTTAGCTAAGGCAATTAATAAAATAAATGAAGTGCATCCAGATTTGAAATAAAGAAATCAAGTTATCTCTATTTGCAGATTGCATGATATTATTCCTGGAAGTTCTAGGGAATATAAACACACACATTCTCAATATTACACCTAATAAAGGAATTCAGCAAGTTTGCAGGATATGAGATTAATATAAATTGTGTATTCATATACTATCAATGAAACATCCAAAAATGAAATTAAGAAAACAATTTCATTTAAAATATCAAAATAATAAAAATATTTGGGAATAAATTTAATAAAAGGAAAAGATTTATACACTGAAAAGTATAAACATCATTACAAATTTTAAAAAAAGAAATAGAAATACATTTGTGTTCATGGATTGGAAGACCTATTATTGTTAAGAAGTCAATACTCTCCAAATTGGTGTATGGATTTAATGCAATCTGAGTCAAAATCCCCAGTTGCCCATTTTGCACATATTGAAAGCATATGTGGAATTTGGGACTAAAGACAGCATTAAAATCATACAGAAATGGAAGTTAGGTGTTCTCTCTGGAGCAATTTTGAAAATGAAGAACAAAGCTGGAGGAATCACATTTTCCTATTTCAAAACTCACTACAGCCTAGTGGTGGCTCACGCCTGTAATTTCAACACTTTGGGAGGCTGAGGCAGGTGGATCACCTGAGGTTAGGAGTTTGAGACCAGCCTGGCCAACACGGTGAAATCTCATCTTACTAAAAATACAAAAAAATTAGCCGGGTGTGGTGGCAGATGCCTGTAATCCCAGCTACTCTGGAGGTTGAGGCAGGAGAATCGCTTGAACCCGGGAGGCAGAGGTTGCAGTGAGCCGAGATTGTGTCACTGCACTCCAGCCTGGGCAACAAAAAAGAAACTTTGTCTCAAACAAACAAACAAAAATCACTACTACAAAACTACAGAAGACAAGATGGTGTAATCTTGGCATAAAGATAGACACACACACACACACACGCACACACACATGTATAGGACATAATTGAAAGTTGAGAAATGAAACTATACACTGTTCTTGACACTCTTGTTGAAAATCAATTTCAGTAGGGAGAATAGTCTTTTCGCAAATGATATTGGGACAACTGGATATTCAGATGCAAAACAATTAATTTGGAACCATACTTCAGTCTATAATAATTAACTCCAAATGGTCCAAACAACAAAAAGCTAAAAATATAAAGCTCTTAGAAGATAAACTAGGTGTATATCTTTATAACTGGATTAGGCAGTGTTTTCTTAAATACAATACCAAAAACACAAGGAAACAAGGAAATAGATCACAATCAAAATTAAAATATTTTGTTTGTTGATGGGCAGACATTATAAGGAACATGAAAATACACCCCATCTAATGAGAAGCAGTATTTGAAAATCATATGTATTTGATAAGGGTCTAGTGTCTGAAATATACAAACATTTGTATTTCTTTTTTCATTTTTTGAGATGGAGTCTTGGTCTGTCGCCCAGGCTTGAGTGTAGTGGCTCTGTCTCGGCTCACTGCAACCTCCACCTCCCAGGTTCAAGCTATTCTCCTGCCTCAGCCTCCTGAGTAGCTGGGATTACAGGTGCACGTCACCACACCCTGCTAATGTTTGTATTTTTAGTAGAGATGGGTTTTCACCTGTCTCTTGGTCAGGCTGGTCTCGAACTCCTGACCTCATAATCCGCCCACCCTGGCCTCCCAAAGTGCTGGTGTTACAGGTGTGAGCCACCACACCCTGCCTTATAGTTCTATAATAAAAAGATAAATAATTAAAAATGGGCAAATCATTTTAACAGAAATTTCTTCAAAGTTTTTCAAATGGTTAATCATCACATGAAAAATTGCTCAACATCATTAGACATTAGCTAAATTGAAATTAAAACTTCGTTAGATACTACTTCACACCCATTGGGATGACTATAATAAAAAAGAGAGTAATAAGGGTTGTAGAATGTGGAGAAATGAGAACCTTTATGCATTATTAGTGGAAATACAAAATGGTATAGCTGCTTTGGAAACCAGTCTGCCAGTTTCTCGAAAGTTAAATATACTATATCATATGACCCAGCAATTCCATGCCTATGTATATGCTCAAGGGAAATGAAAACACGTGTCCACATAAGTACTTATACAAGAAGGTTCACAGAAGCATTATTCATAAAAGCCAAAAGGTGGAAAAAAAATTTCGATCAACTGATGAATGGATAAACTAAATGTGGTGTATCTGTGGAATGGTGTATTATGTAGCCATAAAGAGGAATAGAATACTGATTCCTCTTTATAGAGGTTTATAAAGCAACAGTATGAATGAAACTTGAAAACATTCTGCTAAGTGAAAGAAGCCAGACATAGAAGTCCACATCTTTTATGATGGATTAATATGAAAAGTCCAGAATATACAAATACATAGAGACAAAAAGGGAGGGACACAGGAGATTGACTGTCAATGGGCATGGAGTTTCTTTTTAGAGTGATGAAAATGTTTTGGAATTAAATATTGATGATTTTTCAACATTGCTCATATACAAGAACTACTGTATTGTACTCTTAAAAGCTGCAAATTGTATGCTATGCAAATTATATCTCAATTAAAAATAAATGATTGCAGCAAACCTGCGTTTATTTCAGCGGCAAAAGAAATGGAGACAAACAGAGCCCACAAATTCCCTTCACATGACTGAAAATAGTGGATTTTCTATATGCTTCTGTAGCGAACACGGTAGTATGTAATTTATTCAAAGTATTTTCAGCTACCTGAATGGGCAGAGTTGACAATAATTAGAGCCAGAATCAACTGGGGTTTGGGACTAAAGACGGCATTAAAGCAGATGGCAGATAGGAAGAAGAGATTTCTGCAGTACAGCCTTGGGAAAGATAAAGAAACTACATTCTAGCTTGCTAGAGAGTAGAAAGCTGAAATGTAGGTAAAAAGAAGCTAATGGAACTAAATCAGTGCATTCTGTTATACTCTGGCATAAAATTATTACAGGCTATATAATCCTGAATGTAAATTGGGAAGGGTGTTGGGAAATCCCAGTGAGGATTCATTGGGAGTTTTTCCTTAGCCAGGCCAAATCAAATAAGTCAGGGGTCTCTAGAGAAGATTCTTAAGTCAGGAGGAAGCTTTTATTTTATTTATTTTATCGTTTTATTTTTCAATAAAAAGTTCAGGTATTCTAGGGATGTTGACACTTCCAAGAGATTCCAATGAAAATAACTACTGATAGTCTCAAAATTCCATTTGGGAAAGGATATCCCAAGGTAATAGTAACTGGTGAAGCCTTTTCTACTTAGAAATGGGATAAGTGCTTTCTTTTTAATTTTAGCAACATCACAGTTTATACTGAGGGGAGAAAAAAGCTTGGAAATCATCCAAGTTCTCCATAAAAGGGAACCAGCTAAGCCACTGTCTCACAAATGGTGCCTCCTTTAAACATATTAAAATGGTAATAGGTTTCAATTTCAATATATGTAAAGCTCTAAACCTTGAAATGAATTAACAAAACAGAAAATTATATGTCAACTAATTACATTGTAAATATTTAAAAATACTATATGTATGTGTATTAAGAAAACAAAGAGGATTTTGGAAAGAAGGGACAAACATACTTGCCAGATTCTCTGTCAGTTATTTTTATTTAGTCCTTGGAAGACTGTGAAGGTAGTAATATCCCAATTTTATGGACAAAAAATTAATATAAAGAACATTTTAATATAATTTGTTCTGGGACATTCACCTGATAAAAGGTGGAGACAAGATTCAAACAAAGGCCCTTTGACTCTTGAGTTTATTGATCCACAACCCAGTGAAATATAATTTAATAATGTTGCCATTTTTTTCTTGGTTTAACAATTTACTGAAGTCTGAATGTGGTGAGATATCAATAGGAAATGTTTCTGTTTTTTTCTAACTACTGCCGTCATGTTAAATCTCTCTTTTCCATCTCTTAATGATGGCAGTTCTGATAGGTGTTTGTCATTTGCTATCATTAAAAAGTCCAGTCTGGCCGGGAGCTGCGGCTCACGCCTATAATCCCAGCACTTTGGAAGGCCAAGGTGGGTGGATCACGAGTTCAGGAAATCAACACCGTCCTGGCTAACGCGGTGAAACCGCATCTCTACTAAAAATAGAAAAAAATTAGCCAGGCATGGTGGCACGCGCCTGTAGTTCCAGCTACTGGTGAGGCTGAGGCTGGAGAATCGCTTGAACCCGGGAGGCAGAGGTTGCAGTGAACTGAGATCGTGCCACTGCAGTCCAGCCTGGCCAACAGAGACTCCGTCTCAAAAAAAAAAAAAAAAAAAAAAACAGTCTAACCTAATTTCATCTCATTTTAAACCCTGGCTTGATGCCCTTCTAAAATATTTATTATTTCTCCTTTCTCTTATATCTACCAAACTTCAACCCACAGAATTTGCAGCCCAAGGGAGAGTTCGTGACTGGCATGTAGGACGTTTTCTCCATTCTTCTGTCTTCTGATTCCAGTTCCTGTGATTTAAGCTTGGGAGGAGGGAGTATGAGAGAGGAAAGAAATAACCTTCTGTAACCAGCATCTTATTGGTGGTCCTATTTGACTCTTTCAGCTTCTTTTTCAAATAATGCAGATATCCAAATGTTGGTTCTGTCATGGAGTGCATGTGTGGGTTATCCATGGGACCATAGAGACATCGCTACTGTTAAGATCTAAGGTGTCCTGGTTAGGAGATCTGCCCCAGCTTCATCTCCTGAAGCTCACCCATCTTCTCCCCGTCTCCTCAGATTCTTCCCCAGGAGTCCATCTAATTGGCCCCATTAGCTGTATTCCTTTGCCCTGCGTGCCAGCCTTCTGGTATACCAGCAAGCTAGCTGAAGTCAGGCTGCTTAACAGGCATTCATTTGGTCTGCTCAGTGGAAACTCAGGCCTGCTTGCCATGGCAAACACTGTGAGCCCAGGCATCCCTGGAGCCACACTTCCTTATTCTGCTGCCTCTCTCATATTCCTTTTGTGTTTCTGTTCAAATAGGTTGAGAGAAAAATTAGCAGATCCACTGCATAAGCACTTACTCCAGTAAAAACTAAGAATTCATTCTGCCTTTTCTGCAGCACTAATCTAATCTCTATGAATTGTTCTCTTGGACATCATCTCGCCTTTCTTGGCGTGGTTGAAAGAAGCATCCACTCTCCTTATGGCAGGGAGGGAAATGGACACACCAACTCTCCCAGGCTAATGAGTCACGTCTCTGACCTTTCCACACTTCTTCCCTGCTACCTCCTCCCTCCCTAGTCTTAACTCATAGTCAGACTTGAGTGGTGGTGGTAGCTCAGTTATACTGACATTGTGGAACAACGCCCCCTACCCCCACCACCCCACCATCACTCACTATAAAGCCTGGAGAAAATTTCTGTCCTCTAAAAATTCAGATCTCATTTTTGAGTGTAGAGTACTTTACTCTTGTGTGTCTTAGCTTTGTATCCTGGTCCAAGATAATAGAACCCCTTCAGCATCCAATTACACTTGTTAGGTCACCAAAGTGCAAAGTAATGCTTAGAAAAGATGGCACAGGTCCAGTTATATGATACATTAGCACTTTGGAGGGTTTCTTGCCATTCCCTGATGCCTAAAACGTATTAAGAAAAATAGAAGATAATACAGTAATATAACATTGAAAATTATATATCTAAAATCAAAGGGGGGAAACTAAGAGAAACATAAAATTTGCTATAGTTTAAGAAGTTAAGTGAGAGTATGAATACAGAACAATAAATACTGTCTTTGCTTTTGTACCCAAATTAGCAGGAAGTGAGAGACAGGACTAGCTGGATTTCCTAGGCCAACTAAGAATCCCTAAGCCTATCTGGGAAGGTGACCGCATCCACCTTTAAACATGGGACTTGCAACTTTGCTCACACCCGACCAATCAGGTAGTAAAGAGAGCTCACTAAAATGCTAATTAGGCAAAAACAGGAGGTAAAGAAATAGCCAATCATCTATCGCCTGAGAGCACAGGAGGAGGGACAATGATTGGGACATTAACCCAGGCATTCGAGCAGGGAGTGGCTACCCACTTTGGGTCCCCTCCTGTTGTATGGGAGCTCTGTTTTCACTCTATTAAATCTTGCAACTGCACACTCTTCTGGTCCGTGTTTGTTACGGCTCGAGCTGAGCTTTTGCTCTCCATCCACCACGCTGTTTGCCACCGTCGGAGACCCGCTGCTGACTTCTATCCCTCCGGATCCGGCAGGGTGTCCACTGTGCTCCTGATCCAGCAAGGTGTCCATTGCCGCTCCGGATCGGGCTAAAGGCTTGCCATTGTTCCTGCACGGCTAAGTGCCCGGGTTTGTCCTAATTGAGCTGAACACTAGTCTCTGGGTTCCACGGTTCTCTTCCCTGACCCACAGCTTCTAATAGAGTTATAACACTCACTGCATGGCCCAAGATTCCATTCCTTGGAATCTGTGAGGCCAAGAACCCCAGGTCAGAGAGCAAGAGGCTTGCCACCATCTTGGAAGCAGCCCGCCACCATCTTGGGAGCTCTAAGAGCAAGGACCCCTGTAACAGAAGGGCTCTGATCTCCAGGTTGCCTAATATCAACAGGCTTTGGCATCAGTTGTAAAAGTTAAGCTAAAATCCTTCACTTCTAGGGATTAAGAAACTTCAAATATCTGTTCGCTAACCCTGTTTATAGCTCTTAGTGTTATTTAGAATTACCATACTTTGGGGCAAACTCTCTTTCTAGGCAGATTTAATTCACTGAGTCCCCTTTGGAATACACCAGCTAACTGGTCCATTCACCAACCTTAAGCATGTCAGCAATTTCCTGCTTCTTTAGTTTTTCTCATGCTACCCCTACCCAAGAAGCTGTCCCTTCATTAGCTCACAAAATCCCACCCATTGCTGGAAAGCCAGATCAAAATCAACCTTCTGTATCCTGCTGGGGGAAATTCTCTATTCTGCATTCCTCTCTGGAAAATGTATTGCCTTGAGTTGTTACTGAGTGTTTTTCTAGAATGTCTGTGTATCCCACTGGGTATCTGATGATGTGTTCTCTAAAGTGGCCATATTTATTCTTATTGTTGTTTGTTTGGCAGAGGAGGGAGGAGTTCAAAAGTTCTCACCTTGAGGATTGTATAAAAAATTGACAAAAGCATGTGCTGGATCATCTGAATGACCAACAAATAACAGACTAAACACCCACTGTTTCATTGTCCAAGCAAGCATACATGTGAATTTGTAATCACATTGGCACCAGGAGTCCTCCAAGAATGTCAAAATAAAAATTAACTTAATGTACAAATAACAGGTTTGTTCCAAGTGAAAGACAAATGATTTAATGGATGCTTTGGAAAGGGTAGTTTTTATATAGAAAAAATAATGAGAACATGAGTGGTTTTATGGCTCAATGATATGGCAGAAATGATTCAAAAGATTTTACACAGTGGCCTTCAGCATGACATTCACATTGAAAACATAAAATGAGTTTTAATAAAGTAACACCATCCATCTCACTAAATTAGTATTGTTGATGAAATGTTACTGGTTTTGGTAGTTTTCTTTGGATTTAATTGGCAAATTTGATTTGGTTTTATAGTTTTATAAGTGCAATAAACTTCAGGTATGTGTACATAATTTTGGGTTTGCACATATTTAAGTACCCTTTGTATTATGCTGTAACATAGGATTGAATATCAGTGCTGAGGAGTTTGACAATTATTTTAAAAAGGGATGTGCAATGCTATTTAGTTTTGAAAAACTGTGGCTCAGCCTTGAATGTTGGTCATTTGTTCATAGAAACACATCCTTTTTTCAACATTGGTGTCAGTTCTTAGAGATCAGAGATTATATCTATTTTCCATATCTCTCAAAGCAGCTAATTGAGTGTCTTACACATACCATAGCTTAATAAAATGTGTGGATGATTCCAATTGTTCTGATGTACTCTTTCTGAAAGCTAAAACTCTCAGAACCCCTGTTTTTTATATGTAACAACATGAGACTGATCCATTAATATCTGGGTTTTAAGTTTTCTGTCTACTTCATTCTAAACAGTTTTTAGGAAAAGCAGATTACATACATGCTAAGGATAAATCTGATTTTGAGAACTATTTTATGCAAAGTTAAAGACCTATCTAGTGATTGTACCTTGTTGGAAGGAAGCATGGGTCCACACGTTCTGTGTTTCAAAGGGGGCGTTAAGTTATGAGGCTCCATGCTACTGACAATGAGATATGGCTACATAACTGTAGTTTCTCTTGTGTCTTTTTCTTTGTTGAAGGGAATGAGGCATTCTTTTTTTCCTGGAGACAGGCAAAAACGGAAAGTGGTTGTATTTTCTTTTCTCCTTGTAAGTTTCCCAAAAGAGCCAATTGTCAGATCAATAGAGAAAGCAAATATACTCTTATAACTTGTAAGTGTAGTTAGGAAGATAAAATTAATCTCAGCCAAGAACAATATGATTATGTAAAACTTAGACACAGAACCAGAAACTTCAGCAAAAGACTTGGGAGATACAGACTCACCAACATCTCAGCAGTTACCATACTCTGACGTATGGGCTGTTTTTGAAATATGTATATTCTTTACCATATTACTCAAAATTCCTGATTTAATTATCAAAAATGCCCAAGCTGGTTAATCCAGATGGTGGTTTTCCTTTCATTTGGACTTAATTCTTTTTCTTTTAATTTTTTATTTCCATAGGTTTTTGGGAAACAGGCAGTATTTGGTTACATGAGTAAGTTCTTTCGTGGTGGTTTGTGAGACTTTGGTGCACCCATCACCGGAGCAGTGTACACTGAACCCAGTTTGTAGTCTTTTATTCCTCATCATTTGGATTTTAATATCAGAGAGCTCTGAGTTAGAATCACAGGTCGGTGAACTATGTTACCTTCGGCAAATTCCTAAACCTTTCTTAAGATCAGTTTCTTCTGGGCTTGGTGGCTCACGCCTGTAATCCCAGCACTTTGAGAGGCCAAGGTGGGTGGATCACGAGGTCAAGAGATCGAGACCACCCTGGCTAACGCGGTGAAACCCAGTCTCTTTTGTACGAAAAATAAAAAAAAATAGCTGGGCGTGCTGGCACGTGCTGGTAGTCCTAGCTACTCAGGAGGCTGAAGCAGAAGAATCGCTTGAACCCGGGAGGTGAAGGTTGCAGTGAGCTGAGATCGTGCCACTGCACTCCAGCCTCGGCAACAGAGCAAGACTCCATCTCAAAAAAAAAAAAAAAAAAATCAATTTCTCCATCTGTAAGACAAAGGCATTGATTTTCACATATATTATATGGATTGTAAGTTCTATATGTGAAGAACTTAGCTTTAGATTAGTAACCCAAGAAATGGAAGCTTTTGCAATTGGGAGGAATAGAGACTCACTGCTCCTTGAGTTCTAAGAGTGGTACTCAATTCTGGTGAATCATTAAAATTATCATGTGAAGTTGGAAACACAAACGACAGTAGGCTCCCTCCTCATACAGAGGATCTGAGGTAGTGCTCAGGAGTATGTATTTTGAAAAAGCCATTCATCATGTTGAAGATTCACTGTCCTTGCTGGTAGGGCCAATGTGCTGCCTATATTTGGGAGCCTTAATCCCTAGAAAAGGATCTGGGATAAAGAAAGTGCTCAGTGAAAGTGTGTTAAATAAATTTTAAACAAATCTCCTGTATTACCTAATGAGCAGTGGCGTTGATTCTGGTGTTATTCAAACTGACCATTCAGAAGATGGATTATTGCAGTAATTATGGCTGGTCCAATTAGAGAAAAGCAACATTTTAAAGCAGTTTAAACTAAAATAGATTTGGCCATACTATATAGCATGACACAGAGTAAACTTCTGTTCTTATAAAAGCCACAATTTAGAGTATGTCTTTTGTTAGATACTTAAAACAGACCTATTACGAGGTGTTTCACGATTGTCATTTACATTTGTGCAGGGCAAGGATTGTTACGACGTTTTTGCTATTCCATTGCAGAAAGCATTTCATGTAAAACCTGGGGTTGATGACATGAGGTAATGTTCTTATCTCCCCCTTCCATTTCTTCTTCCCACATTGCATGGTGTGCAAGCTTTGAATAATGAATAGTAACTTGTAGTAGCAATACTCTAAAGCATTTGTAAACTGATGTTGAAAATGGCTGGGCTTAACAATTCAAGGGTTTCCAGAGTACCTGAGAACTGCAGCATAGATATTTAAATCCTCTATCTAGTAGCTGATTTTATCCTCTATGGAAATTTTAGATATTTCAGCCAAAATTCTGTCCTTGTAGGGGAGTGAGAAATTTAAGAATAAATAATCAAGTGTTAAAAAGAGTAGAAAAATAAAAGAAAGTAGAAATTAATATTTATGTGCTCTCTAGAGGAGAATTTTTAGCTTTCAAGCAATGAAAGAACTCACACAGATTTGACTATAAAATATAAGCAAATAAATCTAAATTAAAAGCCAAAAAGCAAACTGGGGAAAATATTCACAGAATATATTGCAAAAAGGGTGAATATTTTAGATTTATAAAGATTATACAAACTGCTGTGAGACCTTCTATAATTAAACAAGCAAATGATAGTCTCAATTCATAAAAGAAGAAAATTCGACAGGTTAATATGTATTATATCAAAAAATAAAACTACAAATTAAATATGAGATTCAATTTTCTTATATGAAATTAACAAAACATAAAATTAAAAAAATGGTAAGACCCTCTGAAGGAGGGAAATGGACATATATAGTGCTTGTGAGAGGATTAATTTATACAAGTGTTACCTAGAAAAAAGTTTGTCAATGTTTATCAAGAAATGTAAAAAAGATCAGACCTACTGACCTAATAGTCCCACTTGTGAAAGTGATCGTAGTGAAAGAAGGAGGAGGAGAAGGAGGGAGAAAGAAAAATAAAGACAAAAACAAGAAATCAAACTCATAGATTTAAGAGAATATATATTAATTGCAATACAACTTATTGTATGAATATTTGAAAACAAGTTAAAAGTCCAAAAATGAGGAATGTTAGGTTAATTTTGATTCATTGATCCAATGAAATATTATGTGGCTGTTAAAAATGCAATAACTTATAATAACATAAACCATTACACTCTTATAGGAAACACAATACAAACTTGTATACAGAATGATTATACTTATGATTAAATTTGTCTACCCCCAAAAAGTGCAAAAGAAAGGCAAAAATCTTTGTATAGAAGAGTTACACAAATATGTTATCTCATGAGTTGGTTTTCAGTTGAGTGATTTTTTGCCAGATTTTTTCTAGTATCTCCTTTGATGTATTATTTGCATTGCATCTAATTACCATGTATAATGGAAAAATAACTTTTTTGAAGGACTGCCCACTAGCCCTTGCTATCCCTGTAGTCGGAATCCATCCTTCTACTTTCATAGGTTTGAGAGATACCAGATGGACACTTAGTCTTTTCATGGAAAGTACTGTAGAGATGCAAAGATCCTTAGAAGAACTTCCAGCTCATCTTCATTGAAAAATAAAAAGATACATTATTGGGTTGAGAACAAATGATTATAGTGACATTGGCTAGAAAATATAGGAGAATATAGAAATTAATATTTAGTTCTCTGGAATAAATTCTCTAGGTTTTCAAGCAACAGAAAGTTTTAAAAGAATTGGCTTAAAATATTTGAAAACCTGTAGGTAGGCAGATATAACCAAAATTAAAAGATAACACATAGAAAATATTACAGAGTGAATGTGAGTCTCCCTATAGTTGGTTTTTCCTAATATTATTTCGCTTACTTGCTTTTGGGTAGAATTCCTCTGGGAGGGATTGGGATGGAGCCTGAGTATAGTTTACCTTCTCAGAGAACATTCAGACACCTTACCTATTGCCCTTTTATGTAAGTTCCCAACATCTCTGCCCAGGTTTTGAATGAAGTTGGCTGTTTTTTTCTCGAAGCCAAGCCTCCAGATTGCTCCTGGATAGAACATTGTATGATTATGATAATATGCATATACACTACTATTATATTAATATTAATGTAATATTAATGTTACATATATAAAAAATGGAATTCAGTTTATGTAGGACTTGGAAAACACCTTTGAGAATGGTCTTTTTGTTGGCAAGCCTGTAATTTTCTTTGGCCTTAGATTTTTAGGACAGTATAATTATGGACCAACAAAAGAATTGAAAAACATAGAGGTTAAATTTATTTATTTTTGATCTTTTTTATTTCAAATAGTTTTAATGATGCAAGTGGTTTTTGGTTACATGGATAAATTGTATAGTGGGGATGTCTGGGATTTTAGTACACCCATCACCCAAATAGTGTACGTTGTATCCAATAGATAGTTTTTCATCTTTCACCCCACTTCCAACCTCCTACCTTCTGAGTCTCCAGTGTCCATTATACCACTCTATGCCTTCGTGTACCCATGGCTTAGCTCGCACTTATAAATGAGAACATGTGGTATTTGGGTTTTTTTGATTATTATTAATTATTATTTTGAGACAGAGTCTCACTCTGTTGCCCATGCTGGAGTGCAGTGGTGCAATCTCAGCTCACTGCAACCTCTGCCTCCTGGGTTTAAGCAATTCTCTTGCCTCAGCCTCCCAAGTAGCTGGGAGTGCAGGTGCTCACCACCACGCCCGGCTAATTTTTGTATTTTTAGTAGAGATGGGGTTTCGCCATGTTGGCCAGGCTGGTCTCGAACTCCTGACCTCAGGGAATCTGCCCACCTCGGCTTCCCAAAGTGCTAGCATTACAGGTGTGAGCCACCACAATTCCAGGGTTACTTTGCTTAGGATAGTGGCCTCCCGTTCCATCCAAGTTGCTGCAAAGACATTATTTGATTCTTTTTTATGGCTGAGTTGTATTCCGTGGTATACATGCACCACATTTCCTTTATACATTCATTGTCTGATGGGCATTTATGTGGATTCCACATCTTTGCAATTGTGAAATGTGCTATGATAAACATGTGCAGGTGTCTTTTTATATAGTGACTTATTTTCTTTTGTGTAGATACCCAGTAGTGAGACTGCTGGATCAAACAATACTTTTAGTTACTTTTATGCTACTTTTAGTTCTTTGAGAAATCTCCATACTGTTTTCCATAAAGACTGTACTAGTTTACATTTCCACTAGCAGAGTATAAGCATTCCTTTTTCACCACATCCATGCCAACATCTATTGTTTTTTCACTTTTTAATAATGGCCATTCTGGCTGGGGTAAGGTGGTATCTCATTATGGTTTTAATTTACATTTCTCTGATGATTAGTAATGTTGAACTTTTTTTCATATGTTTGTTGGTCATTTGTGTATCTTCTTTTGAGAAATACCTATTCATATTATTTTATTTCTTGCTGATTTGAGTTCCTTGTAGACCTGGATGTTAGGTTTTTGTTGAATTGAATGCACAATTTTACAGTATTTTCTCCCATTCTGTAGGTTGTCTGTTTACTCTGATGATTAGTTCCTCTTCTGTGCAGAAGCTTTTTAGTTTAGGTGCCATTTATTTATGTTAGTTTTTGTTGTATTTGCTTATGGGGTCTTAGTCATAAATTCTTTGCCTAGGCCAATGACCAGACGAGTTTTTCCTAGGTTTTCTTCTAGGATTTTTATGGTTTTAGGTCTCAGATTTAAGTCTTTAACCTATCTTGAGTTAATTTTTGTATACGGTGAGAGGTAGGGATCCAGTTTCATTCTTTTATATGTGGCTATTCAATTTTCTCAGCACCATTTATTGAATGGGATGTCCTTTCCCCAATTGATGTTTTTGTATGCTTTGTCAAAGATCAGTTGGTTATATTTAGCTTTATTTCTGGGTTCTCTAGTCTGTTTCATTGGTCTATATATTTACTTCTATGCCAGTACCATGATGTTTTGGTTACTATAGCATCACAGTATAATTTGAAGTCAAGTAATGTGATGCCTCCAGATTTATTCTTTTTGCTTAGCATTTCTTTGGCTATTCAGGCTTTCTTTTGGTTTCATATAAATGTTTGGATTTTTTTCCTAATTCTGTGAATACTTAAGTTGGCATTTTGATGGGAATTGCATTGAATCTGTAGATTGCTTTGGTCATTTTCCCAATATTGATTCCTCCAATTCATGAACATGGGATGTGTTTCCATTTGTTTGTGTCATCTATGATTTCCTTCAATAGTAGTGTTTTGTAGTTTAACTTGTAGAGATCTTTCACCTCCTTGGTTAAGTATGTCCCCAGGTATTTTACTTTATTTTATTTTTTAGCTATTCTAAAAGGAATTAAGTTCTTGATTTGATTCTCAGCTTTGTCATTGTTGCTGTATGTAAGTGCTACTGATTTGTGTACATTGATTTTGTAACCTGAGACTTTGCTGAATTCATTTATCAGATCTAGGAGTCTTTTGTAGGCTTAGGGTTTTCTAGGTATACAATCATATCATCAGCATACATAGAGAGTTTGACTTCCTCTTTTTTCCAAACTGGATGCCCTTTATTTCTTTCTCTTGCCTGATTACTCTGGCTAGGACTTCCAAGGTTATATTTAGTTTAACAATATTATTTTGCAGATTGAGAAATCGAAAAGTTAGATAAATGAATGATGCACACAAACACTGGAACAGAAAGACATAGCTATACCTAGAAGCTGAATCTCTGACCTCCCAGATGTATGCTTTTTAATTTGGTTATTTTTTATTCTTATGAAGAAAAAAAATAAAATTGATTGCATTTCTTTTAACATTTCCCCTACCCAAATTGGTATCTGCTGCAGTAGATACCTGAGCCAGTAGTTGCTAATGTTCCATACAAGAGCACGTTTTGGAAGAGAGATTAACAAATATTTGACAATGATCAACCTGTATCTTTTGGAATATGCACAAAAATAGCTAACAAAGATTAAGAGTTAATGATTATGCCTTTATCGTTCATTTATTGTGCCTATATTTTTGAGTGCCATGTGCTGAATAAATGTTTCTTAGACAATACAGGATTAATGTGAACATAATGCTGGCACTAATCCTGACTTCTGTGTAAGTGGTTTTGTTTTCAGTAATATATTCAAACAATATTCCTCACAATTTGGCATATATAACCCTGGTGTTGTGTAAGATAGTTTCAGGTAGCACTTTTTAATTTTTATAGTAATGTATTTACTTTATTATGTATGACATTATAACTAGCATATTGAGCCTTATTTCATGGGTAGTGTTGCCTAGGATATACAGTAATATTTTAAATAATTTACATTACAAATAGACATGATGAAAATTGGAAAGTGATATGAGAATGACTTCAGTTTTGGAAACAATAATTTAAGAAGTTCCTGCACTGCAGGAATAATAATTTGCAGAGGGTACAGAAATATTTTGGAAGATATCTGCTTGCAGGTTTAGAATTTAATTCTAGGCCAGGATGAAGCAACACATTCATTAAATAGTCTTTGAAGCATTGCTCATCTTAATGGCTAAAGAAATGTAAACCCTGACTCAGTCCTCAACCATTGAGGAGGTGGGCAAAGCCAAAAATGTCCGTCATATTGTGTTGATGGGACTTGCCATAGCAACAGAGCTAAATTTTTTCCTAATTTACTCATTAGAAATTACACTTTGTTTTTTGGTTTGTGTTCTGGACGTTCTATGTGTGCAATTAAAATACGCAAAGGAACTACAATGTAATAGTATTCTCGTTCTTGTTACTTTACTCTCAAACATCTCTAACTGTTTTAAAATTGTTATCTCATTAATCTTCCCAGAACTCTTCCAAAAGTAGATGTATGTATGTGGCACTGGTATTCTGCAAAGAGACCTGGAAGGACTCATGAGCTGTCTTTCAAGGGATTCATGAGTATAGATGAGAAAGGCAATCTTGTAATTGAACCCACATGTTCAGACCAATGTCTGTTGATGCTGAATTCACACAGAAGTCAGGGTACAGGGATTGGTTAAGTCAACGTGTCAAAGAAGCAGCCACATATCCTGAGATTCTGATAGTTCACATTCTCATGGACACAAGGGAAAACTTTAGAGTCGTTTAGGGGTATACTTTGACCCTAATGACTAAAAAATCTTAATGATAATTATACAGTGACTTCTAGAATAAAGAGTGCCATGGTTGTTGACATTACTAAGTAAACATAAAATAGATTATTTATTTATTTATTTATTGAGATGGAGTGTCACTCTGTCGCCCAGGCTGGAGTGCAGTGGTGCGTTCTCAGCGCTCTACCTCCTGGGTTCACACCATTCTCCTGCCTCAGCCTCCTGAGTAGCTGGGACTACAGGCACCTGCCACCATGCCTGGCTAATTTTTTTGTGTTTTTAGTAGAGACAAGGTTTCATCATGTTAGCTAGGATGGTCTCGATCTCCTGACCTCGTGATCTGCCCGCCTTGGTTTCCCAAAGTGCTGGGATTACAGGCGTGAGCCACCATGCCCGGCCATAGATTCTTAAGCATTGAGATGGGAGGGAGTTTTGGTAGGCACTATGATTGAAAGTTTTTTTTTTTATTTGATTTCCAAGCTGTCACAAATATGTATAGATGGTGAAGGGGGTGTATAGAACTCTAAGGTAGTTAATATTTCATAGCAATGAGGTTGTCCTTTCAGGAATATTTATTGAGAACGTTCTTTTGCTTTATGATCAATCATGCTGCTTTTATTGTGGCTTTTATCAAGACACTGTTCTGGAATAAATACTGAGTATGGAATACATTCTAAGGCAGTCAGTTTGGTACCTTGTTTGGGAGATTCATTTATTAGTCTATTTAAGTGTTTACCTAAAGATTATGTTGCCTCACATTCATTTGTAGATATTTAAAGAAATTTCAGGTGAACAGCCTGAATTTAGCTCGTGAACTAAAATTTTCCATTTCTTTTAACTGCATTGTAATCACTACTTTTATTTGTGAATAGTTTTAATACAATTCATAACTGCTTGCTTTCTTTTAATCTTTGGCACTCACTTTCTTGGGAGATTAATTCCATACTTCATGAAATAAAATAACTGTTAAATTAAAATTTAGATGTCTTGGCCAGGCGTGGTGGCTCATGCCTGTAATCCCAGCACTTTGGGAGGCCAAGGTGAGTCAATCACTTGAAGTCAGGAGTTCGAGACTAGCCTGACCAACACTGAAACCCTATCTCTACTAAAAATACAAAAATCAGCTGGGCATGGTGGCACGTGCCTGTAGTCCCAGCTACTAAGGAGGCTGAGGCAGGAAAATCACTTGAACCCAGGTGGTGGAGGTTGTAGTGAGCTGAGATCATGTGACTGCACTCCAGTCTGGGCAACAGAGCAAGACTCTGTCTCAAAAAAAAAAAAAAATCAGATGTCTTAATACTTAACAGGGAGGATTTTTATCTCAGGACCACCACAGTCAAATATATACATTTTTTTCTTCTGGAGAGCCAGAGAACTTTGAATTGTTTTTGAACTCAGAGCTACACAGTCTAAGGTCCACCATTGATTGCAACTTCCTATCATAGCTGACCCGTTACAACCGCACGTATGTTCATCCCAGTTCAATGCAGTTCCCACATACTCATTGAGATCTGTCATAAAGAAGTTGCCTTGCTAGATTATTTTATAGGGGTACAATATGGAAAATACCATCTAAACTTGAAAGATACAGTCCTTCCTTCAAGAAGTTTACAGTCTATCAGACCAGACATTCAGTTATTCATTAATGCATTCATTAATTTTTTTAAAAATTGTGTATCAGCCATGTGTCTGTGCTAAGTTTGTTTTTGCTTTTGTCAAGCATAATTTTTCTTTCTCCCTGGACATAAGCCTCAGGAAAATAAGATATGGATACCAATTACTAAAGTACAGGGTCTGACTACATAAATGCTGTGGAATTGGCTGAATGAATTATAACATTACAGAGAAGAGAAATATGATTTCAAACTTGGGAAGGAAGAAAAAAAAATCCATGAAGTTGGTGGCATTTGAGTTAAGTCTTTAACCCATGAATAGAAAATACTATTAAAAACAAAGGTAGGAGTAGGAGGGAGACACCAGGCTTTGGAGAATGGGGAGAGTAAGATCAGGCTGTAGGAAGTATGATCAGGTATAGAGGAAAGGAGGGTTAGTTTATTAAAGCTTTCATTGTCATCCTAGAGAACTTGACCTTTATTCTATAGGAAACTACTAAATGGCAATATCAGTGTTTCTATCCCAGAGACTTTAAACAGATTTTTCCCCAACCCCCTTTCTCACTTTTGATCCTCTTTTCTCCTTCACCTGCCATAAGTTCATTTACATTAAAATGCAGTTGAGAACTATGAGATGCCTGCATTTTTATTCCATGAGGAGGACACATTGGCACAGGTGTTCTTCGGAGAGCTGCACACAGCTAAGTGTGTTGCAGAGGTGATATGATTAAAGTATTAACTACTGTGGTATCCAACCATTCTGCCCTTCGCTGTCAAAAGCAATTAATGTGGATTACATATATTTGAAAGAAGAATTTATTTCATTTCAAACTTTGGAGAACCTCCAGAGGGGATTAGGTAGGAAAATGAATGGTCTCATTTTCATAAATTAAGGAAATCTGAATAATATTTTGTTTTTGGAAAAGCTTGCTCAGACTCTTCCCAATACATTGGTGCCATATGGCTTATCAGCTAAACATGACCAGGAAGTGAGAATTCCATATGAGACAGTAGTCATAGGAGCAAAAGACCCCATTGTCCTGTTTCATGTGCTTTGACGCAAAACAAAAAACAAAACAACTAATTTTTAGATATGGCTGTCTGGTGGATAGAAAAGAATATACTCTCTAGGGGTCCAGGGATATACATAAACCTTAGACTACCCTTGCTAGAGACATGCACTAAAGATAAAATGATAGGAACAGATTCAACTTACAAATTTAGAGATTTGGGTGGGACAAATAAAGGCTTTTCCTCAGGTCACTCTCTTCTCTTTGAAGGCTGATATGGTTTGGCTGTGTCCCCACCCAAATCTCATCTTGAATTGTAACTCCCACAATTCCCAAATGTCATGGGAGGAAGCCAGTGAGAGGTGACTGAATTATTGGGGTGGGTCTTTCCTATGCTGTTCTCATGGTAGTGAATGAGTCTCACAAGATCTGATGGTTTTTGAAATGGGAGTTTCCCTGCAGAAGCTCTCTCTTTGCCTGCTGCCATCCATGTAAGATGTGACTTGCTCCTCCTTGCCCTCTGCCATGATTGTGAGGCCTCCAGCCATGTGAAACTATAAGGCCAGTAAACCTCCTTTTGTAAATTGCCCAGTCTTGGGTATGTCTTTATCAGCAGTGTGAAAACGGACTAATACTGTAAATTGGTACCAGTAGAGTGGGGCATTGCTGAAAATATACCCAAAAATGTGGAAGTGACTGACTTTGGAACTGGGTAACAGGCAGAGGTTGGAAGAATTTAGAGGGCTCAGAAGAAGACAGGAAAGTGTGGGAAAGTTTGGAACTTCCTAGAAACTTATTGAATGGCTTTGTCAAAAATGCTGATAGTGATATGAACAACAAAGTCCAGGCTGAGGTGGTCTCAGATGGAGATGAGAAACTTTTTGGGAACTGAAGCAATGGTGACTCTTTTTTTATTTTAGCAAACAGACTGGTGGCATTTTCCCCTGCCCCAGAGATTTGTGAAACTTTTAACTTGAGAGAGATGATTTAGATATCTGGTGGAAGAAATTTCTAAGCAGCAAAACATTCAAGAGGTTACTTCGGTGCTGTTAAAGGCATTCAGTGTTAAAAGGGAAACAGCACAAAAGTTTGGAAAATTTGCAGATTGACAATGCAATAGAAAAGAAAATTCAAGCCAGCTGAAGAAATTACCACAAGTAATGAGAATCTGAGGAGCCAAATGTTAATCCCCAAGACATGGGGAAAGTGTCTCCAGGGCATGTCAAAGGTTTTCATGGCAGTCCCTCCCATCACAGGCCCAGAGACGTGGGAGGAAAACCGTGATTTCATGGCCGGGCCCAGGTTCCCCATGCTGTGTGCAGTCTAGGGACTTGGTGCCCTGTGTCCCAGCTGTTCCAGCCATGACTAAAAGGGGCCAAGGTACAGCTCAGGCCATGGCTTCAGAGGATGCAAGCCCCAAGCCTTGGCAGCTTCCACATGGTGTTGAGCCTGCAGGTGCACAGAAAACAAATAATTGAGGTTTGGGAGCCTCTGCCTATATTTCAGTGGATGTATGGAAATGCCTCAATGTCCAAGCAGAAGTTTGCTGCAAAGGCAGGGCCCTCATGGAGAATCTCTGCTAGGGCAGTGTGGAAGGGAAATGTGGGTTTGGAGCTCCCACACAGAGTCCCTCCTGGGGCACTGCCTAGTGGAGCTGTGAGAAGAAGACCACTGTCCTCCAGACCCCAGAATGATAGATCCACCAACAGCTTGCATCATGTGACTGGAAAAGCTGCAGACAACACCAGCCCATCAAAGCAGCTGGGAGGGAGGCTGTACCCTGCAAAGCCACAGAGGCAGAGCTGCTCAAGACCATGGGAACCCACCTCTTGCATCAGTGTGACCTGGAGGCAAGACATGGAGTCAAAAGAGGTCATTCTCACTGGAGCTTTAAGATTTGACTGCCCTGCTGGATTTCAGACTTGCATGGGGCCTGCAGCCCCTGTATTTTGGCCAGTTTCTCCCATTTGGAATGGCTGTATTTCCCCAATGCCTGTACCCCCATTGTAACTAGGAAGTAATTAACTTGCTTTTGATTTTACAGGCTCATAGGCAGAAGGGACTTGCCTTGTCTCAGATGAGATGTTGGACTGTGCACTTTTGAGTTAATGCTGAGATGAGTTAAGACTTTAGGGGACTGTTGGGAAGGCATGATTGGTTTTGAAATGTAAGGACATGAAATTTGGGAGGGGCCGGGGCAGAATGATATGGTTTGGCTGTGTCCCCACCCAAATCTCATCTTGAGTTTTAACTCCCACAATTCCCACATGTGGGAGAAATTCTATGGGAAGTGATTGAATTATGGAAGTGGATCCTTCATGCACTGTTGTGTGATAATGAATGAGTCTCACAAGATCTGATAGTTTTATAAGGGGGAGTTCGTCTAATAACTCTCTATTTTGGTCCCCAAATCACTAAATTCCTGTAAAACTCACCCACAACATTTCTCTCCACTGTGGGGATGTCATCCAGGATTTTAGTATGTGTGTCAATGACTCAATTCACACCCTTGCCTTTCTCAGTTCCTTGACTTTATTCCACTTATGTCACCAATTTCCACGGGTCGACCCTGAACCTTTATATCACCTCTAATTGTCCTACCTCTTAAATCCACAATGCCAACATTTAACGACTTTTTGACCATACAGACCGGTTCTGGTCATGTTTGATTCCTTTTCCCCTTCTTTCCATGCCTCATAGGGACTAACATCCTTCTTCTTGTCAGCCCTATCCCATTTCCAAGCCAATCATATTAAGGTCAGATTCAGTTGCCAGTTGGTTGTATGAGTTTGGTCCATATATTTAACTTTCCAAGTCTTTGTTTCTTGGTCTCAAAAATCTCAGACTGACTTCCTTCCTCTCCCCTCTTTTCTTTCTTTCTTTCTTTTTTTTTTTTTGGACAGAGTCTCACTCTGTCACCCAGGCTGGAGTGCAGTGGAGTGCCACCACAACAGTTAATTTTTGTAATTTTACTAGAGACAGGGAGTTGCCATGTTGGCTAGGCTGGTCTCATACTCCTGGCCTCAAGTGGTCAGCCCGCCTCGGCCTTCCAAAGTGCTGGGATTACAGGAGTGACTTACCATGCCCAGCCTTCAGATTGACTTTTGTATAACCTCTGGCTCTCTGGCCATCAGTAAGCATTATAGGCAAGCAACAATATTTTGGCATTGTTTCATAAAGAGCTATAGGCCTATTATTTAACTTTGCTTTTGACTTATGTGAAGAAGTAACTAAATGCCATTAGCTTTAAACAGGGCATTTATTTACCTGATTTCATTATTGAAATCAGGCTCATAGAATGAGCCTCAATAATTTTTAGAAACACAGAAATGGAAATCTATGTGCTAAGGAGCCATGGATCATTCATGGTAGCAAAATCAGTGAGAGGATTTAAAGTCTTTGGTTAATGGTACAATGAGAAGAAATAGAACCCAGTTCTCCAGTAAATGGTTTAAGGATAGACCCTCAAAGTGATTTTTAAAATATTTCTTTTCCACACAGCCTTTTTATGTGACCTCATTAAAATGTCTCAGCATTGTTTATTCAACATACCATTTAATCAAAACCCTCTGCTAGATTCTTCCCCAGATTCATTTGTGACTCACATGAGCAAACATTCTGTAGGGTTATAATGAAGAGAAATGTAGGAGAATTATAGAAGCTTTCTTTGCTTTCTTGAACAGTAAATATTTTATTAATCCATCTCCATTTCTCGAAATTGGTTTATCTTTGAATCATGTTGTACTTTTCTGCAGATAAAAAGCACTGTACATGTCTGAAAATCAGAAGCATTGGAAGGAGATTCAGAGTTATATTTCTTAATATTGCTCTTAACATCTCACATGTAAATTTCAAATCTAGGAAAAAGCAATCAAAGACATCATTCCTAAATACTGGTTTTCTTGTTCATTTTGTTAAAAAAAGGTCTTCATCTTGTAGAGGGTGTTTAAATACGGTCTTCTTTATTGTAGATTCAAGAAACTGATGGAAGATGAAGTAAGTCATTTATGTCGGGTGTCTTCATTTCACGGTTGACAAAACCGAAGCCCAGAGAGGTTAAAACAATAACTACTTTAAAATTTTATGTAGTAATTTTACTGTGGGCTTCATTTTTCTTTCTGTCTCATCCCCTAGATATTGTTGTCTCAATGTTAGGAATATATAGCAGGTATTATCATAATCATACTTAGGAATACATCCCAATTATGTCAAGAACTACAAACAGAATTTACATTTATCTGGTATTTATTTTTATTGTTTGACTTAGGAGTTACCAGAAAATAAATAAAGTGAAAAAATTCAGATGCTGATTTCTGCATAGATCTTCTGGCTAGACATACTGAAAGAAAGAAGTATGCCAACAGTATCTTTCATTCCATGTGCTCTTCCAGACCCTTACGATTCCTCCATCAGGAGGTAGACTCTAATTCCTCCTCCATTGAACCTGGGTGCACTTTTATGACTGTTTGAAACAATGCAACATCCTGGAAGTGATGCCATATGACTTCTGAGGCTAGATTGTAAAAGGTCATGCTATTTCTGCTGTCCTCACTGAATACTTGCTCTTGAAGCCTGCAGCCATGTTAGCAGCCCGGCTGCCCTGGAGAAACCAAAGCTAGCCTACATGGAGAGGCCACACAGAGAGGTCCTGCAACTGCAGTCCCCACCTGCTCCACCTTCCTGCTCTTCCAAAGCCAGACCCTGTTTTACAGTAAGTGCAGGAGAGATCTCAAATCACAGACATACAGCCAAGCACTTCCTGGATCCTTGGCCCATAAAAACTGTGAGATATAGTTATGCAGCTAGATTTTGTGGGCATTTGTTATGTAGCAATATTAATAGACAGAATCTGTTTTCCGTAATCCTCTTCCCTTAACAGTCCCATTAATATTTGTCACCCGAGAGATTTGGAGGTAAATGTGAGGCAGTGTATTTTTTATTCTCAGAAGGTTGATGGATGGCATTTGGCACGGGGGCAGCTCATGCATGCTGTTGCTGACCTGATGACTCACCTTGCAGGCATGGAGCAGCACCTGGAGCTCCAGTGACTCCAGTTCTCACTGACTCCTCTTTCAGTTTTTCTAAGTCCTCAACCAATGTGCCTGCAATCCCAAGGCAAAGGATACCAGCTTATCCTGCATGTCATCCACAGAATCCAGGTTACAAGTGCTGAAAGATGTGTGTTCCGGTTTTCCTCAGAGGTTTCTATTTTCTTTGCAGGTTTTAGTTCATCTTTGTGAATTATAGTTTGTCTTTGCTGCTGTCCACACTCATCTTTTCTTCCCAACTGCTGGTTTGGCTGATCTATACCTACTTAGAATGAGTTCCAGATACACGGCCTCTTCCACCAGCTTCTGTATAGATTAAAGTATAATCCTCGTAATACCTCCTTACTCTATATCACTCACAGTAGTTCCGCTTCTGTGATAAATCCTGATTGATGCAGAGGCACTCATGGGGGCATTGATGTGCTTAATGTGTTGGGCTTATAATGAGCAGTCTTGATTTAATCTTGGTTACATTTTCCTAGAAAGATCATTTGTCTTAGAAATCTGTGTAGCCTCCAGCTGCTCCAGTAATGTAAATGCCTGAAATCAGAATGGGAAAGCTGGAGGTGAAATTGGAAGTTTGGAAAGGCTCATGCAGAAATATGTATGAATTCTGTAAGTACCTAAACAGCAGAATTCAACTTGAGTGAGATGGGTTATTGGCAAGAACATGCACTCATGATTTCATGAGTAAGAAGCTGAAGACACTCAAGTCCAACTGCTTTTCTTCAGGAAATCTTAAACCATTCATGTATTTCTCACTTCCATCCTGTCACCAGTCCATCTAGCCAACCATATTTATGGCTTGTCCATCTAGCCAACCATATTTATTGCTTATTACTCTGTTTATGACAACCTCTACTCAGATTTGAAATATTGGGTAAAAATTAAAATAAGTAGAAGTGGTATTACCTATGAATCAATAAATTGACTTTATTAAACTTTATGGGAATTACTGATTTAACTGCCATTAATTAGAGGCATAGTAGTAACTATCTGCACTGTAAATCTGTGATTTATGCTTAATAACGAGGGGAGGTAGAGGGGTAGTAAAATTATCCAATCAAGTGTTTTTCACAAACTGTGGAATCTCTTGAACACTTTTGCTATTTTATGGTATGGGGAAAGCAATGCTAGCTATGTTACTCTGCTACCTGGATTGATTTTTGAGCTATTCTTTGCAGAAGAAGCTTTCCAGAGGCACATCCAATCTCTGTAGCTATGTATATGGCCATGGGGATGAAAGAGACCATTAAATAGGACCTCTTGTCCTATTTAGTAAGTTTTCAATACTTTATATTTGAAACCACTAAGAAATAAGACAAAGCATAAGATAGATGGAGGCCAATCATCACTTCATTATCAATAATGCTAACCTATGAAGTTAACATCAGCAGAAAGATGTACCCACTGAGTCATGTGCAATTCTAAGCCGGAGCAGGCCCTCTATGTAAGACAGACTTATATGGAACTGGGAAACTTGATTTGCATGTGCTGTCTTGTTCCCAAGAGGTAAAGGAAGAGCTGATAAAGAAAGCATGGCTGTTTAGATAATGCACTCTAGCCCACCGAAGTGGAATAAGGAAAGATGTGGAAAGAGGCCAAGGCTATGGCACTAACTTAACTCCCTTCATAAAGTAGGAAACAAATGAATGGCAAAGAAGTGCTTACCCTGAATGGTGAAAATTAGCAGCAAATACTTGTTTTCTAGGCATGGGACTTGAAATATCTTTTCCACAATTCTCTTCCACTGAATTATTTTCTTTACTCCATAAATCTTGTCACATGAAATATATGCTTTGCTGTTGCCTAGGCTGGAGTGCAAGTGGTGCAATCATGATTTACTGTAGCCTCTAACTCCTGGGCTTAAGCGATCCTCCCCCTTCAGCCTCCCTTCTGAGTAGCTGGGATTACAGGTGTGTGCCACCGCACCAGGCTATTTTATTTATTTGAGACGGAGTCTCACTCTGTCACCCAGGCTGGAGTGCAGTGGCACGATCTCGGCTCACTGCAAGCTCCGCCTCCTGGGTTCACGCCATTCTCCTGCCTCAGCCTCCCGAGTAGCTGGGACCACAGGCACCTGCCACCACGCCCAGCTAATTTTTTGTATTTTTAGTAGAGATGGAGTTTCACCATATTAGCCAGGATGGTCTCGATCTCCTGACCTCAGGATCCACCCACCTCAGCCTCCCAAAGTGCTGGGATTACAGGCATGAGCCACCGTGCCCGGCCGCTATTTTTATTTTTATTTTTATTTTTGTAGAGATTGGGGGGTCTCACTATGTTGCTCAAAGGCTGATTTTTGAGGTAGGTTCAAGCAATCCTCATGCCCCCCAGAGTGCTGAATTACAGGTATAAGACACCCCACCTAGCTGAAATTATTCTTAGTGAAATCACATTGACTCCTTAAATGCCAAATCTGGTATTTTCTTCTCAGTACTCATCCCACCTGTCTGCTTTGTGGCACTGGATAGCTTCCCTTCTAGGAACTCTCTTCATTGGCTTCCATGCCGCATTTCACTCCTAGTTTTTCTTCTGCTTCCTCAGGTGCTGCTTTTTCAATATCATTTCTTGAGGACTCAGAACAGGAATTCTTTCCTCATGTGTCTTTGAAGTCCTGTGTCTTGCATGGTGCCTAATACCTGATAGATGTAATTGCTTCGAAAGTCATTTCTCTGTCCTGTATCATGTTGGCCAAGGTCTGTTTTGTGTTTTCTTCCTTTTTTTTTTTTTTTTTTTTTTTCCAGAATTCACCTTCCCATATGCTAAGGGAAAGGGACTTTTTTTTTTTCCACTTCCAGGGTTGGGTAATGATTTAAGCCAGTCATTGCGTTTTCCTTTTCACTAATTGACTTAAGCATGAAGAAAGCTTCTAGGGTATTTCTCGGTTGGATTTTCCAAACTAATAAGAAGAGGAAGTATATTAGTTTTCTAGGCCTGTTGTAATAAAGTACCACAAACTGGGTGGCTTAAGCAACAAAAATTTATTACAGTTCTGGGGACCAGAGGTCCATAATCAATGTGTCAGTAGGGTTGGCTACTTCTGAGGGCTGTAAAGGAAGGAGCTCTTCCAAGTTTCTCTTAGCTTTTAGATGGCAATCTTAATGTTCACATGGTGTTTTCTCTATATGCCTGTTTCTGTGTCCAACAGTCTCCTTTTTTATGATGACACCAGTAATATTGTATTAGGGTCCATTCTAATGACTTCATTTTAACTTGATTACTTTTTTAACGACCCTATGTTCAAATAAGGTCATATTTTGAGCTACTCTTGGTTAAGAATTTAAAATATAAATTTCAAGGGAACACAATTCATATGCTAATAATGAGAAAACAACTTTCTCTTTCAATATTACTGATGCCTGGAGCTATAGCAGCCACATTGTAACCATGAGGAGACAATGTAGTTACCAAGCCACTATACAGAAAGTGGTAGAATGGCAAGAGAACCTGATTTTTGTTTACATCTTTGATCATCATATTCTATTAGAAAAACAAACTGGTCTTCAGTGCATATTCTGTTTGGATTAGAGCAAGCTGACACTGAGGGCAGACAGACCATAGGTGAATATTCTAATAGTTCTATTCAAACAACTTGAACTCAACTGCTGAAAAGAAGCAACATAGGCAAGAGGCATCAATGAATAAATTTTCTTATAGGAAGAAAGATGGTATCTAGGGCTGTGCTTGGGACATATTCTTAGTGCTGTCTGTTCCAGGACTGTCAGTGCTGGTAGCTGCTTGGATTGCGGGCAGTTTAAGAAAGCATTTGAAAAGAAAGAGCCAGCTGTTCTTATAAACGTTTTATGAATACAAAGGACTTATAAGTTGGACTTTTGCTTCTTCCCAGTGGTATGATTCTAGATATAACCAGATAGTCTAAAAATGGGCAATTCAATAGCTGCTTTAAATCAGTTTGGGCAATTCCCCAAACTGTGATTCACAGAATGTTAATTCTGTGAGTTGTTAATAGATATGATGAAAATCAAAGATAGGAAAGAGATGTTCTACACCCAAATGATTCAGAAATTTGGATTAATGTCCATATTACAGGACTTCTCAGAACCTTTAGTATTCTAGTGTAAAGTGTGAATCTTTAAGATAGGAATTTAGTAAGCAATATTTATAAAACATAAAATTTATGATGCATCAATTGAAACTTTTTTTCACAGAGCATGTCACAAGATTGGTCTGAGGAACACACTTGGGACATGCTGCTTTAAACAATGATTTTACTCTAGGTTTCATTTCTTTTTCTTCTGGGACATCATACCCTGGGTATTCAGCCTTAGTGTAAAGGGCTCATTGCAGATGAGATTGCCAATTCCCTGGTGACCTGTGAGCCTTTATGCAGTCATATTGACATTCCCATTTAAAACACTGAGGCTGGAAGAGATGAGACATACTACTGTGTGAATAGAGCTGTTCCCAAGAGACAGGAGGGAGGAAAGGAAATCTATGAGCTTGCTTCATCTCAGGTAATGTGCCAAATATTCAGCTAGACCTATTGGGCACCGAGAGCCATGCTTACAGCTGAATCCACCAAATAAAAGGCATTTGCTACTGGCACCTCAGAGGAAAGAATTTTCAGGTGAGAAAATGCAACCGCTTATTCCCTAGGGGGAGAGATTTTGTAGATTAATTTCCCCAGACGTGTTGTTCATTATTGCAAGTCCTCAGGCAGTGGTGAAATCTGAGTTCTGCAGTAAGATTATATTTTGCCCCTCCAAGGGGCCTCCCATTCTTGCACAACAAGTGATGTGGTTTAAAAGTTTAGAACACACATGTTTCTGGGTTCAAATCCTGGCTCTGGCACTTTGTGGACTGTGACCTTAGGAAGATATCTTCAGATCTTTGAGCCTCGATTTCTCATCTATGAAATGAGAGTGCTAATAATATATTCGTTAGCAAACTCTTGTGAGTCTTATGCAAACTCAGTAATAGGCATAAAATAAATAAATGCTTAATCAACTTGTAACTAATTACAAGAAATAAAATAAATGTTGAATAAATTACAAAATCCTTTTGAAACATGTTACATTTTTAGGAAAAGGTATTTCCAGGCTGAAGACATGGCATATGCAAATCTCTAGAGTTGGGGAAATTGCAAAGCGTGAATATAGCTGGGCTTTAGGGTTCAAAGTCAATTGCAGCCAGATATGGAAAGCAGTATGTGATGGCTAATTGTTTGTGTCACCTTGAGCAGGCCATGGGGTGCCTAGATTGAACATTGTTTCTGGACGTGTCGGTGACGATGTTTCTGCATGAGACTGACGTTTGAATCAGTGGATTCAATAAAGTAGATTGCCCTCTCCAGGACAGGTAGACATCTTCCACTCTGTTGAGGGCTTCAGTAGAACAAAAGGTAGAGAAAAGAGACCCTTTTTTCTGGCCTGCCTGCTTGAGTAAGGACATCTTCTCAACTTCTCTTGCCTTCAGACTGGAGTTTACACCATTGGCTCTCCTGGTTTGGACCTTTAAACCCAGATAGAATTACGTCACCAGCTTCCCTCAATCTATAGCTTGCAGATGGCAGATGGCAGATCATGGGACTTCTCAGGCTCCATAATTGCATGAGCCAGTTCCTCATAACAAATATGTCTTTCTCTTTCTCGGGAGGATTTATTGAAGAGGGACATGTTTAATTTCTTGCATGTTAGAATGGCAACTTTGGCAATAGGGTCTGAGTCTAAGTACCGCAATTTGAGATATGGTCTTCATTTTCATGTAGCTTGCAGTGTAATTTAAAGACAACTTGGCTGATCCTACAGGTATTTACTACTAATGTATTATGGCTGACAGAATAATAAATGATCGGTTGGCATGTGCATGGTAATGACAGTGAGTTCAAGCAGTAGCCATATGCTGGTGAATTCAGCCTCAGGCTTAGAAAATTGAATATCTACTAACGTGTATTTTTAAATAAAATAATAGACCTTTAATTTGTACAGCTCAGAAAACTTGTAGGATAAAGAACTCTTCCTTTTAGCCTAGTAGGAATGGCCTCTAGTTGACTTTAGAGGAACTACAAATCATACCTGAAGTTCCTTAATTCCTGATAGTCAAACAAGCATATTTTAACCTATGGGCTCCTTACATGTGAAAATCTTATTACTGGAAAATAAACTTCTGAATACAGACACTGCACACCAGATTTTTTTATCTTGCCATTCTGTGCACTTTCATAATCTTGGCCCACTCTTCAAATAACATTTTCCTCTTATTTCTCTATAAAAACACTGCTCTTGTTCCCCTAAGGGCAGTCGGTGCATTGCTGTCTCTGAAACTTGGCTCAGGATATTTCCCATCTGAGGGACTCTTCTAACTGTTCTCAATCTGCCTGCGTTGTGTTTTCCTCAAGGCTTGGATTCCATTTCCTACATGACAATGGCATTGAATGCTTCAAGCTTTCATCGTCTTAGCATTCTCCATAATTCTTTTGGATGCATGGTCTGTATCGTTCATTGGGAATTTAAGCTGCAACACAAAAAAATACGTCTCTCTTTATGTACAAATTCTCGTTATAGCTTCAGCAGGCTGTATCTGGAAGTGTGTCGACACCTGCCTGAACTGGGACAATGGGGAAGGAGAGATTACTGGGAATGGGTAGAACTTTTGGTGGGAATAGGGTTATGGAACCTGGCCTTCCTGCATGACTGGTCTTTAAGGCAGGTGCTACCCAACCCAATATGCTCAAGAGAATAATGACAGAGAGAAAAATTGGTAAGGGTTAAGTTTGCCCCCGGGCATATGGAAATTTCATTTATCTCTCTGAATCTTAGTTCTCTTATGTGTAAAATGAGGTCAAACAATGTTAAAAATAAACACAAAACTCCACATCTCACAGGGCTATTGTGGAAATTAAATCGATGAACTTACATCAAGCACTTAACACAGTGACTGATGTATAATAAGCATCCAATAAATGATGGGTATTATTATTATAGTCCATAAATGAGAGGCTACAATAAAGTGCTCCTGAAACTTAGAAGTGAATTACCCTCTGCGAGGAAAACTAGGAAAAATCAACACATAAAAAAACGAGATTAATCATCTGTGGAATTAAACTCTCCTAAAATGCCGGAGTCAACACTAGCTCTCAAATAGGGCAGGCTTAAGCTGGAAGAAGGAGTTCATAACTATAGTTGATCTCTGCTGGTGATGCTTGATTAGATTTGAATCTGTTTAATTCAATGAACATCCATTCCTAGTCCATTCTGTACAGAACGCTGGGTTATTTAGAAGATGAGTGGGATGATACATTTGCCTTCCAAGAACTTTCAATCTGAAAGCCCAATAAAGCTTGCACACAAAACCCTCGATAATTAAAGCCAGAAGCGATCAAGGTGCTGCATGATCATGCAGAAAGCAAAAAGTAATTCTGCTAAGAGGATTGTCCTGGAGAAATGGACACCCTGAAGGAAATGGCATTGAGATAGGCACTTATAAATAGTGGTGGGCATTTTAACAGACAAATGATGGGGTGCAGATGATATTACAGACACCAGTAATTGTGTGGACACTGGGGGAAAGTTCTAAAGGGAATGTTAGGAGAAACTGGAGATCAACGAACCGGGGGATGGAGAAAGAGGACTCAACAAGGCAACTTTGATTTTGAACATCTTGGTATCTCCAATGACTGATACAGTAGGCTGCATGCAATAGGTGCTCAGTAAAACCTCATAATTGATTTTGTTGCCTTTCATGCTTGGGAGATATCACCCATGACCCGGAACAATAGTGCATTTGATCACCCATGACCTGGAACAATAGTGCATTTGATCACTTGATGTTAAATGTACCAGGAATTTGCTGATGCACGTCCCATTGTGACTTACAATGGGGCAGTGCTTGATGTGACTTACAATGGAGCAATGCAGAAATGAAAATGGCAGTGAGGAAGTAGAGCAGCCCACGGGGCTACTTGAAAAAAAACCCATTTGTTTTAGGTTTCTCAATGTACCACTTCATCAATCTTATTTCACAGTCTGTCTAATTTAAGTCCATGAGATAAATAGTCTTTTGCCTCTTTTGTTGTTATGGTAAAATAAAAATACATCATATTTTGTCTTTGTTCTTGGTTCCTGGCTCTGCACTCCTAAAACCCTTGGAATCTCCTGAGTGATAAAATGTAATTGCTAATTAGAGGGTTGGAACTTTCAGTCCTAACCCTGACCTTTGCTGCTGGGGAGTTTGTATTCCTGGAGAGGGCATAAAAACTGTCTCCTGCACCCCGTACCTTACCCTATGCATCTCTTCCATTTGACTCTCCTGGGGTTATATCCTTTATAATAAACCAATAAACATTAGTAAAGTGTTTTCTGAGTTTGGTGAGTAGCTCTAGTGAATTGTTGAAATGGAGGTGAGGGTAGAGGGAACCTCCAATTTATAGCCTGTTGGTCAGAGGTACAGGTAGGTCCTGGGATTTGCAGCTGGGGGCAGCGTTGTGATTCTGAGCCCTTGCCTTGTGAGGTCTGCACTAAATTCAAATAGTTTGCGTCAGAATTAAATTGAATTGTTGGACAACTATTTGGTGTCCAAAGTGGTGTCAGGAAAAAGAAAAAGCAGCAGTTGAGAAAATGAAGACTCAGGTTAGTAATTTATCTGGGTCATGCAGCTTACATATGGGAAGTTGAGACTAGAGTCCAGGACTATAAGATTCCAGAGCCCTTAACCATGTGAGAATGCTACTAGGAAGAGGTTCACCCCTCTGTTCTGTGAAACCTATTGGGAATCAAGATAGAATAAGAAATGGAGAGAAATTGCTCTCGCTGCAAAAAATAGCAGAGAATAATGATTGAGTTTGAGCTCTAGACTTCAACTGCATGGGTCCTATAATCAGCTTTCCTACCAAACTTGGTGAAAGTTGCTGGATGGAGCTTTGTTTCTCAGTTTCTTCTGCATAAAATAGAGAAAATAATAAAACCTATTTTATGGAATTTCTGTGAGACTTATGTGAGTTAATATCTGAATAGCACAAAAAATAGTGTTGACACATAATAACAACTATTATATTGGTTATAAATATTATAATAGGTTAACATATTATTAGTGTTACTGGATAACACCTGCAAATGATTGGCTTATGACAACATGATATAACCTGAAAAAGAAGATTTTTTTGTTGTATTTTTATTTACTAAGGGGTAATGTCAAAGTAAGAAGACCAATTCCATACATTATATATGGAAATCAGTGCTATTTTGTTAAAGTCAGAATGGAGCAGCTGTGTGGTTGAAAGTAAGATCTTGGAGGTTGAAATAGCTAATCATCACTAAACAAGAGTGGGAAACCTAAATTCCTTAGAGAAAGGGCCAGTGCATTTCCCCAGACAGGGCAGATGATCTTGGCCCCTAGATGAACCCAACATTCCCCATGAGATGTTAGAAACAGTGGTGGTTGGGGGGAGTTCCTTACTGTTTGGCTTCTAATTCATGTGATGATCCATAGTATTGCACCTGACGTGGGCTTGGCAAATGGATGTATGGATACCTCAGCAGAAGAGATAAGGCAAGGAGGTCAGAACCAGAGAGAACAAGAGTCCCAGGAACCCACCAGATAGAAGGGAAGTAGCTGATAGCTCACATACCAGTATTGAAAGTGACAAAGAAAACTACAGAGTCCAAGGAGACAGAAGTGTGTGTGGGAAAGTAGAGGCCAATCTAGGGGTGGTGGCAGAGAGGAGGGGCCAGGGGCTAAACGGAGTGCTATCCGGCCTCAAAGTATAGGGTTTATAATAACTAGTAAGGGTTCAAGCAGGCTGCATTTCAGGATGGGACTCCACTTGATCAAGCATAAAAAGCAGGAACTGAGTCAGGCATGGTGGCTCACACCTGTAATCCCAGCACTTTGGGAGGCTGATCGTGAAGTCAGGAGTTCGAGACCAGCCTGGCCAAGTTGGTGAAACCCCGTCTCTAGTAAAAATACAAAAATTAGCCAGGTGCAGTGGCGGGCGCCTGTAATCTCAGCTCCTCAGGAGGCTGAGGCAGGAGAATCGCTTGAACCCTGGAGGCGGAGGTTGAAGTGAGCTGAGATTGTGCCACTGCAGTCTAGCCTGGGTGACAGAGCAAGACTCCATCTCAAAAACAAAACAAAACAAAATCAGGAACTAGAAGACAACAACCCAGTTATTGAGGCTGGATCACCTGCACATCAGGAAAGAGCTGTGGCTTTGGGCACACAGTGCAGAGGGCACTCCTGACACTTTGGATACCAGATAGATGGCAGCGTAGTAAATCCCACTTCCACCTGCTGGTGCTTCTAAGGCACTTTTTACCCCATCAGTGTAGACATAGAGCCTTACGCATGAGCACCAGGCCTGAAGGACTCTAGCCGTTAATGGCTAAGGAAGGCAGAAATGAAAGACCACACAGTTTCAAAATATTATATCTTTGAAAACTTTAATACACCTTTAATTTTTGTGGGAAGAGCTTATTTCAGTCCAGTATATTTATAAGAAAGTTTCATGTGAATCGAACAAACAGGTTTTCTTTCTGTACACAAAACCAGGGTGGGGAAGAGAAAGAATGAATTAAACTTGAGATCAGTCCAGTAATTCGGTTATTTGGAAAACAGCAAGAATTTATCTGGGGATAAGGTTCCATTATATATTGTCAAAATAATCATTCTTAGATCCAAGCATTTCCCCTCTGTGCAAGTCCCTACCATCAGGTCTATGTGGAAAGCACTTCTTGACAGCAAAGAGATTCTGGCATGGGCTTACAAGCAGACATTTAACAATTAAACATTTGAAGAATTTCCTATCCTGGAGGGCTTGAAGATTAAGATAGTTTCTCTCCAGAAATGTTTTGAAATGCTACCTCTGAAAACAGGAAGATGAACTAATTTACTTGCAGAACTACAAATGGTCAATCATCATCACGCACGTACTGATCAGTTACAACGTGTAAGGCACCCCAGCTAGTAGGTACAGGGCTAAATGAGGGAGTAATTCCTACTTTAAACAAACTTCCAAGTCAGTTGAGCCAATAAAAGATGCCCTGAGAAAAAATGGAAATGGTACAAGGCAATAAATTGTACATCGTCTATCAGCTGGGGACCATTCAGGAAAATAAAACCTAGTCTTTTTTTTTTTTTTTTTCAGACAGAGTGCCTCCCTGGTTCACATGGTTCTCCTGCCTCAGCCTTCCAAGTAGCTGGGATTACAGGCACCTGCCACCACGCCTGGCTATTTTTTGTATTTTTAGTAGAGACAGGGTTTCACCATGTTGGTCAGGCTGGTCTCAAACTCTTGACCTCAAGTGATCTGCCCACCTCAGCTTCCCAAAGTGCTAGGATTACAGGCATGAGCCACCATGCCTGGCCCTCACTAGTTCTTTTAGAATTCAGAATTTAATATAAACAGGGAGACAGGTATTGAATGACTGAAAAGGCAAAAGTGGTCATCGAGATGACAGAGGTACTAACTTCAGAAAGCAAATACCAACCTCTCAGGCTGGAGAAGCACAAGGAAGACGAAAGAGCTATTAAAGCATAGGAGCTTGGGGCCAGAGGCTTCCTGGGTTGGACACAGAGCTCTGAAGAGGGAGGGTGCCCAGGTAGTATAGGTGCTCCAGAATTCAGAGTAGGACTTGCAAGGAGCTGAGACCCGGGTCTCTGAGAGGAAGACACAAAGAAGCTAATCCTGGCAGTGTGCAGATGGGTATGAATGTTGGAGGAGAGGGGGCAATGAAAATGGAATCAGTTGCTTCTGCAAGAGTAAGGAAACATTGCTGGAGTCAAGTTGCTAGGACAGGAAGCTAATCAGCAGAGAGTCCCTTCCACCTCCTGATTTCCTAGTCCTCTCTAGGGCTCCGATGGGCAGAAAGCAAAAAATACCTGGCAAATCAGAAATGTGGGTTTCAAAGTTCCAGCCCTAGCATTCCAACACAGAGTGAAAGAAGGTCAGTTAAGAGACAATAGCTCAATAACCAAAAGAATACCTTAGAAGAGGCAGAAGGAGACACTGCATAGGGGATTTTAGGTATGATAAAACTACTCTGGGCTCAATGGTCAGGGAAGGCTCTGTGGGCAGTAAGTGATCTGAACATTTTGTTATAGCTCAGGCAGATTCCACTGTGGGTCATTCATTCATTCAATAAATATTTAAATGCCTATTAGGTGACAAGTGGCATGTTAAACACTGGAAATATAAGGATGAACATGACAGATGAGGTACATGTCTTCATATAACTTATATTAGAGGAAAGAGGAAAATAAAAAACAGCAACAACCAAAACTTCAGATATTAATAAGTTCACGAAGGAAGGAAATAAGACAGGGTAATGTGTAAGAGATACAGGAAGGGATTGGGGCCACTTCAGGTTAGGCCATCAGGGAAGGTGGTCTTAAAGAAGGTGACATTTGAGTGGAGACTTGAATGTGAGGCAAATTAAAGATGCAAATAACTGGGGTAGGGAAGCAATCTGAGCAGCAGAAACTGCAGGTGCAAGGCCATGAGGCACCAATGTGCTTGCTGTGTCCCAGGAGCAGAAAGAAGAGCAGGGGTTTGTGAAAGAGTGGCCAGGCATGAGGTGGGAGAAACAGCAAGGCACAGGCCTTGTGGGGCTGATAGAACTATTGTAGACCCTGATAATGATTTAAAAAATCATCTTGCTGCTATGTGGACATTGGACAGTAGTGAGACACACAGGTACAGGGTAACCAACAGTCTGGGCAAGAGATTTTGGTGTTCTGGTTTCAGGTGGTAGCAATAGAGATGGTGAGAAGTGACCATCTTTGCAAGATACATTTGAGGTATTAGCAAAAGAATTTGCTTTTGGATTAGATTCTGATATGGTTTGGCTGTGTCTCCACCCAAATCTCATCTTGAATTGTAGCTCCTATAATTCCCATGTATGGTGGGAGGGACCAGGTAGGAGGTAATTGAGTCATGGGGGTGAGTCTTTCCCATGTTGTTCTCATGATAGTGAATAAGTCTCACAAGATTTGATGGTTTTATAAAAGGGAGTTCCTCTGCACAGGCTCTTTTGCCTGCTGCCATGTAAAACATGTCTTTCTTCCCCTTCACCTTCCACCACTACTGTGAGGCCTCCCCAGCCATGTGGAACTGTGAGTCAATTAAACCTGTTTCCTTTGTAAACTACCCAGTCTTCATTAGCAGCATGAGAACAGACTAATACAGATTCCAAGGGTGAAGAAAAAAGGAATGTGGGGGTCCTCACCATTGGATAGGTAACAATATCACTTACATGTTTGGAAAAGTCTTAAGCAGGTTTTGGGCTGTTGGAAGAGGCATGCGGTTTGAGATATCTTTTTGGTACTCAGTAAGAAACATAGAATAGGTTGTTAGATTTATGAGTGGCATTCATTCATGGGAGGTATAGCGCTCTGGAGACATACTCACTGGAAGACTATTGGGAAAGGATCAGCCAAGAAATAGCTCATAAGAGATGAATGGAATAGAATTAGCTCTTGGATTAGCTATCATCAGTCTGAATTAGAGGCAGAAGGAACTCAGCATCTGTTGAGGCCAACATGGATATGCAAGAGCTTTAGTCAGTGGAGATGGGTATTTATGGCTCCCCTTATCAGATAAGAGTAGTACTGTGGTTGTAGGTGATTAATGCTTTTTGGGTCAGTGGGGCTGAAAGCAATGATAAAAGAAGCAATAATGAGGGAAGAGGGCATTCCCAGTGGGAAATACAGCCTGTGCAAACCATATAGTAGGAATTTAAAAAGTGTATTCTGTGGAACAGAGAGTAAACAAGTTAGAGAAGCCAAGGAGAAATAGGGCAAGTCCCGCATAATCTCTTAGTATGGGAAAGCTTTTTAGAATGTATTTATTCCAACCTCATATTTAGACGTGGGGAAACTGAGACCTTGAGGCATTAAACACCTTTGCCAAACACACACCATTACTTAGTATCCAAATCATGACTGTAATTCTTTTCTCCTTATGCGCATCCTCCTATTATATCAGAATATTGTATAGCTCATGCTGAGAAGTTACAGTTTTAACTATAGCAATGAGAAAATACACAAGGCTTTTGAACAGAAAAATTAGGAATAGTGTAAGGCGTGCTTTGTGCAAAATTACCTCTGATGGTCATGAAGAGGAGGAGACCCAGGCAGGCCAGGTTGGCAGTGTTGGTAGTGGTCAGGAGACATGAGAAAAATCCTCCATATGCTCAGCCATTCTCCTCATCAACCTGGCCTATAGCTAAGAGTGAAATCCAGCTACAGGGAAACAGGGATCCTAGGCTAAAATGTAAAATCTAGCTCATTGCCATCCTTGTCATGATGCTATTTCAAGTCACGTTCATTTCTTCCCTTGTCACTATTATATGAGAAAGTGTGAGCAGGTATGGTGAGCTTGGGGAGGATGTGTGAACTGACAAATTCTTAGGAAGCCACCTTTTTGGCAGGAGATGCCTGTTAAAACTTAGGGCTCTACCTATTCAGTAACTTAGGAGAAAGACTCAACTGAAAAATAAAGTATAATACAGACACATGCACATATAGCTACCTGGACTCTAACCCTTAGTTGGATTATAAATTAGCTAGCTCATAAATGGTGGTTTCTACTTCAGGTGGAAACTGGGATATTTTGAGACTGTAAATGGACATTATTAATAATTTTGCCAGGCTGATGAGTACAAATGGGGACTGTCCCAGACAACCAGGAAATATGGTCATCCTATTTCTGTTTTTCCTTTTCTTCTCCAAATACCTACTTTTCTTGTCAAACAGGAAAACTAGAACACAAACTCAAAAACAAGAACTCAAAAAAAATGTTAACTAAACATTCAAAGTTCTGCCTCTTCACTCATTTTTAGGTAATTATGAGGAAGTGTTTTTTAGTGGAAGATTTTAGACTTTGGAGTCTTACAGACCTGTATGCAAATCTCAAATTTGCCAGCAGCTTATGTGACTCTAGGCAAGCTGTTTAACCATCCTCAGGTTTCACTTTTGGTCTTTGTGTAATAAAAATGATAACACCTGCTTCTTAACTTTGTAGTGAGGATAAAGGGCATGATTCACAAAGATCTTGCACTTTAAAAAATGTGAACTCCTTCTACTAAAAGCACTAAAGCAAATAAAGCCGCCAGAGTACTGGGAGACATTCATTTTCTGTCCTTCCATCCATCCATCCATCCACCCACCCACCCACCCATCTATCCATCCATTCCTCCCACCCACCCATCTCTCCATCCATTCCTCCATCCATCCATCCATCCATTTATCCATCCATCTTCACCTATGAAGCCTCATAGTAAGGGATAAAGCCATCCAGGTGACTAAATCACATTTTAGTGTGGACCTCAGTATCACCATTTTTCCCCAAAACATTTTTAAAAGGGTGAAATCTGACACTGTTCTAAATATCAAAGGCAATGGCAGCCTTTGGATTGGCTTTGACATTGCCCAATAGGATAATTACAATGTAGTTATATTATATTGTACTTATGCACAAATATAATGAAGACTTTATAATTAAATCCATCATTGACTATAGTAAACGTATTCCACCTGACTTCTGCAATTCGTTTTCCTTTAGTCCCTTGCGGGGGAGCGGGGGTGGTGGCGGGAATCTACCTTATGCACTCTCCAATGAACACCAATTCCTTCTAACTTCCCTTTTCTTCCTTCTTCTTGCTCCTTTGTTTTCATATTGTTTAATATGCTTATGCCATGTAGATAATTTTGTAGATGATTTTTAAAAATTTCTAATTTATTTCGTTTTACAACGAGTGCATAGGCACATTTGTTTTTGTAGTATGCAGATATTGAAACAGAGATCAGAGAGGTTAAATAACTTGCTCAAGGCTTCTCAGGTGGTGAGTGACCAGTGGACACCTTAGCCCAGGAATTCAGAGTCTGTTAGTTTGAGACATATTTATTCTTAGGTTGTTTTTATCCTGTATAATCTTGAAAAACATTACTTCTCTGAAGTGTCACCTCCTTTCATAAATTACCTGCCCTCTCTCTGGGTTCTCCAGCTTGAGCCTAATTCTCTGGGAACATGACAACACCCTCCACAGAACAAATAAGACCTTTAGACATCCAAAGTGTCAAAATATTGTGTGTCTAGAAATCTGCTAAGTGCAACTGAAAGTATCTAAACACAAAACTTGCATGAATGTTAAAGTTAAAATAGACTATTTCTGAATTTTCTCTTACTATCAGGTTCTGGATAAGATCACTGAAGCTGAAGTTGTCTAATCTATCTTGCTTTTTCCATTAATTTATTTGTGTGGTGCCCTCCTTGCTGGTCCTCTGAGTACACGCTTGTTGAGTTACTGGAAATGCAGCATTGGCATTCTCTCTGGGCCTCATGAAATAACAGAGTTGGACTAGATCTCTTCCAATTGCCTTCCAAGCTCTTACTTTCTTTTTTTTTTTTTTTTTAATTATACTTTAAGTTTTAGGGTACATGTGCACATTGTGCAGGTTAGTTACATATGTATACATGTGCCATGCTGGTGCGCTGCACCCACTAACTCGTTTGCTGCAACTCGCCTCAGCCTTTGCACAACATAGCTGTGAAGTTGGCTTTGGTATGATGCTATAGGAGGACAAGATTTAAGCTTCGCCAAGGGTTCCAGGATCTGGAATTCCCAGCACAAAGGATACAAAACCTTCTTTCTGTCCTGAAGACCTTTACAATCAACTGACTCCTAGAGGTTTAGTGTCAGGTTACCCTTTGGTCACCAATACGGACTTTCAGATGTAGTAATCCAACATGCTCAGGGCTTCGCTTTTCATGTGCAAGAAGCTTTTGGTCACAGAAGAGTGAGTGTCTGCAGCAGAACCATTTTGGGATTTCTGGGCCTACTTACCAACACTTTCCCAAGCTCCTGTATGGCAGCTCCTGTAGCACATAATCCTTTTATTTATTTATTTACATTGAGTTGTATGTTGAGGAAAAATGAGACACACAGACAATACATATCTAAGAGAAAACTATAAATAAATGTCACTTTAATCACAGAGGGTTAACTGTATGATCTTTAGCAGCTGGAAAATTGCCCAAGTGGTGGCTACCCCTCCACATCCACCTTGTTCCTACAAGAGACTACAGTCTGCCCTGCTCCCCACTCACCCAGGGTCCCTCTGCTGCTGCCTCTCATGCCTAGTTTTGAAGACAAAATAGGACAAGATTCCAGATTTAGATGTCTTTCTTTTTCTCTTCGTTAGAGAAGGCCTCTGCAGCACAGTGCAGGTGGGTCACCCCTCTATGGAGTGATGGTCTTTCTTCCGCTCTGTGCTACTTTGGCTTTTGCCCCTCCTATGAAGGCTTGGGTCCTGACAGGCTGGGCCTTTAAGATGGGGATTGTGAGACGTTATTTTTCTTCTAACCTAATCCCAACCCTAGGAGTATAGAGTCAATCCAGCCTACCTCACCCCTTTTAAGGATGAAGGTGGAGGTAGGTATTAGATTGGATGTGGGCGTCAGCCTGCAGTCAGCTCACCTGGCCTCTCCCTGACTCAGCCTCTCTGGCTGACATATTTGAAGTGTCCAATGAAAGATAAAGAGCTATATCCTCATCTCAGTTGGCTAAAAAGGAGACATCCAGGTCTCTGTGTCCAAAGAGCCCAGGGACTGTGCTGTTTTGCCTCACTGTTTATTCATTCTATCCATTATTCCTCCTTTTCTGCAAAATTTATTGAGCAATTGCTATGTGTCAGGTAATTTTGGTGCGAAGACTGCAAAACTGTATCAGACATAAAAAGTAATTAAAATAATTCCACTAATTGCAATCCAGTACGATAAGTCCTCTAAGAGAAGTCTATACAAAATATCTGAATACTGAGTGAGGGGAAAGAGGGTAAATTTTTTTCTCTTCTGGTGAAGTAAGAGGGTTTCTAAAATAAGTAACCTTTGAGCTGCATCTTTGATGGTCGTTAAGAACATAGGCTTTGGATGGATAAATTATTTTGCTGCTGCTCCTAACCTATATGCCCTTGTGCCAGTAACCTAAGCTCTCCAAGACCCACACTCCTCATCAGAAAAGCAGGAAATAGAATACTTACTTCATAGGATTGTGGTGAACATGCATGAGCTATATAAAGCACTTAGCAAGGTGCCTGACAGAAGGTGACCTTAGCTGTTACTAATTTTAATCGCTGTGTATTATGATTATCACCAAGGGACAGATGAGTGGGAAAGAAGAGGAAAACATTCTAGAAGACAGCACAGCCTGTGCAAAGGCATGGGGGCACCTCTTTCCTTCATGTTACCCTTAGACATGCAGAGCTACAACATACAAGATCTGACCCTGGCCTGGAGGAGGTGGAGGGTGAGAGGGAGGGTACTTGGATATTTACAGAGGAGATGTGTTGCACAGGCTCTTCCAAACCCTGTTTTCAGAGTCCTGACATTGACTGCCTGGCTATGCACCCTTATCCTCCCTTCATCAGCCTTCACCCAGTGGATCATCCCATTTTCTTCCACAGACTAATCCCTTCTCCAGCCCCAGTAGACAACAAATGGATCATCTGATTGATATCTCAGTATTAGGAAATCATTATCAGGCCCCAGAAAATGATTTTCTGTTACAGAACTGGGATTATTTATTTATTTCGGTACCAACGAATCTATTTTTCACTCAATGGAGATTTTCCATTTTTGGCCCACAGCAATATCCGGAGAGAGAGAGAGAGAGATTCCTATAGAATACAAGACAAGACTATCACAATGGTGAGTAATAAAAAGATAAAATCAAACATATCTTCCTCTGTTGAGTGTGGGGAAACATTGGCAAGGTTGATACAAGCTTAACTGTAGACGCTTTGAAAGCATCCACTGATGTTTAACATGTGAAGGGAAAATATTGCTGCAAGCTCCAATTCTAAGCTGCAGTGGATGAATGAGGTAAGAGAGGTGGAGAATGGAGAAAAGAGAATGTGTTCTCCTCTCCATAATTAAAAGTGAAAGGAGCTTGTGGGTAAGAAAGATGGGGCAGAATGGAGCCATCCATCTGGGTAGCCTCTCTTCCCGCATTCCCGTTTAACCAGGGCTGAGTATGTGATTGCTGCTGAGGACAAGCAGTGGATAAAAACCAAGTAGGTGAAATGCCTTGCATTGCACATTCAAGGCAGGTCCCCAGTGGCTAAAAGGCTGGCATGGAGCTGGACCAGAAAATGTAAATGCGTTCAGTTCATAGGCAGGCAAACTCAAGTTCTTAGAATATAGCAAAACTCCCAAGGCCTCTCCAGAACCTGGGGGAAGATTTGGGTTAATCTACTTCAATTTTATTTTATTCTGAGGGTTTTTAAAAATTTTTTGTTTTTAGATGAGTTTTATTTTTCCTTGGTAGAGAAACCCTTGCTGTATCAAATGCCCTCTCTGGGCTTTAGAACTTCATTAATTAGCATCTTTTAAATGGTTGGGTAATATTCTTTTCTCCCTTTTCCAAGCCATTTCCCCAAGCCTTAATTTTAACAAAGCTGGTGTTCATGAACATTTGAATTTTAAAGCCCTTGGTTATAAGAAAGACAGAAGATGCATTTTAAAAGAAAGCCAATCAAGGATGACTCAAATGATGAACAGGACTTCTCTGCTTTTATGAGTCTACTTTTAAAGATCCAATATTATCTTAAGATACTTTTTCTATTTTTTTCCCCTGTAGATAGAGAGCAACCTAAAAAAAATATGCAGACTTGATTAGCGGGGCAGAGACACTGGGGAGGGGTTACTCTGGCATATTTTAGTGTGGGTGGCAATTTCATTTAAAATAGAGCAATAATAGACCTGTTTTTATTTTTTTCATAGAAGCACTACATTTCAAGCGGTAAAGGTGAACCATTTAAGAGCCTTTTAAAAAGAGAACACATGACTAAAACTCTTTAAGATCCCAAATTGTTCACAGAATTTATGCAGCGATGAATACATTTGCCAGTGTAGACTGTTAAAGGCAGAATGCTTGGAAATCGACTGCACGGTTACCCACCTGCCTGGTGCAAGGTTGTGCGTTTCCCCAGCAACTGGGATAACATCATAACCGCTTACAGTGCTGCAGAGCCTGCAGCCCCCTGGGCGTCTTCAGGTGGTAGTGATGCTATCAGCTGTTGCCAGGGCAACGAAAAACCTTGACCTTCTGAGACCTGCCAGGCAAGGAGTGGAGAAATACAGATTTTGAGTCCTGTCTGGAGGTCTGCTGGTGATTAAAGGAATATAATTATGTAGCTATCTGCCACTAAATTACTTATTAAATTCACATACACATACAAATCAATGCATAATACCTAAATAATGCATACATGCTTGCAAGCAGTCTCCATTTAGTAGGTAGAGGGTGCTTCCATATTTGGAAGTGGTAAATGTTTTTATGCCCTCCATGGAATCTACCGGTTGGCAGTTGGTGGTAAGATATTTCCCCCAGTCTTCCCAACCTCATCAACTACTCAGGATTTTTACCTCCTGATTCCAGAACCTGGAAGAAGTATTGAAGAGGTAAATCTGCAGTTACTCTTAAAATGTTTTACATGTCAGAGAGATGAGGTCCCAGAGCAGTGAGGTGATTTGCCTTAGATCATACAGATTTAGGGAAAGAGAAATAGGATTGTGCTTCTCTTGTGTGTGTCCCTTTTCATCCTAACTTACACTGGCTGCCTGCCTCTCTCTCTCTCTATATATATATAAAATGAATATCTTTCAGTTTTTTGTTCTGCAAAGTATTTCCTCGGCTTCTGAAGCACCATCTTTTCTGACATCTTTCTACACTATTATTGACCGAATCCCCATTGTCTTCTATCTTGAGTGTTTTTGGGAGGGAATGCAGGAGGCATCTGTCTATGTACCTATTGGCTTATGATGACCTCAAGTACCTCTACTTTAGAGCTAAAGGAAGTACAATCCAATCTTTCTTCAAAGTTTATTATTCTCCCTGTCATCGTGGAAATTACCCCTGCTTACTTCCTGAAGAGTAGTTTCAGCACCTTTGGTATCCTGAATATTGGGGAACCAATGGGGGACTCATTTAAACCATGTCCGTGTTCTGAGTTTTATTGATCACTGTATACTCCCTTCTCTCCAAATGTAGAGTGTTTTGATGGTGTTCAATTACCATTTGTCATTCACTCAGTTTAGTTTTATGCTTACAACACCTTAATGTATTGTGAGAAGAAAAGGATTCTGAAAAGCTCACGTTTCTGGAAAAATAAACATTGGCCCTACTTATTAATTTTTGTAGTAGCTCTATCTTGGTGCTGGTACAACAGGCTCGGTGATTGCCTAGGAGAGAGGACTGTGATATAATTCTAGATGCAAATAATAAAGCCATATTTCACCTAGCAACGATATAATGGGGGAGGGTCAGACCATTAGTGGGCATCAAGACAGAATAAACTATGCTTCCAGTGTACTTACTCCATGAGGAAAGACCCTTTTCATGATTCCGTTCCTCATGAAAGAGAGTAAATCTGTTTTTCTTCCCTTCTGGTAATTGCATTTTTGGACACAATTGCCGACATCCCACAGGTGGGGATATTGGATTCCATTGAGGATTTGATGTAGTAACTTAGCTCTTGGCTTTTTTTGTGGTGCTAAATGCCATTTTGCTGAGTAATCAGCATGTTTTCCGAGTGAATGTGGTGCGCCATCTGCAATCTGTTTACTTAACTTCATGAGCTCCATTTCTTCAAAGGTGAAGAGCAGAGCTTTTAAACAGAAATTTGAAATGGGTTCTTAACAGAACCTTGCTTGTTACTTACAGAGTCAGAGACTATTAAAATACAAAGAACTTGAAAAAAAGAAGAATTCAGTTAACTTTGGATCACTGATCATCATCCCTGAATTGGTGTAATTTGCTTAAATTGCTGAGTGGAACCCAGAGTTCTGGGTTTCGCATTCAGCTTGTAACTACTTTTATTTTTGTAGCACTTAGGCTCTCTCTGAAGCTACTGTTTACCTTTCTAAGTTGCATTCAAGAAAGCCTGATAGATAAAAATCCAAATTTGCAAAACAGATCAATTAGTGGACCAGTATTCCAACCACAGAGAAAATTGACAGCATGGCTTCTTAAATAAAATCATGCTTCACTGGTGAGTTTGAAATAGAATTTGATTTCCCCCATTGTATAGGTGAAGAAACTGAGATTAGAACTGTCTCCCAAATATAAAAATTTGATTCACACACAACCTTTGAGGAATATATCTATTATGTAAAAGATGATATGCTTGCATGCAGAGAATGATGTCAGTGACACAAATTCTCAGTGGGAAAACTGTCATAAGATTTGAGATTCTGTTATAAAATCCCTGAGTCTTCCAAAGTTCTTGTTATAAGTGAAATAAACCTTTCACTTATCTCTGGAGATTGTCTCCCTTTTCTCTATGTACCACCAAACTGAGAAAAGCTGAACTGCCATCTTCTGGAAACATCTCAGCATTCATCCACAAGCGTGTACCTAGCCAAGTCAGTAAAGCTAAGAGAGAAGAAGCAGGGGAATAATTATATTTTATATGTAAACCATTGTTTTCTTGCTCACTTTACCCAAAGTGATCTTGTTTATAATGTGACCCCACTTCTTGGCCACAGCAAACTAGCCTAGAGGTGAACCCCACTCCAGTCAAACCTATTGCATTCTCCGTCCATCAAATTGGAATTAAATGACATAGACAGGAAGTCAGTCTAGTGGTTGTGGGTGCTAGAATCAAAGGTTTATGTAACCTTTGGGCTGGAGAATACCGTCAATTATATGAACAGTAATAATAAAACAGAGAAAGCTAAAAGTTATAGAAAGAAGAGATGCTCAAAAAGATGCAGCATCTGGAATCCATGTGGCTAGGACAGTTCTGCTTGAAAAGTTTTCAGTAGCTGTAAGATCCTGATTCTACTTCCTCACCTTTATTTTAATATGCATATCTTTATATGAACTTTTTCTGGAGCGAGTTCTGAATGAGTTTGGTCTCTTTTGCAACTTCAGGAGCCCCCAGCATCCTGTTCTTTGTGAAATAGGCTTCCGTACAACTGCTTAGTTGCATCAGTGACCTATTTTGAATGTGATTAATAAATTCAAAGATTGCACCATCAATTATTTTCACCTAGGGTCTCCTGAGCCCTAGACATTTGTCCATTTCAGGATTCTCCCAAACCATGGCTTAGGGTTCACCTTATTCTTTCCCACATTTTTCTGCAAATATCTGAGGCTGCTATTCTCCCAAGCCCATTGTACTCATATACTTTCTGTATCTGTAAATATTATTTCTTTTACCGTCCATTGGTCTAGATGCAAAAGTCAGCCCTTTACACTTTCCAAAGATAATACACTTACAAAGTCCTTCAAAAGCATATTACTCAACACTGTGGGTCATAGGGAGGGTTTCTATTATGTAATGTGCAGCAAAACATAACAAACAACAAGTCCCAAATCTCTAAAAACATCTTGGATATCACTATTCTCTGAGCTCCCTTTTCAGACACTGCCACCAGGATTGTACCTTTTAAAATATTTTTTCCCATACTACTTACATCTTGATATTCTTCTCTGCTTTCTCTCTCCTGTTTCTCTCTCATATAACCTCTCTTTTGTCATCTGGCCTTTTCCTCCTCAAAGAAACATAGAAATCCTTCTTCATTTTTAAGGCAGATGAGATCCTTTCCTCTCTCAGAAAACTTGGCAATAGCCAGGGCCTAAGCCTTGGCAAACACAACTTCTCACCAGGATTTCATAGGTATTTTCTCAAAGCCTGTGTCCTCTGTAAGTAGAATTCTAGTTCCAGCTGCCAAGGTAGCCATGAGAGTGATAGTAGTAGTCATAGTCATTCTCTCTCAATACTCTGATACATCAATTCAAATCATTTGGACTTTATACCATCAATGATTTTCAATCAGTCCTTCATTATGGAGCTGCCTCATGGGCCTCTATCTGGCAGAGAGAGAGTGACTGAGCAGGGGAGGATCCTGGTCCCTTAAGATCCACCAAATCCAGAGCCTCACAGAGTGCCTCTGCTTCACACAATAGAGTTGTATGTAAGAATATGTTTGAAGAGAAAGGTCACACTGCTAAAAATAGCTTATAACCTCCTGAAAAAAGACATGAGATGCCACTGAAGAATTTTAAGCAGGGCAGTGACAAGATTTAACTCACTGTGGTGGGACCGAGAGGAGAGGCCCTGGGGTTAGGGTATCCAGTTAGGGAATTCACACTGGGGCCTAGCAAGATGGTGAGAGCCTGAATCAAGGGGATAGCTGTTGGAACGGAGAGGAAAAGTCACTGGACTTGGTGGCCAATATGACTTTAGGATTTAAGCAAGAGGAAGGCATCCTGTATCTACAATATTTCTAACCTTGTGACAAGGTGAATCTTGGTGCCACTACTGAAAGGAGGGAGTAAGGTAGGAGAGCTTGATTTTGGAGGGTAGGTGGGGATGTAGGTTTGACCCTGTATATTTTGAAATCATTGTGCTTTCTGAATCTGCATCTAAAAATGGGTAGCAGCCAGGTGTACACATGAACCTGTTGCTCAAGAGAGAGTTTAGATTTGGGAATCATTCATGATACAGGGTCACTTCAAGGCATGGAGTGAGAAAGATTAGGAATGAGAAGAGAGGACTTTTAAGCATGAGAAATGGGGAACATGCACATTGAATGCCAAGAAAGAAGCAGAGGGGCCTGAGAGGGAGGGGGCAGAGAGGCAATAAAAGAAACCAAAGGGTAAGTTATAGAAGCTAAGGGAAGAGAAAGTTGGAGTGGGGAGCTTGGTCAAATATTAACATGAAATCATGCAAATTGTAGCCTGGCAAGTGTCTTTGTATTTGGCACTTAGAATGTTGATAAGATCTAAGAAGGCGATGTCTGCAGAAACCAGGTATTGGAGTGTAACTAGGAAATGACAAACAGAGGAAGCAAAGGAGAGGGAAGGATGGCAAAATGGGAGTTTGAGGACAATTATAGGCAAAGAGGAAGAAGCCAAGGGATAAGAGATAACAAAAGTCAAAGAAAGAGAGGACCTAATAGATAGACAAGTGACTCAAAAGAAGTTAGAATGACTGGGATTATGAACACCAGGGGAGGTGCTCACCACGGAGAAGGGACACCCCTTCAAGAAGATCAAAATAGATAAAGACACATTGGAAGACTCTTTGAAATTTTTACAGTGTGTTTTTTTCATTTTAAATTTATAAAGTGCTTCTATGGGTTGAATGTTTGTGTCCCTCCCGTCACCCCACTTCCACAATTCATATGTTGAGTCCTAATCCCCAATGTGATGGTATTAAGAGGTGGAGGCTTTGGGAGATGATTAGTTCATAAGAGTGCTGCCCTCATGAAAGGAATTAATGCTCTTATAAAAACAGCTTTCAGTGAGCTTGTTTGCTCTTTCTGCCGTATAAGGTTACAGCTAGAAGGCACCATGTTCACAGCAGAGAGTGAGTCCTCACCACACAATGAATCTACTGGTGCCTTGTTCTTGGACTTCCCAGCTACCAGAACTGTGAGCAATAAATTTATGTTGTTTGTAAATTATCCAGTCTATGGTATTTTTGTTACAGCATCCCAAATACACTAAGACAAGTGCTTTGTGTAATTTCATTTGTAAAAGCCCCTACAGCCCTGAGATTCATGCCATAATTGTGTAAAAGGAGAAACTGAGGGAAAGAACCATGATATCCGACACCTAATCATCATATTGCAAATGGATGCTTCAGAATGCATGGTGATATTTCATTCAAACAGCCAAGGCAATCTTAATGGCATCAGCCTAGTGACTGAAAGGAGCTGAATGGTTATCAGACAGCTTAGCGCCTGGCTGGCCTCATGACAGAAATAACTGAATTGACTGAAAAAATATTCAGATTGTTGGAGTCATTCAGATAGTCTCAGACTGTAACTCAATTGGAACAAATGAAGACCAGTAAAGTTTGCATCTTTGCATTAACACAGAAGCAGCCAGCTGAAAAGTTTAAAATAAAATAAAATGTAAAAAATTAAACTGTTTATGTGATACATACAATTCTATGAAAGTAGGTCTGATATTTGGTTTTCACTGAATTAAAAGAACAAGCCAGTTGTTTAAGTACTGTGTAGAAATAGCCAAAACCAAATGTACACCAGGGCTATTTATCTTCACTACCCACGATATAAAAAATCAATATCACTCAGAAATGGTTATTCTCTTTTGTTGGGGAAATGGAGTGTAAGGGTATGGGAGAAGTTTATTGGATGGAGAAGGATTCTGTGATGGTATGGTCATAATGGAGGTTAAGCTTAATTATGACAGTAGCACACTCATGAGAGTTTTAATTCCACATAGGTAGTTTACTGAAGACAGCTGTCAGGTGACTAATGGAGGTTTGGCTATGACTTCATAATCCACACAGCTAGGCTTTTGCCCTAGGTATACAAACTGGCTGACATTAGCAGGCTTTCTCACTTGATAATCTTCTTTTATAACCAAAACTAATCAGTTTATTAAAAGAGTTAAGCACAGCAACAGCAAAGAGCCCTAAGTGTTTAAAGAATATAAATACAGAAAGTAAGACTTTAAAGATTCAGGCAGATTCAATTGGATTTTTTTTTAAGTTTGCTTTAGTTTTTATAAATACTCAACTGGAATGAGTATTTTATAAATACTAGACTGAAATCTATAAGCTAATAATTCTCTTCAGGGAAATACTGATTAGAGATGATCATTCAGGGTGCACTTTAAGTCTACCAATACCTTCTTACTTGTAGCTCAATCCCGATAAATGTCAATTAAGGGTCCAGTTGCCTTTCCATGCCTCCTAACCAGAGGATCTTGGAGGAGCATGTTCTGACCAACTCTTGAAAATAAAAGTTTCTATCCTCCTAGGAAAATTTGCTCTGTCATCAAGGCAAAAATAACTATAAGAGCTGGTCTTAAATATGCTTCATTGATCAGTGACAACTAGCTCAAGTAATCCAACTTCTGAAGGCTAAGCCCATCAGTGACAACACCATGTTTCTGAAATCAGTCAATTGGCAACGTCCTCATTCTAGTGACTGCCTTTCTGAAAGTCAGCCAATCAGAACCAGCCTCACTTGAGCGCCTAAACTTCTGCAGCTAAAGTTCAAGCAATCCCTACACACTAATTGCTTGTTAAAGTCCCCCAGTCCAGAAACTCCATACTTTCCCCAATCCTATATGGACTCAGCTCTCTGCTTTGCTCCCCAAGACTGCACCTTATACACACAGCTTTCTCTTGAAACAATAATTTGGCTTTTTGTTTCAGATAAGCGTGGATTAGGCATAGCTATCCCTGAGAGCTGCATGCTGATGCACTTGTTGGTGACAGAATTTTCAGTTGGTACTTTTCTCAATGGACTTCTTATAAGACTGGCCTTTCCATCTGATCTGCCTTAGTTTCTTCATTCTTCTCACTCCCAGTGTACTACCAATTTATCTTGGACCATAGAGCATTTTGATAAGAATAAAAAAGCATCTGAGCTGGTATTGGTGCAGGAGAGAGAGAGCATCTTTGTAAAATTACTGTAGTAAAAAAGTGCAGTTAGACTGGGTCAACCATTATATCACCATGGGAACTAATTCTAATCTCATTGTGACTCTGTTTCCCCATTAATAAAATGCTAATTATTGAAGCTACTTTCTTGTTCAAGGTGAAATTAATTTAAGATATGCTAACCATGTCATTTAGTGCGTGGAATATAAACTATTTTAAATAACGAATGTTCTATTTCTTCTAGGAATCTAACAAATCCTGGTGGTTTGGCTCGCTCTCTCTCTCTTTAGTATTTATGCTTTCAGAGGTATTTTCAGTTTCTGAGACAGTGAGTCTTGACTGCAGCTGCATACTTCAAATACTTCATAAACTAGGAACAACAGCAGCAAAAGTTTAAAAATAACAGATACTGGTGAGGTTGTGGAAAAAAAGGGAACACTTTTATACTGCTAGTGAGAAGGTAAATGAGTTCAGCCATTGTGCAAAGCAATTTGACTATTTCTCAAAGAAATTAAAACAGAACTACCAATTGACGCAGCAGCCCCATTACTGGGTATATATCCAAAGTGATAGAAATCATTCTACCGTAAAGACACATGCATGTTTATGTTTATTGTAGCACTATTCACAGTAGTGAAGACATGGAATCAACTTAAATGCCCATCAGTGGTAGACTAGATAAAGGAAATGTGGTATGTATATACCATGGAATACTACACAGCCATAAAAAAGAATGAGATCATGTCTTTTGCAGTAACATGGATGGATCTAGAGCCTATTAAGTGAACTAACACAGGGCAGAAAACCAAATACTACATGTTCTCACTTATAAGTGGATGTATTAGTCTGTTCTCATGCTGCTAATACAGATATACCCAAGACCGGGTAATTTATAAAGGAAAGAGGTTTAATTGGCTCACAGTTCAGCATAACTGGAGAGGCCTCAGGAAACTTACAATCATGGTGGAAGGGAAAGCAAACACGTCTTTCTTCACATGGTGGCAGCAAGGAGAACTGTAGAGGGAAGTAGGGGAAATGCCCCTTATAAAACCATCAGATATCATGAGAATTCACTCACTGTCATGAGAACAGCATGGAGGTAACTGCTTCCATGATTGATTTACCTTTCACTGTGTTCCCCCTCACGACATGTGGGGATTATAGGAACCACAATTCAAGATGAGATTTAGGTGGGGACACAGCCAAACCATTTCATTCCTGTATTAGTCTGTTCTCACGCTGCTGTGAAAAAATACCTGAGACTGGGTAATTTATAAAGGAAAGAGGTTTTATTGACTCACAGTTCTGCAGGGCTGGGGAGGCCTCAGGCAACTTACAATCATGGCAGAAGAGGAAGCAAACATGTCCTTCTTCACATAGTGGCAGCAAGAAGTGCAGAGTGAAGGGGAAGAAAACCCCTTGTAAAACCATCAGATCTCAGGAGAACTCACTTACTATCATGAGAACAACATGGAGGTAATAGTCCCCATGATTCAGTTACCTCCCACCGACTCCCTCCCATGACATGTGGGGATAATGGGAACTACAATTCAAGATGAGAATTTGGGTGGGATCACAGCTAAACACATATAAGTGGGAACTAAAGATTGAGTGCACATGGACACAAAGAAGGGAACAGCAGACACTGGGACCTACTTGCGGGTGGAGAGTGGGAGGAGGGTGAGGATCGAAAAACTACCTATTGGGTATTATGCTTATTATCTACGTGACAAAATCACCAGTACACCAAACCCCTGTGACATGCAATTTACCTGTATAATAAACATGCACATGTGCCCCTAAACCTAAAATAAAAAGTAAAATAGTGAGGGTTCTATTTCTTCGAAGACTGTCAAATCCCCCTCCCCCTTTTTTTTATTCTTTAGTACTGTAGCCTTGAGTACTTTCACTTGTAGAGGAGTTTTTAGTCTATGGGACAGTGAATCTTGACTGCACAGCTACACACTTGAAATATTTCTTAAACTGTAAACAACAGCAGCAACGGCAGCAATAAAAACCCAGTGATTCATATGTAGTAGGTCTGGAGTGGGGCCTAAGCATCTACATTTTCAAATCCTATGTGAGTGATTCTCATATGTATCCAAGATTAAGGAAAGAGGAGTCCCGTTTCAAGGCTCAGAGGTAAAAAGAAGATCATCAAGTGTTTTCCCAATTGTCTGATGCTATTCACTGGGGCAGGAGCAGTGAGCTGTAGTGAGAAATACATGGCTAAGGAGGTAGGGATTGCAGCAAATGCTCTTTCCATGCTCTTTCCTGTGCCTATAGCATAATATTTGTCATATGGAAGGTTTAAATAATTAATGCTTAAAGTTCAGAAATAAAACATCTGTTTTTTTGTTTTGTTTTGATGAATCCCTTCAGACTATAAACACTGAGAACTACTGGTCTAGACCTCTCTCCTAAGATTGAGACCTGTGAGGCCCTTCCATGTAGACATATTGTAGACTCAGCCCAACTCCAGGCTTCTGCAACGAGACTGCTTGGTTTAGAATCTGGCTCTATGCCTGACCAACTGTGTGTCTTCAGTTATTTTTCCCCCATCTCATAGTGGCAGTGGGAAAATCCCATGAGATTAATATTTGGAAACACATAAGTGACCAACAAAGAGATAAACCTCAATAAATGTGGTTATTATTATATTTGTTATCCAATTTATTAATCTTTCCCCCATACCCACTTTCCTCAGTTATACCCTGTGTAGTGAATGGTAGAACTAGCCCTGATTGCTCAAGTGGAACACCTGGGGGCAGCCTTTGACATCTCCCTCTAATCTATCCTCTATGTCTAGTGCACTTTCTGACACTGTCAGAAATGACAATGTTTTTTCTTACCATCACTCAGTTCAGGCCATGTTTGACTTTGTCCAGGACTCCTACAACAGATCCCTCTTGGGTCTCCCGACTCTAGTCTTACGTAAAACTGCACACTCAGTGTGCAGCTTGCCTCCAGACTCCGCTTTCCAAACTGCAGAGAAAATTATGTCATTGCCTTGCTTGAAACCCTCAGTGACTTCCAATTGTTCTTGGGATACTGTGAAAACCTCCTCATACATTGAACAAGGTCTTGCTTCTTTGGCCCTTGTTAACCTCTTCAAGTCTCAGCTCTTTGACACCCTCCTTGCACAATATGCTGCATCAGTTTGGACCACCCTTCTGTGCTGTAGCTGTGCCAAACTTCTCTGAACATCCCCCAGTGTCATTGTCTCCATCTGGAGCACTTTCACTGTGAATGCAGAATGAAGCATATGAGATGCAGGAGGATTGGAACCCAAAGGAGATGTTGATTATTTCAAGAGCCCTCCTGTTCTAAATTCTCACATTCTATAATAAAAATACTTGCCTCCTGGGTTGGTGATGATGATGATAATGATTGGTGGTTTCTACCCACCCTTTAATTTCGTCAGCAAGCTCCAGCTGCTAACTCAGACTCTCTCAAAATAATTTAATGTTCTGTTCCAGTGCTCAAGGAAATTATTGTAACATTCTCACTCAGTACCTTCTTGATCTCTTGTTTGGATTCCATTTCTAATCACCAGTTGGCCTCTGTAAAGCCTTCTTTTATTCTTGCTTCTCACTTCTGGATTTGATAGATTTTTGTTACCCTTTTGCTTAAACTTCAGCTTTTCACAGTGGACTTTGGGTTGCTAGATTGTCCTTGGCAACTGGAGTTGTATTCAGCAGGAATCCTCTATTCCTAACCCAGTCCTGTAAAACCCAACCCAGAGCCAATCTCTGGCCAGAACTCCAGGATCTTCTTTGACTGCCCTTGGAATTAAAAAAGTAAGACATTAATCATTGGACTGCTAGGCAATTCTTTCAGAATGATAATCTATAATTAGTAGGCTCAAAATTGAACTTGATTTTCTTAACAGTAAAGTAGAAAATGCCCAGGTTTTAAGATTTTAACAATGTGTGTGTGTGTGTGTGTGTGTGTGTGTGTGTGTGTGTGTGTGTATGTATGTAAACATCTAAATGAGAAGAACAAGAAATACAAACCTAATTGTAGCACTAATAATGAAGGAAATCTTGCCAGACAAATTTTAACTTCATTATTGGCTTTAATTAGCAAATGAGTGGACAAATAGAATATAGTGAATGTCCCTGGTCTTGACTTGATTAACACATTGCACAGAGCACTTCACAAAATGATAGCCCATCAGGGCATTTAAATTGTCTTAGAAGTGAACATTTGCAGCAGTGGAGAACTGGCTGGCTGCATGCAAAGGGAAGGTACTAGAAATGACAGGCTTTTGGGAATATGATGACATGGACCCTGTCTTACTCAGCATCTTTCGTAATGATGTGGAAGGGGAAGCACACAGTGTATTAATTAAATTTGACAAGGATGCTGATTTGGTTAGCAGAGTGAACCTAGAGGGTTTACAACATGGTGAGAAAATAGGAAGAAGAAAATACAGTTTGGAAAAATGCGAATAGTGCATTCTGGGAGAATTAAGCCATTAGAAAAATATTCAGGGATCCTGATACGATAACTGGGGCACATTTAAGGAAATAGAGATGGAAAGGCCACACTTGTTTTCCTTCCCCAAGTGGGGCATGCCGCATCACTTCTTATACATCCCCTAAGGCTAAATAAAATCTGTACCACTGATAAGGCTTCAGCAAGAGAATTTTTTTTTTTTACTGAGATTAAGATATTGGGAGTTGATGGTTTCTATACATTTTACTTAAATGATTCTTTATCTCAGCTATATCTCACTACCATTGTAGTTTTTAATCTCTTGTCAACCTTCTGTATAATGGCTTCCTCTTATGGACAGAGGGCATCTCTTTGGGGTCAGATACCCTTTTCATCTCTATTCAGCCAGGGTTTTTCATTAGGGTTTGGGGCTGCCTGCAGGTAGGGATTAATTTCTACTTTGTCAACTATATTAAAATAACTTGTTAAAATAATCAAAACTTTGCATTTGTTTTTCCTAATGGTATTCAGTTTCCTGGCTGCTCGCAGTGACCTTTCAAAGCCTGTTTATCCTGAGAATGTATGTCATAATTAACTTTGATTTATTCCTTTCGTTTGCACACCATTTTGAAAACATGTAATTGCTTTCTCAGTCTGTTCTTTCCTGCAGCTCCTTAGATTCCATAGATCTATTTTTGACCCAGGCTTTATCAGCCCTTACTTAGTCTGTTGGCTAGATCACATGTGTAACGATGTTAAAAATGGTTTGGTTCTAATATTAGGTTTTATGTTTTGTCAGTTACATGACGATGACCTTAAGGAATGAAGGATGCTCTATCCTGCTGAGTGATTTATCTTCAAGTGAGTATGAGAGAGTGACCCATAGGGTAGAGTAAGTGGTCTCTACTGAGAAAACAACAATTTCTACTGTTCATGCTTCCTGGCCATGAAGATGGTCGGTCACCCACAATAAATACGTTGCTTAGTGTTATAAGGTTCTCTTCTATAGGGTCCTGTAGACCATTTTCAGTTGCCTACTGTTAAGAGTGTTCTTCCCACCCTATAATTCTAAATGTAGAGTCATTTCCCTCAGCTGCATGAAGGAGTTTGGAAACAGGTAAGAGGGAGACTTCAAGCCCCTCAAATGTGCCTTGGAGCACTACCAAATGACAGTATTTTGTCATTTAGCCCAGCATCTTCCCTCAGTCCTTCAGGTGGCCTCCTAAGAGGTACTTAGAGGTGTGTCAGGTATGGCCTCATATGCCATTTGCATTCTATGTCTCCTTTAAATTCTGCATGTGTGGGAAAAAATAAGTATCTCAGGTCTTTTGATCTAAAAACAAATTCAACCAAACCACAAAATCAGTGGTTGGCCTGGCACAGTGGCTTGAACCTGTAGTTGCAGCTACTTGAGAGGCTAAGATTGAAGGATTGCTTGAGGCCAGAAATTTGAGACTATAGTGTGCTGTGATCATGCCTATGAGTAGCTACTGAACTCTAGCCTGGACACTATAGTGAGACCCGTAACTCCAAAGAAAATTTTTTAAAACTTAGCACTTGGCTGGGCGCGGTGGCTCATGCCTGTAATCCCAGCACTTGGGGAGGCCAAGGCAGGTAGATCATTTGAGGTCAAGAGTTCGTGAGCAGCCTGGCTAACACGGTGAAACCCCATTTCTATTAAAAATACAAAAATTAGCTCAGCATGGTGGCATGCACCTATAATCCCAGGTACTTGGGAGGCTGAGGCACAAGAATTGCTTGAACCCAGAAGGCAGAGGTTGCAGTGAGCCAAGATCAAGCCACTGCACTCCAGCCTGGGTGACAGAGCGAGAGCGAGACTCCATCTCAAAAAACACAAAAAACAAAAAAACGGCACTTGACTCATTGACTTAGTACATATATGCTAATTTTATAAGTATTGGACTTTCAGCAACTTTCCTGATTTTTTCAAGTCCTTAATTTATCTGCCTAATAAACACAATAATTCTTGCTATGTAATGTTATTGCGAGGATTGAATGAAACAATAAGTTAAAGCCCCTTGGTGCAGAAAGGTCCCTGCTATCAGAATGCTATCAGTTGTCATTCACTTTCCCTGATCCTCATTTAATCTCATTTGCAAAAAAGCAAATTAGATTTGAAATAGCTTCTTGTTATTTGATGTCTGTTAGCATTTTGGTGAGAATTCAATGATCATGGAGGCAAAAGCAATTGGCAAATATAGAGCCATACTGTAGAAGTCTCCGGTGATCAGTTATTTTTGCTGGGTTCAAGGTGATTTTGTTATGTACCTGGAATTCACTTGGTCCAGATTGACTTAAAAAAAAAAGTCATAAACTAAGTAAAAAGTAAGAATGAACCAACCTGTATTTTTCCATTCCTTTAAACCTTTATTGCTTACATTTAAAGTTGAGAACCAGAATAGTTTCCCTGTCACCTAGGATGGGGTTGGCAATCGTTTCCTTTGAAAATACAGAAGACATTTATGCAGCCAAAAAACACGTGAACAAATGCTCACCATCACTGGCCATCAGAGAAATGCAAATCAAAACCACAATGAGATACCATCTCACACCAGTTAGAATGGCAATCATTAAAAAGTCAGGAAACAACAGGTGCTGGAGAGGATGTGGAGAAATAGGAACACTTTTACACTGTTGGTGGGACTGTAAACTAGTTCAACCCTTGTGGAAGTCAGTGTGGCGATTCCTCAGGGATCTAGAACTAGAAATACCATTTGACCCATCCATCACATTACTGGGTATATACCCAAAGGATTATAAATCATGCTGCTATAAAGACACATGCACAAGTATGTTTATTGCAGCACTATTCACAATAGCAAAGACTTGGAACCAAGCCAAATGCCCAGCAACGATAGACTGGATTAAGAAAATGTGGCACATATACACCATGGAATAGTATGCAGCCATAAAAAATGATGAGTTCATGTCCTTTGTAGGGACATGGATGAAATTGGAAATCATCATTCTCAGTAAACTATCGCAAGAACAAAAAACCAAACACCACATGTTCTCACTCATAGGTGGGAATTGAACAAGGAGAACACATGGACACAGGAAGGGGAACATCACACTCTGGGGACTGTTGTGGGGTGGGGGGAGGGGGGAGGGATAGCTTTAGGAGATATACCTAATGTAAATGACGAGTTAATGGGTGCAGCACACCAACATGGCACATGTATACATATGTAACTAATCTGCACATTGTGCACATGTACCCTAAAACTCAAAGTATAATAATAATAATAAAAAAAGAAAAGATAATACAGTTAGAAGATACCATAGGCCTGTAGGTCATATGGTCTTAGTTGCAACTTTTCCACTCTGCCATTGTAGTGCAAACACTGCTATAGACAACACACAAGCAGGAGTGTTTTCCAATACAATTTTACTTACAAAATCAGGTGGTGAGCTGGTTTGTCGTGTAGGTCATAGTCTCTGGATACCAATTGTACAATAATACGGACATGATGATGTTCTAAAAAATATTAAAATGCTTTTGAGTAAGTCTAAAGAGCGATGGGTTCTCCCCACCCCCTGACCCCAGGGATGAAGAACTCTAGCAAGGACCTAGTTGGAAAGCTATGTAAATTATTTCAGTAGTGTAAATAAATGGGCAAATTAAATTACTTAGACTACAAACCATCTGGTTGAATTTTTGGTTTGTCTATTTACAGTAATCATATTAACTGGATTGTCATCTCAGACCAACTTCCCAGAGGTTTTTAGATAAAATCCTGAGTGGATAAATTATCCTTGAAGGACAAATCATCATCTTCAGCTTTTTCTTTTTTTATGGAAAGAGCCCACTTTAGAAAGTTTGAGAACATCTAGAACAAAGCAATGGGAATCATTAAAGCTCTGAAAAAAATTGTGAAGAGTACTCACAGTAATTATGGTTATTCAGCATGAAAAAGAGAAAATGAAGTCTTAAAACATGTTGAGTTATTATATAGGCCTAATGTCTTCCAAGACCCCTTCTCTGAGTGTCACCTCCTAACCCCCACATTCTTCTTTTTCTTTTTTTTCCTTTCCCAAACCACTTTTAGAAGGGTTCTACTGAATTTAATGGGACAGAGGCTGTTTAAGTGACCATAAGAAAATATTTTTATTCTTTAGAAAAATCATTAGATAGTAGTAATCACCCAGAAAAAAAATCATTTTATTCTACAAATGAGGAAACTGAGTCCCATGCAAGTTTTACAACTTTTCAAAAGCACCCAGTTATCTGGTGACAGAACTGGATCCAGAAATTGAGAAGCCCAATTCCAAAGCCAGTGGCCTCTGTGATGTGACTCAGCAACTCCCCAAATTTTATATTAATGAATGATTTGCAACTTACAGAGTATTCTATTTGGTGGTGTTCTTGATTCTCACCTCAGTTCTTTAAGGTAGGTGGCCTTGCGTGCTGAGTTTTAATCAATGTTTTACCACTAACTAGCTTTAAAAGGCAAAATTTAACCTCTCAGAACTTACATTTCCATTACTGAATACAGTAATACTTATCCTGTTACAAGAAACAGAAGCAACAAGGCATGCAAACATACTGTATGAAACTAGAAAGTGCTGTTCAAAGCAGGATTATTATTTCTGTTTTACAGAAAATTCTGAGACTCAGAGAAATGTAGTGAACTTGTCCAGGGTTGGGAGGATAAAAGTGATGTCCTGTGAACCTGTCTCTAGCTGCCCTCCTTCTTTGTCCAGTGCTCTTTCCACTCTAATCATGTTACCTCCTCCTGCGAGCAGGTCTGAGACATAAATGTAGAGGGCAAGGTTGATGAACTGCAGGCTGCTGGATGTGAAATACCCCTGATCTGGGCTCTGTGTTCCCTGGTTCATGTAGACTCTTGCCTCACACTGTATCTGTTCATCTGTGTACTCATTTATCTAAAGGAAGAAAAGAGAAAGAGTGAAAGGAAAGGAAAGGAAGCAAGAAAGGAGAAGGAAGGAGAGAAAGAAATACCTATTTGAAGATTAATCTTACATATAGGACTCAGTTCTCTCAATAAATCTGCAGAGTTTAGTTGGAGGTACCTACCACCAAGGCCAGGTAACTCTTTGGTCAGCACCACCTAGAAATGTACAGCTCCTACAAGAGGGAATGCTGAGCAGAGCCATCAGCATCTCCATTTTCTTTCTCCATTTTCCTAAGGATATGTCAAAAACGCAGAGAGTACATGACAAACATCATTCTGGGCCTTGGATTGGACTTGTGGCTTATTGGAAAGACAGCATGAGGGATTTGGAGTCATACAGGCCAGAAAAGTAATTACAGCTTTGTCATTGCCACCTGACATGAGACTTCAGATTCTGGCTCTGTGTAATGAGCGTGAGCACTTCACTGGATTATTTGGGGGTTAAATGAGATAACATCTGTAAATGGCAAGACACTGTGCCCGACACATCGTAAACATGAAAATAACACTATTGAGGACTTGTTATGTGCTAGACATTATTTTAAGTGCTTCACATGATCAACAAATTAAACACAGAAAAACACAAGAATTAGGTTAATATCATTCCCCTTTCACGATGGAGGAAACAGACACATAAAGAAGTTGGGTAAGTTGACAGCATCATGCAGTTTAGGAGTGTTGGAACCAAGATTTGATCCCAGGCAGTCTGACTCCAGATCCCTGGGGTTTTCTATAATTTTTATTTTTTACTGAGGTATAATTGACGTTCAGTAAACTGCCTCTGAAAAATGTACAGTTTGATGAGTTTTCTGTTTTTTAAAAATTTTTAATTTTTGTGGGTACATAGTAGGTATATATATTTCTGGAGTACGTGAGCTATTTTGGTACAGGCATGCAATGTGAAATAACCATGCCTTCCAGAATGAGTTATCCATCACCTCAAGCATTTATCCTTTGTGTTAGAAACAATCCAATTTTAGTTATTTTTAAATGTACAATTAAGTTACTGTGGACTATAGTCACCTTATTATGCTATCAAATAGTAGGTCTTATTCATTCTTTCTGTTCTTTTTGTACTCATTAGCCATCCCAGCCCCTCACTACCCTTTCCAGGCACTGGTAACCATCCTTCTACTCTCTGTGTCCATGAGTTCAACTGTCTTGATTGATAGATCCCACAAATAGGTGAGAACATGTGATGTTTGTCTTTCTATGCCTGGCTTATTTCACTTAATGACCTCCAGTTCCATCCATGTTGTTGCAGATGATAGGAGATATCATTCTTTTTTATGGCTGAATACTACTCCATTGTCTATATGTACCACATTTTCCTTATCCGTTCATTTGACATACATACATACTTATGAGACCATCACCACAAATGAGATGAGGAATACATACCAACAACCCCCATGCTCCTTTGTCATCTCTTCTACTTGCCTATCCCAGAAAACCGCTAATCTACTTTCTGACTCTATAGACTCATTGACATTTTCTAGAATTTTTTATAGATGGAATCATATATTATGTACCTTTTTATCTGATTTCTTTCATTTAGCATAATTCCTTTAGGGTACATTCACAGTGTATCTGTAGTGTATTCTTTTTTTATTGTTTAGTAGTATTTCATCATATAGATACAACCACAATTGGTTTATCCATTCACCTGTTGATGTGCACATGGATGTTTCCAGCTTTTGGCTATTCTAATTAACATGAATTAGAATATATCATAAACATGAATATACACATATTTATACAGACTTTTGTTTTCCATGCTTTTAATCACAAAACTACTATAATGCTTGTCTCTGTTTGAAGTGGGTTCCACAAACCCTACGATAAGTAAAAAATGATGGCCTAGCATGACATTCTTTTCTTGAAATCATACATTATTTAAGAGAGAACCCTGTAGGTACATGGTCTTGTTTCTTTCCTGGAGTAATGGCAGAAGAGAAAGAGCCTCTTGCATACCCCATGCTCACATGTGGAAACCTTTCTGGGATAGGGGGAGAGAGTAAAAGGACAAAGGGGCTGGGTTACTGGAATTTGATTTGCTGGAAAGCAAAGCCCAATCTACCTGTCACAGTTTTTAACCTGATGTGTTTTCAGAGCAGTTATTGGTGATGAATGACTGGTCCCAACCGCATTACCTGCTAAAAGTTAACGTGAAAGCTCCAACGACTTAGGCAGGAAATGAGATCCCTGGGTGTTCCCAGAGTCAGTGAGACAATTAATCTGATTTACATCCATTGCATTTCAGAGAACTAAAATTTCATCTGCTGCTTCTAAGCATTCATTTGGGGTGAACCCACATTACTCTAAGTGAAACCCCTCAGTCAAGCTGTTTATAAACTACACAGTGGCTAACAGGGATGGAAAACCAATAGAAGAGCTCAGAAATCACAGATAATGCCAAGATGGGAGAATGAATTAGACAGGACTGCACATGTGTGGAATAAATAAATAGATCAATTGGGTTAAAACTCTGCCCAGCAGATAACACAGGGACTTCATAAGTTTCCAAGACTGAAGTGATAAGCTAAAAACTCCAGACAGTAGAAAGAGACAGGAGGTTGCTTCCCAATGCAGGAAATGAAATATTCTTGGAGATTAAAAGAAAAAACACTAGGGATCTTATGGCAGTTTTTTATATTTTGTTTTTTAAGTTGTCCTCTCCTGTAGGATTCACAGGCACTAATATGACACAGATAAGATGGAAGTGATGTCTAGAGGGCAGAGTAGAACATTAACTATGGCTACAAAAATCATATCTCATGGAAGGAATAAGAGACAACAGCCTGCAGAGAACTTGCCTGTGAGGAGCCTGCTGAGTTGATTCTAGGATTGAGCAGAGTTCTATGTTAGCAATTCTCATTGCTTAGGGGGCCAGTGATTCCAGGGGATCTTGAGACATTATTTCCACTCTTCTTGGCTTAGAAACTTTTCAGAATAAATAGGCAATTATTTCTTATTTTAGACTTATCTTGCAGTCTGCTTCCTAAGGCACCGCTAACTGTTGCCTATGGTGGTAACCACAGATGTCAAGTCAATTTGAAGAAAATTTGAATAGTTCTCAACAGTGATGAACCGTTCTGACTGTGTTTGATTTTTCTTAAAATCAATGATTTTAAATGATTGGTGACATTGATAGATGAAAAAGACCAAGATTTTAGTACTTACCTACAGATATGGTTAGCAAATGGGAGTTATGGTCATGCCAAATTATGTCCGTGTTCTATCTGACCTCTGGCTGACCTCCTTTTAGATAACCCTAAGTCACTCTAATTACAAAATATTTTATTTTAACAAACCTTTATTGAGAACCAGCTACGTGTAGGCAATGCAGAGATGGAAGGCACTGACACATGAATGGGTTCCAGGAATAGGTTCAATGTGAGTAACAGCCTAGTAGGAAGCAGAATTCGGTTCAACTGAAAGATTTCAATGAAGGGATCACGTGCAGAGGAATTGGCAGGGTAAGAGAGTAAATACAGATAGGGTGGCATCTAAAAACATAGCACAGCAGGTGGCCTCACAAAAGCTGTGGTCATGGAAGGACACAGCATCTGCCACAGATGCTCAGCTACAGAAGGAGCAGGGCAGGCATAGCCGAAGCACTTCCCCTCTACTTAAGTCTTCTTTCACCCTTCAGTCTCTTGCTGATGCATCCCATTGGCCAAACCCAACTTGAAACCATCAGCAAGGTGTATGCAGGCAACGGCTTCCTTGGCCCCAGAGTGGGTCAGAGAAAGAAGAGACTTGGGATGTGAGAGGTGGAATAAGTATAGGAAAACCTCTTCAGTCTCCCCGTTTTGCCATTCAGCATCTTTTCTTGCTTTTTATTAAGTAAAGAAACAGTTGCCCCCAAAACAGAGGAGAGAAAAAGTCTCACCAGCTACCATATTTTCATAGGATGATGTCAATTCCCTCACATATCTCCCTGAAATTTGATGGACACTTCTGGAATTTTTTATTTAAGGTAGGAAGAACAGATGGGAAAAGTCAAGTAACATGAAATGTGCATGGTTTCTATAGTTATCACTTCTATGGCTAGTCCCAAGACCTATGTTAATTATCATAGCTTTCCTCTGACACCAGCCATTCTTTACCTTCATCCTCTGCCATCAGTTCAAGATTCTTTGCTTGGGAGAATGATCCATGACTTCATGATGGAAGGATCTAAGTTCCCAGTTGTTCAGGATTGATTAGGTTGCCTTAGTTTTCTATTTATTATTAAACTTTGATGTACCAACGGAGAACCCAGTGAATCTCCTGGGTTCCAGACCTCGTTCTCTTTGCTCCTATTAAATAATTGTGTAGCTCTCATTGGGTTTCTTTTATTGGTTTTATACACCTGGAAACCACCTGAAAGCAAGCTTAAGAGATACAGTCTGCAAGTGTCAGCCTCTTGGATCACAGAACAGAGCACAGGAGGGAGGAAAATGCAGAATATCCAGAACAAATGACCTCAGTGCTGGGATAAGATTGGCCTGGGTCATGATTCTGCAAAGGAGTCTGAGCTTAGATCTGGTTAGAAAGTCAAAGGTTCTATCTGAAGCAGAATCGAGTGTCAATCTAGGCAAGGACGCAAGGGTTCGATGACTTTTGCTCTGTTGTGCCCAAGCTGCTGACCCCCACCTGTCAGACCTTTATATCAAGTTACCATTGTCTCACAATAAACTCATCATCATAAAAATAGCTTTATTTCTTAGACACCAACTATAATGCTACATCCTTTAATAAACTGTAATGGGCATGTACTAAGTATTCACACTTTGCAAAAGGCTTTCACATACCTTCCTGTAAGTTAATGTTTCAAATAAATCTGTCTGTGATTGTTTGATCAGCTTTTTAGATAAGGAACTGAGACTTAGGGAAATTAACTTTCCCTAAAAGAGAAAGTGAGTAAAAGGCAAAGAGAAGATTCAAATCCAATCTGATGTAAAAATGTATGTTTTTATTGCCTACTTTATGCTGCCTCCTGTAACTTCACTACAATCCTGCAGGGGGATTATTATTTGCATTTTATGGGCAGGGAAACAGGCAGAGAGAGGTCCAGTAACTTTCCTAAGTCGCATAGCTAGTTAGGAGAAGAGGCTGGGGACCCACCCTACTCCAAAATCCATGTTCTTTGCATTCTATATAAGTTTAGCTTACACTGAAGAGCAAGTTAACAGAGACGGGGAGAGAAGTGAGTGAAGAAGCATTTGGCAGGGGCCAGTGGCACAGTAATGACTACATGGCAATAGCTTTGTGGAAAGCAATAGTACACCCAGTAAGGTAGGGTGGAGCCAGTTAACAGATCTGGAAGAAGGAGCAGATGAGCTTGGGATAAGGAAGAGAGGTGTGAGAAGGTTTTGCACCCAGCTGAAGGTCACATTTCATTTGCCATAAACATAGCCTTTCTCGAATTCTAAATTCAGTGGCAGATGTTTTTTCAAAACAAAAAGAAAGAAACATACATAAAACAAATCTCTTTTTAATCTACGCGTTTGCCTCCACTCTCTCCACACATACAAAAAGAGAAATAGAGCAGTGCAGTTCCTGTTGGTGAGTTACCATGGAGACAGCTTCCACATGATCTCCAGCCATGACTCACCACTGCAGGAGTCTCCAAACTTAATTATTTATTAATAGGCTTTTACCAGGGCAGCCTCCAGAGGTGGAACATCTTGTTTCCAAGGCTGGGGCAGCGGTGAGAAATAGAGGCAGAAAACACTATGCAATTACAAAGAATTAATTAGAACCTCTGTAAACGCACTGACAAACATGCCTTAGGAGAAACTGTGGTGGGATTCGAGGGTACTCAGGTGTCCGGGGGAGAAAAAGCGAAAGTGAGCAGTGGGTCTCCAACAATTCTTTCTCCTGTGACACTGAAAGAGTCCCTTGTACTGTTCCTTCCATGAACTAGTTATTCAATTTGGATTAGTGACCTGCAAATTCCAGGAAAAAATAATTTACACTAAAAAATAGAAATATATGTGTATTTATAAATATACACATATAAATATGTGTGTGTATATATATATATATTTTTTCAGTCTTTGTGTACCTCCCAAAGATAATCAAATTGACATAGGTAAACTAATTAATAAATGAGGTTCTTAGAAATGACATCAGTTATATTAGAGCAAGGTCTTGCTGGGAAGCATAAGTGATTCCTGAGATACCTATTTACATGATTGCACATGATTTTTTTCCTTTACACTTAAACCTAGTGAATGCAAATGGAATGGAAAAGGCAGGAAGGTGGTTGATTAACCAGTTAGTTAATTTATTGGTTCATTCTTTCATCCATTCAACTACAGAGCTATTTATTCATTCTTCTGTACTTACCAGGAATCACTGATTTGAATATCACATGGTGCTTGACCCATGGATGGCTCAGTCTAGTAAGAGACATGAGACATGTACATAGGTCACTAAATTCATGGTAAGTGATTATTAATTATCTTAGGAGATGGATAGGTGGAAGGGAATAACAAATGAGAAGATAAACTTGTCATAATAAAGTCATAGAATGAATAGTGACACTTTGTGTCTGAGATGAAATTCATCACCCACCGATGTTCCTTCCAACTCGTAAGATCTCTCTGAATCTATGTCAAGTAGTCAACTCATTTTGATGTTGGGTTATGTGAATAGCACACAAAATCTTATCTCGGTTCCATTGTTGAGTTTTCTTATATTTATTGCTGTGTGGCGTATCTATCTGCCATAACGAAACTGTCAAGGATCTGACTGGGATAATTCAGTCTGTCCTTTACTGAGGTTTAAACTTCCACTCCAAGTTAGGGCATAATTATTTGGCAATTCGTTTTATTACATATTTGAGTATGAAAAGAGACGTTCAGAGCACTCCATAGCATTTTAGAGCTAGAAAAACGTTATAGGTTATAAAATGAATAAAAGCTACTGTCTCTTGGTTATTATGTGCCAGGCGCTTTAGCTTTAATCCCTAAAACACTGCAGGGTAAGCATGACCAGTCAAAATTTTTCATCAATGAGGAATTTAGGCTTGGAAATATTAATTAACAGGTCCAATATTCCAGAGTTAGTTAGGAAAGCTAGTTTGTGTTGAACCCTAAAGCCAGCATTTGTTTGACTGGACACTGATCCAATCTAGCTTCAGTTCCCTAGTTTCACAGGGAAATTAAGACTCAGAAATTTCAGACACCCTCATAGTCATTCCTGTTTCCAAGGTTTTAATTAACGAGAAACAATTTGCTAAATTGTTATTTTTGCTAAAATTAATAACCAACATCAAAATTAACAGTAAGCCTTTAATTCTCATTGAAGTCAGGAATGCTACAAGGATTCGTGCAATCACAACTATTATTTAACATTGATCCGAAACTTTAGTAATGGAAATGAGAGATGGGAAAATTAGGTAGAGTTACAAGAAATAGAGAGGAGGGAAAGCTCATAATTAATTCTTTGATGAAATCAAATGGAACAATTAAAAATTCTAATAAAGCAAATATTAGAATTTAAAACACTGATTGGTTTCAAATTATATGTTCAAAAGCAACAGCTATGAAAATACAAGGGACCCAGAATAGCCAAAACAATTTTGAAAAAGAAGAACAAAGTTAGAGGAGTCAAACTTCCTGACTTAAAAATTTACATAGTGTTAGTAAATGTGTACTGGCATAAGAATAGTCACACAGATCAAAGTAATAAAATGAAGTAAACTCATATTTAGACTCAACTATTGTCAAGGATGCTATGGCAGTTCAGTGGGGGAAATAATAGTGTTTCCAACTAAAGATACTAGGATAACTGGATATGAAATGCAAAAGAATGAAGTTGGACTACTGCCTTACAACATAGACAATAATTAACTCAAAAATAGACCTGAACAATGTATTAAAGAGAAGACTCCATCAATAACATAAAAAAAGTTTAAAACAGGCAAAATTTATATGAGAAAAATTATAAAACACTCCTGAAGTAGAGTTGGAAAAATAGAAAGACGTATCATATTCCTGGAAGGAACATTCAACATCATTAAAATATATTATTTTAAAGTTAATATGTAAATATCATAGGACCAAATTAAAAGGAAAAATTTTTATATGTTTTTTTTTTCTGGAGCCAGACAAGTTAATTATAAAGTATATTTGCAAGAATAAAAAGCAAAAATAGCTAAAATCTCTCCGATTAAAACATTGTGAACAGAACCAGTAATAGACTTATATACAAAAATTGAATTTATAATACCAGAACATTTCATACTACTGGGGGAAAGATGAACTTCTTGATGAATGGTAATGGAATATATGAATAACAAAATAAAAAATGAAAATTGGTCTAGTCCTCATCCCATATACCAAAAAAGAATCCAAAATGAATCAAAGGTTTAAATGTTAAAAACTAACATATAATGGAATAAAGTATGAAGTAATTATTTTATGATCTAGAAATGGGAATAATTAATAATACTCAAATCCACATTCAATAGGGGAAATCTTGAGATATATGAATGTATATAAATGTATATAATTATATATGATATAATCTATATAATATATATGTTATATCATATATATTTATAATATGATGTAAATATTTATAATATATGTATAATTTTTAATGTATAATATTATGTATTTTTTAATGTATAATTTATATGTATAATTTTTGCAAGTACCAAAATAGTTCATAACTTACTTGCAAAACACACCAGAAGAGTCAGTAATCTTAACATAAAAAGAACTTCTAAAAACATAAGAAACAACAAGACAAATGCATGAGATATATAAAGACATTGATTTACAGAAAGTAAAAAACAAATGGTCCTTAACTTATGAAAAGATGTTCAACCTCTCTTATAGTAAGAAAAATGAAATTTAAAAACGACACTGATATGCCATTACTTTCCTCCCAGATTGCCAAAATCCAAAAGGTTGACAAGCACACTACTTGTGAAACTTCAAAGATATACACACTCTTGTAGATTAGCAATGGATATATTAAATTACACAAGCAATATGGTGACATCTAGCAAAATTATATATCCATGTAACATATGCATATATATTGACCCGTTGACCCAGCAATCTTACTTCTAATAATTTGTCACAATGATACGTTCCAAAAGTACAAAAAGACATATTCCCAAAGATGTTCATTACAGCACTCTTTGTCATAGTAAAAGACTATGTCCCCAAGTGTCCATCTATAGGGGACTAGTTAAATAAGCTATGAGTGTTCACTTCTGTAGCATATATACTAAAACTGGAACAATACAGAGAAGATCAGCATGGCTCCTGCACTAGGATGGCACTCAAATTCGTGAAGTGTTCCATGCTTTTTTAAAAAAAAAAAACATTAAACACTAAGCAAAGCCAGCATGCTTATGGCAACCTGTTTAGGGCTCAGTTTTGTTTTGGCACTAGCTGAACACAAAGGTTCTTGTTTAATTCTTAGCCTAAGTATAGACGATCATAGGGGAGAGGGAGTCTGTGTTCTCAGCCTCCTGAATACTTAACATAATTTAAATATTAAAAAAAAAAGAAAAGTAAGGTAAACCTGTGCTACAATTCCCAGATGGGTAAGTGTAGCCCTTAGAGCTCAGGCCAAGGCAGGATCTAAATCACACCATTTCAAGATTGTGTGTGTGTGTGTGTATGTGTATATGTGTGTGTGTATATATATATATATGAAACAAGGGAGTGTGGCCAATTACGATTATAATTTTTTCAAAGACTGTGGCTCACAAAGTTGTTTATATTAGTTTAAGGAGACCAGTGAATTTTTAAATTTTTTTTACTTTTATTGATTTGAGGATACAAGCGCTGTTTTGCCACATGGATATATTGCATAGTGGTGAAGTCTGGACTTCAGTGTAACCATCACCCAAATAGTGTTCATTGTGCCCATTAAGTAATTTCTCATCCCTAGCACCCCCTGCCCCTCCCACCTTTCCTAGTCTTCAAGGTCTATTATTCCAACCTCTATGTCCACATGTACACATTATTTAGTTCCCACTTAAAAGTGAGAACATGTGTTTAAGACACTAAATCATTGATTTCTTTAATATGCTTGAAGTCACTTTGTGATTTGTTGTTACTTTTTAACCTTCTGTGTCTGCTGTGGGAAGAGTGGGTTCTAGGTCCACCTTTTTGCTTTGTGAGGCCAAGCACAGGTGTCTGCTCACCCTGCATGGCTGACCAGAGAAGGTGTTGCAACAGGCTCTGCCTTTTCGAGAAACCTTGCAGGATGAACAGGCCAGCAGGGATGCCCTCCTATATGTTCTGATGTTTTGTTTTTGTAAGAAGAAGGAAAGAAAGAGAACGTAAAACTGTACTGATAAGTTGTGAGTAGGGGGAGGGATAGATAGCATTAGGAGATATACCTAATGTAAATGACGAGTTAATGGGTGCAGCACACCAGGGTGGCACATGTATACATATATAACGAAACTGCACGGTGTGCACATGTACCCTAGAACTTAAAGTATAATTTTAAAAAATAAAATAAAAAAGGGTCTTGATGGCCGGGCGTGGTGGCTCACACATGTAATCCCAACACCTTGGGAGACCAAGACAGGGGTTTGAGACCAGCCTGGATAACATAGCGAGACCTTGTTTCTACAAAAAGTTAAAAAAAAATTAGCTGGGAGTGACAACATATGAGATCAGGGTGTGGTGGTAGGTGGCTGTGGCCCCAGCTACTCTAAGCTTAGTCGGGAGTATCTTGAGCCTAGGAGTTCAAGTCCAGCCTGGGCAACATAGTGACCACCCATCTCTACAACAAATAAATAAATAAAAAAGGATCTTGAGAAACTGGCTGGTCAAATTGGATTTACAGTAATATTTTTCATTGCTGGAGTGAGGTAGCAGCTCTCCTCTGTAGCTGAAAATTGTTTCAGTTGGGGGTGGAGGAACAAGAATGCCTCTAAGTTTGCTCTTAAAAATAATCACATAGAAGCATGAGCTATATGTTGGAAGTGCCCTGGTTTCAGTCCACGTGCTTAATAGTGGTACATAATCCTAAAGGGCTTTAAATGTACATAAAAATATAGTTTGAAATTATTTGCTTTACTGTTCACATTGTAGATCACTATAATTTCAAGAAGTGGCATTATAAATAAAAGGAGGCACATTAGGATGCTGTCTGTTTTTAAATCCGTACTTGAATTCACCTGATCAAAAATTGTATATTTTTTTAAAGAAACACATGTCTAGTCTGTCCTTTTAAACTAATTGTTCTCTTAAGCTATGATATAAATCAAGTCATTACCAGTTAACTTTCAAAGCGCATCTATTTAAGAGTTTTGTTTTGAAAAAATACGCTACAGGTTAAAAAAAATGCTACATAAAAATGAGAAGCTGCTGAATGTTTTGAAATCGGTTGTTTCTTAAAAGGTATATTAGCTAAAAGATTTATTTAGCTAATAAATCATACAAACAATTTTGTATGATTCAATAAAAGAAAACACCAAGGTAAAATAAAAATAAAAACAAAACAAAACTAACTAAACTATGAATACACAATGAAGTATTATTCTAGTGTGTAATTAAACATATATTTGTATGCTGCTGCTCTTATATGATCTTTGGGGATGTATTAAGTAAAAACAATAAAACTATTGGAAACATTTTTGTATAATATGGCACAACATTTAATTGAGAAAGAAGGGACCAATATATATTTTATATCTATATATATCCATATATTCATATGTATATTTAATGTACATATAAATATATATTAAAGGGTATATGTACATAAATCCTTTATTTTTAAAGTGGATAGATATGGAATATAAAAGGACATATATACATATAAATCCTTTACTTAAAAATGGAAGAAAAAACTTAATTTTTTTTTAAAAGAGAATAGCAGAGACAGGATTGAATTTAGACTTTTCTAATACATTTTGTTTTGTAGGTTTGACTTTAACACCATGTAAATGCATATACTTTTGAAACAAAATTACATAAGACTTAAAAAAGGAATTGCTAATAATTAAAAAAAAATCTTTGAATTGAGTTGTTGGAAAAATGATGCAGAAACTGTTTCAAATAACTTTAAAATGCGGTAATTTTATTGCATGCCCTTAACGGATTAAATGCAGAAGATAACAATAATTAAAACAAAACATAAACACACCAAAGCTTATTGTTAGTCAATTGTGTGTGTGTGTGTAGAGAAAATAATTATGTGAATAAACAAAGACTTTGAATGTTAAAGAAGAGATCATATCTAAAATCAAATAAGAAATGCCAAGAAGTTTAATCCCACATTTCAATGAAAATATCAGTATGAACTCATACTGTATTTTCTTTGGCAGGAAAAAAAATACTTGAAATCATGACTAAAGCAATAGCAATGAGCACCCCGAATGATCAACTCATAAACTTAATCGCAACATTAATCGGGGATCTTTGAAGATATGACTGACTCCTGATTTGAGGTAGAAAATGAGTCTAGATCATTGAAAGTATGAAAGTTACAAAAGGCAGTTGGAGTTTGATTCAAAATCATTCAGATAAAATTTTAAGAGGCTTCCACTGCCCAAAAATGGAAAATTTGTGTTAATAAGGATATTAAAACACAGCAGTATTTTAAAATTCATCAGTTTATAATATCAAAAAACAAAACACCAAAATACCCTTATTGTTTACCTTTGGAGAAGTAGAAAATCAACTCATTATTTGAAAACTGATAAGCAAGAAAAGGTTTATATGGCAAAACATATGATCATTAATAGTAAAACAATTTTGAAAAAATATTGTGATAAAGTATTTACACTCTCAGATAATAAAATATTATAGAATATTTAAACCATGTGGCATTAGTACAATAACAATAGAACAATAAAATAAAACACACATCCAAGTATATCTGTTATTCATATGATACATTTAGCATTCAAATTATTGACAAAGTGCTAGATTGTTTAATAAGTAGTTCAGACATCATTGGTTAACTATTTGGAGAACTAACTTTCATCCAGATAAAATCAAGAGAATGTAGAAGTTTGGGAAGGAGGAACGGAAATATGGTAAAGAAGAAGAAAAAGAGAATGGAAAAAAAGAAAGTGAAGGGTTAGATAAAGAGAATAGTGTAAGAAATTAAAAAAAAATCCAGTGTTAGAGTGGGTCAAGACTTTCTAGGCAAATACCTCAAGAAAAAAGAAAAAAGAAAATATTCAATAAAAAGAACTCTAGAATCAGATTCTCTAATTTTAAATACCAAGCTCTAACATATAATAATTGGTATGCAACTTGGGAAAGACACTGAACCTCTCTGTGGCTCAGTTTCCCCAGTGAAATAAGGATACTTATCGTATGCATTTTAAAGGTGGTTTAAAGATTAAATAAAATTGCATGTGTTAAAAATTTAGTACAATCTGAAATCTATAGACCAGCTACATAAATGTGGGCTATTACTGAATGCAATTTGAAATTTTACATATTAAAAACTTTATAACAATAAACACAAATGACAAACTGAGAAAATACAACATGTAAATGTCTGTAATAGATGAAAGACTAATACAATTGTGACTATATAAAATAAATATACAAAGGAGAAATAATAAAAGATCAGTAATTTATAAAATAAGAAATATCAATGACAAGACTTGAAAAAATATTCAACTAATTAAAATCAAAGCAAAGGAAACTAAAATTAGATACTTATTGTCTCTTTGTTTTTTTATTATTATTATTATACTTTAAGTTTTAGGGTACAGTGCACAATGTGCAGGTTAGTTACATATGTATACATGTGCCATGCTGGTGTGCTGCACCCACTAACTCGTCATCTAGCATTAGGTATATCTCCCAATGCTATCCCTCCCCGCTTCCCCCACCCCACAACAGGCCCCAGAGTGTGATGTTCCTCTTCCTGTGTCCATGTGTTCTCATTGTTCAATTCCCACCTATGAGTGAGAATATGCGGTGTTTGGTTTTTTGTTCTTGTGATAGTTTACTGAGAATGATGATTTCCAATTTCATCCATGTCCCTACAAAGGACATGAACTCATCATTTTTTATGGCTGCATAGTATTCCATGGTGTATATGTGCCACATTTTCTTAATCCAGTCTATCATTTTTGGACATTTGGGTTGGTTCCAAGTCTTTGCTATTGTGAAAAATGCCGCAATAAACATACGTGTGCATGTGTCTTTATAGCAGCATGATTTATAGTCCTTTGGGTATATACCCAGTAATGGGATGGCTGGGTCAAATGGTATTTCTAGTTCTAGATCCCTGAGGAATCGCCACACTGACATCCACAATGGTTGAACTAGTTTACAGTCCCACCAACAGTGTAAAAGTGTTCCTATTTCTCCACATCCTCTCCAGCACCTGTTGTTTCCTGACTTTTTAATGATTGCCATTCTAACTGGTGTGGGATGGTATCTCCTTGTGGTTTTGATTTGCATTTCTCTGATGGCCAGTGATGGTGAGCATTTTTTCATGTGTTTTTTGGCTGCATAAATGTCTTCTTTTGAGAAGTGTCTGTTCATGTCCTTCGCCCACTTTTTGATGCGGTTGTTTGTTTTTTTCTTGTAAATTCGTTTGAGTTCATTGTAGATTCTGGATATTAGCCCTTTGTCAGATGAGTAGGTTGCAAAAATTTTCTCCCATTTTGTAGGTTGCCTGTTCACTCTGATGGTAGTTTCTTTTGCTGTGCAGAAGCTCTTTAGTTTAATTAGATCCCATTTGTCAATTTTGGCTTTTGTTGCCATTGCTTTTGGTGTTTTAGACATGAATTCCTTGCCCATGCCTATGTCCTGAATGGTAATGCCTAGGTTTTCTTCTAGGGTTTTTATGGTTTTAGGTCTAACGTTTAAATCTTTAATCCACCTTGAATTGATTTTTGTATAAGGTGTAAGGAAGGGATCCAGTTTCAGCTTTCTACATATGGCTAGCCAGTTTTCCCAGCACCATTTATTAAATAGGGAATCCTTTCCCCATTGCTTGTTTTTCTCAGGTTTGTCAAAGATCAGATAGTTGTAGATATGTGGCGTTATTTCTGAGGGCTCTGTTCTGTTCCATTGATCTATATCTCTGTTTTGGTACCAGTACCATGCTGTTTTGGTCACTGTAGCCTTGTAGTATAATTTGAAGTCAGGTAGTGTAATGCCTCCAGCTTTGTTCTTTTGGCTTAGGATTGACTTGGCGATGCGGGCTCTTTTTTAGTTCCGTATGAACTTTAAAGTAGTTTTTTCCAATTCTGTGAAGAAAGTCATTGGTAGCTTGATGGGGATGGCATTGAATCTGTAAATTACCTTGGGCAGTATGGCCATTTTCACGATATTGATTCTTCCTACCCATGAGCATGGAATGTTCTTCCATTTGTTTGTATCCTCTTTTATTTCCTTGAGCAGTAGTTTCTAGTTCTCCTTGAAGAGGTCCTTCACATCCCTTGTAAGTTGGATTCCTAGGTATTTTATTCTCTTTGAAGCAATTGTGAATGGGAGTTCACTCATGATTTGGCTCTCTGTTTGTCTGTTGTTGGTGTATAAGAATGCTTGTGATTTTTGTACATTGATTTTGTATCCTGAGACTTTGCTGAAGTTGCTTATCAGCTTAAGGAGATTTTGGGCTGAGACAATGGGATTTTCTAGATATACAATCATGTCATCTGCAGACAGGGACAATTTGACTTCCTCTTTTCCTAATTGAATACCCTTTATTTCCTTCTCCTGCCTAATTGCCCTGGCCAGAACTTCCAACACTATGTTGAATAGGAGTGGTGAGAGAGGGCATCCCTGTCTTGTGCCCGTTTTCAAAGGGAATGCTTCCAGTTTTTGCCCATTCAGTATGATATTGGCTGTGGGTTTGTCATAGATAGCTCTTATTATTTTGACATACGTCCCATCAATACCTAATTTACTGAGAGTTTTTAGCATGAAGAGTTGTTGAATTTTGTCAAAGGCCTTTTCTGCATCTATTGAGATAATCATGTGGTTTTTGTCTTTGGTTCTGTTTATATGCTGGATTACATTTATTGATTTACGTATATTGAACCAGCCTTGCATCCCAGGGATGAAGCCCACTTGATCATGGTGGATAAGCTTTTTGATGTGCTGCTGGATTCGGTTTGCCAGTATGGTATTGAGGATTTTTGCATCAATGTTCATCAAGGATATTGGTGTAAAATTTTCTTTTTTGGTTGTGTCTCTGCCCGGCTTTGGTATCAGGATGATGCTGGCTTCATAAAATGTGTTAGGGAGGATTCCCTCTTTTTCTATTGATTGGAATAGTTTCAGAAGGAATGGTACCAGTTCCTCCTTGTACCTCTGGTAGAATTTGGCTGTGAATCCATCTGGTCCTGGACCCTTTTTGGTTGGTAAGCTATTTATTATTGCCACAATTTCAGCTCCTGTTATTGGTCTATTCAGAGATTCAACTTCTTCCTGGTTTAGTCTTGGGAGAGTGTATGTGTCGAGGAATTTATCCATTTCTTCTAGATTTTCTAGTTTATTTGCATAGAGGTGTTTGTAGTATTCTCTGATGGTAGTTTGAATTTCTGTGGGATCGGTGGTGATATCCCCTTTATCATTTTTTATTGCATCTATTTGAGTCTTCTCTCTTTTTTTATTAGTCTTGCTAGGGGTGTATCAATTTTGTTGATCCTTTCAAAAAACCAGCTCCTGGATTCATTAATTTTTTGAAGGGTTTATTGTGTCTCTATTTCCTTCAGTTCAGCTCTGATTTTAGTTATTTCTTGCCTTCTGCTAGCTTCTGAATGTGTTTGCTCTTGCTTTTCTAGTTCTTTTAATTGTGATGTTAGGGTGTCAATTTTGGATCTTTCCTGCTTTCTCTTGTGGGCATTTAGTGCTATACATTTCCCTCTACACACTGCTTTGAATGTGTCCCAGAGATTCTGGTATGTTGTGTCTTTGTTCTCATTGCTTTCAAAGAACATGTTTATTTCTGCCTTCATTTCGTTATGTACCCAGTAGTCATTCAGGAGCAGGTTGTTCACTTTCCATGTAGTTGAGTGGTTTTGAGTGAGATTCTTAATCCTGAGTTCTAGTTTGATTGCACTGTGGTCTGAGAGATAGTTTGTTATAATTTCTGTTCTTTTACATTTGCTGAGGAGAGCTTTACTTCCAAGTATGTGGTCAATTTTGGAATAGGTGTGGTATGGTGCTGAAAAAAATGTATATTCTGTTGATTTGGAGTGAAGAGTTCTGTAGATGTCTATTAGGTCCGCTTGGTGCAGAGCTGAGATCAATTCCTGGGTATCCTTGTTGACTTTCTGTCTCGTGATCTGTCTAATGTAGACAGTGGGGTGTTAAAGTCTCCCATTATTAATGTGTAGGAGTCTAAGTCTCTTTGTAGGTCACTCAGGACTTGCTTTATGAATCTGGGTGCTCCTGTATTGGGTGCATATATATTTAGGATAGTTAGTTCTTCTTGTTGAATTGATCCCTTTACCATTATGTAATGGCCTTCTTTGTCTCTTTTGATCTTTGTTGGTTTAAAGTCTGTTTTATCAGAGACTAGGATTGCAACCCCTGCCTTTTTTTGTTTTCCATTTGCTTGGTAGATCTTCCTCCATCCTTTTATTTTGAGCCTATGTGTGTCTCTGCACGTGAGATGGGTTTCCTGAATACAGCACACTGATGGGTCTTGACTCTTTATCCAACTTGCCAGTCTGTGTCTTTTAATTGGAGCATTTCATCCATTTACATTTAAAGTTAATATTGTTATGTGTGAATTTGATCCTGTCATTATGATGTTAGCTGGTTATTTTGCTCGTTGGTTCCTGCAGTTTCTTCCTAGTCTCGATGGTCTTTACATTTTGGCATGATTTTGCAGCAGCTGGTACGGGTTGTTCCTTTCCATGTTTAGTGCTTCCTTCAGGAGCTCTTTTAGGGCAGGCCTGGTGGTGACAAAATCTCTCAGCATTTGCTTGTCTGTAAAGTATTTTATTTCTCCTTCACTTATGAAGCTTAGTTTGGCTGGATATGAAACTCTGGGTTGAAAATTCTTTTCTTTAAGAATGTTGAATATTGGCCCCCACTCTCTTCTGGCTTGTAGAGTTTCTGCCAAGAGATCCGCTGTTAGTCTGATGGGCTTCCCTTTGAGGGTAACCCGACCTTTCTCTCTGGCTGCCCTTAACATTTTTTCCTTCATTTCAACTTTGGTGAATCTGACAATTATGTGTCTTGGAGTTGCTCTTCTCGAGGAGTATCTTTGTGGCATTCTCTGTATTTCCTGAATGTGAATGTTGGCCTGCCTTGCTAGATTGGGGAAGTTCTGGATAATATCCTGCAGAGTGTTTTCCAACTTGGTTCCATTCTCCCCGTCACTTTCAGGTACACCAATCAGACGTAGATTTGGTCTTTTCACATAGTCCCATATTTCTTGGAGGCTTTGTTCATTTCTTTTTATTCTTTTTTCTCTAAACTTCCCTTGTCTCTTCATTTCATTCATTTCATCTTCCATCGCTGATACCCTTTCTTCCAGTTGATCGCATCGGCTCCTGAGGCTTCTGCATTCTTCACGTAGTTCTCGAGCCTTGGTTTTCAGTTCCATCAGCTCGTTTAAGCACTTCTCTGTATTGGTTATTCTAGTTATACATTCTTCTAAATTTTTTTCAAAGTTTTCAACTTCTTTGCCTTTGGTTTGAATGTCCTCCCGTAGCTCAGAGTAATTTGATCGTCTAAAGCCTTCTTCTCTCAGCTTGTCAAAGTCATTCTCTGTCCAGCTTTGTTCCGTTGCTGGTGAGGAACTGCATTCCTTTGGAGGAGGAGAGGTGCTCTGCTTTTTAGAGTTTCCAGTTTTTCTGCTCTGTTTTTTCCCCATCTTTGTGGTTTTATCTACTTTTGGTCTTTGATGATGGTAATGTACAGATGGGTTTTTGGTGTGGATGTCCTTTCTGTTTGTTAGTTTTCCTTCTAACAGACAGGACCCTCAGCTGCAGGTCTGTTGGAGTACCTGGCCGTGTGAGGTGTCAGTCTGTGCCTGCTCGGGGGTGCCTCCCAGTTAGGCTGCTCGGGGGTCAGGGGTCAGGGACCCACTTAAGGAGGCAGTCTGCCAGTTCTCAGATCTCCAGCTGCGTGCTGAGAGAACCACTGCTCTCTTCAAGGCTGTCAGACAGGGACATTTAAGTCTGCAGAGGTTACTGCTGTCTTTTTGTTTGTCTGTGCCCTGGCCCCAGAGGTGGAGCCTACAGAGGTAGGCAGGCCTCCTTGAGCTGTGGTGAGCTCCAACCAGTTGGAGCTTCCTGGCTGCTTTGTTTACCTAAGGAAGCCTGGGCAATGGCGAGCGCCCCTCCCCCAGCCTCGCTGCCGCCTTGCAGTTTGATCTCAGACTGCTGTGCTAGCAATCAGCGAGACTCCATGGGCATAGGACCCTCCAAGCCAGGTGCAGGATATAATCTCCTGGTGCGCTGTTTTTTAAGCCCGTGGGAAAAGCGCAGTATTTGGGTGGGAGTGACCCAATTTTCCAGGTGCCGTCTGTCACCCCTTTCTTTGACTAGGAAAGGGAACTCCCTGACCCCTTGCGCTTCCTGAGTGAGGCAATGCCTCGCCCTGCTTTGGCTCACGCACCCACTGACCTGCGCCCACTGTTTGGCACTCCCTAGTGAGATGAACCCGGTACCTCAGATGGAAATGCAGAAATCACCCGTCTTCTGCATCGCTCATGCTGGGAGCTGTAGACCGGAGCTGTTCCTATTTGGCCATCTTGGCTCCTCCCCCACTTATTGTCTCTTTGAAAAAAAAAAACTGAAGACAAGATTCAGTTTTGGTGAAATTATATTAAAACTGCTAATCTCTTAACACTGCTGGGATAAATACATCATTAACTCTATGCAGGGTAATTTAGAGGCATGGGTCAAGTCTAAATTTACACTAAGAAAACGCTTAGGAAATTAACATATTATACAAAAATATTCTTTATACTATCATTTGTAATAGTAAAAACCTTGCGTCAACAAATGTATCCAGTGTATCCAAAGATATATGATTTGTTGAATGTATTTTGATATTTAGAAGAATTGTTAATGGCATGCGTATGCTATATTATAAAGTTTTTAAAAGCAGGTCACAAATAATGCTTTCACCATGATATTGATTTCGAATAAATACATGGTGGTATTTTTTTATTTTTACAAGTGTATTTTAAAAATTTTCTTCTGTGAAAACACATTTATTTTGTAATTTGAAAAATTTTTAAAAAGCTTCTCAAGGTTTGAAAAATAAGCTATTATAATTATACGAGCTTACCATGAGTTGGTAGTGATGTTTTTCTTACAAGTAAAATAAATAAGTAATAAATAGTGCTCATAGCTATGATTCCTGGCATCTCTCAAGGACTATAATGAGTAAAAAGTCCAACCTGGCTGGCAGATTCTTATGAATTTTTATAGACCATGGTGTCCCTCGTATATGACATCTTAAGCTGACCTAAAAAGGAATAAATTCTGAGAAAGGTTTACACAGAGTAAGCTTTTATAAACATTGCAGCATCTTTCCCAGTCTTCATCTCAGCCTAGCAAACACCTGTCACCTTCACAAGTGACATCCCATAATAAGCACAGAGAGGACTATTTTCAAGAAAGTGGGGGTAATGGACTTGTTGATTTCAAAATCACCCCCAGTTCAGAGTTGCTCAACCTTCAAGGTCCTATCTAGTAATCATGTATTCTGTTTGTGGGGTCTTGGCATTTAGAACATGTCTCCTACTCATTGGTAATGTATGCACCAGATTTTCCCATACTCTCCCAACATCTTGGTGTTGGGAATGTTGCTTGGACCCATATACCTTCCAATTATCCAGCATTCAAATTTCATAAGATTAATAACATTACTACATAAATCTTATATATCAAATAGGGAATAAGTGAAGAACTTGAATCTATTTCACTGTATCCTAACATCAAAAGTAGACTGTAAAGTATTCTAAGATAAATGGGGATGCAGTTCTTTCATATGTAGACTCTCTTTATTGATAAGAAAATATAGAATATTAGAAAGGATTACAAGCCAAGGCAAATTTGAAATATCTTACCCGTTAAGCTAATTGTCCAGCACTGCTTACTTTTAGTCACTCTGCAATATGCTCTGATATGGGCAGAAAGCTGGTTTAGTGACACCAAGCCAAGGGAATGACTAAACAAATTTGTTTTCTGATTAGACAAGTTTAAATATTATGGTTCTTTACACGGATTATTTTTTCAGCAAGTATTTGCTGAACAACTACCACATGCCAGTCACTGTGATTAGTCTATGGGATACATCACAGAACTTCAGAATTAACATCTTAGTGATAATCTTTTGGCATGAGTGAAAGGAATTTCTAAATGTTTACATCAGGAATCAGCAAACTACAACTTGCAGGCCAAATTTAGCTTTACTACCTGTTCCTTTTAATAAAATTTAACAAAACACAGCTATAGTCATTCATTTATATATTATCTATGGCAGTTTACATGCTGCAGTAGTGGTTTAGTTACAACAGAGACCATATGTAATGCAAAGCCTAAAATATTTACTGTTTTGTCATTTATGGAAAAAGTTTGCTAACCATTGGTTTAGATAACTCTAAAATCTCAGGTTTCCTTATAAATTGCCATGATTCATTCACCCCAGTCTATTCTTCAAACAACCTCCAGAGTCGTCCTTTTTATATGAAAGTGGGATGATATTACTCTGCTCTTAAAAAAGACAATGACTTTTCATGGTCTTACAGTGAATACTACATTCTTACACAATGCTTGTATTTTTTTTTTTTTTTTTGGTTGCTGTAACTGAATACCCAAGACTGGGTAATTTATAAAAAAAATAAATTTACTTCTTACAGTTCCAGAGGCTGAGAAGTCCAAGTGTCCAAGTTTAAGAGACTGTATCTGGTGAGGCCCTTCTTGCTGATGAGAACTCTCAGCAAAGTCCTGAGACAGCACTGGATATCACATGGTGAGGGGACAACAGCAGTCCTGCTCAGGTCTCTCTCCCTCTTCTTATAAAGCTACCAGTCCCATCATCAGGGCCATATTCTTATGACCTCATCTAATCCTAATTATGTTCCAGAGACCCCCACCACCAATTAATGTAAGAATTTGGGGATTAAGTTTCCAACACATGAAATTTGAGGGACACATTCCCACCACAGCAACCTTCAAAGCCCAGCTTGTTTCAGTTGTGGTGGCCTCCTTTCAATTCCTTGTTCACTATCTTTATAAACTTTTTCTTTAATCTTTTTCCATTTAAATCTTAGTCTCCCAACTCATTCTTTATTCTGGGATTAAATTTCACTTCTCAGAGAAGATTTCACAGCCATGTTATTTACAGTAATTATTACTACACCACTACCCTGCCCTGTTATTTTATCTTGTACTCTTATTTTCTTTTATGGCATATCTTAAAATTTGTTTGCAGATATTCATTTATGGGTTTGTATGATGCCTGTTTATACCACTGGACTATAAACTCAATGAGGGTAATAATTATGTTAATTTTCTTAACTAAGTACCCTATACCCATCTACAGATACCCTGGACAATATTAGTTATGTTATTTTTTTGAATGAAGAATGTAGGAATATATTATGATGTCAGTTGGGTGGAACTAGACTTTTATGGAAACAGAAAAATGTCAGATGTGTTTGAATTTCTTGAATAAAACAAGAGATTGTAGTGCAGTACTCAGAATACTTGTCTAGGTCTTCTAAACCATGATTTCTGAAATAAACAAAAAGTAACAAATAAATTGGTTGAGAGGATAGTCAATCACTGCTGAGACCTAAATTCATAACCTGAAACACTATTTAGAAGAAACATCTCAAATGACACAGAGATGAAAAACATGAGATAACAGATAAGAAATTTGGAGAATAAACCTCAGAGACCGAAAGTACAAATAATAGGATTTCAGGAGGATTAAAAAAAAAAAGAGAGAAGCAATAAGTGCCTATAGGAAGATTTCCCTGAGGGATGTGGGTAGGGCAAATTAAAATGACAGAAGTTCCAGTGAGATTTGGTGAGAAAAGACACACCCAGTTAAGTTCATTCTAATAAAATTATAGAGTTCCAGTGCTAAAGAGAAAATCTTACAAACTTTCAGATAAAAAGCAAAAAGAACCTGTATTACTTGGCCTGGGCTACCATGACAGAATGACAGACTTGTTGGCTTAAACAACATTAATTTATTTCCTCACAGTTCTGGTGGCCAGAAGTTCAAGGTCAAAGCATCAGGAGAGATGGTTTCTAGTGATGCCTCTTTCTGGCTTGCAGACGGCTCTGTCCTCACGGTGCCTTTCCTCTGGGTGCACAAGCAAAGAAAGAGAGAGAGGAAGAGACAGACAGAGAGACAGAGAGATCTGGCATCTTTTTCTCTTTCTATCAGTCCTATTTGATTATGACCACACCCTAATGATGTCATTTAACCTCTTTTACCTCCCAAAAGGCCCTATCTCCAAATGTATTGCATTGGAATTGGGCTTCAACATACAAAATTTTGTGGGACACAATTTTGTACATAACAATGTTTATAATGGAAAAATGAGACCGCCATTGCTCGGATTGTCTAGAAGTCTGGAAGCTAGATGAGTTTGGGATAATATTTGAAGACTACTGAGAGGAACGACTACAACTAAACTATCCTGTGCCTAGTCAAGTTATTATTTGTCCCTTGGGAGTAAAAGAAGTATATTTGCAAAGACATTAGAATTCAAAGAATAGATCACTCAGTCCATCAGAAGAAAACACTCAATGACCAACTCCTACAAACAGATCCATCATAATGGAAATCTCAAGGTAAGGAAAAGGGAGGAAGAGAGAAATGTGGTGAGCAAAGAACCCTGGTTTACACATATAAATCTAAATGGGTGGTGACAGACTTTCTAGTAATGTGAAATAGAACAATAATATGGTTTATTAAAATAGAAGGAGCATCTGCAAAGAAATTATAATAGCTTACATCTGAATATATTTCATTAGCTCTGTGAAACCATAGTTGGTTGGTAGTTGGGAGGGAAAGGGAAGAATTATTCTAAAAATGTCGTCCGTGTGAGACTTGAACAGTGGCAAGAAGGAAAGAAGAAAGATAAAAGTAGTGTAAGATTTCATCTCATAGAAGGGTAAGGAGATGAGGTTAATAGAATATTAGGTATAGGAAAGAGTGCGAATCATATTAGTAGATAAATAGGGTCCGATTATGAGTCCTTGAAAAGGGAAAGTGATCAGTAAGAATATAAAGCGTGTACTACAGTTTCTAAATTTAAAAGTCAAGAAATGAAATAAATACCAACTTTAGCAAATTGGTGAAAAAAAACAAACAAACCAAAACCAGGGAAAATAAAAAAGGAAATCGCTAAAGACATTAGGTAGTAAATATAGAGATGGCAGGAATACAATTAATGTATGAATTTAGAAATGAATTAAATTCTTCCTTTAGAAGCAAGAGATTGATAGTGTTAAAAATTGGATGAAAATGTGCTAGTTATTTAAAAATACATATTTAATACATTTTTAAAATTAAAAAAGAGATAGAGATATTAGGCAAATGAGAACAAAACTAACAGCAGAAGTGGCAATTATATTTTACCTAATACAATCTAGGTGAAATGAACTATTAAAAACACCAAACAGAGGGGCATAATATAATGATAACAGAGATAACTAATGTTGAAGATACTTCTATCATAAACTTCTACATACTAAATAACAGCTATATGTATAAATCTGTTAGAAAATCAAGGAGAATTTGATAAGCCTTCAATGTAGGAGAATATTTCACTAATTTTGAAATCAGAGAAAATTAAGGACATGAAGGAAATTAATAATATAGTAATTATATCCAATAATGTAGGCCCATATATGCCTAAAAGAAATAATATTCATTTTCTGTAGGTTCATGGAACATTTACATAAATTGAGCTAAACCTGATTACCAAGAAGATTTGATAGGCCAAATATAACATTCAAAGATTACCAGAATAATGTCATCCACTTGGAAATTGAGAAAAATTCCAATAGATATTGGAATAGATATTCCTTAAATCATTAAGAAGATCAAACCAACAACACAGACTCCAGAAAGCAATGAAAAGAGTATTTAACAAAAATATAAAACAGCATTTTGATGAATTTGTAAATAAAAATATAATAAAATCTAAATTGAATCTAAATTACTCAACTCATGATTTTAGAAAAAGAACATCAACAAAACAACACAACCAAAAGACTAAGAAGAAAGAATTTATTTTAAAAAGTTGATATTAATTAAAATTAATGCTAAAAATAGCAAAAAGGTTATAGACATTAAAACAGATATTGCTTGAAAAATTATAAAATACCTCATGAGCCTGATGAGATACCTAAAAGAAGAAATAGGAGGAATTTGAGGAGGAGGAGGAAAAGGAGCAATAAAGGGAAAAAACAAAGTACAGGATTAAGACTGAAAAAAATGTATTATCACAAACACAATGGTAGAGAAAAAATTAACAGGATAACAGAATACATGACGAACATTTGAAATCTTAGGAGAATGGATTATTTTTTAGAAAAATATGTTATTAAAATTTATCCCCCAAAAAATGACAACTTAAATTGATCAATTACTATAAAAAATGAATAAACAATTACAGATCTCATACTGAAAAAGTCATCACATGGGTTCACAGCAAAATTCTATCTCATCTTTAGGGAAAAACTATTACACACCACCAAAAAGATGAAAAATTTTCTCAGATCATTTTAAGAAGGCTTCTTAGCTTTAATTCCAAAATTCAAATAGATACATTTTTTTAAAAAGAAAGTTGATTCAACAATAAAAAAGAATGAAATAGTAATACATGCTGAAACATGCACGACCTCAAAAACATTATGTCAAGCGAAAGAAGCAAGACATGGAGACCACATAGTGTAAGAGTTATTTACATAAAATGTTCTGTTTCTGTAGACACAGAAAACAGGTTAGTGGTGGCCTGGAACTGGAGGAACAGAAATTGGCTGCACATGGGCACATCTTTTCAAGGTGATGGAAACTGGATTGTGGTGATGGTTGTACAATTATAAATTTACTAAAAGTCATTGAATTGTATATATAAAATGGGTGAATTTTATAGTATGTAAATTGCATTTCAGTAAAGCTTTTGTTTGTTTGTTTGTTTGTTTGTTTGTTTGAGACAGGGTTTCACTCTGACCCAGGCTGGAGTGCAATGGCATGAACATGGCTTACTGCAGCCTTGATCTCGTGGGCTTAGGTGATCCTCCCACCTCAGCCTCCCAGGTTGTTGGGACTATACATGCGTACCAGCACACCGAGCTAACTTTTGAATTTCTTGTGGAGATGGTGGTTCACCATGTTACCCAGTCTGGTCTTGAACTCCTGGGCTCAAGGGATCTACCCACCTTAGCCTCCCAAAGTACTGGGATTACAGGCATGAGCCACTGCATTTGGCCTAAAGCTCCTTCTTAAAGTAAATGAATATTAAAGTAAATCAGGAATATTATTTATAAATACACATGCAAAAAGTATAAAATACACATGAAAAAATTCTAAAGTAAATCAAGATTATTTTTAAATACAAATGCAAAAATGTATAAATATACACGAAAAATATCTAAAATATAAACTAGTAGATTTTATGAAGATACATAAAGGTATTGTCATACTATGAAGAAATAGCATTTCTTTCAGGAAAGCAAATGAAAAAAGTCATTAGCCATTCTTTAGAAAGCAAAGTGGGACTACCAATATATTAATTAAATTTGCCAACAGTCAATAGCAAATATTATTTCAATCACAAATCAATAAAATTATTTTACTCTTAAATCAAGGACTAGATATAGATGCCTGTTGTTAGTCAATATTTTCTTGGAGGTTCTAAAAATGAAGTAGAAAAATAAAAGAGTACAAATATAAGGGATAAGTGATAAACCTATCTCTTTTAGATAAAATTATTTGATACCTAGAAAACTCGCTAGAGTATAGTTAAAAAGTTCTCCTTTGATTAAAAAGAATTTGGTAAGGTGGTTTGTGATATGATAAAATTACAAAAAGAATATCTTTGATATATCAATAAGCATCCAGAAATTAAAGCAGAACAAAAATTACATTCATAATGGCAAAAATATAAAATCTTAGGAATAAACATAAGAAAGTAACAGAAAATTTTATGATTTAAATTTTTACAAATTTGTATTAAATGATATAAATGAAGATCTGAACAAATAGACACCCAGTGATTGATAAATTTTATAAAAATGCCAATTCTTCTGAAATCAATGCATAGTTTAATACAATGCCAATTATAATTCTAGTATATATTTTAAAATAACTGGATAAAATTATTCTAAGCACTTACATAAGTGAAAACAAAGCCAGAGAATTGCCAAGAAAAGCGTGCAAAAGAAAACTAGAAACGGACAATATGACTTATATGAAAGATGATTCAAAATATCCATTCAAATCAATTTCTCATCGTATTGGCATATAAACAGACACATGGATTAGTGTAACAGATTGGAAAATCCAGAACTATATGTAAAAATACGTGAAAATGTAATACACAATGACATTAATATTTGAACAAGTAAGAAAACATAGATTATTTACAAATGGTACAGGCATAACTGGCTATCCCTCCAGAAGAAAACACAGTTAATCCTTGTTTTACCCAAAGCATAAAATAATGCTATAAAGGTTAAAGATTGAGCTAAAAAATAATAAGACAATAAACATTATAAAAGTAATATTTAAGACACCTCATATGTTGTTCAGCATTTGCACATAGCAAAATATGTATAAGGACCATACAAAATTTAAGAACCTTTGTATGTAGCAAAATTCCAGAAAAAAAAGCAGAGAAAACAATGATGAATCTGGGAAAATTTTTAATATAAATGATCTGAGCTTATTTTATGTAAAGAACCCTTACAAACATTCCAATAGAAAGATTAGCAAAGAAGCAATGCACAAAAAAGCAATTCCAAATGGCCAACAAACATTAACATATTCAACCTCACCAACTGTCAGTGAATGCAAATTAAAGTAATGAGATATCCCTTTATGCCCATGATACTGGCAGGCATTGAACAGAGCAATAACGCCTATTGCTGGTGGGAAAAAGGGATACTTGAATATACTGCTGGCAAAAAATGTGTATTATTATAGCTCTTTTTGAAAACAGTCTGGCAATATCTATTAAATTAAAAATATTCTTTGACCCAGAAACTTAATTATAGGAACCTAACCCAGAGGAAAATATGCAGCAGGAGGTAAAGATATATGAACAAGAATATTTATTGCATCATTATTTGTTGTGCCAAAAGACTGATAGCTTGGTGAATTCCTATTGGTAGTAGAATGAATGGATATTGTGAATGTTAGAGAACATTATACAATGTAGTACTATATTGCTTGAGTTGGAAACATTTCCATGATGTATTCAAGAAAAGCAGAATGCAAAAAAAAAATGGGTGTAAACAATAGACAAGCAGAGAGCCAAATCATGAATAAACTCCCTTTCACAATTGCTACAAAGAGAATTAAATATCTAGAAATACAGCTAACAAGGGATGCGAAGGACGTCTTCAAGGAGAACTACCAACCACTGTTCAAAGAAATAAGAGATGACATAAACAAATGGAAAAACTTTCCATCCTCATGGATAGGAAGAATCAATATTATGAAAATGGCCATACTGCCCAAAGTAATTAATAGATTCAATGCTATTCCCATCAAACTACCATTGACATTCTTCACAGAATTAGGAAAAAAATAGAAAAAAACTTCTTTAAATTTCATATGGAACCAAAAAAGAGCCTGTATAGCCAAGACAATCATAAACAAAAAGAACAAAGCTGGAGGCATCATGCTACCTAACTTCAAACTATACTACAAGACTGTAGTAACCAAAACAGCATGGCATTGGTACCAAAACAGACATATAGACCAATGGGACAGAACAGAGACCTCAGAAATAACACCACACATCTACAACTATCTGGTCTTCAACAAATGTGACAAAAACAAGCAATGAGGGAAAGGATTCCCTATTTAACAAATGGTGCTGGGAAAACTGGCTAGCCTTATGCAGAAAACTGAAACTGGACCCCTTCCTTACACCTTATATAAAAATTAACTCAAGATGGATTAAAGATTTAGGTGTAAAATCCAAAACCATAAAAACCCTAGAAGAAAACCTAGGCAATACCATTCAACACATATATATGGGCAAAGACCTCATCACAAAAATGTCAAAAGCAATTGCAACAAAAGCCAAAATTAACAAATGGGATCTAATTAAAGAACTTCTGTAAAGCAAAAGAAACTATCATCAGAGTGAACAGGCAACTTATAGAATGGGAGAAAAATTTTGCAATTTACCCATCTGACAAAGGCCTAATATCCAGAATCTACATGGAACTTAAACAAATGTACAAGAAAAAAAAGCCCCATCAAAAAGTGGGCAAAGGATGTGAACAGACACTTCTCAAAAGAAGACGTTTACACAGCTGACAAACATGAAAAAAAGCTTAACATCACTGATCATTAGAGAAATGCAAATCAAAACCACAATGAGATACCATCTCATGCCAGTCAGAAGAGCAATTATTAAAAAGTCAAGAAACAATAGATGCTGGTGAGGCTGTGGAGAAATAGGAAGGGCTTTACACTGTTGGTGGGAATGTAAATTACTTCAACCACTGTGGAAGACAGTGTGGAGATTCTTCAAGGATCTAGAACCAGAAATACCATTTGGCCCAGCAATCCCATTACTGGGTGTATACCCAAAGGAATATAAAGCATTCTTCTATAAAGACACATGCACATGTATGTTATTGCAGCACTGTTTACAATAGCAAAGACATGGAAACAACCCAAATGCTAAGCAATAATAGACTGGATAAAGAAAATGTGGTACGTTTACACCATGGAATACTATGCAGCCATAAAAACAATGAGATCATGTGCTTTGCAGGGATATGGATGAGGCTGGAAGCTATCATCCTCAGCAAATTAACACAGGAGCAAAAAACCAAACACCGCATGTTCTCCCTCATAAGTGAGAGTTGAACAATGAGAACACATGGACACAGGGAGGGGAACAACATACACTGGGGCCTGTTTGTGGGGTGGGAAGCAAGGAGAGGGAAACTGGATGATGGGTTAATAGGTGCAGCAAACCACTCTGGCACACATATACCTTTGTAACAAACCTACATGTTCTGCACATGTATTCCAGAAATTAAAGTAAAAAATCACAAACAAGCGTGTAATATCTCATTTATTAAATGAAATACACACACACATACATGCATATATATGTACATATATATGTTTTCATATATCCATTATCTATCTGTATCTGAAGAAAAATATGAGATTATACATGCTGGCATGTTAAAATGTATCTCCCGTGCATAGCAATGGAGGATGATCCAGGTAAAGGGGTATGCAAAGGGGAATGAAGGAATCACAGCAAAACATGGGGAAAATAAACTAAAATCCAGCATGTGTGATTTGACCTCATCTGTGACAGAGAGACTCTAACATGGCCCCACATTACTGCTTTTTTCTAGTATTCATACCTTGTATAATCTCTTCCTCTTGAATGTGGGTAGGCCTGTGATGTATTTCTAACCAACAGAATGTAGCAGAGTTGATGGGATGTCACTTTCACAATTATGTTACTTCTAACTTGTAGCTTCCATCTTGCTAAAAGACTCTTTATTGACTTTCTCCTTTGTTGGCTTCAATGACATAAGCTGCCATGTAAAAAGGTCCACGTGGCAAGAAACTGAGGGCAGCTTCCAACAGAGAGCAAGGAACTGAATCCTGCCAACAACAACAGGAGCTTGGAAGTCAATCTGTCCTCAGTTGAACCTTCAAATGAGACCCCAGCCTGGCTAACACCTTGATTGCAGGCTTGCAGAGGATGTAGCTTAGCTAAGCTGTGCCTGTACTCTTGACCCACAGAAAATATAAGAAATATTGTTCTAAGCTGCTAAATTTGTGGTATATGTGTATGCCACACTAGATAGCTAGTATATCATTTAGCCATTTATATAAAATCATATATGTGTTAGAAAAATTAAGCACAGCTACTATTTATTGAAAACCAACAACCCTCCAAAAACTGTATTTATATCAAAGCCTGATGAAAAACCTCACTTCCATCTCACAAGAGAGGAACCTGAGACTTGGAAGTTAACTTACAGGAGGTCAGGTAGCTGGTGTTTGGCCAAGTGGAGGTTAGAACCCTGGATGTCCAGCTCAGAAGTCCCTTTGTTTTGTGTATGTATGTAACTGCTTTTCACTCATCCCATTGGCAGTCCAAACAGGCATAATATCTGGATTGTCCATGGTCCAATTCTCTGAAAAACTGCTACAAGCCCTCTAAGCTTCTAAGCCCTAAAGACTAAAGATGCTTGCTGTACAGGACAGGTGGTCCCCAATGCATGCCTAAGCAGCCTTTTGGCTTATGTATACTTAAAATGTTACCTAAAACCAACAGGGCAGCTCAGGGGGTGGCACTGAGCTCTGCACTTCAGAGCATAAAGAACAGTATTTCCACATGCCTGAAAGCCAAAAGACAGAAGCAACAAAATGTGTGAGACAGAGCAAGACATGTAGACAGAATGTCAGTAGTTGCAGAAAGAAGCTTTAGCTTAGTGTTTTCTAAGAGGATCCAGTGAAGATGTTAAATGAGTGTTTTATAGAAAGCCATATAAAACAATCAATGGTCAACTAGTTTGCAAAACGCTGAGTTGAAATTAAACAAATGTCTCTTATTGCAAGTTTTCCCAGAAAATTTAATATGCTAATATACATTGAGCATTAACATTAATTTAAATATATTTAAATTCAGAAAATTTGGTTTTGTACAACCAATTTCGTACAATATTGCATAACCAATATTAATGTACAAAATGGTTGAACATTTTGTATATGAATACTGCATTTTCAAAAAATGAAAAGTGGAAAATGCTTTTGTATTCTTTCTGCCTGCTTCAATACATGTTCCCCTGTCTCTCTAAAGCTGATTTGACGTTGCGCTTTCTCTCTCCTCCTCCTAAACTTGTGTCATTTGAAAGCAGTGAACTACTCTGGGAACAGAAATTGTGATAACCATTTTAGAATATTCTCTATATATTGCCTAAAAGATCCAAAATATATATTGGAATTAGACAAATAATTTTTCAGAAACAAAATCTAGTGTATCTGTATTCTTCAAAAACTAAAGACATCAATTCTAGGCATTATCTCCAAAGACTAAACACTAAAGAGATATTAGTTCTAGAGGAGACCTAGAGAAGCGTAAGGAACTAAGTCAAGGTTTTGATATTTATTAGCAACAATATTGATAATATTGCTTTATATATGTGCACTTTGAATATTACATTCATAACCCTAACCTCATGTAATTACCACAATGATTCACTGGGATTTATCTATTATTAGTTCCCATTTTAGAGATTTTGTTTTAAAAAAGAAGAAACCATAAGAGATTATATGCTCAAGGTTATAATTCTATCAAATGAGATAATTAAAATTGAAAATAGATTTTATTTTTGGTAAAGTTTGTAAGGAAAATGTTTTACATTCTAGGTGACTTTCACAGATCAATTTAACAATTCGTTAATTCACCCTTCAGCTATATCCAGTCTACCATTCAAATTGACCACAGAAGTTTTGTTCTATTTTTTTAACATCTTTTTTTTTAACCTTGAAATTTGATTTAGTTCTTAAAATTAATGGCTTGTTTTGGCTTTGTTTTTCCCCTTCCTTTCCCTGTTTTATAAAATTAATTTGAATGTTTTAATCATGCCTATTTAAAAGCCCTTTTATGTTGTTCTTTCCTCTTAGTTTTGGAATGCACATTCTCATCTCTTTCTCTGTGACTCTCCCTCATGGTAATTGATTAACTCATGGCTATGAAATTTTGCAATGTAAATGCAATTCTACCTTCACGTGTTTCTGTGGCATTCTCACATCTCTTGGGTGGGAGGTTAGGGAGAATAGAAAGGAACTCATGGATTTTCAAATCCTAGGCTAAGTTTTGTACCATTTTGTCTGCTTATAGATGATATCTGCTTAGGTATGATAAGAGGATCCTGTGAAGATGTTAAATGAGTGTTTTATAGAAAGCCAAATAAAAGAATCAATGGTCAACTAGTTTGCAAAATCCTGAGTTGAAATTAAACAAATGTCTCTTATTGCAAGTATACATTTGGGAAGTATAAATTTGGATTTCAAAAACACATATGATGTAACCCTCAACTCTTTGTTGTTTGCAGGTAATTCCTTTCACACACATAGCTCCCGTAAGACGTTAAATTTCTTTACCTCTTACCTATGCACCTGAGAAGTTTTGTTTTTGGGTTTTTTTTTAAAGTCATGTTTCAGGTATGGAATAATCTTTTGTAAAAGCCAGCTTAGTGCTACCTAGTAGTTCCAGCTCCCTTTATTCAGGAATCTGTGGTTTTTATCCCCCCAAATTAGCAGGAAATTCATCAGGAGCCTCAGCTTCAGCTGTTGCTCATTGCCCCACCTCTCTGTTTCCTCTTGGTTTCCTTCAGTATGTACTTGAGAGTTTTCCTTTCTTGATTACTGGTTCAGCTGTTTCTGTTTATTGATTATGTCTGTCTATCTATCTATCATCTATTCATCCATCCACCCATCCATCCATCCATCCATCCGTCTATCTACTCATTAAGTTAGTCAATTGTTTATGGTTTAAACCAGGAAAGGAAGTTTCTTCTTAGCCATATTAAATTGGTATCTATCCCCTGTGTCTTAAATCACGTCACTTCTCAATCTTTCACTTTTCAATCTGTAAAATAATTGATATTATGGAAACAGTAATTATAGCTTGTTCATAAAATCAAAGAAGACTGGATTTAGAAAGCAGATTATGAAATCGAAAGAAGCAGTTTAAAAATAAATGAAAGGAAATATTATATTACTACTTTCCACAACAGATAGCAAACTTACAAAAGTGCTTCTCTAAGTGGTATTTTAGTTCAGTTAATGATGTGTTAGGCATCTTAGGAGGTAATTCATGTGAAGGACTGTCTTTATTAAATCACAGATGTACTCTGAGCAATATTCTGTGTTGGGCAGTGAGGATGCTGTGGTTAACAGCTAGGTAGGGTTGATGTCATGTGAAAAATGCAGTGTAGTGAGAGTCAATAGCGTGAAAATCTCAGGGGACAAGGAATGCATAGCAGGCCAGAGAAGAAGTCTCAGAACAAATGATTTTTAAGCCAAAATTTGAAAGATGAAAAGGAGATGGTGATTTCGGTTTTGGTCACATCAAGCTTAGTGAAATCCTTTCAAGTGTGGATACCCAGTAGTCAGTTGAATAAACATGTCTGGAGCTTAAGTGGCAATTCCGGATTGCAGATATTGATTTGGTCCTCCAGGTGAATGGTAATGTATTTGTCTATCATGTTTAATTTTAATTCCGTTTATATGCTATCCATGAATAATGTTTCAAAATCCAAAATATACTGAAGTCTGCACAATAAAAAGTGAGTCTTCCTTCAACCTCTGTCACCCAAATATCCAAGTATCCTCCCAAATACAGCCATTGCTACCAGTTTCTAGTGCAACTTTCCAGAGAGTAGTATATCCATGTTCATATTTCACACATATCATATCATATTATTCAAACCTTTCTGCATCTTGCATTTTGACTTAGCATTATATTCTGATGATAATTTTATATCAGTCCATATGGAGCTTCCTTATCTGTTTTTATTTTTGGACAATTATATATTATTCTATTATGTGTATCAATTAGTCCCACAGTTGTAGATGTTGTTTCTCATCTTAAATGATATTTTTAAAATGTAAATCTCAGCTATATATCTTCCTAATTAAAAGTCCTAAGTAGGCCGGGCGCGGTGGCTCACGCCTGTAATCCCAGCACTTTGGGAGGCCGAGGCGGGCGGATCACGAGGTCAGGAGATCGAGATCATCCTGGCCAACATGGTGAAACCCCATCTCTACTAAAAACACAAAAAATTAGCCGGGCGTGGGGACGGGCACCTGTAGTCCCAGCTACTTGGGAGGCTGTGGTAGGAGAATGGCGTGAACCCAGGAGGCGGAGCCGAGATTGCGCCACTGCACTCCAGCCTGGGCAACAGAGTGAGACTCTGCCTCAAAAAAAAAAAAAAAAAAAAAAAAGTCCTAAGTAGCTTCTCATATGATATTCAGAATAAAATACAAACTTTTCACCCTAGCTCACAAAGCCATTGTTATCTGGTGTCTGCCTTCTCCCCTGACTGTATCCTATACTCCTCTTTTGCTAGCTCACAATGGTCTAACCAAGTTAGCTTCTTTCTCTTTCCTTGCTATATCAAGATCTGCTTGCTTTACAGGTTTTGTAACTCTATACTCTTCCTGGCATGCTGTTCTCCCCAACTTTTATGTGACCAACTTCTTCAGATTTTATGACTAGTTAATGTAAAGTAGCCACCCAGTCACATTCTATAAATTGTCACCCTATGTGAATTGTCTACATAGCATTGTAAGTCAAAAATGAACATGAACTATGAGCCTCGAGTGTGGCAGCCATGGGAACAAATCTCTCAGATCTCTAACTGCAGGGAGTTGGAGTGGTGGGTGGGGGATCCAGCTGGTGTGCTCTAATGTCTATGGCTTCATTTATACCAAGCCCACACTTCCCTTGGGCTGCTCCAGACAATGACTGATAATGGCAGGAATAGTAAGGCAGGCCTATTCTTGGGAGATATGGGGCTCTGTTGATAGGGAACTTTCATTTGAGGACTCTCAAATGGCCTTAAACTTTTCTTGGAATTGTACTACCATCTAGGATACTTCCACTCAACCTTTCTTCCTTCTTTTCTTCTCTTCCTCTTTTCCTTACTCAGGGATGAATTCATGGATGTGTGTCCCATGACTCTCTCCTCAATTTCATTCATAGACCATCCCATAATACATTTTTTATTTGCATGTTTAATATTGTATTGGCTTCTGCTTCTTGGAGGATCAGGACTAAAACATCAACAAACATTAACATATCAATATTGATTGAGAAAGTGAATCTCACAAAAGAGATAGAATAGGCATGCTCAGAGCAGTAAAAAGAAATAAAATCTTGCATCATTAGAAGGAACAAAAGAATATTTCAATAGGTAAGTAGCTATGAAAAGTATACATTGCTGTTGTAAAATAAACACACTTAAGACTTCAAGCATCAGGCTTTTCTAAGCATGAGTCATCAGTGATCTTGTTGAAGACATTATCATTGGAAATGTGAGGGTGAGGACTAAAATATAATTGTTTAAGGAGTGAGTGTAAGGCGAAGAAATGGTAGGCAAAAAGTATAGACAATTCGTTTAACACAGTTATATAAAGGAGAGGAGAAAAGTAAAGTGGCAACATGAGAAGGAGGAGATGGATATCAAAAGGTTTTTGGGTGTTTTTGTTTTTGTTGTAGGATAGAAGAGACTGCAGCATGTGAGAAAAATCTAGTAATGGTTGATAAATTGAAGACAGGAGAAAGGATAACTAAAGGAATAAAATTCTGTAGGTTATTGGAGTTGACAGGATCCAGAATACAGCTGAATTTATTGGCTTTAGCTCTTCTCTTTGTCAGAGAAATAAAGGAGCAAAAGTAAATGTTGGTACTAGAGTTGAGTTGAGAAGTTAAATTACATCTTCCAATGGAATATTTTTTCTCTTTCTCCATGAAATAAAACCCAAAGCTATCTGTTGAGTGAGAGGGAGAAGAAAATGGGAGTCTTGAGGAAAATGGGATGTTTCAAAATTATTTTATAGGAAATGGAAGAGCAAATTGACACATTCCAGCTGTTACTGGGGTCTATACATTTATAAATGCCTGTTTAATTATGGAATTTTATCCAGCAGTATACAGCTGCCCATGCGCAAAAGTGAACACATAAACCAGCTATGTTCATTCAGTTATGGGCTTTGGCCAGACTTCTGTGATGGAAAGGCACTAACTAACACAAAATCTTAGGGAACTGGTAAAAATGGGGAAGCGTCAGACCTTGAACTATTAGCAAAATAAGAAGCAGAGTGAAGAAACAAAGAGGCTTACATAATAAGAAAAAATCAAATAACTGGAGACCCAATAAATTACAAACAGAAAATGTTTTAGAAATAATTGGAAGAACCTGAATGAAAGATGACTGAACAAATTTAAGTGTCTGAATTTAATTATCAAGAAATGGCAGCACTTTAAGGGATTGAGAATGTCTAAGATGTGCACATGAGAAATGGTAACTTGCAGGATATGGAAAAGAAATACACAGGAGATGAAGAGGTCAAGGAATTGAGACATCAGGGAATTGAATGGGCCACCCAAATGGACATTTAAATAATCCAAGATAATGACATGAGTATAAGGTGAAATAATAAAAGATGAGTCAATGTCTTACAAAAATAAAGAGGATGATACTGATGAGGAGGCATGAAGGTGACCCAGCCAAATAACATGAACCTAGAAGCAAAAAACAAATAAAAATTTATCAGAAGAGGAAAAAGATGCCTGTATAGACATAAAATATATAGAAGATGCTTACAAACGTTTGGGACTCGTGACCCAAAGTCTTCAGGCAGAATATGCTCTGCTTCAGATTCTGGAGAGTATTGGATGGCCTGGGCCCTGGTCTTTGCCATATGTCTATGATGACCATGTTTTCAGAATTAAAAACTGAAACTTATAATGTGGCAATTATAGATGTACTTATAAAACATTGTGACAGAACATTGAAAGTGGGCCTGGCAAAGAAAATGAGGAGCATACAGTATCCATAATTAGGGTATGGCTTACAGTTCAATGTGACAAAAAATGGGATGTAGAAACAGGGTCTACCAAACATTCGTCTCTCTGCTTCAGTTTTCTCTTCCGAGGCATGATTCTTTGATTGCCTAGCCCAAGCTAGAATAGGCACAAAGAAAAACAAGAAACCCAGTAAAAAATTCTTTAGATTTCTGAGTTATGATTTTTTTAATTAAACTTTCTAGCAAATGAGGAACACGCACTTGAATATAGATGTGCTCAAGTGTTTTTTGTTGTTTTTGTTTCTTTCTGTCATCCATTCAGCAACACCTTTTGCCACCTACTGTATACCAGGCATTGAATTATATCTGAGAGTCAGTGATGAATACACATGGTTCCTTTTCCCATAGGGCTCACACTAAAAGAAAGACAAATGGTAAAAAAAAAAAAAAAAAAAAAAAAAAAAAAAAAAAAAAAAGTAAAACTATAATACAGTGCAATAATTCCCCAGTAAAGTTGTAAACATTGCCTTAAAAATCAAGAAAACAGAATGGTTTATTTTGCCTTAAATTATGATTAAGCATAATAATAGCTACCATTTATTGAGCTTCCTAACCTCTGCCGGGTGCTGTCTGTACACTTCACTTTTATTTCCACGACCTCATTAATCTTAACATCAGTACAAGGTGAATATTTTCATTATTATAGTGTATGAATATATTAAGTAGTATAAAGGATAAATAAGTTATCCAAAGATAAGTCACAAAATTGGAATGTGAACTCCTGACTATCTGACCCAGAAGACTCATGAGTTATTTTAATGCCTCAAATGCATGATATTTAAGTTTTAGTCTTATGCTAAATCTTTAACCAGACTTGAGATTCAAAATGACATGATTGCTGATATACTTCTGAGACCTTTAAAGACTACCTAGGTATCTGCAATTTTTTGTTGTTCCTCTAATGCTTTTCTAAATGACAGCACTAGCTCTGAAGTTTTTATCTCCTGAGGCCATGGCAGACATTGCTAATCAATCATGGCACTAGTCAAATGAGCAGAATGGGTCCCAGTGCTCTTTCATTTGGTACCTCAGGTAGACATGATTAATTGATCAACATCAACAGTAAAAATAAACACATTTGCTTGCCATCTCTGTTCTAAAAGGTAAACCACCGTGGTTAATACAAATTTAGGAGGAAGACACAATATTAAAGCAAGGTAAGATAGAGAAGGCCCATGAAAAATAGCTAGATGAAGATTTAGCACATCGTAAGGACTTATGAGTTAAGTAGGCTCTTGATAAATATATGCTGAATGCAACTAAAGAGAGATCTTTTCCTTTCCTTTCTTTTGTCCACATTATTTAATTTGTTGAATTTTTGTGATATATCAGGAGGGCTTATAAAAAGCCCCTCTACTTCTTTTTTTGAGAATATGAAGACTTCAACATGACTTGCTCTAGGATGACCAAAGGAAGGGGATCTGAATGAGCCATCTCAGAGGCTCCAAGTTGCCTGCTTCAGAACACTGATGGATAGCTACATGCGGGCTGAAGGTAATGAGGTTGGTCAGCTGGAGGGCTTTCACCAGGCCCTTAATCTGTCACCCCCTTGACACCTGCCTTCCCCTGAAAAGTGACAAATGGTACATTGAGCCATGGTGGTAATGTAAACCTCAGTGTATTCTAGAATCCCACACCTACTGTTCTTATGACAAGCACGTCTTTTATGTATTATTTATTTTTCTCTGGAAGCTCTGTCTAGACATAGTCTTAGTTTCCAGGGATATCCCATATCTTTAATGCACTCTTCCAGGCTTGATGAACAAAGTACAGGGTAGGCAATGGGTTTTTCTGGAGGACTGAGTTAGGATTTGTTCAGAATCTGAACTATGATTCACTCTGAATATACACCCCTTTTGCATATACCAGGACATAAGGATCTTAACAATCCCTGACTCTACACAGTTGGTGTGAATTCGTTTCACTAAGCAAGTAATACTTAAAGATGACATTTCTATGTCCTTTCCTCAACTGATATTAAATGGATGGAATTCTATCAATATATAAAATATATTCTGTTTCTAAATATGTAAAATAGCACCTTCCTCCAGCCCCCTGCTTTCCTTATCACCCTTACCTGGGCTTTTTCTTTCCTTTTCCTTCATAATACTAATAATTTCTGACTTATTATTTATTGATTTGATCTTTGTTTATTGTTTCTCTTTTCACACTAGCATGTAATAGAACAACAATTTTGTCGTTTTTGCTACAGTAACCTTGGAACATTGTACTTCCTTATTCATATTTGTTGAAGTCTGAATGAACTACTAGTACCAAAATAATTCCTTAAAGCAGAGAAGTTTTCATGGTGAAGTGGTAAGATTAGTGAATCTGGAGTCTGAGCTTGTTTGAGTAATTTTTCTTCTGGGCTTACCACTTTTATGTGTGTGCATGTGTGTGTAAGTGACTTGGTCTAAGACTCCGGTTTCATGTCTGAAAGCAAAGAACGTAATTCTTGTTCTACCCTGTGTCACAGGATTTCCATGAGGATAATATGTTGTGAAAACATCTTGAGAACCCTAAAATGCTATACAAGCATCAATTATAGTCACACTATAATGTGATCATAAACTCAGGAATAAATAGCTGGTGGTGTCTGGGTAGCACCATAAATGTGCAGAGCTTCCAGGAGGAAGACAATGAGGCCTCGGTGGCTGAGGTGTCCTTCCGAAGTGTTTTCTTGTCTAGTCTCCTGCTTTTAGCCTCCCTCCAACTCCTTCCCTCTATCTTTTCATTCTTCCTTTTCCTCTTCCCTTCTCACTAGTATGCATACTTTAATTTGTTCAAACAACAACATAACATTCTCCTTAAATTAAATTAATTAAGAGTTTATGCCAATTACAAATTTATACTGTTAAGGTGAGTTAGGAGTTGAATTTTTTTTTTAAGTTCATTCAATGAAGATGAAAAACACCTTTCTATTTTGCTGTGCTGAACCAGTCTATTTCTTTTTTTTTTTTTTGAGATGGAGTCTCTGTCGTCCAGGCTGGAGTGCAGTGGCACGATCTTGGCTCACTGCAAGCTCTGCCTCCCGGGTTCACGCCATTCTCCTGCCTCAGCCTCCCGAGTAGCTGGGATTATAGGCGCCCACCACCACACCTGGCTAATTTTTTTTGCATTTTTAGTAGAGACAGGTTTTCACTGTGTTAGCCAGGATGGTCTTGATCTCCTGACCTCGTGATCCGCCCGCCTCGGCCTCCCAAAGTGCTGGGATTACAGGCGTGAGCCACCGCGCCCAGCGTGAACCAGTCTATTTCTAGTCAAAACTTGAGTTTGGCGTAACTGCAAGTAATCACAATTTTAGGTAGAATCATAGTCTTTCTCACGCAACAGAAATGGTGGATGAGCATATTGATGCCTGGACTCAAAGCCTCTCCAGGGTACAACTTTGAATCTACTGGTGTCTCTCTGTTGCCAATAGGAAAAAGGATTAGGACTGTTCTTAATCCACATAGACAAAGCTTGGACTTGCACACTCTGTGTAGCTGGGGAAAGACTCAGAGCTTTGGAGTCAGACAGAGCTGATGTTGAGTCAAGTTTGGCACTTGTTAGTAATGTATCTTTGAACAAATAAGTAAAGTCTCTAAAAAAACAATGAAATTTACCTTAATGGAGTGAGAGTTAATGGTTAAACTAAATGTAAAGTGGGCATGGATTCTATGCCAAGAGCAATGGTCGGCGTTTAGGGTACTGTGAATAACATCACAGAGATAAGGTCCTGCCCTCATGAACTCACTGTCTCTAGATTCTCTTTTTCCCCATTTTTTTTTTTTTTGTCATTTCTGACATGTGGGCTCCAGCACACAACTTCCAGATACATACTATTTTATTCCCAAGATAATTCAGACTTAATGGGTTATTGTTACTGCCAATAATCCAGTTAATAAATGTGAGCAATTTATTCTAATTCATTTTAATAAGCTTATATAAAGATGGGAGGATGGAGAATAATCTCAGAGGAACTTTCAGTTGACTAGAGCTTCCAAAAGCACAGAATGAAATAAGCTGGTGATATATAAATTTTTAGATTTTACACCAACAATACATTTAGTCTTCCTACATATTTTACTTTATTTACTAGAGAAAAACCATCATAAGCCCATCAAAATCATAATTGAATTTGTGTATATCACTACTTAGTAGAAAAAGTGAAATGAATTTAAAATATTAAGTAATTATACAGGTATTACAATTACTTAATATTACAGAGATGGTGAAAAACCTGAAGGTAAAATTTAACTAGATTAGAGGGTGGAATATTTTGGCTAAAATTTACTCTGAACACCTATAAATCATGATATCAGATGAGAACATCACAGAAACATGGCTGAGGCTTGGATGTTCTGAGAGCATTGTTACATAAGAATTTACTGACAGACCTGAGGATGATTGATTCGGAGAAAAGATCATTAAAGGAATATATGAACATTTTCTTTAGATGTGAAACACTGTTCTGTGGAAGAAGAAGCAAACTTATTCTCAGCTGATCCAGAGAAAAGACTAGGATTAATGGTCTAAAATTTCAGGAAAGCAACTCTTTTAATCAATATAAGGGTGACCTTTTTAATAATTAGAATCATTTAGAATCAAGTTCTGGTCAGCTTCCTTGAGTTTCTCCTCTTCCTCCTTTCTGAATTCATAGTTTTTCTAAACATTCCAGGTTCCTTTTCATCTGTCTCCTGTGCCAAAGTTACTCATACAAGGTTTCTTTTCCTTTCTATTTCCTCTGCATGGACATTAACGGAAATATTCTATGTAGAGCATAATCACATCTTAAATGCTTAGCCGCTGTTAATACTGGATCAATATTTTAAAGGTACAAATGATTTTTATTTGAAGTTAGATTTTCTGCATCTTGAAATAGTCTACAGTCCCTTCACAAAAGCCTGCTTTTTTGTTGTTGTTGTTTGTTTGTTTGTTTTGGTTATACTTTAAGTTCTAGGGTACACGTGCACAACATGCAGGTTTGTTACATATGTCTACATGTGCCATGTTGGTATGCTGCACCCATTAACTCCTCATTTACATTAGGTATTTCTCCTAATGCTATCCCTCCCTCCTCCCCTCACCCCACGACAGGCCCTGGTGTGTGATGTTCCCTGCCAATCAACATAATTTTGAACTCCTCTTGTCTGTAGCTATGTAACTAGCTCAGAAAAAAATAAGTCTGAAAATGTGGCCTTGCTTTGCTCACATGACCTTGAGCAGAACATTTCCCCTTTCTAGGTTTCAGTATCCTCATTTTCTACAATTAATCATTTGGACTAGATGATCCCTAGAGTTTCTCCATACTCTAATTTTCCATGATTCTATTAATCAGCTTTCCCCACAGTGGTGTAGGCAAACTCTTAATTATCCAATGAAACTTTGATAGATTCTGTGTAAATAGTTGTAATTCTTTCTTTGTGTTGTATTCATTTAGGCTCTGCCTGAAATAAATAGTCAGCTATCTAATTTAAAATTGTATCCTCAGTCTGCTTAGTATTTATGTGTAGGTCTCATTGAGAGATAAAAATTGGGGTGGGGGGAATACTTTATTCACAAATGTGAACTTTGTTCACAATATTGAACTTAAAAACCAACAGAAAAATCTCTTAAATTTTATTTTAAATCTTTTGGCGAGAACTAAAACTGGTTCCATGTCTAGGTGAAAATAATAACATTTTTCTCGTTTAAGAAATTGATAATTTTATGTCTTTCCTAGAAATCCAAATATAGATCAAAGAAGAAAAGTTTTGGTGAAAAGTTGTCGTATATATTTTAATAAAATATATACTGGGATATAATTTATATACCATACAATTCACAGATTTAAATATATAATTCAGTTTTTTTAGTATATTCCCAAAATTCTGAAACCATCACATTAATCAATTTTAGGACATTTTTGTCACCCCAAAAAGAAACCCCACACCCATTTGTAGTGAGTTTCCATCCTCTTCTTCTCCCCCAACTGCCCCAGTCCTAGGCAACCATTAATATACTTTGTTTCTATAGATTTGCCTATTCAAGACATTTTGTATAAATAGAATCAAACAATGTGTTGTCTTTTTTTCACACACTGGCTTCTTTGTGTTAATTTATTGGCGTAATTGGCTTCTTTCACCTAGTATGCATTTTTAAAGGTTCATGAATGTTGTAGTATTTATCAGGACTTTCTTCCTTTTTATGGCTAAAGAATATTTAATTTCATGGATATACCATATTATGTTTATCCATTCATGGATTTAGGGACCTGTGGGTTGTTTCCATCTTTTGCTTATTATAAATAATGCTGACAGAAACATTTATTTACAAGGTTTTGTATAGATGTATGTCTTAATTTCTCTTGGATGTATACCTGGGGGTGGAATTGCTGAGTCAAGTGGAAGCTTTATGTTTAACTTTTTGAGGCACTGTCAGTCTCTTCCAGAATGTCTACACAATTTTACATTTCCACCAGCAATTAATGAGGGATCTGACTTCTCCGCATACTAGCCAACACTGGTTATCATCCATCTCTTTTACTAGAGCCATCCTAGTGGGTATGAAGTGGAATCTCATTGTGATTTTGATTTGTATTTCCTTGATGACTGATGATGTTGAGCACGTTTTCATGTATTTATTGGTCATTTGTATATTTTCTTTAGAGAAATGTCTATGGAGACCTTTTGCCCAATTTATTTGGGTTGTTTGTCTTTTTAATAATTAATTTGTAGGCGTTCTTTACATATTCTAATGCTAGTTTCTTATCAGATATATGATTTGATTTGAAAATACTGTTTTCCTGTTCTGTGGGTTGTTATTCACTTTCTTAATAGTGTCCTTTGAAGCAAAAAGTTTTTTAAGTTTGAAGAAATCCAATTTATCTATTTTTTTTTTCTTTTTGCTTGTGCTTTGGTGTCATGTCGAAGAATCCATTGCCAAATTAAAGGTCATGAGAACTTACTTCTGTGCTTTCTTCTAACATTTTATAACTTTAGCTTTTCTATTTAGGTCTTTGATCCATTTTGAGTCCATTTTTGTATACAAAGTGGGGTAAGGATGAAAATTATTATTTTCCATATGCAATCCAGTTGGCTCAGAGCTGTTTATTAAACACACTATTCATTTTTCATTGAATAGTCTTGGCACCATTGTCGAAAATCAATTGACCTTGGATAATATGGGTTTACTTCTGAATTTTCAATTCTATTCCATTGATCCATATGTTTGTCCTTATGCTAGAACCATACTGTGTTGATTACTGTCACTTTGTAGTATATTTTGAAATTAGAAAGTGTGAATCCTCCATTTTTTTTCTTTGTTAAGATTGCTTTGATTAATCTGAGGTCTTGAGTTTCTATATGAATTTGGGGGTCGTCTTGTAAATTTCTACATAGAAATGAACTGGAATTGAGATAGAAGTTGTGTACAATATGCAAATTAATTTGGAAATATTACTATTTCAGCCATTTGTGATTTATGAACATGAATGTCTTTCCATTTATTTAGATCTTTTTACTTTTTCTGATTAATGTTTGATTTTGTCAGAGTGTAATTTTTACACTTTAATAAATTTATTACTATTTAGTTTTTTTATGCTATTACAAATAGAATTATTAATTTTAATTTTAGGATAGTTTATTGTGTATTAACAATTGATTTTGATTCACTGATTTTATATTCTACCATCTTGTCAAACTCTTTTATTAGTTCTGATAGATTTTAGTTGATTCATTGGGTTTTCACATACTTGTTTATGAAAAAATGTATATATATAGATAAATAATGAATGTTATGTGCAAGTAGAGATAATGTTACTTTTTCCTTTCAAATTTAGATGTCTAGTATTTCATCTTCTTGTTTCATTGCCTGGCTAGAATTTTTACTAAAATGTTAGATAGAAGGGTGAGAGTACATATCTTTTTCTTCTTCCTAACCTTAGAGTGAAAACATTCATTCTTTTACCATTATGCATGATATTATTTATGGATTTTCATAGATATACTTTCTCAGGCTGAGGAAGCTCCCTTCTACCTCATTGAGTGTTTTATTATGAAAGGCTGTTGGATTTGGTCAAATTTCTTTTCTGCATCTATAGAGATAATCATATGTTTTAAAAAATATTCTATTATATTGCTATTGTGTATTATATTAATTTCTGGGTTTTAAACCAATCTTGCATTCTTGGGACACATTGCACTTGTGCATGCTCTATAATCTTTTAATGTTGCTGGATTTGATTTCGTAGTATTTTCTTGAGAATTTTTATGTCTATATTAATAATACATATCAGTCTGTAGCTTTCTTGTAATGTCTTTGCCTGATTTTAGTATCACTGTAATACTGACCTCAGAAATAGTTGGAAACTGTTTCTCCTCTTCTAATATTTTCAAAAAAAGAGTTTGAAGAATTGATATTAATTCTTCTAAAAAATTTAGGTAGAATTCACCAGAGCAACCACCTGAACCAAGGCCTCTCTTTGTGAGTTGTCTTTCTTTCCTTTATTTCCTTTCTTTATTTCCTTTCATTCTTTCCTTTTCTTTCTTTCCTTTCTTTCTTTCCTTTCTTTTCTTTCTTTCTTTCTTTTTTTTTTTTTTAAACAGGGTCTTGCTCTGTTACCCAGACTAAAGTGAAGGGACAGGATCATAGCTCACTGCAGTCTCAAATTCCTGGGCTAAAGGAATTCTCCTGCCTTAGCCTCCTGTGTAGCTGAGACTACAGGTGCCCACACCACCATTCATGCCTAATTTTTATTTTTAGTTTTGTAATACGGGGTTTTAGTATGTTGCCCAGGCAGATCTCAAACTCCTGGCTTCAAGCGATCCTCCTATCTCAGCTTTCCAAAGTGCTGGGATTACAAGTGTGAGCCACCACACCCAGCCTCAGCATAGTTTTTGATTACACATTCAATCTTTTTACTTTTTATAGGTCTATTCATATTTTCTAAGTATTCTTGAACTAATTTGAATAGTTTCTGTCTTTCTAGGATTTGGTCTATTTCATCTAGGTTATCTAATTTGTTGATGTGTAGTTGTTCATAGTATTCTCTTAAATATTTTTTATTTCTATAAGGTTGGTAATAATGCTCCCTCTATTATTTCTGCTTTTAGTAATCTGAGTCCTTCTCTTTCTCTCTCTGTAAATCTCCTTAAAGATTTACCAATTTAATCTTTTCAGAGAAGAAACTTAGTTTCATTAATCTTATCCACTCTTCTTTAATTCTCTATTTTATTTATATCCACTCTTATTTTTACTGTTTTCTTTCTTATTTTGGCTTTGAGATATAGTTCATTTTTCTTTTTCTAGTATCTTAGGTAGAAGATGGGGTTATTGATTTGTGATCTTCTTTAATATAGGTGTTTATAGCTATAAATTTCCTTCTGAACACTACTTTTGCTGCATCTCATAATTTTTGGTATGTTGTGTTTCATTCATCTAAAAATATTTCTCATTTCTTTTGTGGTTTATTCTTTTAATCAGTGGTTATGTTAGGCGTGTGTTGTTTAATTTCCACATATTTGTGTTTCCCAATTTATTTCTGTCATTTCATCTTAAAGAACTTTTTTAGTTTTTCTTGTAAGGTTGGTCTGTTAAGCAACAAATTCTCTCAGTTTTTGTTGGTCTGGGAATGTCTTATTTTTACTTCATTTATGAAAGATGGCCTCCCAGTAGGTGTATGTTGCTGCACATAAGATTTTTCAGCATTTCTCTGAGGCTCTGTTTATTTTTCTTCATTCTTTTTTCTCTCTGTTCTTCAGGGTGTTTAATATCTATAGATTTATCTTCAAGTTCACTAATTTTTTCCTTCTGGCAATTCAAATATGCTTTTGAGCATCTGTAGTGAATTTATCTTTTTAGTTATTGTATTTTTAATTCCAGAATTTCCATTTCTTTTTTTAATAATTTCTTTTTATTAATATTCTTTATGATACATTGTCATCATGCCTTCTTTAACATCTTTAATCATGGTTTCCTTTAGTTCTTTGAACATATTTATAACGGCTACTTTGAAGCCTTTGTCTGCTATGTCTGGCATCTACTTACTCTGCTTTTGTTACCTGCTTATATTTTCCTGTCATTGGGTCAGAATTTCATGCTTCTTTGCCTGCTTATAATTTTTTGTTAGAAACTGGACATTTTATTTACTTTATTTTTATTTTCTGCCCCAATATGATCTGCAAAAAACAAAAAAATGGACATTTTGGATAACATAGAAACTTCAGGTCCTTGCTCCCAATCCCCTTTGGGGCTTGTTATTGTTATTTAGTTATTTATTTGTTTAGTGACTGACTGTATTATTTTTGTGAAGTTTGTTTCCTCTGCAGTGAGTTAAATTACGGATGTTCATATAAAGTTGTATCCAGAATAGATTTTTAGTAAAATTGCAAAAGTGGCGTGCATAGAACATGCTTCTAAGTATGGAGGCAGAAACAAGAACATCTCAGCATAGACGATTTCTGAAAAAAGAGCCAAGAAACTAGTGAAGTAGCTACTTCTGGGAAGGAGAATAAAGAACTGGTGGGCTATTATGAAGAGAAACTCATCTTTCCTTATATCTTTTTTTTAGCATATGTTTTGTTTTGCCAGGTATATGCAATTCTTCATAAATATACAAGGGCAGAACAAGTGAGTTTTTTTATTTTCATTCAAATAAGAATCTTAGCAATCTTTTAATAAATCACGAATATATAATTTAAATAAACATTAAATGACTTCATTTAGAAATTCTGCTTTGATTAGAGATTAATGGTGATTGAACTTGAATTTATCAAACTTATTTGATAGTTTTCAAAATCAAACCAGTCTTTGTCTACTGTTTTATCTGGTTAAGTCATTAATGATATTATAAACCTTAGCAAAGGTGTCTGACTTTAGAACTAAATTGTTAACCTAGAGGAAATGCAGATATGTTTTGATTATTTCCTTCTCTGCCCTGTTGGTAGCCTTCAGGGATGGCTATTACCTTGCCCTTGTGCTCACTTCCACATCACTGGGGTTTCCCCTTATGTGGCCACTTCTCCTTGCTCAGTTTCAAGATCTTTTGCACAGTGCATTTATTTCTCAGTAATTGCAGGCAACCAAGAAAACTGTGAACTCTTTCTCAAACTTTATTGTCTGAGTTCCCCTCCCCCAGAAGGACTCTGTGCCTCCTCCCTTTAGAGTTTGGCTCTTCTCTGATCAGGTTCACTACAGCAAGATTAACCTGTCATTAAAAAAGATAATTGTACTTCAGGTTTTTCCTGTTTCTTAAATGAATGTTGAACTTAGCTCCAAACCCCCTTGCCAGAAAGCGACTGAAAAGCCCTTGGCAACAGAAAGCTGATTATTTGCAAAAGTGGGACTCCTAATTGGAAAATGTGATGGAATGAAAATAGTGAGTCCCCAGTAATCTCCTTCTAAAATGATAATGTGTTCCACTTAATGAATATTAATGTGTCATATTCATGAGCCTGGAGAATTTGAACCTGTGAGATAAGAATTTTTTTTACTTCAGAACCAACATGCTCACTCATTCACACTTCTCCCATTCACAGGGACAAGCCTGCCATTCTTGATGGGACACCCCTAGCAGGCGGCAATTAGCATGTATGCAGACCTCTAATTGGTTGCAAATTTTTTTATGATTTTTTTTTCTGTTCCTTGGAGTAATTATGCATGCTTTTATACTCTTTATTCTGCTCTGTTATAAATTCCTAACAGCAAATGACCATGTATTTCACCTCTTCTTTAATTTCACTGCTCATAGGGAATGTGCAATGTTTGCAACTTGACCATAATTTAGAAGGACTGATTGTATTATTAAGAAACACAAAGAATCTATATATCTAAATTTGCGTGTGTGTGCCAAGACTTTTACCTGAGGCTCCGCACTCATTGCAATAATGTAGTTATTACTTAAAACATACCTAGAACTTTTCTTTGAGATCAGGTCACGTTTCCCAGGATAAAGGGAAGTGAAAGCCTGTACTATGATTAGCTTGGTGGTGCCAAATGTGATTCACTTATTTAAGACACAGTTTTTGCATAGTAATCAGGACTAGACCTCACAAGGGCCCTGGCATAATTAAAGCCCATCCTTGAGACAATTCCACTTTGCAAAACTTGGGGCTTTTTAAAAGAAATTTCACTAACAGTGGAAGACTTGTACACAGAATTCATTTTTCAATCAATTGAGCATATATAAAGGAATACTTCTTAGATATAAAAATATGTGCCAACAAATAAATAAATTTGTAGTAGAGAAAAATTGGATTTTGCCCTGCCATTTTTTAAGGAGAATGGAATTGGATAGTGTGGGAATCCTTTGTTTTGTTTTGAGCTGAAAGCCAACCTTTGTGTAATGACTTATTTTCCTCAGAGCTGAAATGTTGGGTCTGTGAAAGTAATGAGAAGCACAGTGGAAATAAGTTTCTGAAGGATGGAAGAGGCTGGAGGCTGGCTAGTGGGAGAAGGTTCCCAGACACATGAGAGACCCAGCAACAGATAAGAGAATAAATTGGTAAAGAAGAGACACATTGGAGGGGTGATTTATTTAAAAATAAAATGCTGTCTGTTAGGTATTATAAAAAAAATCTGTCCTATGTCCCTTATGAAATCCTCAGTGAAAACTCAGTTTCATTTTTTAATTATTATTATTATACTTTAAGTTTTAGGGTACATGTGCACAACGTGCAGGTTTGTTACATATGTATGCATGTGCCATGTTGGTGTGCGTGCTAAAGGCTTTTCTGAGGGTTGGGTGTGACGACCACAAGGGATACTTCCCAGGAGAAAGTTATGTTGCATTTCTGTGCTGGGCCCAAGGTAGTGATCACCAGGTGGGGACTGTATACCTTCAGTTCTCCCTTCAATTTCCAGCACTCTCCCCTGGAGCCCCTCACACCCTGTCATCAGCCAAGTGAATTACTTCCTTCCCTATCAGTACTTACACATTAACTTTGGGGAAATCTCAGTGCAGGAATCTCTAGCCAAATCTTAAGAAACACCATGGCTGGCAAAACTGCAACTGACAAAATAAATTTCATATGAAATATAGGATTGGGGGAAAACAATGAAAGTGGCATTGAATGTATGAGTGTCAAAAATAAATAAAAATTGGCATTGAACTCGTGAGTGTCAAAAATAAATAAAAATTGTACAAAGCCTCCATTCCCTCAAACAAAGCAAATTTCTCATCTTTCTGAATCTGCTCAGGTAAGTAAATGTGTACCTGCATCACAGTGTTTAGCTGTTCAGGTGATGTTGCTGCTGGACATTAAGAAGTTCACATATCTGAAATTAAATATCTTTTTAACTTGAATTGCCTCGTTTCATTGTTTCTTTGGATTGAGCAGTGGCATGGGTTAGTGGTTAAGTGCCTGGATACCTAAGTTTTAGGACAGTTTGAAGCTCAGCTCTGCAATGTATGATTCCCATGATCCAGGGAAGGATGAAATAACCTCTCCTTACTTCATCTGTAAATGCAGATTAAAATCATCCTTACTCCACAAGAGGACCCAATGAATCAATGTAAGTAAAAGGCTTAGTCCGGTTGCTGGTGCAGTGGAAGCACAGTGTGTTTACTATCTTCTTGCTTCATTTTCAGAAGATAGACAGGGTGTTAGTACCACCACTGGCCTGTCACAAGTCATCTCACTGGTCAACAGTTATTTTGGGGGCCTGATGCCCTTCCACTCACAAAGAGGATGGTGTGTAAAGAATCTCTCTTGGTGTGACTCCAGGACTGGCCCACTGGCTTTTAACACACAAAATCCTCCTTTTTAGTTAGGCAGGAATCAGCCCAAGACTGAGGATTGGCAAATTGTGAGTTTTGATACTGATATGTAACTCATTCTTAATTACTCATCCACATACATTGTAGTGCCATCTCTGAAAACTGAGAACCCCTGAGATTGTAGTAGGAAAGATTTCTAGTGCCAGGAAGAGTAATAGCCCTAAATCAACATGACCCAAGGACACGAGCAATTTCGTAATGTAAATGATGATAACCTGTAAAATTATAGTTTTTATTTTCTTCTACTTTTACTGTAATAAATAACAATCTGGTAAAGAAGAGTAAAGACACATACAAGGCTGTCAATATTTTAAACATTTTTAGGAGGAGAAATCTAAAAGAAGAAAGGAAATGAGATAAGACACATATACTGCATGGAAATGATAGCAAAATTTATTTAGAAAATAATCTTTTTACATTTTAGCATTTAAAAATAATTTTTTATACATATGCCCACAGGCATAGTTTTTACAAAAATATAAATCCTGAACTTAGCATACGTACCATTTTTAGTACAGTCTTTTATTCTCTTTTTCACATATCTTCTTTCTGCACCTCAGCCAATAAGATTCCCTGCTTCACATACTCTCTCAGTGCTTGCTAAAAGCATTCTGGAAATATTTTTATATATTTCTCCATGATTATCATGTCATGATTTTATACATATATAGAGTGTTTTGGCCTTTGTTCTTTTAAAAAATTATTTTACATTTGCTTTTTTGAATCTTTAGTTCCTCAGATAATAAAATCCTAGTCAACTGGACTAACATTAATTTATTTTTTTTTTAATGCTGCATGGTGTGAATGTGCAGTAATCAACTATTCCTGTATACAAAAACATTCATTTTGGTTTACAGGATTTCCCATTTTCATCCTTTTCCTAGATCATGCCCCCAAATGGTTATGTCTTAGTTTATATCTGTTGCTTTAAAGGAATACCTGAGGAAGGCCTGGTAATTTGTTTTGAAAAAGGTTTATTTGGCTTATGGTCCTGCAGGTTGTGCAGGAAGCATGGCACCAGCGTCTGCTTTGGGTGAGGACCTCCAGCTGCTTCCACTCATGGTGGAAGGCAAAGGAAAACTGGCTGTGCAGAGATCACATGGTGAGAGAGGAAGCAGGAAAGGAGAGGTGCCAGGTGCTTTTTAACATCCAGCTCTGGTGGGAGCTAATAGAGTGAGAACTCACTCGCCATCCCCCATCCTAGGGAGTGCATTAATCTATTCGTAAGGGATTTGCCCCCCATGACCCAAAAACCTCCCATTAAGTCCCATCTCCAATATTGGGGATCAAATTTCAACATAAGATTTGGAGGGGTAAATAAACCAAATTATAACAGTTTATTTCTTGATTTTGTTATTGTCTTATCCTTGTAAAATAAGCTAGTAGCTTACATTTATATTTTCCTGGCTACCAATGAGTTTTCATATATATTCATAAGTTTATTGGCTTTTGGGGTTTTGCTCTTTGGTAAAATTTTAAGGAATATTCACAAGTTGTTTTACTCATTTGTGTCAGTTAGAGAAGAGTCTTGACTTTCCCCCCAAATCTCATAGTTACCTGTTTACTTTATGATATGATTGTCACTCAAAATAATCAATTTTTACAAAGTTGCTCTGGTCTGAATGTTTGTGTACCTCAAAAATACATATTTTGAAATCTAAATCCCCAGTATGTAGGTATTAAGAGATGGAAACTTTGGAAGGTGCCTAGATCATGAGGGTGGAGCCTTCGTGAACAGGACCAGTACCCGTATGAAAGAAGCCTGAGGGAGTTCAACTCACCCCTTTCTATTATGTAAGGATGCAGCAAGAAGATGTTGTCTATGAGGTCAGAGCCCTCACCAGACACTTAATTTGATGGCAAGTTGATCTTGGACTTCTCAGTCTCCAGAACTGTGAGCAATAAATTTCTGTTATTTATAAATTATCCAGTCTGAGGAATTTTGGTATAGCAGCCCAAATGGACTAAGACAATAGTAAAACGTACCTATGTTTTATTTTATAGCTTTGGATTTTCTATTCTGGATTACAACATTTTTCTGCCCTTGGCTTATACATATTGTCTTCAGGATAGTCTCTAAATGTTTTATTGCTTCATTATTTTGCATGTAAATCTTTAGTCTACTTGGGAAATAATTTCATATATTGTAGAAAATCATGTCCAATATAATTATTTTCCATATGAGTAGCCAGTGCCCCGACATCATATATTGAAAAGTGTATTCTCTTACTTTGGGAGGCCGAAGCAGGCGGATCCCTTGATGTCAGGAATTTGAGACCAGCCTGACTAACAAGGTGAAACCCCATCTCTATTAAAAAAAATACAAAAATTAGCTGGGTGTGGTGGTGGGCACCTGTAATCTCAGATACTCAGGAGGCTGAGACAGGAGAATTGCTTGACCCTGGGAGGTGGAGGTTGCAGTGAGCAGAGATCGCACCACTGCACTCCGGCCTGGGCGACAGAGCGAGACTCCATATCAACAACAACAACAACAATAACAACAAAAAGTGTATTCTCTTCCAGCTGAACTGAAATACCAAACAAATGTTTATATGTATCAGTATATATTTGTGGATTTTCTATTCAGTTCTCTTAATCTCCTTGTCTCTTCTGGCTAATGACCTATTGGTTCAATTACGATAGTTTTAGAATAGTTTGAATCCTGACAAGACGAATGTCTTGCCATTCTTTCTTTCTATTTACTAAATACTGTTTGGCTATTATCTAAAAGTTATTTCTTTTTATGAAAACTTTAAAGGCCACTTTATGTAATCATAAAAAGCACTCTCTTGGGCTTTAACCAAAATGTTATTATATTTATTAATTTAGAAATATTTTATATTTTGCGATCTTAAGTCTGCTATCCAAAGAAATGGCATGCCTTTGGCTGGGAGTGGTGGCTCATGCTGTAATCCCAGCACTTTGGCTCACACCTGTAATCCCAGCACTTTGGGAGGTCAACATGGGTGGATGAACTGAGGTCAGGAGTTCAAGACCAGCCTGGTCAACCTGGTGAAACCTCGTCTCTTCTAAAAATACAAAAATTAGCTGGGTGTGGTGGTGGGTGCCTGTAATCCCAGCTACTTGGGAGGCTGAGGCAGGAGAATCACTTGAACCCGGGAGGCAGAGGTTGCAGTGAGCTGAGATCGTGCCATTGCAATGGAGGCTGGGCAACAGAGTGAGACTCCATCTCAAAAAACAAAACAAAAAGGCATGCCTTTTCATTTTCTATATCTTTATCATCAACATCCTATACCACTTCTATATATTTAAAGTTCTTTATAATTTATTTTTTCTACTATGATGAATATTTTCTTCTCATTTATATGTAAAGGTGGTTATCCCTAACTTATAAATCCTATTATAAATTCTAATTTTTTCAGTCCTGGAATTTTTGGGCAAAAAATGTTATTATAAAATCATTTAAGCTCTTCTTTTGCAGTATTATGTACTTGAGTCTTTGCATTTTTAGAACCTCCAAGTTAATGTTAAATTATAAGGGTTATCGAGGATATTCATCTGACTTTTTATTTTATTTTGAGTGTTAAATATTGCCCATTTAGGATTATATTTTCTGTTACCTTTGGTCATTTTATTTTATTTGTTTACCTCCTTCATTTTTTACTTAAAATGTATTTAAAAGAATAGTAAATTTAATCTAACATCACTTCAGCATTTGCACGTTTTATTGTACTTTATTTTCTTAATATAATGTATTATGTAAATAAATTTCCTGATATTAACCACCCTGCTTTTCCTGGAATAAGCCTTACTTGGTCATAATATATTATTCTTCTAATAACTGTGCAGGATCAATTTTCTAATATTCCATGTGAACTGAGATTGTATAGTAGTTTTCTGTTGCATCTTTTTTATGTTTTGGTACTAAACTGTACCCATAAATGAATTAGATAAATGCCCATCTTATTATCTATGGCTGGTTTAAATAACATTGGAATTATCTATTATTTAAAGATTGGATAAACTCAGCTGGAAATCCACCTAATCCTAGTGCCTTTTGTTATCCCTTCTATGATAATTAGCCTATTCAAATTTTCCCTTCTTATTGGGTCAATTTTGGTAATTGATATGTTGCTAGGAAATCATCTATTTTGTTCACGTTTTCAAATTTATTGCCAGAGAGTTACATGCTGCATGAAATGTTAATAGAAAATATAGAAAAAGTATAATTCTATCCATAATGTTACTTAATGTAAATAGGTAAAATTGAATATGTACATGGTCATATATTGGATAATATAAATGAAAATATTGAATTTGAGGATATTATTTTCCCCATGGGTTTCTGCTATTATAATATGATATCAGCAATATTATTTTAAAAACAAAGCATTGTACATTAGTAGTTGATAGGGTTTGGTTCTGTGTCCCCACCCAAATCTCATGTCCAGTTGTAATCCCCAATGTTGGAGGAGGGCCCTGGTTGGCGGTGATTGAATCATGGGGGCACACCGCTTCCCCCTTGCTGTTCTTGTGATGGTGACTACGTTCTCAGGAGATCTGGTTGTTTAAAAATGTGTAGCACTTCCCCCTTTGCCCTCTCTCTTTCCTACTCCACCATGTGAAGATATGCCTGCTTCCCCTTTGCCTTCTGCCATGATTGTAAGTCTCCTGAGGCCTCCCCAGTCATGCTTCCTGTGCAGCCTATGGAACTTTCAATCAATTAAACCTCTTTTCTTTACAAATTACCCAGCCTCAGTTCTTTATAGCAATGCAAGAATGGAGTAATACGGTGGTTAAGAAAGGAGGTTCTGAATTTGGGCAGACATGGATTCAAAATATGGGTCTGCCATGTGTTCACTGTATGATGTGGACTGTTTACTGGAAGTCTTCTAATCTGTTTTCTTGTTCGTATAATACAATGGGAACAATAATGGTGTCATCCTCTTAGGGTTGATGTAAGGATCAAATGATCTAATGCAAAAGCTTAGCATAATGTCTGATACATTATTAACCTTTACCTATTGTTAGCTATTGTCATCAAAAAAGCAGACTGTGGAGAACCTGATAGCTACAGTTTGACTTTCATCACAGCTGATATTATTTATAATTCCATTTAGCCTTCCCAGCCTTAAGGGATGAGACGGCCAAAATGAAGAGTGTGTGGTGTAGCCACTTTGTTATTATTAAACTTACAGGCCCTGGCAAGTCAATAGTTCAGTCTAATCCAAGCTGATATGCAGATGGTAGAAGGACCTCCAGGCAGAGTTGTCGGGGTGGCAAAAAGCTGTATGAAAATGCGGAATAATGGGCTAACAGAGAAAAAGCTAGAGGATTTAGGAAGAGACAGCAGAGTGTCATTGATGGGATGAATTTTACGCTTTCAGGATCAGTTTTAGAAATTCTGTTTCCACCATTTACTAACTGGGTCTTTGAGACTTAGTGTCCTCATTTTTAAAATGGGGCTAATAATCACACTTGCCTCATAAGGTTATCTTGAGAATTAAGTCAGAAGATGCATGAAAAGTCCTTGATATGTAGTATATACTCAATAAAGGTTTATATTAAGAAGTGTCAAAGTAATGTAGTCAGAGAAGGACCCAGATAATGTACAGAGTAGTAGAACGTAAGTTTCAAGATGGACTCATGAATAATCCCCGAAGTCAGCAAGAGAAACGATGGAATAGGAATTCCTAAGTGGCCTAATTCTGAAATGAGCATGAGAATGGAGAAAACAGTATAGCACCATTTGTACTACCCGCTTCCTTAAACTCATGACTGGATTTGGGAGAAGTTCATGTTGGTCAGGAACATTGTATTTAAACTCCAATTGGATTTTCTGGATGTAAATAGTTATAGTAATATAAATAACAAGAAGTGACTATCAGTGTGCAGATATGCATTTAGAAGTGGCCTGTATGGGATAAGGTAGAGTCTTGTCTGGAGGGTTGATACCTTTAACATGACACTGTAGAGGAAAGCAGCATTGATAATAATAGATATTGGGGAAAGACCAGGTTGGAGAAGAAATAAGTGACACCAGATGATTGACATACAACATGAAGATTTTAAAGCCTGAGTTGAAACTTTCATTATCATTAAAAAATATATATTATTATTTGTTCTGGAAGTTGTTATTGTTGTTTTGTTGTTGTCTGTTAAGCAGGGTTTTTGAAGGGACCTGATTCTTACAGGAGGAGAAAGGAGTTTACTACAGTTAAGAGTCTAAGAGAAAAATCTAGGGTGGCTACAGAATAAGGTTTCTTCCTTTGGATGCAAAAAGAACAATTTTGGCTGATCACTGAAGGATATACTTAAGTCAGTTAGAAAATAACTTGCTCCCCCAAAGATGAAGGATATATAGAATAAGAAGCCTTGAGCTGGTCAGTTAAGTAGGCAAAAGAAAGAGAAGAGAGAGGTGAGAAGGCAGGAAGGAGAAATAAACGTGGCCATGAATGCTGAAACCCTCTGTATAATTGTAATTTGCCCTATTTGCTTGATACTTGTACCTTCATATTCTTTTTGCAGCTATAAAATCACCTGAGCACTTTAAAGGCACAGATGAGTGCACCGTGCTGGAGGAGATCAGGCGGGCAAGGAATGAAAATCATCAGTGAAAGGCCAGGGAAGAACCCCGGGTGCATTGTCTTTAGATAAGAATCTCTGCTTTCTGAAATGCAAGACAGACAGATATTGAAAGAATAGCAAAGCCAACTGGTTCATCCTAAGGGCTATGTTTTTAACATAGATGAATTACTAGTCAAGGAGAGGGTTACATCAGGAGGGTTGGAAGGGAATGGAGAAAAGATTCAGAAGAATGAGCCTAGAAATGAAAATTAAAACAAAGAGATGTCATTTGTCAACTACCAAATTGGTGAAGACTTACAAAGAATTACAGTACCCAACATTTTCTAGGATAAATGAAGAATGGGACTCTAATTTATACATTACTAGTGGGAATATTCATCAGCACAGACTTTCTGGACTCAAATTTGGCAATGTGTGCAGAAAGCCTTAAATACGTGTACTTTCAAAGCCATTGTTTTAGTTAGGATTAGTTCAGCTGCGTGTGATAGAAAACCAACTTCTAAAATGACTGAAACAAGATAAAAGTATATTTCTCTTTCTCTCTGGAGGTGGGCAGTCCAGGGCTGGTTTGGCAGCCATAGAAGGTGTCATGGACCCAGAGACCTATATCTTGTTGTTCGATCACCCCAGCAAAGGCTTCTCATATCCTCGGTGGCTCCTTTGGCTCCAACCATCCTGTTAGAACTCTGCCTGAGGAAGACCAAAAGCAGACTTTACCTTTAAATAACACTTTGAAAAGTTGTACTTTACTACAATTTTACTTCTAGCTCAATGCCTAGAGCTTCTGGTTGAAAAGGTGGCTGGAAAAAAATGTAGCCTTTATGTAGGCATCCATGTGCTCAGCAAAATTTCAGTGATCAAATAATAAAGGCAAGGAACAACGAGTGAGAGCAGCAGCCTCTGACCTATTCCACTTTTATTTATATAAGGAAGTACTCAGAAAACAATTCAAAAGTGGGTATACACGCATTTATTGCAGCACTATCATAATACAAAAAAATAGAAATCACTTAAGACCCCAAAAAGGAAGTGGTTCAATAACTTATAATACAAATTATAATAAATACATGTATAGGATACTCTATAGCCATTAACATGGTATATAAAAGGACCAGGAGCTGTGGCTTACACCTATAATTCCGGGGCTATGGGAGGCAAAAGCAGGATCACTTGCTAACAGGACTTCAGGACCAGCCTGGGCAACATAGTGAGACCCAGACTCTACCAAAAGTTAAAAAAAAAAAAAAAAAAGCCAAGTGTGGTGCTGCGCACCTATAGTCCTAACTATTGGGGAGGTTGAGGCAAGAGGATCATTTGAGCCCAGGAGATGAAGGCTGCAGTGAGCCATGGTTGTGCTACTGCACTCCAGCCTGGGTGACAGAGCTAGACCTTGTCTCTAAAACAAACCCAAACCAAACAAACATGGTATATAACTGAATTTCTTGACATGAAAAAGTAATTGCGATGTGTTACCAATTGAAAAGCAGTTTACAAAGTGGCATGGCTACTATCATTCATGTTTGTAAGAAAAAGTCTAAATAAATAAAAGTCAGAATAGATACACGTTAAAATGATAATCTCTATTGATTGGTGGAATTATTGGCAATTTTAATTTTCTTCTTTGTACTTTGTAATTTCTGAATTTGTCACCAATGACTATAAATGTATATTTAAAAAAAATCACACAGCAGGATTCTACACCTACTTTGCACTGACAAAGATACACCTTTCTTTAAAATCTTGCTGTTTCTCAAACTATCACAGTATTTGCTCCTTCTTCGACTTTTGACTGTTTCCACACTAATCATTTCTAAATAAAATTAACACATCAATTTCCCTATAAGAACAACTCTTACCATACTATTTCTGTTAAACCATAAATACTCTGGAATTGCTTCTTGAATTAAAATAAATAAAATTTTCTTTCCTTGAACTTCAAAGTTTTTCACTTGATACTCAAAACCTACTTTGTTCATTTCATCATGCCAATGACATCTTCCCTGACAAATGTGTTATTAGCTGGTCTCAAATACTTCCAGTCTTTTTCTCCTTCCAGGTCTCTATGTCAGAAATACTCTTCTTTCTCTGTCTTTCAATGTTAAAATCCATCTTCCATAATCTTTAAGATCCTTCTCAAATAGTGTCTCCCCTCTAAAGCAATTCCAGTAGATGTAATCTCTACAAACTTTTTACAGTTGCAATGGTTATCTTCAGTATTATGTAAAAGCTATTTTGGGGCTTGTCTTCTTCCTTTTGTTAGAATCTTGCAAATTCTCTGAAGCCCAGCCTTTAAGTTATTCATCTTTGCATCCTCCATTATACCTATCACAGAACTTAAGTACAATAAGACCTCAGCCAGTGTTCCAGGAAATAAATTAAATTGAATGAAATTTCCATACAGTGATAAGAAGGAGATTACTGCTGCCCACGGGGAAAAAGGAGAACAGAAATGGGAAAGCCGTATTGAGAGGATGTTTGAGGACTGTGAAAGACAGAAAGCAGAGTGAGTTGAAATAAAAAAGTTTCCAAAAAATGAAATGTCACTGAACTTTAATAAAAAGATACGATTCAGAGAAATAAAAAATAATCCAGGACCAAACTCTTTTGTAATTATCCATGATTCTCTTCCTAAAATTGACACATGGTCTTGTCTTGAACATCTCCAGTGACAAGAAACTTATTACCTCACATGGTAGCTAATTTGTTTGGAGGACAGTTCTAATTGGTGGAAATTTCTTTCTTTGTATTGAGACAAAATAAGCCCAATTTTTGTCCAGTCCTCCTATTTCACCTTAAATCTTCCTTCTCTAGGAGAGCCATTTACATATTTGATCAAATTTATTTTGTTCTTTCCAAATCTTTCTACTCTTAAGCTAAGCTCCTTGGTTTTATTAAATCATCCCTCAGAAATCATAACCAGGAGATTCAAAAAGAGCCTGTCTTTTCAACAGATTAATATTCTATCACTGGTATTATCTGATACATATTGCAGACATGCATTGCCCATCTTCAGCACACTATGTATAATTTATGATCACCCAGTACCACATTGCTACTTTGCTCACTCTCCCCTAAGAAGATCTATGGGGTTTAACAATTTTATAAAAGGGGAATTAAAGTATCCTTAATAAACAGCTGTTTTTATTGACCTGTTTATGTTGATGAGATTCTCATCATAAATCTCTGACTCATCACTTCTAGCCAGATTGCCATGCCTAAACCACTTTCTTTGAAGTTTAAGGAAGCACCACTGCATTTATGCCAGAAGGTGAAAGTCCAGAACAGGTGGGTGAATCTCCAGGTGGGTGATATCATTCTCAGTAGCACAGATACATGAAAGCAAGCAAGGGGCAGAAAGCACAGAGCTCACCAAAATGGGCCAAGCCTTAGTGGGGCAATGTCAAACCCTACCATATTTTTAATCTGTTAATTGCATCTCAACCAGAAGGTCAGGAAGCTGTATCATGAGAAATTTGGAAATCAGAAATGGGACATGGCTGAGCATACAACTAACTGGGGGAGAAGGACATCTTGGATTTTGTGAGGTAAATGAAGGAATGCACGATTGTATACAGCACTCAGTTTATGAGACCATGTGAATAATGTCTTCAGAGACAAGAAAAGTTATCTTCATCACAAAGTGATGATGGATATCACCTAGAGACAACACAGATCGATAGAGAGAGTTTCTACAAGATTAAAAACCTAATGAATGTTGTTTCCTTTGTCTCCTTTCCTACCAGTTGAATAAAAATGTCCAACAAACATTTTCAGAATTGAAGGGTACCAAGTATCTTTTTTTTTTTTTCTTTGAGATGGAGTCTTGCTCTGTTGCCCAGGCTGGAGTGCAGTGGCATGATCCGGGCTCACTGCAACCTCCTCCTCCCAGGTTCAAGTGATTCTCCTGCTTCAGCCATCTGAATAGCTGGGATTACAGGCATGCGCCACCACACCTGGCTAATTTTTGTATTTTTAGTAGAGATGGGGTTTCACCATGTTGACCAGCTGGTCTTGAACACCTGACCTCAAATAATCCACCCACCTCAGCCTCTCAAAGTGCTGGGATTACAGGTGTAAGCCACCACGCCTGGCCAAATATCCCCTTTTATGGATTAGAAAAGAATCTCAGAAGTCAAGTATGTTGTATAAGGTCGTGCCCCCAGTTAGTTGAAGAACTGGGATGAAAACCCAGGTGTCCTGCCTTCCAATTTACTATTCTTTCTACCAAAAAAAGTAAGAGATTTTTTTTCCTGTTTCTTTTTCTTTCCTTTTATCTTTCTCTCTCTCTCTTTCTTTCTTTCATTTTCTTTCTTTTTTTTTTTCCATAACTTCAAGCAAAACATGATCACTAAGAAAAATCCTAACAAGGCAGAAATAGGGGAACAGGAGGAAATCAATATTATACCTCTGCTTTTGCTGAGGCAAAAACAGACGCAAGAAATGATGACTTTGACATTCCAGCCCCCAGTATGCTGCCTGCAGGGTAGGGACACCAGCAAATTCAGCAATGGCATGAGAAACACAACAAAACAAAAAGCAAGATTTTTTTAGGCATTTATTATATCTATGCAGGAGAAAGAAGAGTTACAAATATTTCTATTAATTTCATCTCAATAGTGGCTCCCTAACTTGAATGGTGTTAATTTCATTGATTTAACACTGTTGAGTAATTAAGAGAAATGGAGGGATAATCCGGAGTCCTCAAAGGAAACACTGCAGCTAACAGGATCACGCCAGGCTCATTAACTGCTGTCTGTAACCCTTAAAAAAGTTCCCATTTGGCCCAACTGTGTGGATTAGTTGGTATCTTTCTATTTCCTTAAAAATATTAATGCAAGATACTATGAGCCTGTCTCAGGGGCAGGCACTGTATCACCGAAGACAAAGTCCCTTGCCTACTTTCCAGTGGCTTTATTTCCTAAATTTAGATTGCAACCTTTTTCAGGATGGGGCCAGGAGCCTCCTTTCCTCTTCAATATACCACAATCCTGTAAAGTCACTGCCAGAACCAGGGCCGGGGCTTAGGGGAAGATGTTATCTGTTGACTAATGTGGTCTGCACTGATATTTTGTATTGTCTTTGCTTTCTCTTTGAGACTTTGCTATGCTGATTAAAAAAAAAAAAGGAATCATTTCTCTGTAACGTCTTTGCAAATTGGAACTAATTAGCCCATTTGGGAAAGTGACATGTAGTTCAGGGAAACAGACATCCTGAATTTTCTAGGACAGTGCCAGTTTCAAATATATGTTCTTAAGGTTTCTGTAAATCTATGACATATGCTGAAAATTTAATGTTCAGGGGACACAACTACATCTTCTATGTTGCCTTTTTTACAAAACAAGGGGGTTTTTTTAGGTGCTTTTTGGTTTGAGAATGAGTGTTCTACATACTGGCCTGTAAGGCAGTGCTACTCAAAGTGTGGTCCACAGGCTGGCAGCAACATCATAGGGGAGTATGTTAACAATGCTGATTCTCCAGCCCCAGCTCTGGACTCTATTTTAACGGTCTCTCCAGGTAATTCTTTTTCATGATGTAGAATGAGAAGCACTTCTCTAGGGTGTAGATTCCATAATTACCAATTTTTGAGGCAGCAGACAAGCATACAAAACCGCTGGACAGAGCATGGGAGTCCCAGCAGCCAATATGACTCCAAAAATGCAATTCAGAATTTATGAGGTCATTGGAGATGGTAATTACAGGCTTTCTCAACAGTGCTGCTTCTTCAGCAAAGTGGTATTTATGAAGTCCCAAGATGGCCTTTGCAGCCCATAAATCACTGTGACTCTATACACTTCTGTGAATGCCTGGACCCTGGCAGGAGGTGCCCACTGGGTAAAGATTAGTTACCAGTCTTCCCAGAAGGGCTAATGACTCTTGCAGTTCTTACTGCCTGTGACATATGCCCAAGACAATGGAGATCTAGAAGGGATAGATCCCTGGCCAGCCACCTTATTCTTTTTTTCTCCCCAAAGGCGTGAATTCTACTCAAGTGGCCTGCCCCTCAGCAGAAGGTGGACAGGTGCTTATGTTGCAATTAACAAACAGGTGCTTATGTTGCAATTAACAAAAAGGATACATGCTGGGTCCTGCAGTAAATGTCTCCCTTGGATCATGAAGTCTTTTTACCATGTTACTGGAACACAGAAGGTATTGCAATATATTAGATATGTCAGGTAGAATATTTCAAGATTAATAAGATGCTATGCTGTATGCCAAGTGGATTATTGATTATTTTTTAATTTTTACAACAAACCAATGAGGTAGGTATTTTTATTTCCATTTTGCAGATGAACAAACTGAAGCTAAAGAGAAGTATTATGTGTGCAATGGCATACAACCATCTGAAATGGAAAAATATTGTGTTCCTATGATCTTCCATAATGCCATGTGACTTCTCTGACATATGGAGGGTTTTGAGCCTGGGAATGAGGCATTGTCTGTAAGTTACTAGCACCAACAGTGTATTCTGGGAACAAGCACAGGCTGAGAAAAAAGAACAAGCCAGATATGAGAAGGGAATCTCAAATATCGGCTACTCAGAAGTGCCTTCTCTGGCCACTCTCTCTAAAATAGAAATGACGCTTTCTTTCACAATTACCTGACCTGATTTGTCTTTCATAGTTCCTCACAGAACTTGACATGATATTATATGTTTTTTTGTCTATTTTTTGGAAATATTTTCCCCATTGGAACATAAGCTTCATGAAGTCAAAGACTTGTTGGTTTCATCTGTACATCCAGTACCCATAACAATGTCTGGCACATAGTAGATACTCAGTGAGAGATTCAGTGTACACACAGACAATGGCCTCACCAGATATAAAAACAGAACTTTAACCCACAACCTGCAGCAACCTGTCCAGGAAATCAACCCCTTATCTACTATAAGCAAACCAGGAAGCCAGCCTGCTGTAAGTCAGACTTTTCTGGGAGTTAGATTGCTATTTCCAGTGACATTCTAGGAAGCTAAACAACTGCTGTAACAATTTGCCTAAAATGAACAGGACTTGATTAATACCCGAAAGCTTCCCTCATTTTTGTCCCCAACTTAGGATCCACTAGAGAAAGACAAATATATTCCCCTAACCAATCACATAGCATTATGTATCCAGTTAGCTAGCCTACAGCTTCCCTGTGCCAACAGCCTCCAATCGGGGCATAGCTGAAGCCTTTCCTTTTTTTCCACCATAAAGCTTCCTACTTCTCTGTCTGCTTTTGAGTCTCTGCCAAAACACAAGTGACAGTGGCTAACTTCCTTGCCTTGGTAAGCTCAGAATAAATAGACTTTGCTTTTCCCGTTTGGTTGGTCTTCATTTATTTCTGCATCAATAATAGATGTTGAACAAATGAAGGAGTAGATGTTCCTTGAGTTGGAAAGGCCAATCAGAGAAGCTTATGAAATCTGTAGGAAGAGGATGTTTTAAGGGAATAGACTGTTTGTATAACAATCATATTTGTGTGTGTGTGTGCGCACGCGCTCGCACACATGCCTCCAAAGAGAAAACAAGAAGGAAAGGCAGAGATGTCATTTAGATGAGACCAAGTAGCCCTGGGGGACATTTTGAAACACACTCATAATCATTGTGGTCATGTCAAAATCTTAATGTTGGATCCTTGAAGACAGGGTTATTACTATGATTTTTCTCCAAGAGAATTCTCATTAGTGTGCCCTGAATGAGAGTACAAGAGTCAGCAAGTGCTAAGGAACTACCTTTCTAGGTATAGCATTAAAGGTCAAAAGTCCCAGTGTTCCACTGGCTAAAGATAAAGACAATTAAGCCCCAAACACAGCAGGACTACTAAGCCCCATATAGATGGAAGCAACTTTTATAATTAGGCCAATGTCTGGTGATCAGGGTGGTGAAAATATGTGTCCCACTCAATTAGATTGGCCAGGGATAGGTCCAGGAGCCTCAGGAGATTCCCGAAAGCACCCCACTCTAGTTCAGATCTAGAGTTTAATTTAACTGAAAAGGAGGTTATCAAAATGGGTATACTGCTATCGATGCCTTCTTTCATGCCTTGTAGTGTCAATTTACCTTAGAGGCTCCTGTCCCATCAAACTATATTTTTCTGGCTGATCTAGTTCACAGAGGTCTGTGTGTGGGCAATTTTGTATGCATGTGTGACAGTGTCTGGGACATATCTCAGTGTTGGATCAGGAAGCACACAAGGGTATTCTTGACCTTTTTATGAATAATATGTGTGCCCTGGTCTTGACAGAATGTGATTAAGATGGAGAAATTAAAGGGCAAAAGTGAAATTCAGTTATTTTCAAAGCAACTGTAATAGAACAGATCAATAACTTGTGGCTTGTTTTTACACCAATCTTTATTGTTTTTGACAGATCCCCTACTGCATTAAGTGCAATGTATTTCGATGTTATCTAGGTACCCTCCAACAGGTCAGCTGGTTTCACAGGGATTATTTCATAGTGGGTTGAAATATAATGGTTCAATCTGGGCACGCTGAAAGGCAGGATTTGTAGCAATGTGTGAGTCCTGTGATTCACTGGTGAGATTGTGATGAGGAATTGCTTGCCTGAGGGGCAGAAACAAAATGCTATGAGATAAACCAAGGCCATTATCCAAGCATTCTTTGGTGTGTTTCATTTTCAGCTATAGATGCTGTTTTTCTGTCAAAGATGGGATGGAAAGAAATCTCTTGTTGGTAAAATGCTAGAGGGACATAGATGGAACATGTTTTTATTATAGAATTATGAGGCAGGAAAAAAAAAAAAACAACCTCATGACATAATCTGGTCACCTCCAGGCCCTTGGCAGAACTTCATTTAAACTACCATGAAAAAATGCTTTGAATATGTATGGCACCACACAGTGTAATATTCTTATTAATAATAGATTTATCCATCTTTTGCTAATTGTCCTTAAAAGGTAATACTCCGGAGTTGGCTATTAGTAGATCATTTCCATATCTTAAAATTATTAGAGTCAGTTAATTTTTTTAAATATCTCATCTTAATTAGTCCTTCGGTGTCTTGTCTTACTCTTCTTGAATGACAGCAGGAAAGCAATATTCATTCTAGCTTATACATTCTAACTTCAGAGTGTCCAAAGATTCCAATAATTTTGTATTAATCAAGGTAAGCTAATCCTCTTTGCTGCCACAGACAAATCCCAAAATCTCAGTGGTTTAATACAGAAAGGTTAATTTCTTGCCATAAGCAAAGTTTAATGTATATCAGGTGACCTTCCTCCACCTTGGAGTGATTCTGTTCTGAATCTGTGGTCTCCAAAATCATCATGGCAGGGAAGTGTGGGCTACAGGTATGAGTTCAGCAGTCATTTGGGAGGTGCTTGGAGCAATCATCTCTTTTCTAGGCAAGTACTCTTAGATGCATTTGTTTGTTTGTTTGTAGTTCTTTATCACCTGTGATTTATCCCTCAATTTCTAACATTTTAATTCTCTCAGTTAACTCAATTGTCTAGGACTGAAGAGAAGGATTTTCATCCACATAAAAGAGGGGTTTGTATTATCTGTGATCTCTAGAGCCGTATCAAGACACAAATTAATATTTGATCTCAATTATCTAAGTTGACTGCTGACATTGCATTACTCTCAAATTTAAACTTCATTTGAAACCATATAGGCTTTGCCTATCTAAAATTTTTTCTTAATCTCATGAAATCACTCAAAATGCTTGTGTACACAATCCACACTTGTGTCTCGTTCTTTTCATCTGGGGTAGATGTCCCAAGGAGACCTTATGCACTCATGCCTGATGCTAGGCAAAGAGGTTTTTCTCAGTGAGCCAGTTATTGCCAAGTAGCCTAAAAGAGGACTAGCTTAGCTTTTCGTTTAGCGATTTTATTTTATTATTTTTCTTATTGAATAAAGTATGTGCCCTCTGGGATTAATTCCCATTAGGAGGCAAGAATCAAGTTAAACACATCCATTAAAATGCATATGAAATGAAACAGCAGAAGATTAAAAGAGTTTGCATTTCAAAATACCAAATACATGACCATTTTGTGAAGAAAAGCAAACAGATAATAAAGCTAGAGCAGCCTTGTAACAGTAAGGAAATAGCCTTCCTCCCTCCCCCATAACTTTGGAGAGCCCTGCTGTACAAGCACACATTATTCTTCCCCTACTCTTCACTTAGGAAATTGAAGGCTATATTCACAATTATGTTAAAATTAGGTGAAGCTCTTATGATTAGAACTGGATGTTCCCAGCTATTTATCTCAAAAGTGGATGAGTATGTCATCCTGCAAGAAGCCCATCATAACCTGCAAACTACTTCCTCCTGGATCTGAGAGACCCAGCAAAGCTTGGCCCTTTGGCTCTACTTCATTCAGTCTGACCAGCCAAGCTTGGAACTTTGGCTCTACTTAACCATTCAGTCTGTTGACTAGAACATTTTACTATGCTTGGAGGGTGGAACTTTTTCATGAACAGGGTCTTCTGTAGTCAAGGGTTGCAGAATATGCCATCCTACAATATGCCACTTTGGGATTATTTTGAGCCAAAAGCAATTGAAAAGAAGCCAATATGAGAAAACCTCTCTGCCCTCTCCTCCATTTACCTAAAAGCAGGACATACATTTTCAAAGGTGTTCCTCCTTTCCTCTCCACCAGGAAGGATGAAGATGGCTTTAGACCTTTATCAGCCTGGAGACAGCACCAGAGGAATCTACATAACCAACTTTCCTAACCAGCTTTTATTTACCATTAGTTTCCCACCCACCTGATTCCCCACAATTTGCCTCCCCTGGAAACTCAAGCTCCTTTTCCTTTATCTTGTCATTTCTCTAAAAATGCATTATTCTTTGTTCATGATACCATCTAAGTCAGAGTTCTACGCCAGCCCTCAGAGAGTTACTCTTTCCCTGAGTTTTCTCCTATGTATGCATGAAATATACATGTTAATAAACTTCTGTTGGCTTTTCTTTTGTTAATCTGTCTTTTGTTACAGGGGTCCCTGCTGAGAACTCAGGAAAGTGGAGAGGAAATTGTTTTTCCTCCTGTACAATAGTCATAGAGTGGCACAGAGAGCTGGAGAAAGCATGCTTTAAAGTTGCATAGATAAGGGTCATGTCCAACACTGACATTTTATAGTGTGTCCCTATGGGAGAAGGGTTTACTCTCCTTATCAGAAAAATGGGCATCAATTAACCTATATTGCAGAATGTTTGTGGGTATTTACTAGAAATATATGGGGAATAGCCAAGTACACAGAGCTCAGTAATTGATGACTTTTGTTCACTTTTATTTTTTGCATAGCCTTGAGAGATTCTTCCAGCAGATTGCTTGTTTGGGTTTCCTGGGTCCAACTACCTCTCATTTCACAAAATGTGGCCCATTTATTTTAGCTTTCATTTCAAAATAAAGTAAGAAACAGAAAGCCACTCTGGTTTAGTGCCTTGCCCAAGGGCATAAAGTTATTGAATCACCCAGAGCCAGGCATTACTCGTGTCTTAGTGAGAAGGATGCAAATCTAAAGGCATGTCCTTTTTCCATTTGACTTGGAAGGAGCTTTGGATGTCACCAAGTCCCCACAGGCAGCCTAAAAGGACTTTGTGAGAGGGATGGATGGATATTTGGGAATATTATTCTTTTTGCACTACAAAGGATCTTTGTGTATTGCTTATTTCCATTAGTATTGCAGGGTGAAGGGCATTTCATATCATAGAGATAGCAAATCATTCTGAGATAGCAGCTGTTAGAATTCCTAGCCCAAGTGTATCAGGAGGTACTGTTTTTGACAAAACCAGAGAAATACTATGAGCTGAGTAAAAATAAGAGATTTCAGTGAGAAGTTGCTATTGTTACTACGATGCCTTTTATTTTAGAAACTATAATTCATGCATATTGGGAATAAGGATCCTGGATCAACTGTAAAATCATGTTTTATCCACTTTTCATTTGAAGCATGCATTGAATACCTCTTCTGAACTTAGCATTGCTACTGTGGCTAGGGGAATAGGAGAAGAATAGGCTCTGATCCCTGCCCTCAAGTTTCATAAGTTGTTTCAGAGATAAAATTTACAAACTTAAATTACTTGTAGAACCTACAAAACAGAAATTAATTAATTGCCAAAATTCATGTTCTAGAGAGTAAGTGTTATAGGAGATAAGGCCAAAAGAGATCCCACACCCTGTCAAACAGATGAAGAGTTAGTTTTAGGGGAAGATAGGGAGGTTTTATCCTTGTTATATGAGGTAGTCACAGATATCAGGTGGTAAATCTCAGCAGGACCAAGGACAGAAGATGTCAGGCCTACACATGGAAATACATTTGTCCCCTGCCTAGAGTTGATGGAAATTAGAGAAACAGATTTGTAGAATAGTCTTCAAACAGTGTATAAACCCCAGATACAGGAGCTCTACAAAAAATATTTATTTTTAAAAAATATACAATTTAATATGTTAACTATTTTCAAAAAATATTAAAAATCAAGTTTAAAATAAAGCCATTAAATAGGTTTTGTATTAAATTTCAACATATTAGAGCACACCTATGCTTTTAATATGTTGCCAATGCATTCATTTTGTGCAGATATTAAATATAAACTTTTCTCATCTCTGGATACATATTTGGTCTTTTTGTATAGGAGTCATGTGCTCATTCTTTTCTCTTCTAAATGTAGGTATTTGAGTGTCCAATCATGGAAACTAGTACAAGCAAATACAATCACATATCCCATAGTGGCAGTATTATGTTGTAAACACTTCTAATGCATCTTGGTGGCTTTGAGAGACATTGAAAAGGATTCAGCTGTAAAGCAAAAATGTCTAAGTACACTTAATACTCAGCAAAAACAGTTTAAAAATACAAAAACCCAAATTGTTATTGTTTGCAACAATTTATGCATGAGAATTAGCATTATTTACAGACCGTGCAACTGCAATATCCAGAGATAAATTTAATGCTATGCCGGACGCCCCCCCAACAAACAAAAAAACAAATTCATCTAGTAAACATTATAGTTTCTTAAAATTAGTCTCATTATCATTATTTTATTACTTAAGCAGTAGTTGCTGTAATGAGGAGTTTAAAATACATAGATAGTGAAGTCTTTTCAAATATATATTCAGAATCCAAACATTAGATTTGTTTGGATAAAAAGGTTTATTATAAAAGGGTATTTGAAAACTATTGATTTAGAGGCACAAAAGCTGAAGGCTTAGGTCTAAACCTTGGGCTCTCCAAGCCTTAAGGGGATGGAAGGGAGAAGCAGAGGGGCAGGGGATGCCTATTAGCAAAGAACATAAATTATTGGTCTTAAATTTCAGCAGCTTTGATATTCCACGATTGCCCTTTTGATGTAGTATTAAGAGGGCTAGAGCATCCCAAAATTGGATAAGTAATCCCTTAATAATTGCTAGATGACTTGTGTGAAACAAAAGCCTTTCTTAAAATTAGCATGAGTTTCTGGTAGCCTCATTCTGGCTGTGGTCAAGGGTACTGGTGCACAGCGAAATGCAGATGCTATAGTTTTCTGCTGCTGCCGCCTGGGAATAATCAGCATCTCAGAGACAAGGAAGTGCCATGAAAGGGGATAGAGGTGACCCAGAAGAGGCTTCTGAGCGATGCTGGGGTTAAGAAGACTGAAAAATGGAAGACTTAGGCCTAACTGTAATGAGAACAAGGAATTCTAAGAAAACAGTTTTTCATGTCTGGCTAGAGGAGAGAAATCAAAGTTAAAGGCTGTTCATTGGTGAGGTCAAGCAGACACCACAGAGTAGTATGTTCAGACGGATAGAATTTATTTCAACCTAGAATGGCTCCTCGGTGACCAAGGAAACTTGCTGAAGTTACTTTTCTGTGTGCAGAGGTGGAAGAAAGGGTTAGGTAGTAAAGGATAGTTTCCGTACCCCAGCTTACCAAGAATCAGCTCTGGAAGTAGAGCCAGACAACTGGAGGGAAGCAAAACTCCATTAACCACTTCCTTTGGTAAGCACCTGCCAAGACTTATCTGTACCAGTCTTGGTACTAAGACCTGGGGCTACATCGATGAAAGCACAGTCCTTGCTCTCCAGGAGCTTACAGACAGTATAAGCTAGGGGACCAGAATCAGTAAGCAATGGCAATACACTGAGATGGGAGGTCAGATGAAGAACAGCACAGGATGGGGGAGGAGGCAGAGAAAGAATAGCTAGTCTAAGTTAGATTACATTTGATCAGGATAAATTAGATGTAAATTAGCTAAAGAGGAGTGGAATAGAAGGGCAGTTTCAGATATCAGAAATAGTGCTTGTAAAGGCAGGGGGAGAAAGGGAAGAGGACCTGTTGAAGAGCAAAGGGGAGCCTTGGAGACAGAATTGGGAAATGAAGCTTAAGAAAAAGGACAGGCAGTGTTATCACCAAGCCAGGTTCCCTGCCATCAAGCAGCCTGCATTCTCATGGGGGAAATAATAAAAATATGTAATGCAGTATTGAACCACAGGGGCATTTCTTTCCCTGGATACCATAAACAACTTCAAGAGGAAAAACCGAGAACTTAAGGGGTAATTTCATCCTTATGCCTGCCTGAGATCAGAGTTGAATGATCAACATTACAGAACTCCTTGATAAATCACATACATTGGAAATAAGCTAGGCTTTCTTTGATGGTGAGAAAAAGCTGGAGTGCTGTAAGTACAATAATAAATACCAAGAAATGGGTGTGATAGGAGAAAAGGAAATTAACTTTGGAAGAGAAAGGAGGGAAAAAGAAATCTTCCCAGAAAACGTGAGATTTCATTGTGTCTTTAAAGATGAAGAGATGTTTATTAAGAAGTCAAGGAGGGTTAAGGGCAGTCTAGCATCCGAGTGCGGCCTGTGCAGAGTCGTAGACATGAGAAGCAGCAATGGGGAGCTGGAGAATGCAGCTGAAATTGGGAAATTTCGATTAGGAAGCCTGAAAAATGTGTCTGTTTTTAGAAAGGGTGAACGATAAAGGGGAAAGATTTTATTTTGTCAGTGATGGAGAGCCCCTGAAGGATTTTAAGCCAGGAAAGGATAAGAAATAGAGAGTTCCAAGAAGAGCTTAATCGGTTCTTTAAGCTAAGGGAAGTTAATTAGGAAATGTAAGAAAATTGCCTCTGTAATTTTCTTAGTGTGTACATAGTTGATGTTCAAAATTTTGTTGAAAGGCAATTTTATATATTCTCTCTCTTTGGAAAGATAAATGAAGTTTCCAAAGCCCACTGCATCTGGTTGGGTGAGTTGCAGGACAGCCCTAACCCAAGAAATTTATCACAGTGCTTGCCTGCAAAGAAAGGAATTAAGTGTAGAGAAGACAGAGATGGAAGGAAAACTTAGATCATAAACCTATTCCTCTTTACTCCTTGATATTGCAGCACATACATAGGTATATTATCTACCACCATACTTTTTACTTTTTTAACCAAAAAATATTTCTTTATGATTCTCTCTATATAATTTTATGCCACACAGGTTTAATTTCCTGGTAAGCACAGATTTTTAAAAGAACAAATTTTGTGTGAAGGACCAACAACTAAGGAAAAATAAATATGAGCGAGAAACATAGAACCCTAGTTCTTACATGTGACAAAGAGGAAAGCTTAGAATTAGTTGAAACATACAAAGATATTAAACACAACACAAATGGCCTTTAAAGTCTTGTCTGTAGTAACAGGCTTTAGGCTCATTCCCTGGCTGGTGATGTGATTTTAATAGGTGGTAGGAGGAAGAGAGATGTATTTCTTACTTATTTTGCTGTGGAATTCTTTAGCAACTAAACTGGGTTTTAAACTGGTAAGAACAGAAGACAAAATGTAAAAGTACAATGACTACTCAAGGCAGATGGGGAAGTAAGAAGTGAGTGCTTGTCTAAGGAAGTTTAAATTTGTAACTCAGAGGATTCCATCCCAGGATACTAAAGGAACTTGCAAATGTAATCTCAGACTCACTATCTATAATCTTTGAGGATTCTTGGCAATCAGAAGATTAAAATAGGCAAAATTGTAATCCTAAGCTTCGAAATCAGATAGGAAAGTTGAATCCTAAACATTGTAGATATTGACTTATGGACATTGCTCTTGGGTGAAAATCGACGGCAGTCTGGGACCAGATGAGCAATTCTGTCTGTGAAAAAAGACCATAGACTCAGAATGGAAAGCAAAGCTCGGTTTGTAAGCACTGCACTGGCAGACAGGGAGAGACTTCTCAGCAGCCTGAGCTGAGTGGTGCCCCACACCACACCAGTTTCATTACACATCAGAACCACATACTTTCTTTTGTACTTAAAAACAGCCTAAATACCCACTCCAAGAACTGCCCTGTGGTCAGCAGGGCCAGAGAATTCTCGTAATATTTTGGTAGGGAAGACAGTTATCATAAGGCTTGGCATAGAAAAGAAAGAAAGACATGGTGCCATGCATTAGGAAACTTCAGAAAGGCTATTTGAAAGCAATAGTGATTGCAAGAAATAGGGATTTGCAATATGTCATAGTATTTGTCTAGGAAAACATTTGAAATGTCTAATATGGCTGTATGGTTGTCTAAGAAAGTAGAACATTAACATTTCCTTCATTTCTTTGTTGAACAAAATTTAATCTTTGAGAAGACATGATTTGATGTTCTACTGGTTACGGTGGGCTGATTTAATTATGACAACATCCAGAAAGGGAGATAGTGTGGCTCTTTATACAATGAAACACCATCCTCTCTCCTTTCTTTCCCTTCACTCTCCTTCTCTCCCTCACTTCCTTTATTCAGTGTTTATATGTTATTTCTTTTCTGCTAGGCACTGTGCTAGATGCAAACACAAGCTTTCTTGCCTCAAGGTACTCACATTCTGGTGTGAAAGCCTGAGAGATAAGCTAACTAATCATCATGATCTAGTATCATAATGGCTAGATGGAAGACAGTTCTAGAGAAGTGCAGAGAGAGCACCAAGGAAGCTCAGAGAAGACTCATTAACCTTGTGGCATTTTTAAGTGTTTGCCAACTGGATGTTACAGAACCAAACTGTGGTCTGCTTGCCTGGTCTAGTAAGGCCAAACATCCACACTGTGATTTGCAGTGGGAGAAAGGAGGGCATTTATTTGCAGGGAACAAAGCAAGGGAAATCAGGCAGCTCACACTGAAGACCAGACCTCCCTGCTGACCTGCCTTTAAAAACCCAGGGGGCGGAGGTTACAGGGAAAGTCATACATCAATACATGGTGGCTATACATTGGTTTGACCTAAAAAGGTGGGGCCTCTCAAAGCAGGGGTTTACAAGTTGTAGGTAGATTCAAAGATTTTCTGATTTGCGATTGGTTAAGGATGGAAAAGTTTTATCTAAAAATTTGGGGTCAGGAGAAAAGGATGTTAGCTCTATCACATGGGTGTGACTTCCTTCAGGCTCCTCAGGAAGAACTTCAAAATAAAAAATGGTAGTTGATGTTAGTCTCAGTTTCCCCTTATCTGAGGTCTACATGACAGTAGTTCCATTTTGTGAGGGTCTGGGTTTCTGAAAAACAACTCAAGGACATATGTTAATATGGTATCTTTAGACCGGGTGCGGTAGATCATGCCTGTAATCCCAGCACTTTGGGAGGCTGAGGCCGGCAGATCGCGAGGTCAGGAGATTGAGACCATCCTGGCCAACATGGTGAACCCCGTCTCTAGTGAAGTACAAAAATTAGCTGGGTGTGGTGGCATGTACCTGTAATCCCAGCTACTCGGGAGGCTGAGGCAGGAGAATTGCTTGAACCAGGGAGTCAGAGGTTGCAGTGAGCTGAGATCAAGCCACTGCACTCCAGCCTGGTGACAGAGCGAGACTCTGTCTCAAAAAAAAAAAAAAAAAAAATATATATATATATATATATATATACACACACACACAAACATATATATATATATATACACACATATACTCTATATATTATATATATACATATACTATATATTATATATATACACATATACTATATATTATATATATACATATACTATATATATTATATATATAGTACCTTTAGTTTCTATAAAGAATATCTCAGGACTCTAACTTCCTTGGCTATTGTTTTAAGCTACTATTACCTTCTTCCTTATGAAGCTGCTCATTTAATTCTCAGGGATGGCTAGGTGCCTGGAATTTCCCTTGAAGAAACTCAAAATTTGCCATTATTTCCATGCTTCGAGGATGGGCTCAGCAGGTCAATAAGAAGTATTCTTGCTTTGTCTCATGGAGAAGGGAGGTGGGGTGTTTCAAACAGAAAGATCATCATGTACAAGGCTAGGTATTGGGACAAGGCTGGAACTCTCAAAGAGTCTGCAAAGTTTGTTGTCTTAGGAGATCCACCTGGAGAGATGGGGGGAGTACCTTAACTTGTAGGAGAAGACACCTGTTGGGAGGGGTACTGATCAGGAAAATTTCAGAAAAGCCTTCTCTATTAGAGATGGTTAAACTGGTCTGCTCTCCTTGGATGCCAAAATCTTAACATATTTATCAGTTCACTTGCACTTGGTCTGAATAGTAATAACTATTTACGACAATGGCTGCAGTCTCTCCCTCCCTCCCTCCCTCCCTCCTCCCTCCCTCCCTCCCTCTTTGTTTTATTCTCTCTCTTCTTTTTCTTTCTTTCTTTCGTTTGTTCTTTCTTTGTCTTTTTTCTTTTCTCCTTCCTTCCTTCTTTCTCTCCTTCCATCCTTCTATTATAAATTTGTAAATAAGAAAACCTTAGAAATAGCTATACTAATATGGAGAAATGAAAACTCTTCAGGTAGAATAACTTAAACACATCTATTTATTGAATAGACTACAAATATTTACTATTTTTCCTTCATTTATTTATTGAACAAGTACTATTGAGAACCAACTAACTTGGAGCCGTGTATGAGCCACTGGGAATAGACTAAATGAGATAATCAACGTCTTGATCTCATATTCTTTCATTCTACAGAAGGAAGCAGGCAACAGGTAAGCACACAAATAAATGAGTAATTTCAGAGAATGGTACATCCAAAGGCAATATAATCACGTGTTGGTCATTTTCCTGTTTGGTGTCAGTCCCCCTCAGGGCCTTTCTATGCTTTGTTATATTTCGGGGGTGGGTGGGATAGTGGGACCAGGAAAACTACATTTCCTGATGTTTTTCCCAGAAAGCTTCCTAAGGAGCTCTGCCAGAGAGAATCTGTACTAGGGGTTTAGAGGCAGGAGGAGCCTCCTGCTTGCCCTCTCTTTCAGCAGCAGCTATAGACTCCAGTGTCTTTCACCCATATTCCTGCAACCTGTTCTGTGCTTTTTTATGTGATGGGCAGTCAGGTGTGGCCACAAGCGGAGATGCAGGAGATGCTCAGGAAAACAAAGCTTATTAATATTCTCACATGTCTTGGACACAGGAGGGCATGGCTTGCTACACAGGGCCCCATGGGCAAGTCTCAGGGTGGTCTGAAGGCAGAAAGCAGAAGTGAGGGGAAGGTCTCAGCCAGAGCCTTTATTGAGATTTCCACTGGAAAGAGCAGGACAGGGTGAACAGTTTAGGACTGACTAGTTTGAATAACCTAGGAAGGCTTTGGGCTATAGGGTGGTTCTTAGTTTCTTGGTCCCTTGCTCTGGGGTAATTAAGGCAAAGGAATATTGCCTCCTGACGTGTGGGGGTCAAATAAAGGAGTTTTGGCTCTAGATGATTAATTTCCATATCCAAGAGAAGCTCCTGGCTGAGCCCTTTGCTATTTTATCAACTGTATGCAAGCTCCCTTCTGAGCCTGGTCCTGGCACTTGTCACCCCCACGGATTTGTCTGGCATCTCCTCCAGCTGCCAGCACAGGCTGTTGTAGGGGAGGGGCTCCTTCTGGTGGTCCTCGCTTTGCCTCTTCCCTTTGTCCTCCAAGTCCTTTGGATGGCAGCTGCTTCTCACGGTTACCAATAACTCAGTTACTTAGCCACCTCATTTTGTCTTCTCAGTATTTCTAATGCTTTTATAATCCATTTCTTACAACCAGTCCCTCTATTTGAAATGTAGGGTGATTCCTGGCATTGGTCCTGTTGATATAGAGAGTGACAGAGGATGCTGCCTTGGGTCAGCTAGCTGGGCAAGGCATCTCTGAGGAAACTGTAAAACAGATATGAAAAATGTCAAGAGATCACCCTTATTTATACCCAGGGGGTGAGCACTCCAGGCAGAGGTGCCTGCAAGTGCCTTGAGGAAGGAGAAAGTGTGGTCAACTCTAGAAATGACTAGGTAGAACTCTGATACTAACCTTCCAATTACTCCTCTTTAAGAATTGACTTCATGCTGGGTGTGATGGTTCGTGCCCATAACCCCAGCACTTTGGGAGATCAAGGCAGGAGAATGGCTTGAGCTCAGAAGTTTGAGACCAGACCAAGCGACATAGCAAGACCCCCATCTCTCCAAAAATAAAAATAAAAAAATAGCTGGGCATGGCGGCTTGCATCTCTGGCCCAAGGTACTTGGGAGGCCAAGGCGGGAGGATTGCTCGAGCCCAGGAGGTCAGGGCTGCCATGAACCATGTTTGTGCCACTGCTCTCCAGCTTGGGTGACAGAACACGATCTGGACTGGAATTTCTTTAGCTTGGATGCTGGTAGCTGTGTGCAGTGGTCCTAGAACACTGATAGCCCATGTACAATGCTCCTAAATCGACCTTTCTAAAGGTCCCAGTTGAGACTCCTTCATCTATCTGTTCCATTTTTCCAAAGGTTTTGGTTGCCATCTGGTATTTTTCATCCAACCAATGACTTCTTTGTCTTACATAGTTTTAAAGCTGTTTGCACTCTCTGGTTTGCTCTCTCTCTCCCTGCCACGCTCTCCCTTCTGCCCCATCTCTTTGTCTGTCATCTTTCCCTTGTGAAATTCAGCTGTGCCGAGGGAGAATCAAGTGCGACATCTTCACTCCATTCTGGATTTAGGCAAGGAGAACAACTGCTGGGTCCCATCTGAGTTGGAAAGAGCTCTCCCATGGAGAAGGAGTCTTAGACACAATGGTGTTTCCTGATGATTGCTATTTCGTATTCTCATTCATGCAGCTGTTCCCTTACTCGCTGGAGAATCAGTTCACTACCAGTGTCATCAATGTGGTGACTGAAACTCAGTGAGACCTGGTTTCATTTCTCACAAATAGGTTGAGTTTCATCCTTCAGTTTAGTCTCATTTGACCTTGGAAAGCATTATCCAAATTTGTTGAGCCCTTCAGAGTGAGCACTGACCTCAACCACCCTCCCAAGGAGAAGCTGGTGCTTCATGACACTTCATGACCTTTTATCCGAAGGTGGTCACTTGGGTGTCTATTTAAGTCTAGACGAGCACAGCAGGCCATTGTTTGAAAATAGGCACTTTTAATCTAAAAAAGCCTTTTTTCCATTTGCTTTAGGGGAATTAAAATGATCAGTTCTGTATAGCTGAGTGATAGTGCAGGCCAAAATATTTTTGAATGAAAAGGGATGCATGGTGAACATAACTTTGATCTTTGTCTACCCTGGCTTATGGGCCAAAAGTTGTTTATCCAGGACAAGGTTTAGTAAAAAAAAATATATCTCAGTACAAAAGGTATGGTTTGTTAAAATGTTAGTCATTCATTCTACATATTCTTTGTAGACTTTACAAATCAGAAAATCAAAGACTATGGTGAATTCTCATCTCTGCCCATAAAGGGGCTTCCAGTAGGGCAGAATGCCTAGACTGGATAATATTCATTTTTGTACTTTTAATGATAAGAGTCTATGGCTGGAAAATTCTTTGTAGTTGTTGTATAGGCTCTCTTTACTGATTCCAAAGAGCTTATTTTAGTTATTTCTATTCACATGTCTGTTTCTCAAAGAAAATGGTTAACTTTCCCCTGAGACAGGAGGAAGAACTGCATTTTGTTGTAGATTTGTATCCCCCTCTGGAATGCTCCCTCGGTTATTTTGCATTAAGATCAAGCCATCCTTCCATCAAGAGAGCTTCCAGGACCACTCCAGCGCACAGGGATCACTCTGTCCTCTCACATCAGCTCTGTGTCTGTCCCTCATATTTGACAATCTGCACACATAGCCATAGGACATTGTTGATGGTGTGCTAAATAAATTATTTTTATCAGCTTTACTTTTTGTTCTGGATCACTACTCATAAACATCTTATGCTATTAATTAGTTTGTAAGTTACTTATGAACAATAATTGAAGTTTATAATTTTGTGTTTTTCGTGATGCCAACCCAATACTGAGCACACAGTAGGTCTCAGTAGGTTTTTCAATTTGATGATTTCATGACAACTAATGTGAATATCTCTTTGTTCTGGTATTCAGAGTAACAAGATGGAAGTCAAACTTATATACAATGAGCTAAAATATTTGCGCTCCAACTCCATCCATTTGGCTGGTAGGGATGTTTTCAGTGTTTAAAGATGAGGGATGCATCCGGGTGCGATGGCTAACATCTGTAATCCCAGCAATTTGGGAGGCCAAGGTGGGCAGATCACCTGAGGTCAGGAGTTTGAGACCAGTCTGGCCAACATGGTGAAACCCCATTTCTAATAAAAATACAAAAATTAGTCATGCCTGGTGGCGCATGCCTGTAGTCCCAGCTACAAGGGAGACTGAGGCAGGAGAATCTCTTGAACCTGGGAGGCAGAGGTTGCGGTGAGCCAAAATCACACCACTGCACTCCAGCCTGGGCAACAGAGAGAGACTCCGTCTCAAAAAAATAAAGAAAGAAAGAAAGAGAAATAAAATAAGGATGAGGGATGCAATATTACAATCCTTTTAAATTACTGATTTTTCTCCTCCAAGCTTTCTTCAGCCCAGTGTTTTTCCATCTGAGTAAATAGCACCATGAACATCTGACTGATGAGGCTTAAAACCTAGAAGTCACCCATTTCTATTTTAAAAACAGATTCATTGAGGTATAATTGATAAAATATTGCACATATTTAATATGTTCAATGTGATGGCTTTGGATATATACAAACACAGATGATACCCACAGTGAAGGTAATATCATATAAATCTTTCACCTTTTACTCCTAGTTCTTTTTTTTTCCCCTTCTCCCTACACATCCAATCCACTGCAAGTGCTCCACTGACAAGTCTAGCTCAACTACGAAAGATGACTCCTCTTCCCATCCACACCTTAGTCTAACGCACAGCAGCTGCTGTGCGTTAGACTAAGCACAGCAGCTGCTTCAATGGTCTCTGGCTTCCCTTGTCACCTCCCTACTCTGCACAACAATCACTGTGATCTTTTCAACAAATGCTGATAAAGCTCTTGTAACCTCCCTGCTTTAGATGCTCCAGTGGCTTTTCACTGCACTTAAAAATCCTAATGAGTGTGCAGCAGTATATCATTTGGGGTTTAATTTGCATTTTCCCAATAAATAATATGTCAAGAATCTTTTCATGTACTTATTTGCCATCTCATCCATATATCATTTTTAGTGATGGTTTTCTTCAAATCTTCAGCTCACTTTTTAAAATAAGGTGGTTGTGCTTTCTTATGATTGGGTTTTGGGAGTTCTTTTTATATTCTGGATACAAGTCTGTTATCAAATATGTGTTTTGCAAATGAGAATTTTCTCTCAGGCTGATTGGTGTCTTTTCATTTTCTTAATAGTGTCTTTTGAAGAACAGATGTGTATAGTTTTTATGAAGTCCAGCTTATCAATGTTTTCTATTATGGCTCATTCTTTGGGAGCCATATCTAAGAAATCTTTCTAAAATCCATGGTTACGAAGAATTCCTCCAATGTGTTCTAATAGAAACATTAATTATAGTTTCAGTTTGGGTTTTCTTTTTCCCTCCCTCCCTTCCTCCCTTTCTCCCTTCCTTTTCCCCTTCCCCTTCCTTTTCCTTCCTCCTTTCCTTCCTTCCTTTTGCCCATAGATGCCTGTTCCAGCACCATTTCTTGAAAATGCTATTCTTTCTCCCTTGATTTGCCTTAGTATCTTTGCCAAAAATCAGTTGGCTAGATTTGCTTGGGTTTATTTTCTGGACTCCCTCCCCTGTTTCACTGATCTATATGTCTATTCTTTAACTCACACTACACTGTCTTGATTATTGAAGCTATACAGTATATCTTAAAATCAAGTGTGTGAGCACTCCAGTTTTGTTTTTATCTTTATAATTGTTTTTGACTATTATGTTTCCTTTGTATTTTAATGTAAATTGTTAAATTAACTTACACATTTCAACAAAATATCATGTTAAAGTTTTTATTGGAATTATTTGAATCTATAGATAAGTTTTGAAATAATTGAACTTTTCATAATATTGAGTCTTCCAACTCATGAACACATTATATCTTTTTATTTACTTGGACTTTCTTTGATTCTTCTTCTCTGGGTTTTATGGTTTTCAAATAATGATTATATAGACATTTTGTTTGATTTATGCTCAAGTATTTCATGCTTTAATGCTATTATAAAGATACTTTAAAAATTAATTTCTAATTGCTCATTGCTAGTATATAGAAATAAAATTGATTTTTATTGTTGACCTTTTATCCCGTGACCTTCCTCAATTCACTTATTAGTCTTTGCATTTTTATTTGTCATTTATACAGGAATTTCTACATAGAAAATTATTGCTCTGTACTTATAGATAGCTTTATTTTTTTCCTTTTTAATCTGTATATATTCCCCCCCTTGAACTACACCTTTATTGCAGTGGATAAGACATCCAGTATAAGACATACAATATAACAACAAAAGTATTTTGACAACAAAAGTATTTACCATTTTCTTAGTCTAGAGGGAAAACAGTCAGACTTTCATTATTAAGTGTGCCATTTGCTGTAGGGTTTTCGTAGATGAAGATTGTCACCCTGAGGAAGTCCCGTTCCACTTGAGTTTGCTGAGAGTATTTATCATGAATGAATGTCAAATTTTGTTAAAGGCTTTTTTTGCATTTAATGAGATGATTGTAATGGTTTTCTTCTTTAGTCTATTAATATAGTAAATTATGTTGATTGATTTTCTATGTTGAGCTAAACTTCTATTCTGGGGTGAAACTCCCTTGGTTATGATGTGCTATCTTTTTATATCTTGCTAGATTCATATCCTAATTTTTTGAGCATTTTTGTTCCTATGATTATGAGGGATATTGCTCTGTAGATTTCTTATAATATCTTTATTTTCATTTCAGGGTAATTCTTGCATTATAAAACATGTTGGGAAGTTTTTCTTCATTTCCTATTTTCTAGAAAAGTTCATACAGAAATGGTGGTGTTTCTTCCTTAAATGTTTAGTAGAATTCCCCAGGAAAACCATCTGGGTCTGAATATTTTTTTGTGGGAAGAATTTTAGCTAAAATTTCAATGTATTTCCTAGATGTATGACTATTCAGGTTATCACTTTCTTTTGGAAAGAGCTTTGGCAGTTTGTGTCATTCAATACAATTATTTATTTCACCTAATTTGACATAAAGGTTTTTTAAAACTTTATATTTTATTATCATGTAATATTTATAGAATCTGTAGTGAAATCCTTGATTTCAATATTCCTGATATAAAAAATATGTTTATTTTCTCTTTTTTTTCTTTATCATTTGAATGAGAGCAGGACAGAATTTGGCAATACTTTTTGTGTTATGGGCTATATGGTCAATATTTTTTGTATATGCAGGTCATTCGTCTCTGTTTCAACTACTCAACTCTCTTGTTGTAGTGGAAAACAACCATAGATAATATGTAAATAAATGGGTGTAGCTGTGTCCCAATAAAACTTTATTTACAAAACAAACAGTGAGGTAGATTTTGCCCATGGAATGCAGTTGGTTGACCACCTGGCTATATGATTACCAACTTTATTGATCTTTTCAAAACACTACCTTTTGTTTTAATTGGCCTTTTTAAATTCTTTTCTCTTTTTGAATTTTATTTATTTATGATGTTATTTTTTTCTCCCTGCTTACTATAGGTATAATTTTTTTTATTTTTGCTAATTTCATAAAGTGAAAGTTTAGATTGAGGATTTCAGTCCTCTCCTCTTTTCTAACATAATCCTTAATCCTGTAATTCTTTTTCTTTAGCACTGCTTTAGCTGCATCCTTAAAATTTTAATACATTTTATTTTCATTTTAATTGGATTCAAAATGTTTTCTAATATCCTATGTAACTTCTAATTGTAGGTTATTTAGAAGTTTGTGCATAATATCCAAATTTTTCTGTTATTGAAAATTGTATACTTTATAGTCAGATGGCATAGTTTATGATTTAAATTATTTTGAATTTTTTGAAGCTTGATCTATGGCACAAAATATATCCTTGTGCATACTTTAGGTGCACTTAAAAACAATGTGTATACTTGATACTTTCTGGAAAACAGTGTTTGATGGAATGTTCTAGAAGTGTTAACTCATTCACGTTGAGTGACACTGTTATGTAGGTTCTTCTATACATAGTAATATTTTTTTACTTGCTCTATGTATTCCTAAGGCAGGATTCTTGAATTCACAAACTATTAGGTTTTGCTTCATTTATTTTGAAGCCCTGGTGTAGGTCCATATGAGTCTATGATTGTTTTGTCTTCTTTGGTGAAAGAACTTCTTGAAGAGTATATAATGCGACATTTCGCCCTTGGTCATATTTGTTGTTCTGAAATCTACTTTAATATTGTATAGTCGCTCCAGCTTCCTTTGGATTAGCGTTTTCATTACATATATTTTCCCATCCTCTTACCTAACCCTGTGTATATTTTTAAGAAACAATAATATAATTGGGCCTTGATTTTTAATGCAAAATGACTTGCTATCTGTTTTTAATTGATATCTGTCTTTTGATTGAGATGTTTAGAATTCTTATATTTAGTGAAACAATTGATATAGTTGGTTTAAAATCTATCACCTGGCTATTTTTTTTTAATTTCCATCTTTTTTTTTTTTTTCATCCTTTTGCCTACTTTTCAGCCTCCTTTGAGACAGGTTAGATTGTAAGTGTTCCCTGTTTGGCACGGTAGAGTAGTACTATACAAATAACTATGGAAGCTGAAACCATACAAAGTGATCTTAAAAATCAATAGGATCATCTACAATGGTTTCATGACGTTTAATTTTTTTGCCCAAAACATCTAAATCTTTCTTACTGTTATAATGTGTAGAAAAATTAAAACTAAAAACACCAATTTTTTAATATACTGTAATTAAAAACATTTAGTGTACTGTAATTCAAAACATTGAGAATTGTGGGGCTTACTTTGTTAGTTTTTGTAACATAGTAGTTTGGAAAGTGTTGCATTCTTCTCATAGTAAAATTTACAATATGGAGTAAGCCTCTTTTCTATGTTTTGGAAAATTGTTATACTCTTTTATAAGTTTGGATTTGTTTTTGACATTTGGTCTTTTGTGTTTTCAATGTCATGAAATATTTTTGAGAGTTTCTTTAATCTGAAGTTTTTTCAAAACCTTTACTTTCTCTTTTTTTCTCACAAGCCCCTTTACTCATTATTGTCAGTATATTTGTTGTCACTCAGGTCTTCTGGCTGCGTGTCTAGAGTCTCTTGGACAATGGCAGTGTACAGGTCATGGTCAGCTACTTTTTTCCATAGGATCCCTTATGTTCAAGTTGAATTTCACTTACAGCATCATCACTTTTTGTTTCTTGCCTGCATTTTCATCTTTGTCTCCAATTCTGTCTTTCAATTACCTTGTTTGTAACATGTAAGGTTATCACTGAGTGACCAAACAGCAACAAAACTATTCGCTATACTGTCTGTGCAGGAACTGAAGAACAGAGTGCAGGGACCAATCCTTGATAGATTTTGAAAGAGTGATATGATTGGTCACGGATAATGGTGCATATCTGTTTTTTTTTTTTTTTTTTTACATAGTTATTTGTGAACCGAAGAGCTTGCAGTAAAGTCTATATGCGGTTATTTGAAGTTATTATACAATACTGAAATACGATATGTTTTGCAGAGGTCAACAAAATCATTGACACTGAAATTTAGGGTTTAAACCATGATAAGTAAAATGTGTGCATATCAGAAAAATGAAAAATAAGGACCATTTGAATTTTTATGATTCCATTTTATCTCTATCATTGTTCTATTATCCATATATCTTTCCTAATTTTATTTAAATATTTTTAATAGAATTTACAATATATATTATTCAATTATCACAAATAATTATTCAGTTATCTTCAAATAGTATTGTATCACCTTAAGTAAGGTAGAAGAACCTTGCAATAATATATCTCCAATTCTTCCCTTACTGCTTTTTCTGGTATTTCTATCATATATTATATTTTTACATATGTTGTAGACCCAAACATAAATAGTTATTGCTTTTCCTTTACATAGTCAATTACCTTTTTAAAAAATTTTATTATTATTATACTTTGAGTTTTAGGGTACATGTGCACAACATGCATGTTTGTTACATATGTATACATGTGCCATGCTGGTGTGCTGCACCCAGTAACTCGTCATTTAGCATTAGGTATATCTCCTAATGCTATCCCTCCCCCCTCCCCGCACCCCACAACAGTCCCCGGTGTGTGATGTTCCCCTTCCTGTGTCCATGTGTTCTCATTGTTCATTTCCCACCTATGAGTGAGAACATGCAGTGTTTGGTTTTTTGTCCTTGCGATAGTTTGCGGAGAATGATGGTTTCCAGCTTCATCCATGTCCCTACAAAGGACATGAACTCATCATTTTTTATGGCTGCATAGTATTGCATGGTGTATATGTGCCACATTTTCTTAATCCAGTCTATCATTGTTGGACCATAGTCAATTATCTTTTAGAGCCATTACAAATAAGAAAATTGTCTTTTTATATGTACCTTTATTTTGAGCATTCCCAGACTTCATTTTATTTTAGTGCAGATTCAAGTTTCTGTTTGGAATTATATGTTTTCTGAGTAAAAAGTTTCTTTAATATTTTCTGTAGCACAGATCTGCTAGCAATGTAGTCTTTTCATGTTTTTGTCTGTTTTCTGAAAATGTGCTGATTTCATCTTAAGTTTTTAAATGTATTTTTGCTAGCTATAAAAATGTAGGTTGGCAGTTTCTTCTTTTCTTTTCTAGAAATTTAAAGATGTCACTACATTTTTCTTCTAACTCGCATTGTTTCTACTGAGAAATTTGCTATAATCTTATGTTTGTTCTTCTGTATGTAGTGTGTTTTGTTCCCCCACTGGCTTCCTTTTAGTTTTTCTCTTTATTTTGGATTTGTGGCAGTTGGCATTATATGCAAAATAAACACCATGTCTTGGTTTTCATTTGTTTGATATTAATTTTTCCTGCTTGGAGATTTTCTGCATTTCTTGGATCTGTGGTTTTATATTTTTTATTATTTTGGGGAAATTATTGGTCTTTACATATATTTATGAATCCCCATTTTTTTTCAATTTCTGGGAATACAATTGCATATATTTTAGGTGAACTGGTATTTTCATACAGCTCTTAGATGCTCTCATACATTTTCCTCTTTGTATTTTTGATTGCATAATTTCTATTGACTTATCCTCAAGTTTATTGACTCTTTTCTTGGTTGACTTTAGTCTACTGATGAACTCACTCAAGTAATTTATCTCTAACATGATAGTTGTTTTTTTAAGTGTTATTATTTTTAGCATTTCCACTTGACTTTTTATAGTTTCCAACTCTCTGCTGAAATTTTCCATCTGTTTGTGCATATTGTGCATATTTTACACTAGATCCTTTAACATACTAATTATAGCTATTTTAGGACCCTGCCTGATAGTTCCAACACCTGTATAATTTGTAAGTCTGATTGTATTGATTGTTTTGTCTCTTTGAAGTAGTTCTCCTTTGCCCCACACCCACCGCATAACTATTCAGGTATTCCATACTATTTCATTGAGTGACAGACATCTCATATAGAATAGCAGAGACTGAAGTGAGCAGTATTTTCACCTGTAAGTGGGCATGCCCCTTCACAGGCAGGTGAAGTGGGGTACATAGTCAGCTTGGTCAGGAGTTGAGCAAGGTTTGGTTTTTCTTTGTTAGAATTACTGTCAGCACACCACAGGCTTCAAATTCTTCTCCTGATGCTTTTTTCTCATAGTGGAAGCTGAGGTGCCAGAAGATTTTTCTGTGTGCCTGTCTTCTGCTCTCAGCTTTTAGCCACAACTGTAGGCCTGTACCACAGAGCAGGGAGATCCCCTTTACCCTTCTCTAACTATATACTGTTTTTGCTTATCGCCTTGGCTTGCTAGGCTAACATAATCAATTGAAGGGCATTTATTTGGATCTAGTCTTTCCCTATCCAGATAAGCTCTATGTGCCTGAACTTTAGAGGTACAATTTCTCAGCATTTACCCTATTTTCTGTATGCCAGGTAGGAAACTCTGTCTTGTATGTTTAATAGGTCTTATCTGGGAGAGAGTTTCCTCTCCCTACCCCCGTGGTAGGAAACCTCTGTATTGGTATAAGTTTCTGGGCTGGGAACAGTTCAATATTCTTCCTGCAGAGGCATGTGCTTTTTCTCTTCATCTTTTCCCCAGTAACAATGGCTCTGTACCTGTACTCTGGTGGTGACAGTGCTGTTGCTCATTTCCCTTTGGCTCATGTGTTTTGGTCCATATGATGGAAAAGTCTGAGCATGGCTATGAATGAGGCTTTATGTTTATCCAGCAGCAGCAGCCTATCCCCTCCCCTTCTCCTCTAGGTCAGTACAATTTTGGGATGTTTCCTTCAGTTTCCTTTCTTTCCTCCAGTCTTTCTTAATGTACCTGGCGAAGATGACCCAAAAGAGGCTTGTTCACCAGGTACATTAAGAAAGAGCTTGAGAGTAGATGGCAACTTCACCTGTGTCTGCAGCTCCCAGTTTTGAGCCCCACCAGTTCTAGGTCAGGAAGGACTAGTTTGAGTTGTTCTAGTAAATATGGACCTGAGGACACATTTCATGAAGGAGGAACAATGTATATCAACTTTCAGAAGCATGAGAGAGCATTTTGCATTAAGAGGACAAGCAATAGAATTACACTGAGCAGACAGTACATTTGGTGCTGGACTGGCTGAGACTGTGAGAAAAAAGAGGACCCATGATCCCAAATTTCAGGTTACTTGTGGTCTGGAGGTTTTTTGTTTGTTTGTTTTATTTTAATTAGAAAATGTGCTTTCTGATGGAGAGGACAAATTAATAATGGAAAATAGTATAAATCTGAAGAATTCCTCTTGTGTTATGCATGGTTTGTTTGACCCCTACAAATCCTATATTGAAATGTGATCCTCAGTGTTGGAGGTGGGGCTCAATGGAAGGTGTTTGGGTTATGGGAGTGAATCCCTTATGAATAGATTAATCCCCTGAGAGGTGAGTAGGTTCTTCCTCTAGTTGATATAAAGAGTCTGTCATCTCCAGCTCTCTCTCTTGCTTCTTGTCCCACTCTGCACATGTCTGCTCACTTCACCTTCCACCAGGAGTGGAAGCTGCCTGAGGACCTCACCAGAAGCAGACTGTGGCACCATGCTTCTTGTACAGCAGCAGAACTATGAGCCAAATGAACCTCTTTACTTTTTAAGTTATCCAGCTTCAGGTATTTTTTTTTTTTTAAGATAGAGTCTCACACTGTCATCTGAGCTGCAGTGCAGTGGCGTGATCTCAGCTCACTGCAACCTCCACCTCCCAGGTTCAAGCGATTCTCCTGCCTCAGCCTCCCAAGTAGCTGGGATTACAGGCACCAGCCCCCATGCCTGGCTACTTTTGTGTATTTTTAGTAGAGATGGGGTTTCACTATGTTGGCCAGGCTGGTCTCGAACTCCTGACCTCATGATCCACCTGCCTTGGCTTCCCAAAGTGCTAGGATTACAGGTGTGAGCCACTGCGCCTGGCCTCAGGTGTTCTTTCATAGCAACACAGATGGTCTAAGACACCTTGAAAACTTGAAAAATTTGAATTGCGGTAATGATAGAAGACCTCCCATTTACTTGCATTTCCTTAGTTAAATCTCTCTCTTTCTAAACAGCAAGAAGAAGTTCAGGTATCTCTCATAGTTCTTCAAAGTCTCTCTTTCGTTTTGTTATTACAATATGTGTGGAGTCACCTAACCATCATCATCCTGTGACCTCGTGAATAGGAATTTCTGTGCTCTCTTTAAAAAGGAATAAACTGTGGCTCAGAAAGGCCCAGAAACATGCCCAACTAGTGTGTAAAGACCATGTGACCTTTCTATCCTTTTGGTTCCTCACCTGGTGAATAGGTGAGACGGGTTTTCTGGTGACAGGTACAATTATTAACACCCTTGAGTCAGAGCTATGGAGGTTTTTGTGGGGACATCATTCATTCATCCTAGGCATGCAGTGTGAGAACTGCAGGATTATGATATAATGCAAAACTAGAATCTAGTCTTTATTCCTCTGGTGAATAGTGGCATTGCATGACTGTCACATTTCATACCCAGAGTCTCTACTGCTGAAATGAGATTAATTTTAGGTAACCCCATACAGGGGCTGTGTGAGAAAGAACACCAGTAATGATCTGTGCTTGAAAGATGACTTTGAACCTAACATATTAATAGAATTCACAATAAGATATGGCTGTACCATGAGCTCAGCAGGATCAAGGCACTATATAAATAGGAGGCAGCATTATTTTTACAATAATTGAATGCTGCTCATATTCCGGCTCTCATAACACTTAACCCTATCCTGTTTTCCAAATTGTGTGGGTGGTGATTTGCCTGGGTGATGTGTGTCATATCATTTGTGTATATAGACAATCTTCTTTGGCTGCTAGGGTTGTAAATTGCTGTGCAGAGGGATGGGAAGGTTTTAGTGCACTGTTTCTACTTACATTTGCAAGGTTTGGCTCCATCCCATCCTCTCTGGTCATTTCTCAAGGATCCAGGAAGAACATATAAAATAATAAGCCCTATGCAATTACATGTCCTATTGATTTGTATATTTTTTCTTAGATTAGATTGCAGATATTATTTAGATACAGATACACAGACATTTATGGCAAATTATGTTAGAAGAAAACATGCTGTAATTTGAATTTGATTTTTCATGGATACAATAAGAACTTGGAATAATATTCCTAGCCAATGGGCAGAATGCCCAAATCTGCTTCATTATGTTACAAGAAAAATGAGGACCGGCACTTTATTTAATAACCTGGGAATTATTTCTAATTTCTGTGAAGTTGAATAAAATGCTTCAAATTATACTAAAAATGTCCCTGTTATCTTTGTATTTTACTCTGATGACAAACAAGAAAGTGAAGGGACTCTTCCCCCCGGCTCAGAAGGTTTTCTCCAGGTAGAGCTTACCTGCCAGGGGATTTTGGAGGAGATTTTAGCCTCATTTGAGGGCTTTTTGGGGTAGGAGGATTGGGGGATACAAAAGACCCAAGGAGGTTTCTTATGGTATACCTGCTTTAGCTTCTTCCACATGCTCCTGCAGTAAGCCAATTGTAAACATGAAGTGTTTTGCACTTTTATCTTCTTTGAATTGTCTTTTCTGGTCTTCTGGGAGACCCCCTTTCTCAGCTCTGCCTTTTCCCATGGATTGTTTGCAACAAACGTCATCCCTGTCTTCACAGACTGCAGTGGACTTGTCCTGCTCCTAGTCCCTCAGCCTTCCATTCCTCAATCTGTGGTTAGGTGGACATGTCAAATGCAACAACACTTTTATTTCAGTGTTGGCCAAATTTCAAAGAAGCCACACAAAACCTTTCTTGCACAATCACATGATCAAAATTCTCTTTAATCTCAGCCACAGTAGGCTCCTTGACCTATGATCATGACCAAAAATATCAGCTGTTTAACTTCTTTCTTTTCTTTCATCAGGCACATAGGATGACTGAAGACATTGACTAGAAATTGGGAAGATTTATGATGATTACAGTTCTTTTGAGCAAACCCTTCAGCATTTTTGCATAAAAATGATTTCAAGTTTGTCTTTTTCATGGGCTATACTCTTATCCTGACAACATTCAATATTTTCAGGAGTATCTTAAAGTCCTGCTTTTCATGTTGTTTCTAAATGAGTTTGCTAACCCCAGGAAAAAACAACTTTGATTTTCAAGTGAAGATGTTCTCACTCAGATTCTTCTTTCCCTTTTTTCTCCATCCTTTTCTCCTTGCTTCACTCAGCTTGTCCTCCCTAACAGTAAAGCAAAGAACCATGTTCTGTGTCTAGTGCTGCAAGAGAGAGAGGTTTCAGAACCATCAGTTTTCATTATGAGAAGTCAGAGCAAAAGCCCGCATCTATGAACTAGGAATCTTTGATCTTTTCTATGACTTGGCTTCAGACTCTTTTTGCCAGTGGTGGAGATAAATTCAAACTGACTTATCTTCATGCTGTTTCAGTGAGGCAATTTGTACTGTCAGGTCATTAAGAGTGGACACTGGAGAGAGAAAATTCTGACCATTAGCAATATCACCTTGAGGGATGTTTTGTAACATTTTGGTGGCTCAGTTTTCTCATCTGTAGAATGAGGCTAAAAATGGGACCTAGTTTATAATGGTCTTAGGCTGGTTATATAAACTCAGTGCTCACATTTTTAAAGTGTCCCATAAATGGCAATTTTTGTTATGGTTAAGCCATGTTTGAGATATTGGCACACATTTTCAGGAATGGTCATCGGTGTTAGGGGAGTAGGCTCAGCATTAATGATTTGTTTAACACTGGCACCTGGTAGAGTGTCAAGTATCTAATAATTGCTCAGAAAATGATAGTTTAATATAAGGAAAAATATCTCAGGGATCAAAACTACAAGCTTGGGATCTGAATTATTTAAGATATCAATTTAGTTACGGTAACAGCGAGAGATGCAAACTATCAATGACATAAACAAGGTATTATTTCTCTGCCACATAAAGATCCAAAGAGACTATCTGGGCTAGTGAATTGTTCTACAATCATCAAGGACCCAGCCTGCCTCTGTCTTGCTTTTGTCCTGCAGCTTCCACTCATGGTCCTTGAGGGCTGCATTAGTTGTTGCCATCACACCTGCATTTCAGCCAGCAGGATGAGGGGAAGAAGAGAACATTCCATCTCCCTTTAAGGGTACAGGCTTAAAGTTACACAATTTACCTTTCCTTACAACCCACTCATATTGCCACTGTCATCTACAAAGTAGGTTGGAAAACGTACATTTTAGCTGGGCAGCTTCCATTCTATAAGAAAATCAGAATCTATTTTATATATGCATGGCTGGGAAAGTACCATGTCATTTTTCCTGAGAGGCCTAAGTCCCCACATTGAGCTGCACTGAGCTGTTATGTTCAGGGGCAGCTCTGGTATATGAGAAACAAGAACTCATCAGTGCTCAGCCCTTGCTCTCAAGGAAGAGATCCTAATTTATCTATTTCAGTTAATGGCATGATTTATCTTCCAATCGCCCAGATTGGCTTCCTTGGGCTCTTCCATCTCCCTCAACAACAACAACAAAAATCCAGTAAGTTGCTTTGTCTCCTCTAATGCCTCTTCCATACATCTCCTCTTTTCCACTCATACTACCACCCTAATTTAGGCCTAATTACATACCACTCAGACAATTGCAATTACATCCAAATTGGTCTCCCTTTCCCCTGTTTCTCCACTTTCTAATTCACTCTGCAATACAACTGCCAAGTTAATCTTCCCTGAATACAGCTCTGATCATCTCTGCCCTGCTTAGAACCCCCGAATATCTCCCAAATGCCTATTTCACAAAAGCCAAGGGCCTCTCTCAAGGCTGTCCACATTCTGGCTAGCGCTTACCTTTCTAGCTTGATTTATTCTTCTTCCACAGATCTCATGTTTCACAAATTGCTCCATATTTTCTTAGGTCCACTCTTCTGCAAAGAACATTTTGCTCCTCATGGAATGCCTTATCCCCTTTCTGTGGATTAAAACCATTTCCATTCTTTACAGCTTATTACCAGTGTTACCACTGGAGACCGTTTCCTGTAGGGAAGGGATAGTCCCCTCCCATGAACTCACTTTGGAGTTTATTTTAACTCTCGATTGTGGAATGCCTCATATGCACTTTTAATAAAACAAATCATATGCGTACAGCTCAATAGGTTTTCAAAAGGTGAATACGCCCAGGTAACCAGCACACAAATGGACTAAGAGAGTTCTAGCAGGACCTAGGATGCCCCTTGTGCCTCCATCTGTTTGCAACTTCTTTACGCCCACACTGAAATAAACCACCATCTTGATTTCCAAAGCTACCAATCAGTTTTCACCCTGCATAAATCGAATCACACAGTCATTATCCTTTTCCGCTTATTGTCTTTCTGATTCAAGCTTATGTTCATATGATTCACCTATATTGTTACATAGAGTTGTTAATAATTTAGTCTTTGCTATATAATATTCCATTGGGTGAAAATTCCGTAATTTATTCCATTCCACTGTTGATGGGTATTTGGATAGTTTCCAGTTTAGAGCTATTACAAATAGTGCTGCTATCAGCATTCTACTTTGTGCGTTTTGGTGAACATAGGAATGTATTTGCTAGGATAGAAAATACAAGGTCATGGGTATGTTCTAATTTAGTTGGTAATGGAAAACAGTTTTCTAAGGTGGTTTTACCAATCAACACTCCTATCAGCAGTAAAAAGAGTTTCAGTTGTGCCACACTCTTAACCACACTTAGTATTTTCTGAATTCTTAATTTTAGCCATTCTAAAGTGGGCATTTAGTGGTATCACATTGTAGTTTTAATTTGCAATTCTCTGGTGGCTGACAAGTTGAATATCCTCTTTCGTAAAGAGTTTATTCACATATTTTGCCCATTTTTCTATTGAGATTTCTGTTTTTTTAAAAACAAATTCAGTTATAGGAATCATTTATATGTTCTCAGTATGAATCCTTTGTTGCTTATATGCTTTGTCAAGTCTTACATACATTCCAAAGTTATTTAAGCTCAAGAAGTGCAGAAATACATGTGTATACATGTGTATGTGTGTGTGTGTGTGTGTGTGTGTGTGTATCCCATTCTAGTTGAAGTGTCTGGCATAGTGCTCAACATGTAGTAGGTCCTCAATAAACAATTGGAAAATGAATGAATAATTCAATGACTACCTTATAATGCCAAGATATTATGAAAGCAAGGATCCTCTTTCATTCATTTTATTCTCCTCATCCAGAGTTGTGTTGACAGTATTTCTTTAATTAATCTCTGTCAAATAAATGACTGAATAGCTTCCAGTAACCAGAAACACGCCATTGTGTGTGAAGTTCTCCAAGGGAGAGCTCTCATGGTAGTGACCAATGAAGACCCAGTAAGCTGCTTCCTTCCTGCTGCTGGTGTGAAGGATTCTGAAATACCTTGATTACACTTGAAAAAAAAATGCTGGGGTTTTTCAGCTCATGGATAACTCCAAAAGTAGGATTTAAAAAATGCAAAGTGCCCATATGCTCAGCTCATACTGAGAAATGGTCTCAAGAGTAATTAAAAACAGTTACAAAAGCAATGGAGTTGTAACAATTGAAATATCACACACATATGTGTGCACTGAATCAGAAAACCCCATAATACTCAGTCACTGAATATTTCTGCGACTCTGAGGTTTGTGATACAGAGTGAACATCCTTATTCAATGCTTACATCTGAGAGCTCAATCACACCTCAGAGATTTCACCGGTTTTTCTAGTCCTGGCTTCTGTTTTTAAGCTGTGTGCTTTGCTTCAGCTGAAAGGCTTCAGGCTAGTGATTGTGGCTTTATGTGTTTTACCACTGCTAGTACTCAACAACCCAATAATAATAATGACATCAATATATTTGTGTCGCAGCATGTCTCTTTTCTTATGCAGGTGTGTGATGAAAGGTTTTTTTTTTTAATTTTTCCCCTACTGCATTTAAAATAGAACATATAATGTATATGCTGATTTCTGAATCTGATGAATTTAATTTTTGCACTCCATTCTGCAAATGACTAACCAAATAGGACGTGGAACGTAGAGGCCACAGAACAGGGGTAAAGATCTGAATACAATGATGACAAGAAAAAAATCAGAGTGGTCTTGTAGAGCTAGCAGCTAGGTGTTATAGTGAAAAATCACAAACCTATGTGCTAGAACAAAGGGTGACAGATTTCTTTTTTCTGGAAGGTGTCAAAGAGATAATATTTTTTACTTTGCAGGTCATACAGTTTTTGTTGCACCTGCTCGACTCTACTGGTGTGTGTATCAAAGCAACCAAAGACAATACATGAACTAACAAGTCTGTCTGTGTTCCAATAAAATTTTATTTACAAAAATAGGTGCTCAGTCAGATTTGGCCTTTGGGCTGTAGTTTGCTGATTCCTGATCTAGAAGATAACTACCTGATATAATTTGGATATTTGTCTCCTCCAGATCTCATGTCAAAATTTGATGCCCAGTGTTGGAGGTGGAGCCTATTGGGAGGGGCTTGAGTCCTGGGGGTGGCTCCCTCATGAACGGCTTGATGCCAGTTTTGAAGTAATGAATGAGTTCTTGCTCTATTAGTTCCTTAGAGAACTGATTGCTAAAAAGAGCTTGGCACCTCCCTCCCACCTCTCTCTCTTCTTTCCACTCTTGCTATCTGATGCTGGCTCTCCTTCACCTTCTGCCATGAGTGGAAGCTTCCTGAGGCCCTCTCAAGAAGGAAATGCTGGTGCCATGTTTCTTGTACAGCCTGCAGAACCATGGGCCAAATACACCTCTTTTCTATATAAATTACCTGGCTTCAAGTATTCCCATATGGAAACACAAATGGATTAAGACGCTATCGATTGGTTTATGATCTTCACTTCTCTATACTTTTATCTGTAAAATGGGTCTAATGATACCTGTGCTACCTGCTCACAAATAGTAAGAATGGCCTAAGATACTGTGAAAGGCTTTTGTAAACTCATACACTCTATGGTGCTGTGCAAATGGTAGGTATTAAAAGCAGACAATTTTAGTTTGAGAAGGAGACATATTATTAATGTTTCCCAAGCCTTTTGTTTTTGTTTTTGAAATAGTAAAGCCAAGATTCAAAGAGTTTAAGATATATGCCAAAGGTCTCACAGTTCGATGACAGCAGATTCAGTGTTAAAATATCATTGTAATGGATAGGAACAATAATTATAAGAGACAGTGGCTCATATAGTTACCCTTCTAAATAATATGTCCTCCCATCCCTTCATTTGGAGCATGATAGTAAATACCACTTATTTCCTCTCCTACTCAGAAGATACTCTGAGAAGCACTGAGCCTAGTTTTCTCTCCAGGGAAGAGTACCTCCCCAGAGGTATCTGAATTTAAAGATGTGATATGGATCTGAGAGTGCCTTTGTCTGCAATGTCTCCACTTTGCTCTCAGACCAGACAGAGGTATGAGAGGATTACTCAAGCAGATGATTGGCCCTTTGCTCCTGGATCTTCTTGGCCATCTATAATTCAACATTTAACAATTTAAAGGTAGGAGCAATAATATCTATGGGAAATAGCGCTCAGGATTCATATACTCTCCAAATTCAGAATTTATCAAAACTGTTGGGCGAAAGTTGTTTGGCCTTTGAGGTATTCTAGATGACACCTGCTCTAGTCATTGTAGAGCAAGCTTCAGTCTTGCATAACTACTACTGCAATAGACTAGGTTATATACCCACTCCCCTGAACCTCTTCTCCAGACTTCAGGACAAGGGACGGGCTGCCCCTTTTCTATAACCATATGCCCACCTGTGAACAAACTGGGGAAATTTAGTTCATTTCTAAGATGATATCATACTAAAGGGAGCACTGAGATTGAGGCAACATGTTCTAGGTTGAGGGTAGGATTTCCGACAGGTGGGAATAACAAACCACAGTCTAGTCTTGGCTCTGCTATCAAACAAATGTTGGACCTTATGCCTGTCTTTTTCTATATGTGGGCCTCAGTTTACCCAATTATACAACAAAGTGATTAGGCTAGATGATTTATAAGGTCTTCCCCCAACAAATTTTGTTCTTCTTCAACTCTACGAGTTGGTTCTGTTGGTGGTACTACTCTTGATTTATTTATAAACTGCTTTTATTGAGCACTGACTATATCCATAGAAACTTTTCCAAAAAGCCTAAATTACTGATATTATTGAAATGCCTAAAATCCATTTGGGTAGACAAAGCAGGATATGATGTATCTGCAGTGGATGGCAAAAAAAAGTGATAAGCCAGAAATCATCGTATAGTCAAGGGAATGTTTCTTGGTAAATGTTAAGTTTTATCCAATATACAAATTGACAGCATTCAGTGACAACCATGCAGCAAAACTTTTAAAGATTGGTAGAATTTGGATATGCTGAGGAAAAGGCATGATTCAAAGGTAAACACTGTCAGATTTTTTTATTTAGGAATGGTCTCATTAGAAGAGAGTATTTATGAAGGAAAATTAGAAGGTAATTTTGGGGAAATAATTTGGTATGTAAAAAAGGATATCCTTGAGTACCCAAATAAGCAACTTAAGCTTATTTTCCTAGAGGCAGTGACAGTGTAAATATTTCTGGGCAGTTGAATTAATGATATAGGCCAGCTTTTAAGATTATTTGACAGCAGTATATTGAATAGATTGGAAAGAAGAAAATTACATAAAGCAGGATTATTTGGGCAGCAATGGCAACAATGCGGGTATGAGGTAATGAGATGCTGATAGTGGTAAGAATAAGCAGATGTAAGAAATATTACTGATGGGCTGGGCACGGTGGCTCACGCCTGTAATCCCAGCACTTTGGGAGGCCGAGGCGGGCGGATCACGAGGTCAGGAGATCGAGATCATCCTGGCTAACACGGTGAAACCCCGTCTCTACTAAAAATACAAAAAATTAGCTGGGCATGGTGGCGGGCGCCTGTAGTCCCAGCTACTCGGGAGGCTGAGGCAGGAGAATGGCGTGAGGCAGAGCTGGCAGTGAGCCAAGATTGCACCACTGCACTCTAGCCTGGGCGACAGAGCAAGACTCCGTCTCAAAAAAAAAAAAAAAAAAAAAAAATTACTGATGAAGAAGTCACAGAACTTGGCTGTCTTTTGGGTCTGGAACTTATGTCAAGGATTTATTTCAGGGTTTTGGGATGACAGTAACTCGATTGCCTTGCATCTGTAATTATATTATTATTTTTGTATGGATAAACTGTGAAGATTGTGTTACATTGTATGGATGTATGGATAAATTGTGAACATAGGTGTGAACATTATGTGACAATGCATTTATTTTATCCATAGACATTGCCACATAATACCATGCAGAAGAGAAGGACTAAGGCAGGGTTTATTTCTCTATAAAGATTTAAGGACTATATCGATTTATAATTTGAAATGAGCTAAACCACACATATTTTTCAGGTTATTAATTTTGAGGTTATTTTTTCCTTCATCTTAACCAATATCCCACTAGTATATTGTGACTGTCATTCATAATGAGGTAACTTGGTCTGTATCATTGGTTCTGTTATTTTTTTAAGACACAATCTTCAATTCATTTATTCTTTTGACAATTCAATATGTTTTTAAAATATTTACAGAGTTGTGTAAATATCACCATAATTAATTTTAGAAATTTTTATCACTTCCAAAAGAAACCTCATACCAATTAGCAGTTACTTGCTCCTGATGCCTATAGCCCTAGGCAACCACTAATCCAATATCTCTATCTCTTTAGATTTGCCTAGTCTGGATATTCCATACAAATAGAATCATACAATATGAGGTCTTTTGAGACTCACCTCTTTCACTTAGGATGTTTTCAAAGTTCACCTGTGTTGTAGCATGTATCAGTACTTCACTTTTTTTCTGGCCAAATAATATGCATTGCATTGCTATGTAACATTTACTTATTCACTCATCAATTGATTAATAGATTGTTTTCCCTTTTTGACTATTGTGATTAATATTGCTATAAAAATTTATGTGCAAATTTTGGTGTGTGCATGTCTTTTCATTTTTTTTGAGCATATACTTAGAAGTGGAATTTTGGGGTCATCTGATGACTCCTAGCATTTGAGGAACTGGCAGGCTGTTTCCAAAGTAGATACACCATTTTGCATTCCCATCAGCATTGCATGAAGGCTTCACTTTCTCCACACCCTCACCAACACGTTATTATATATGTTTTTTTTTATTACTATACTTTAAGTTTTAGGGTACATGTGCACAAAATGCAGGTTAGTTACATATGTATACATGTGCCATGTTGGTGTGCTGCACCCAGTAACTCGTCATTTAACAGTAGGTATATCTCCTAATGCTATCCCTCCCCCTCCCCCCACCCCACAACAGGCCCCAGTGTGTGGTGTTCCCCTTCCTGTGTCCATGTGTTATCATTGTTCAATTCTCACCTATGAGTGAGAACATGCGGTGTTTGGTTTTTTTTTGTCCTTGCAAAGGATTTTTGTCCTTGCGATAGTTTGCTGAGAATGATGGTTTCCAGCTTCATCCATGTCCCTACAAAGGACATGAACTCATCATTTTTTATGGATGCATAGTATTCCATGGTGTATATGTGCCACATTTTCTTAATTCAGTCTATCAGTGTTGGAAATTTGTGTTGGTTCCAAGTCTTTGCTATTGTGAATAGTGCCGCAATAAACATATGTGTGCATGTGTCTTTATAGCAGCATGATTTATAATCCTTTGGATAAATACCCAGTAATGGGATTGCTGGGTCAAATGATATTTCTAGTTTCTAAATCCCTGAGGAATCACCACACTGACTTCCACGATGGTTGAACTAGTTTACAGTCCCCCCAACAGTGTAAAAGTGTTCCTATTTCTCCATATCCTCTTCAGCACCTGTTGTTTCCTGACTTTTTAATGATTGCCATTCTAACTGGTGTGAGATGGTATCTCATTGTGGTTTTGATTTGCATTTCTCTGATGGTCAGGGATGATGAGCATTTTTTCATGTGTCCTTTGGCTGCAAAAATGTCTTCTTTTGAGAAGTGTCTGTTCATATCCTTCGCCCACTTTTTGATGGGATTGTTTGTTTTTTTCTTGTAAATTTGTTTGAGTTCATTGTAGATTCTGGATATTATCCCTTTGTCAGATGAATAGATTGCAAAAATTTTCTCCCATTCTGTAGGTTGCCTGTTTACTCTGATGGTAGTTTCTTTTGCTGTGCAGAAGCTCTTTAGTTTAATTAGATCTCATTTGTCAATTTTGGCTTTTGTTGCCGTTGCTTTTGGTGTTTTAGACTTGAAGTCCTTGCCCATGCCTATGTCCTGAATGGTATTACCTAGGTATTCTTCTAGGGTTTTAATGGTTTTAGGTCTAACATTTAAGTCTTTAATCCATCTTGAATTAATTTTTGTATAAGGTGTAAGGAAGGGATCCAGTTTCAGCTTTCTACATATGGCTAGCCAGTTTTCCCAGCACCATTTTAAATAGGGAATAGCACCATTTATTAAATAGTTTCCCCGTTTCTTGTTTTTGTCAGGTTTGTCAAAGATCAGATGGTTGTAGATATGTGGCATTATTTCTGAGGGCTCTGTTCTGTTCCATTGGTCTATATATCTGTTTTGGTACCAGTACCATGCTGTTTTGGTTACTGTAGCCTTGTAGTATAGTTTGAAGTCAGGTAGCGTGATGCCTCCAGCTTTGTTCTTTTGGCTTAGGATTGACTTGGCAATGTGGGCTCTTTTTTGGTTCCATATGAACTTTAAAGTAGTTTTTTCCAATTCTGTGAAAAAAGTCATTGGTAGCATGATGGGGATGGCATTGAATCTATAAATTACCTTGGGCAGTATGGCCATTTTCACGATGTTGATTCTTCCTACCCATGAGCATGGAATGTTCTTCCATTTGTTTATATCCTCTTTGATTTCATTGGGCAGTGGTTTGTAGTTCTCCTTGAAGAGGTCCTTCATGTCCCTTGTAAGTTGGATTCCTAGGCATTTTATCCTCTTTGAAGCAATTGTGAATGGGAGTTCACTCATGATTTGGCTCTCTGTTTGTCTGTTATTGGTGTATAAGAATGCTTGTGATTTTTGTACATTGATTTTGTGTCCTGAGACTTCGCTGAAGTTGCCTATCAGCTTAAGGAGATTTTGGGCTGAGATGATGGGGTTTTCTAGATATACAATCATGTCATCTGCAAACAGGGACAATTTGACTTCCTCTTCCTAATTGAATACCCTTTATTTCCTTCTTCTGCCTGATTGCCCTGGCCAGAACTTCCAACACTATGTTGAATAGGAGTGGTGAGAGAGGGCAACCCTGTCTTGTGCCCGTTTTCAAAGGGAATGCTTCCAGTTTTTGCCCATTCAGTATGATATTGGCTGTGGGTTTGACATAGATAGCTCTTATTATTTTGAGATACGTCCCATCAGTACCTAATTTATAGAGAGTTTTTAGCATGAAGGGCTGTTGAATTTTGTCAAAGGCCTTTTCTACATCTATTGAGATAATCCTGTGGTTTTTCTCTTTGGTTCTGTTTATATGCTGGATTACGTTTACTGATTTGCAGTTGTTAACTGCCTGGCATGCCAGGGATGAAGCCCACTTGATCATGGTGGATAAGCTTTTTGATGTGCTGCTGGATTCGGTTTGCCAGTATTTTATTGAGGATTTTTGCATCAGTGTTCATCAGGGCTATTGGTCTAAAATTCTCTTTTTTTGTTGTGTCTCTGCCAGGCTTTGGTATCAGGATGAAGCTGGCCTCACAAAATGAGTTAGGGAGGATTCCCTTTTTTTCTATTGATTGGAATAGTTTCAGAAGGAATGCTACCAGCTCCTCCTTGTACCTCTGGTAGAATTTGGATGTGAATCCATCTGGTCCTGGCCTTTTTTTGGTTGGTAAGCTATTAATTATTGCCTCAATTTCAGAGCCTGTTATTGGTCTATTCAGAGATTCAACTTCTTCCTGGTTTAGTCTTGGGAGGGTGTATGTGTTGAGGAATTTATCCATTTCTTCTATATTTCCAGTTTATTTGCATAGAGGTGTTTATAGTATTCTCTTATGGTAGTTTGTATTTCTGTGGGATCGGTGGTGATATCCCCTTTATCATTTTCTGTTGCGTCTATTTGATTCTTCTCTCTTTTCTTCTTTATTAGTCTTGCTAGTGGTCTATCAATTTTGTTGATCTTTTCAAAAAGCCCCCTCCTGGATTCATTGATTTCTTGAAGGGTTTTTTGTGTCTCTATCTCCTTCAGTTCTGCTCTGATCTTAGTTATTTCTTGCCTTCTGGTAGCTTTCGAATGCGTTTGCTCTTGCTTCTCTAGTTCTTTTAATTGTGATGTTAGGGTGTCAATTTTAGATCTTTCCTGCTTTCTCTTGTGGGCATTTAGTGCTATAAATTTCCCTCTACACACTGCTTTGAATGTGTCCCAGAGATTCTGGTATGTTGTGTCTTTGTTCTCATTGGTTTCAAAGAACATCTTTATTTCTGCCTTCATTTCGTTGTGTACCCGGTAGTCATTCAGGAGCAGGTTGTTCAATTTCCATGTAGTTGAGAGGTATTGAGTGAGTTTTTAATCCTGAGCTCTAGTTTGATTGCACTATGATCTGAGAGACAGTTTGTTATAATTTCTGTTCTTTTACATTTGCTGTGGAGTGCTTTACTTCCAACTATGTGGTCAATTTTGGAATAGCTGTGGTGTGGTGCTGAGAAGAATGTATATTCTGTTGATTTGGGGTGGAGAGTTCTGTAGATATCAATTAGGTATGCTTGGTGCAGAGCTGAGTTCAATTCCTGGATATGCTTGTTAAATTTCTGTCTCATTGATCTGTCTAATGTTGACAGTGGGGTGTTAAATTCTCCCATTATTATTGCGTGGGAGTGTAAGTCTCTTTCTAGGTCTCTAAGGACTTGCTTTATGAATCTGGGTGCTCCTGTATTGGGTGCATATATATTTAGGATAGTTAGCTCCTCTAGTTGAATTGATCCCTTTACCATTATGTAATGGCCTTCTTTGTCTCTTTTGATCTTTGTTGGTTTAAAGTCTGTTTTATCAGAGACTAGGATTGCAACCCCTGCCTTTTTTTGTTTTGCATTTGTTTGGTAGATCTTCCTCTATCCCTTTATTTTGAGCCTATGTGTGTCTCTGCACATGAGATGGGTTTCCTGAATACAGCACACTGATGGGTCTTGACTCTTTATCCAATTTGCCAGTCTGTGTCTTTTAATTGGAGCATTTAGCCCATTTACATTTAAGGTTAATATTGTTATGTGTGAATTTGATCCTGTCATTATGATGTTAGCTGGTTATTTTGCTCGTTAGTTGATGCAGTTTCTTCCTAGCCTCGATGGTCTTTACAATTTGGCATGTTTTTGCAGTGGCTGGTACCGGTTGTTCCTTTCCATGTTTAGTGCTTCCTTCAGGAGCTCTTTTAGGGCAGGCCTGGTGGTGACAAAATCTCTCAGCATTTGCTTGTCTGTAAAGTATTCTATTTCTCCTTCACTTATGAAGCTTAGTCTGGCTGGATATGAAATTCTGGGTAGAAAATTCTTTTCTTTAAGAATGTTGATTATTGGCCCCCGCTGTCTTCTGGCATGTAGAGTTTCTGCCGAGAGATCCGCTGTTAGTCTGATGGGCTTCCCTTTGTGGGTAACCCGACCTTTCTCTCTGGCTGCCCTTAACATTTTTTCCTTCATTTCAACTTTGGTGAATCTGACAATTATGTGTCTTGGAGTCGCTCTTCTCGAGGAATATCTTTGTGGCATTCTCTGTATTTCCTGAATGTGAATGTTGGCCTGCCTTGCTAGATTGGGGTTCTCCTGGATAATATCCTGCAGAGTGTTTTCCAACTTGGTTCCATTCTCCCCGTCACTTTCAGGTACACCAATCAGACATAGATTTGGTCTTTTTACATAGTCCCATGTTTCTTGGAGGCTTTGTTCATTTCTTTTTATTCTTTTTCCTCTAATCTTCTCTTCTTGCTTCATTTCATTCATTTGATCTTCCGTCACTGATACCCTTTCTTCCAGTTGATCGAATCGGCTACTGAGGCTTGTGCATTCGTCACGTAGTTCTTGTGCCTTAGTGTTCAGCTCCATCAGGTCCTTTAAGGACTTCTCTGCATTGGTTATTCTAGTTAGCCATTCGTCTAATTTTTTTTCAAGGTTTTTAACTTCTTTGCCAAGGATTCAAACTTCCTCCTTTAGCTCGGAGTAGTTTGTTCATCCGAAGCCTTCTTCTCTCAACTCTTCAAAGTCATTCTCAGTCCAGGTTTTTTCTGTTGCTATTGAGGACCTGCATTCCTTTGGAGGAGGAGAGGCACTCTGATTTTTAGAGTTTCCAGTTTTTCTGCTCTGTTTTTTCCCCATGTTTATGGTTTTATCTACCTTTGTCTTTGATGATGGTGACGTACAGATGGGGTTTTGGTGTGGATGTCCTTTCTGTTTGTTCATTTTCCTTCTAACAGTCAGCACCCTCAGCTGCAGGTCTGTTGCAGTTTGCTGGAGATCCACTCCAGACCCTGTTTGCCTGGGTATTAGCAGTGGAGGCTGCAGAACAGCAGATATTGGTGAACAGCAAATGTTGCTGCCTGATCGTTCCTCTGGAAGTTTTGTCTCAGAGGAGTTCGCGGCCATGTGAGGTGTCAGTCTGCCCCTACTGGGGGGTGCCTCCCAGTTAGGCTACTCGGGGGTCAGGGACCCACTTGAGGAGGCAGTCTGTCTGTTCTTAGATCTCCAGCTGCATGTTGGGAGAACCACTCCTCTCTTCAAAGCTGTCAGACAGGGACATTTAAGTCTGCAGAGGATTCTGCTGCCGTTTGTTTGGCAATGCTCTGCCTCCAGAGGTGGAGTCTACAGAGGCAGGCAGGCCTCCTTGAGCTGCAGTGGGCTCCACCCAGTTTGAGCTTCCCAGCTGCTTTGTTTACCTACTCAAGCCTCCTCAATGGTGGGTGCCCCTCCTCCAGCCTCGCTGCCACCTTGCAGTTTGATTTCAGACTGCTATGCTAGCAATGAGCGAGGCTCCATGGGCATAGTACCCTCAGAGTCATGCACAGGATATAATCTCCTGGTGTGCCGTTTGCTAAGACCATTGGAAAAGCACAGTATTAGGGTTGGAGTGACCCGATTTTCCAGGTGCCATGTGTCACCCCTTTCTTTGACTAGAAAAGGGAATTCCCTGATCCCTTGTGCTTCCCAGGTGAGGCGATGCCTCGCCCTGCTTCAGCTCATGCTGGGTGCGCTGCACCCACTGTCCTGCACCCACTCTCTGACACTCCCCAGTGAGATGAACCCGGTACCTCAGTTGGAAATGCAGAAATCACCTGTCTTCTGCATTGCTCACGCTGAGAGCTGTACACTGGAGCTGTTCCTATTTGGCCATCTTGGCTCCACCCTCCAAATGTTTTTTATTATAGTCGTTATAATGGGTGTGAAGTGGTATTTCACTGTGGTTATTATTCGCATTTTCCTGATGGCTAATGTTGTTAAGTATGTTTTCATGTGCTTATTGGCCATTTGTATATCTTCCTTGGAAAAGTATCTATTTATGACCTTTGTCCATTTTTATATTGAATAATTTATCTTTGCATTGTAAATTACATGGATTTTAAAATTATATTCTAGATATCAGTATGTGATTTGCACATATTTTCTTTCATTTTCTGGGTTGTATGTTTATTTTTTGTAGTGTCTTTTTAAGAACAAAAGTTTTTGGATCTGATGAAGTCAAATTTATTCACTTCTTTTTCTTTCATTACTTGTCCATTTGGCATCCTATCTAAGAAGGCTTTGCCCAACTCTAGGTCCAAAAATATACTCATATGTGTTTATTTTTATTTTTAATTTTTAAGTTCGGAGGGTTCATGTGCATGTTTGTTACATGGATCAATGGGGTTTGGTGTACAAATGATTTCTTCACTCAGGTAGTGAGCATAATGCTTGATGGGTAGGGTTTTGACCCTCACCCTCCTCCTGTTCTGCACTCTCAAGTAGTTCCCAGCATCTATTGTTGCCTTCTTTCTGTGCATCTGTACTCAATATTTAGCTCTCATTGACAAGTGCAGATGTGGTACTTGATTTTCTGTTCCCACATTAATTCACTTAGGATAGTGGTCTTCAGCTGCATCCACATTGGTGCAAAGGGTACAATTTTATTCTTTTTTGTGGCTGCATAGCATATCATGGTGTATAGGTACCAAATTTCCTTTATCTAGTCCACCATTGATGGGCATCTGGGTCAATTCCATTTCTTTGCTACTGTGAATGGTGTTGTGATGAACATACGAGTGCATGTGTCTTTTTGGTACAGTGAATTACCTTCCTTTGCATATATGCCCAGTAATGGGATTGCTGGGTAAAATTGTAGTTCTGTTTTAAGTACTTTGAGAAATCTACAGACTGCTTTCCACAGTGCCTGAACTAATTTACTTTCGCACCAGCAGTTTATAAGTGTTCCATTTTCTCTGCAACCTTGCCAACGTTTTTTATTTTCTGACATTTTAAAAATAGCCATTCTGAGGAGTATAACACAGTATCTCACTTTGGTTTTGATTTACATTTCTCTGATGATCAGTGATGTTGAAGATTTTTTTCACATTGTTGTTGGCTATGTGTATATCTTCTTTAGAGAAGTGTTTGTTCACGTCCTTTGCTCATTTTTCAGTGGGATTGTTTGTCTTTTGCTTAAGTTCGTTATTAACTTAAGCTCAGATTCCAGATATTAGATCTTTGTCAAATGCATAGTTTGCAAATATTTTCTCCATTCTATGGGTTGCCTGTTTACTCTGTTGAGTTTCTTTTGCTGTGCAGAAGCTGTTTAATTTAATTAGGTCCCACTTCTCTATTTTTGTTTTTGCTGCAATTGCTTTTGGAGACTTCATTATAAAATCTTTGCCCAGGCCTATGTACAGAATGGTATTTTCTAGGTTTTCTTCTAGGGTTTTTAGTTTCAGGTCTTACATTTAAATCTTTAATGCACCTTGAGTTGATTTTTATATATGGTTAAAGTAAGGGGTCCAGTTTCAATGTTCTACGCATGGCCAGCCAGTTATCCCAGCACCGTCTATTAAATAGGGAGTCCTTTCCCCATTGCTTGTTATTGTAGACTTTTTCAAAGATCAGTTGGTTGTAGATGTAAAGCTTTATTTCGGGGTCCTCTAACCTGTTCCATTGGTCTATGTGTCTGTTTTTGTACTAGAATCCTGCTGTTTTGGTTACTGTAACCTTGTAGTATAGTTTGAAGTTGGGTAGTGTGATGCCTCCAGCTTTGTTCTTTTTGCTTAGGACTGTTTTGGCTATTTGGGCTGTTTTTTAATTTCAGATTAATTTGAGAACACTTTTCTAATTCTGTGAAACGTGAAATTGGTGGCTTGATAAGAATAGCACTGAATCTGTAAATTGCTTTGGCCACTGTGGCCATTTTAACAATATTGATTCTTCCCATACATAAGCATAGAATGCTTTTCCATTTGTTTGTGTCATCTCTGATTTCTCTCAGCAGTGCTTTGTAATTCTCATTGTAGAGACCTTTAACCTCCTTGGTTAGCCATATTCCTAGGTATTTTATTCTATTTTTAGTTATTATGAATGGAATTGCATTCTTGATTTGGCTGTCAACTTGGATGTTATTGGTGTATAGAAATGGTACTTATTCATGTACATTGATTTTGTATACTAAAACTTTATTGAAGTTGTTTATCTGTTCAAGGAGCTCCCCAAAGGCAGACTACGGGGTTTTCTAGGTATAGAATCATATCATCTGCAAAGAGAATTTGACTTCCTCTCTTCCTATTTGATTACCTTCTTTTGCCTGATGGCTCTGGCTAGGACTTCCAGTACTATGTTGAATAGGAATGGTGAGACTGGGCATCCTAGTCTTGTTCTGGTTCTCAAGGGGATTGCTTCCAGCTTTTTCTTGTTCAGTATAATGTTGGCTGTGGGTTTTTCATAGATAGTTCTTACGATTTTAAGGTAGTTTGTCAAAAGTTTTTAATATGAAGGGATGTTGAATTTTATCAAAAGCCTTTTGTATGCCTATTGGGATGACCATGTGGTTTTCATTTTTGGTTCTATTTACATGATGAATCACTTTATTGATTTGCATATGTTGAACCAGCTTTGCATCCCAGGAATAAAGCCTACTTGATCGTGGTGGATTAGCTTTTTGATGTGCGCTGGATTTAATTTGCTACTATTTTATTGAGGATTTTTACATCTATGTTTATCAGGGATATTGGCCTGAAGTTTCCTTTTTTTGGTTATGTATCTCTCAGGTTTTGGTATGGAAATAATGGTGGCTTCATATAATGATTTAGGGAATAGCCTCTCCTTTTTGGGGGGTGGGGAGGGATGGGGATAGTTTTAGTAGAATCAGTACTAGCTCTTCTTTACACATCTAGTAGAATGTGGCTGTGATTTCATCTAGACCACAGCTTTTTCTGGTTAGTAGTTTTTTATTACTGATTCAATTTTGGAACTTGTTATTGGTCTGTTCAAAATTTCAATTTCTTCCTGGTTCAATCTTGGGAGGTTTTATATTTCCAGGAATTTATCCATTTCTTCTTGGTTTTCTAGTTTGTGTGCATAGAGATGTTCATAATAATCTCTAAGGTTTTTTGTTTTTCTGTTGGTTGATGGTAATGTCAGCTTTGTCATTTCTGATTGTGTTTATTTGAATCTTCTCTCTTTTTTTCTTTAATAATTAGCCAGCAGTCTATCAATCTTATTTAGTCTTTCAAAGATCCAATGTTTTTGTTTTATTGATCTTTTGCATAAATTTCTGCATCTCAGTTTGGTTCAGTTCAGCTCTGATTTTGGTTATTTCATTTCTTCTGCTAGTTCTGGGGTTGGTTTACTCCTATTTTTCTAGTTCCTCTAGATATGACATTAGGTTGCTAATTTGAGATCTTTTTAACTTTTTTAAATGAGTGTTTAGTGCTATAAATTTCCCTCTTGAATGTTATATAGTGTTAAATGCCTACATCAAAGATAATTCAAGGATACTGTGAACACCTTTATGCACACAAACTAGAAAATCTACAGGAAATGGATACATTTCTGAAAACATACAACCATCCTAGATTAAATCAGGAAGAAATAGAAACCCTGAACAGACCAATAGCAAGTAGTGAGACTGAATCACTAATAAAGAAAAATTGCCAACAAAAAAGTCCAGGACCAGATGAATTCACAGCTGAATTCTACCTGACATTCAAAAAATTGGTACCAATCCTGCTGAAAGTATTCTCAAAGATTGAGAAAGAAGAATTTCTCTCTAAATCATTCTGTGAAGCCAGTATCACCATAATACCAAAATCAAGAAAGGACATAAAAAAAGAAAATAATAGATCCATATCACTGATTAACATAGATGCAAAAATCTTCAAGAAAATACTAGATAATTGAATCTAATAGTGCATCAAAAAGATAGTACAATGTGATCAAGTGGGTTTTATCCCAGGGATGCAAGGATGGTTTAACATACATAAGTCAATAATCTTGATACATCACATAAACAGAATTAAAAACAAAAACCCTATGATCATCTCAATAGATGCAGAAAAAGCATTTGATAAAATATAGCATTCCTTTATGTGAAAAGCCCTCAACAAAGTAGGCATAGAAGGAACTTACCTCAAAGTAATAAGAGCCATATATGACAAACCCACAGCCAACATAATACTGAATGGGAAAAAGTTAAAATCATTCTCCCCGAAAACTGGAAGAAGATAAGGATGCCCACTTTTACCACTTCTATTTGACATAGTACTAGAACTTCTAGGCAGAGCAATCAGGAAAAACAAATAAATAAAGGGCATCCAAATTGGAAAAAAAGAAGTCAAACTGTTGCTATTTGCTGATGATATGATCATGCACCTAGAAAACCCTAAAGACTCATCCAAAAGGCTACTAGATCTGATCAATGAATTCAGTAAAGTTTTAGGTTACAAAATCAATGTAGAAAAATCGGTAGCACTGCTATGTACACCAACAACAACCAATATGGGAATCAAATCAAGAACTCAGTCCCTTTTACAATGGCTGCAAAAATAAAAAATAAAATACCTAAGAATATACTTAACCAAGGAGGTAAAAGATCTCTACAATAAAAACTACAAATGGAAACACATCCCATTCTCATGGATAGGAAGAATCAATATTGTGAAAATGACCATACTGCCCAAATCAATCTACAAATTCAATGTAATTCCCAGCAAAATACTATCATTTTTCACAGAGCTAGGAAAAATCCCTAAAATTTATATGGAACCAAAAAAGAGCCCACATAGACAGAGCAATAGTAAGCAAAAATAACTAATCTGGAGACATCACATTACTGGACCTCAAATTATACTACAAGGCTATAGTTACCAAAACATCATGGTACTGGTATAAAAATAGGCACTTAGACCAAATGTAACAAAATAGAGAACTCATAAATAAAGCCAAATACTTACAGCCAACTGATCTTTGACAAAGTATGCAAAAATGTAAATTGGAGAATGAACTCCCTATTCAATAAATTGGCTGGGAAAACTGGCAAGCCACATGTTATAAGAATGAAACTGGATCCTCATCTCTCACCTTATATAAAAATCAACTCAAGATGGATCAAAGACTTAAATCTAAGACCTGAAATCATAAAAATTATAGAAGACAACATTGGAAAAACTCTTCTAGACATTGGCTTAGGTAAAGAATTTATGAATAAGACCCCAAAAGCAAATGACACAAAAAAATAAATAAATGGAACCTAATTAAACTAAAAAGCTTCTGCACAGCAAAAGAAATAATCAGCAGAGTAAACAGACAACCCACAGTCTGTGGGAGAAAAATATTTACAAACTATGCATCTGACAAAGGGCTAGTATCCAGAATCTACAAGGAACTCAAATCAGCAAGAAAAAAAAAAAAAAACAATCCCATCAAAAAGTGAGCAAAGGACATGAATAGACATTTCTCAAAAGAAAGATATACAAACAGCCAACAAACATGAATAAATGCTCAACATCACGAATCATCAGAGAAATGCAAATTAAAACCACAATGAGATATCACCTTACTCCTGCAAGAATGGTAATAATAAAAGAGTCAAAAAACAATAGATGTTGGCATGGATGTGGTAAAAAGAGAACACTTTTACAATGCTGGCGGGAATGTAAATTAGTATAATCAGTATAGAAAACAGTATGGAGATTACTTAAATAACTAAAAGTAGATCTACCATTCACTCCACTACTGGGTATCTACCCAAAGGAAAAGAAGTCATTATATGAAAAATACATATGTATATGCATGCTTATAGCAGCACAATTCACAATTGCAAGAATATAGAACCAACCTAAGTGCCCATTGACCAACAAGTGGTTAAAGAAAATGTGTTATTATACACCATGGACTACTATTCAGCCATAAAAAGAAACAAAATAATGTTTATTGCAGCAACTTGGATGGAACCGGAGGCCATTATTCTAAGTGAAGTAACTCAGTAATGGAAAACCAAATAACATATATGCTCATTTATAAGTGGGAGCTAAGCTGTGAGGATGCAAAAACGTGCAGGGTGATATAATGGACTATGGGGACTTGGAGGAGGAAGGTTGGGAGGAGAGTGAGGAATAAAAGAAAATATATTAAATACAGTATACACTGCTCAGGTGATGGATGCACTAAAAATCTCAGAATTCACTACTAAAAAACTCATCCATGTAACCAAAATCCACCTGTACCCCCAGAACTATTGAAGTTTTTAAAAAAATTATACAAAAAATCCTTTCCTCTTAATACTGCTTTAGCTGTGTCTCAGGGATTCTGGAAAGTTGTATCTTTGTTTTAATTAGTTTCAATTTTTTTTATTTCTGCCTTAATTTCATTTTTTTAACCCAAAAGTCATTCAGAAGCAGGTTGTTTAATTCTCATGCAATTATATGGTTTTGAGTTGTTTATCTGCTATTGCTATACATTTTTATTGTCCTGTGGTCTGAGAATGTGGTTGGTATGATTTCATTTCTTTTAAATTAGTTAAGAATTGCTTTTCCACCAAGCATGTGGTTGATCTTAGAGTATGTGCCATGTGCAGATGAGAATAATATGTATTCTGTTGTTGCTGGGTGGATTATTCTGTAGATATCTCTTAGGTTCATTTGGTCAAGTGTCAAGTTTTGGTCTGAAATATCTTTGTTAGTTTTCTGTCTCATGATCTAACATTGTTAGTGGGATGTGAGGTCACCCACTATTATTGTATGGTTATCTAAGTCTCTTCATAGGTCTCTAAAGACTTGTTTTATGAATCTTTATACTCCAGTCTTGGGTGCATACATATTTAGGATAGGTAAGTCTTCTTTCTGAATTGAAACCTTTATCATTATGTAATGCCCTTCCTGATGATTCTTGGTTTAAAGTCTATTTTGTCTGAAATAAGAATAGCAACTCCTGTTCTCTTTTGTTTTCCATTTGTTTGATAGATCTTTCTCCATTCCTTTACTCTGAGCTGGTGGGTGTCATTGCATGTGACATATGTCTCTTGAAGACAGCATACAGTTTGGTCTTGCTTCTTTATCCAACTTCCCACTCTATGTCTTTTAAGTGGGGCATTTAGCCTGTTTACATTCAAAGTTAATATTGATTTGTAAGGGTTTGATCTTATCATTGTGTTGTTAACTGATTTTTATGTAGACTTGATTGTATAGTTGCTTTATAAAGTCACAGAGCTATATACTTAACTGTGTTTTTGTGGTGGCAAGTAATCATCTTTCATTTCCGTGTTTAGCACTCCATTAAGGACGCCTTGTAAGGCAAGTCTGGTGGTAGTGAATTCCCTTAGCATTTGCTCATCTGAAAAGGTTTTTATTTCTCCTTCACTTATGAAGCTTAGTTTAGCTAAATGTGGAATTCTTGGTTGGAATTTCTTTTCTTTAAGGATGCTTAATGTAGGCCCTCAATCCCTTCCAACTTGTAAGATTTCTGCTGAAAGGTCTATTGTTAGCCTGATGGGGTTCCTTTTGTATTGACCTGCCTCTTCTCTTTAGCTGCATTTAAGATTTTTTTCTTTCAAATTGACTTTGTAGAATCTGATGACTATGTGTCTTAGGGATGGTAATCTTTTGTAGTATCTCACAGGGGCTCTCTGAATTTTTGTGGACAATATCCTCAAATATGTTATCCAAGTTGCTTACTCACTCTCCTACACTTCCAGGAATGCCAGTGAGTCATAGGTGTGGTCTCTTTATGTAATCTCACATTTCTCAGAGGTTTTGTCCATTTTTTAAAGGTCTTTTTTATTTTTTTTTCTGCCTGCATTGATTTGAAGTAGTGGCCTTTGACTTCTGAGATTCTTTCCTCAGCTTAGTCTATTCTGTTATTAATGCTTCTAGTTGCATTCTGAAATTCCTATAGTGAATTTTTCATTTCCAGAAGATCAGCTTTGTTTTTCCATAAAATGAATATGTTGCTTTTCAGCTCTGCGACCATTTCACTGTTTTTCTTTGATTGTGTTTCAACCTTCTCCTGTATTTCAGTGAGCTTCCTTGCCATCCACATTCGGAATTCTGTATCTTTTATTTCAACCATTTCAGTATGGCTAACAACCATTGATGGAAAGCTAATATATTCTTTTGGAGGTAAGAAGATACTCGGGCTTTTAGAGTTGCCAGGGTTCTTGTACTTGTTATTTCTCATCTCATCTTTGTGGACTGATGCTTCTTTAATCTTTTAAGTTACTGTCTTTTGGATGGGGCTTTTCACTTTTATATTATTTGATGTCCTTGAAGGTTTAGTCAGTTGGCTTCATTTCTGGATACTTGCAGGAGGCCAAGACTCAGCTTAGCACTCCTGCACTGTGTGTTCTAACCCTGAGGGGATGAAACCAGGCCTGCAGCTTTGTTCTCTGGCTCCTCAAAATTAAGCACCAGCTGTGCTGGAGGGCTCCAGGTGTTTCCAGTCCACTGGCAACAACACTGCAACTGGGGCTGCCAGAAAAAGCACTCTGGTGTGGTGTTGGTGGGACCAAGTGTGCATGCATGCTGGCTGGATGGTGGGGGTCCTCGTGCACGTTCTGGTAGGGTGGAGGCAAGTCCACACTTGTGCATGCCAGTGGGTAGTGGCAGGGTCCCAAGTATGTGCACCATGGCAGGGTAGCAAGGGGAGGCTGTGGACAGATGCACTCCAGCAGAGAAGGCTGTGACTAGGCTGCACACTGGTAGGGTTCTTCCTAAATTACTCTGACAGATAGGCAGGGTCTGCAAGTGAAAAAACCATGGTAGTGGTTACTACCAAGCTGAGGCTGTACTATAAGCAGATATTGCCAGAGCCCAGCAGACAGGGGAGTTCTAAGACAAGATTAGCCCCATCCCACAGGCAAGACAGCCCTGCTTAGCCCAGGCACCACAGTTAACCAAGGCTGAAGCCTCCTAGAGAAGTATGGCAAGCCTTGGGGGATGGGCACACATGGCTGAACTCCACTGCAGCCATTCTTGTGCCAAACATTCTGGCCTCCATGCAAGCTGGAGTTCTGTTTATGCCAACTTTCCAGGCAGTTCCCCTTGTCAACTCAGATGTCCATGGGGATTGTGAGGTTTCTCACAGCTAGAATCCTTGAGATCCATGGCAACAGTAGGCTACTCTCTGCCTATGTTACTCATCTTTCCCTAGGAGCCTCTTGAGGCCAGGAACAAGTCCTGGTGCTCAGCAACCCTGTGCATGATTCCTAGTTTCCTTCCCTTTCAAACTGAGGTTGGTATCCTCCCTCTGTCCACTCACAATGCATTCTTTCTGTAGATCTGCTTACAGTGTGACAATCTACTCGATGGTCTGGTCTTTCTCGGTGGGAGAAGCTCCTCCTGGCTGCATCTAGTCAACCATCTTGCAGGGTTTGCTCATACATTTTCTTCCAACAGCTTTATAGTTTTAGCTCTTATGTCTATGATATGTCTATGATCCATTTTGAATTAATTTTTGTCTGTGGTGTTGTTCTAGTTACCGTTTGTTGAAAAGATGACTCTGTCTCTCAATGTATCTTCTTGCTACCCTTGTCAAAAATCACTTGACCGTAAATGCAATGTGTTCTGTTTCTACTTTTTAACATGGAAAGTTTTGAGAGTCTAGGAAACTACTGGTGACAAAACTCTGTTACATAGTACCGCAGTCAAACCAAGTCTCTGTAGGGCTGCCTGTGTCCCAGAGCCATATGTTACACAGCCAGCCTCTAGTTAGCTCACCTAGTTATATCTTTCAAGTATCTAATGAATTGGAGAGTTAGGGTAGAAGAGAAGTAATGATAATAATGATAATAAGAATAGTAAATTTTGAGAACCTACTATGCATCATGGACTATTTAAAGCATGCATTGTCTCATATAATTCTCACAACCATCTTACCCAGGTTGGTACTCTTGAAGAAAGAGAGCAATTAAAAAAAGTGATGCATGGAAATTAAGAAACTTATTCAAGGTGACTAATCTAGGAAATGGTAAAATACGGCTGTAAAGCCAGATGATGTACCTCTAGAGTTTGCCCAATCAATTACTACTCTAGACTCCATTAAATAATCAAGAATTCACCAATTTTTCAAAGTAATTGATCTGTTTTTATTTTGGTATCACTTTGTGACTCTCAAATGCAGAGGAGCCTAGGTCTTGAAGTGAGCCACTTCACAGAAACCTCTGAAGTTGATAAAACAGCTAATATTCTAAATTTTACTCCAGAATTTTAAAGAGGAAACCATAATTCCTTTGCATAGGATTCACTAAATCAGTGAATAGAAGTGCCCACAACAGTGCCCTGAATGTGAAGGTTGGATATGGATATGTGGTTGGGAAAGATCATGGCTTTTGGAGCCAAATAACCATGAATCTAATGTGTGACATGGGCTAGGATCTTACCTCTATCAGCTGTCATATATGCAAAGGGAACAGTGAAAATATTCAGGATTGTTCTGAGAATTTACTGATAATATAACTGCCTGGCACAATGCCTACCACATAGAACAAGTTCAATAAGTGCTATTTTTGCTTTATTATGATGATGGTTATTTTCTCCAAATAGGAAATAGGTTCCAAAACATGGCTGAAAACATGTTTAACTCACAGTTGGATTGGCAAACGGAAGTATTATTGTATACTTTTCAATAGAGTTAGGGAAAATATACTATACTACTTTCTGGAAGCTCAACCCTACTTTCTATCTGCCTTATCTCCTAACTTGAATGGTTGGGTGCCCACAGCCCTTTTGCATTAAATTTTACATTGATTTTTATGACCCTGTTATTCCATGTAATATCTGAGTGCTCCGACTTCTCAGTATCTCTCTCCCCCTCCCTGGTGTGGTATGAAATAAAGTTCATAGCAGCATTATAATAGATCCGCCAGAATCCAAAAGTGGAGGTTACCAAGTAATTATCTGAAGGAGACTCCAAAAATGTCTATTTTTATGTTCATATATAAAAATGGTTTTAAAGTTAGGGCAAGCCAAAACATGTCCCAGTTTATGTTCTCAGAGATTGTGACTTCAAATGCTATTCTCTGTCATTTTTTTCTTCACTCAAAAAAGAAATAATAAACAGAGCCAAAGCAACCAAGGTCTTGGTTGGGGCTCAATCCTTAAGAAAGGTGGAGCTCTTTTCTTTCTTTGGGGGTAGGGGTGGGAGTTGGGTTGGCAGACAGGTGCTGTTCTGTGGAATGGGTACCCCATCTTTATAGACTGCATCCAGGACCCACATCTATCTCCTATTATGATATAATCTTTGGCCCATCTGTTCTATTTATAAACCCTGTGGGGCCTTTTAATGTTGACCCTTAATATGAGCTCAACTTAATGTTAGGAAAGGATATTTAACTAACCCTTGCTCTTAGAAATTGCTAGAACTGTCCATTAATCTATCATTCATACTCAGGTACCTATCTTCTATCCACATTACCATCTCTGCCAAGCAGGTGAAATGCAGAGGCTTTTGAAAAAATTGGATCCATTGGGATGTAGAGGACTAGTCCTGAAATTAGCAAAAAACCTGGGGACCAGCTAGGTCAGTATTTTCTTACCAGGGATGCTTCTATACCCAGAGAATCCCAGAATCAGCTTACTTATTGAAATCCCTAACAATGACCTTTTCCATAATTCTCATGCCTGCTGGCAAACACAATGAGCTGCCTTCTGCCAATTGTATCTGCCGAAGGCTAGCAGAGTGATGATCTCAGATATAGAACTTCCCCCAATCCCTTTTGTACCACAGGAATGCTTGATGATTGCTATTCTACTCCTGCCAGTTCCTTCTTCCTAGTGGGTTCTTATGGCTCTCTCTTTATCTTTAAGCATAATTAATTGGTTCAAAGTGTTAATGCTGCAATGCAGGCATGTAAGTACTGCATCTCGTACCCAGGGAATTGGGAGCTCATCTCTCCTCACAGATGGCTGCATGGAAGTGTGAAGTGAAAGTAAGGCCTGCAATTCGACTTGTGAAGTGTCTTGGGACCCACACGATGGGTGTCTGGGGGAGCTGTAAGGATATCATGATTAAACAAACGGGTGGTATTAGATTGTATCACATGCTGCTATCTTTTATTGTGCTATAAAATGGCTCATTTAGGGATAAATGGGAATTTAAACTTTTCTGCTGTGATCTGTTGTCCCATAGGTTTTTAACATAATTCAGTCACTCTCTCACCCCCTTACTCCTATACCCTCAACCCTCACATTGCTCACTTTTCTTTTCTTTTCTTTTTCTTTTTCTCTTTCTGTCGCTTTCTCTTTTTCTTTCTCTCTTTCTTTCTTTCTCTTTCTCTCTTTCCTTCCCCTTCCCTTCCCTCTTTCCTTTTCTTTCTTTCTTTTTTTTTTCTTGAATCCAAACCTCTTAGTTCTGTCATCATTAATTATGGGAATTTTTTTTACCAGGTTATTAAATTCTCTGAGGCTGTTCATTTTGTCTCTAAAACTGAGATAATACCCATTTCATAAGGTTGTTGAGAGTTTAAATGAACTATAATATTTATAGATAAAATCTTGCACTGCTCCTAGGCTTAATAGGTGCTCAGTTAATGTGAGTTCTTTTCTCTTTCTTCCTAAAAATTATATTGCAGAAAATGGATGGGGAGATCTGTGGCCTAATGCTTCAACCTTTGTGAGAACAGAAATTAGGGTGGCTGAATGATAGCTCAAATGTTCCCACTGCCTTACTAAAGGCTTCCCTGAATGGGAGAAGGGATGCTAAAGTGGAGGTGACAGGACAAAATTTGTTTCAGGACAATAAAATCTACCGGTGTTACAGGCCAAACTGTGTATCTACTCCGTATTTCTATGCTGAAGTCCTAACCTCCAGTGCCTCATCAAGTGGTTATATTTGGAGATAGAGTCTTTAAAAAGATAACCAAGTTAAACTGAGGTCATTAGTTTAACTCATGAGGTGGGCTCCAATCCTGGTGTCTTTATAAGAGGAGGAGGTTAGGAAAGGAAGACCCTGTTAAGACATCCAAAGAAGACAGCCATCTACCAGCCAAGGAAAAGGGCCTCAGGGAAGAACCAAACCGAAACAAAAGACCAGGAGTTGTGAGAGGCCTCCAAAATGGTAAGAAAATACATTTATGTTGTTTTAAGCCACCCAGTCTGTAGTGCTTTTCAAAAGTAGCCCTAGGAAGCTAATTCTATGACGAACTTATGGTCCATATTTCTGTAATTATAAAACTAACGTCAGCTACAGGAGGATAAAGCAGAAATATTTAGGTTATGAAGGGACCATAGTTTAGAAATATGAAGGGGGACCTGGGGGCTAAATATGTCATAAACTGACGAAGGAATGGTCTGACTATCTGAGTTACAAAATGTAAAAAGCTAAGCAATTGAAGACAAGGCATGCTTCACCTCAGAGCTGACAGGCTGGTGTCAGCCATGCCTCTGCAGAATGCCTTTCCAGCAGCCACTGAGAATTATCTCTGCCTTTTAATCCTCTCATTGCAGAGTTGTTTCAGGCAGATTATTCCTAAAAACCTCATGTAATTAATATCAATTATTTAGATTTGCTGCTTTAGTCAGTGTCAGATTTTTCAGCACAGGACAAGATGTTATTACTATTATTACGGCTAATTATGGAGTTGAGTCTATATTGACAATTGGATTCAAAAATGGGAAAATCAAGGTTTAGTTATTGCTCAACTTTAGGAGCAGGAAAACTTGAAGTTGGAATCATTATTCTTTATCGAGGAGTTACCTTCCGGTAGTTCCTTGGGCTATGGGGTGAGGGTTTGGCGATACACTGCCTGTGTTCCACCCCTGACTTTGCCCCATGTTAGCTATGTAACTTTGGCCGTGCGTTGCTGTCTCTGTGCCTATGTTTCCCCATTTGTAAAAGTGGGGTGATGTTAGGGTCTACTTCACTGTGAAGTTGCTGTGAAGTTTAAATGAGGTAATACATGTAAAGCCTTCAGAACAAGCCTTAGCACATGTAATTTCCAAACACACGAGAGATTGCATTATTAATATTGTTAAGATTCTATTCCAGAATGTACACCAAGGGACAAGTGTGTAATATGGTAGATGAGGAGTTGGGTCAACTGAGATGTGAATTCCAGCTCTGTCACTCACAGGTCAAGTGAGCAAATTACCTGAGTTCTCTGAGGTTCAGTTCTCTCACTTGAAGAAAGGGGATAATAGTATCTACCTCACTGGAGTACCAGGTGTGTGATGAATATTAATTGCTCAGATTTGTTGAGTATTTGTGACTTCCCAGGTACTGTTCTGATAGCTTTATCCCATCCACTAAATTAACACTTTCTTCAAATCTATGTGATAGGTACTATTACATTCATGTTCCAGACAAAGAAAGTAAGAATTGGAGAGGGTGAATGATTGGTTTGAGAAGTCACTCTGCTTCTCACTGGCAGTGCCAAACAATCTGACTCATCAGGCTTGCCACTAACTACCCTTATTTCCGTTAAGGATTCTCCTACCTTTTCCTATTCCCATCCAGCCTCTCATCTGATTTCTAACTCTGATGTCCTACTCCTAGGGAACTGAAACTTACACTTTTGCTAAAACCTTCAGCAACCACTAGATTGAATACATGATATATTGGCCACTTACTGACATGCACGTTGTTCCCAATTTTTTTAAAAGAGTTTTAATAATAAAGTCAATTAGAAAACTCTAATGGCAGCCCATTTTCTCAGAATGCCCTGTGCTACATAGATCTCCTGAGTGAATGTTCTGTTCGCTTTGGAATTACATTGCTCTCTGCTAGTGTAATCACCCATTTATTCATAAAAGAAATATTTATTCAGCTGACAGTAGATACTAGAGGCTGTTCTGGGTTCTGGAAATAAAGCGTTGACAAAAACATTAAAGGATTCCTGCCCTAATAGAATATTCTAGAGGAAGAGAGAGATAAATATAAACATAAAATATAATTTTATAAAAATAAATTTTATGTAATTTTATATTCATATATATTAATATGTATATGTATGTTATAGATATAATGCCTATTTATATTTTATAAAAATATATTTTATAGTTTTATATTTATATATTTTATATATTATATAAAATGTAATTTATATACTATGTACATTTATAAAAATATTTTATTTTATATATATATACATATCTCCATTCATTTGTTCATTGTCTCTCTCTCTCCTGTAGAATGTTAGCTCCATTAGGAATGTTTTAATGTTTTTGTCACTGCTGTACTTCTAGAACTCAGAACAGCATCTAGTACCTAGTGTCAGCTTAGTAAACATTTCTTCCATGAATGAATGGGTAACTACACCAGCAGAGAGCCATCTAATTGTATATGTAATGGTTATATAATGTATAATAGTTATATATATACACATATATATATACACACACACACACATATATATATGTATATTATTATTTATTTTTTGAGATGGAGGCTCGCTCTTGTTGCGCAGGCTGGAGTGCAGTGGTGCAATCTCAGCTTAGTGCAAGCTCTGCCTCCCAGGTTCAAGTGATTCTCCTGCCTTAGCCTCTCAAGTAGCTGGGATTACAGGCACCTGCCACCACGCCTGGCTACTTTTTGTATTTTTAATAGAGACAGGATTTCACCATGTTGGCCAGTCTGGTCTCAAACTCTTGACCTCAGGTGATCCACCCACCTTGACCTCCCAAAGTGTTGGGATTACAGGCATGAGCCACTGTGCCCGATCTATATTATATATAGAATATATAAATATAATGCCAGAGACCAGAAGTACTTTGGAAAGATAGGCTGGTATAGCAGCTGGGTGTAGACTCTGGAGCCAGACTCTTTGATTTAATGTCAGCTCTGTCTCCTGCCAACTGCGTGACCTTGGGCAGATTTTAACATCTCTGTGCCTTTATTGTCTTCTCCGTAGAGTAGGGGTGACAATAATCTCATAGCATTGTTATGAAACTTAAATGAGTTAACACTGTAATCTCATTTATAAGAATGTATTCTTTATACATGCTTGATAAATAAATGGACAGAAAAGTAGAGCAGAGAAGGATATAGTGAGTGTTAGAAGGGATGCCATTCAGTTTATAAGAGGGAGATCACTAAGAAGGTCACGTTTTGCAGTAGAGGAGCACTTCTATGCTTTCTAAGCAGAGTGAACCAGAAGAGTCATGACTCTGATGTGGAAATTTGCAGGACATGTTTGAATAATAGCGTGGATATGGGATATGAGAGAAAGGAAATAATCAAAGAGGGCTGCAAGGACTTCGGCCTAAAGAGGGCTAACTGAGATGAGGAGATTGGGATGCAGCAGGAGGTTAGGGTGAGAGAAGATGGGGAGTACATGTTAGGTTTGAGGTTTGTCTTGGATATCTTAACGGAGACATGGAAAGGTGGCCACAGGAGTCTCGAGTCTAAGAGAGAGGCTCACACTGGAAATATAAGTTTCAGAGTCCTTGACATGTGCATGATGTTTAAAGTAAAGAGACTGTATGGAGCACCAAGGGAGTGAGGGTAGATAAGAAAGAGGAGCAAGATTGGAGCCCTGGAACATCATCCTGAAATTAAGAGACTGGAGAAAAGGGGAGGTATTAGCCAAGGCTGCTGAGAAATGGCCAGTGTAATGGGAAGAAAATCAAGAAAGCATAGTGTCTTGGAAGCAAAGTGAAAGGGGAAAAAATGTGTTTGAATTAGAAGGGAATAATCAACTGCCCTAAATGCTGATGACAAGTCAAGTAAAATTGGCTGAGAATTGACCATTGGTTTGAAAAATGTAAAGGTAATTGACAACCTTGACAAATATGATTTTGGTGGACTGGCAAGAGCATATACATCACTGAATTTAAGACACTTAACAAGTAATTGGAGGAGAGGAATTAGACACCGAGTACAGGCAAATCCTTCAAATAATTTTGCTGCTATTTATTATTTAATTTTAAATTATTTAAACTTATATGAATTTGCTGTAAGAGGTGGGAGGTCAAGTACAAATGTTAAAGAGTGAACAAATACAATGGTGAAGAAGTTCTCTAATGATTGTTTAATTATAAACTGAAAGGAAGAGTTAGGGAAAAGATGTTAGAAGTTGGAAGAAAAGGGAAAAAGTATGAAAGTGTTCTGGAGAGTGAGTGATGGGATCGAGGATTTGGCATGAGATTGCTGGATATAAGTAAGAGCCCAATGTAGTCTCCTGACTACATAAAATGATGCAGGACAGTACATTTGTAAGTCATTCTACGGCCGTGTTCTACAGCCAGGATGCAAGCAGGAAGTAGGCTGAGAGCTGGGTTTAATTAGGGTTCTGGTTTTGCCAGTTGTATGCTGTGAAGGTCAAGATAAGCAAGGGAAATGAGGGTATATTTAAGGAGTGATTATAAATGAAGGACAATGGAATTTAAACTGGGAAGAAGGGAAGAGACCACTGGGAAGAGAAAGTGCAAAGGTGTTGTCAAGATTTTATTGGATGGCTGGGCGCGGTGCATTCATGCCTGTAATCTCAGCAATTTGGGAGGCTGAGGTGGGCAGATCGCCTGAGGTCAGGAATTCGAGACCAGCCTTGCCAACATGGTGAAACCCTGTCTTTATTAAAAATACAACAATTAGTCAGGTGTGGTGGTGGGTGCCTGTAGTCCCAGCTGCTTGGGAGGCTGAGGCAGAAGAATCGATTGAACATGGGAGGCGGAGGTTGCAGTGAGTTGAGATCACACCACTGCACTCCAGCCTGGGAGACAGAGTGAGATTCTGTCTAAAAAAAAAAGATATAATTGGAGTTTAGCCACCTGAAATAACTATTGGGAAAGAAAGGAAGTGGTGTTCAGAGAGTGGGGTGCATAGAAGTATGACTGTGGATGGGCTGTGGCTCTTGGTAGTGATGGGGTCAATATTATGAGCCTAAAAGTAGAGGCTGAGGTAGAGTGAAGAACAAAACCAGTGAGGGAAAAAGCTCAAGGAATTGAATTCTGCGTGTGGAGAATGTCTTTACATGTGTAGGAAAAAAAAATCAATGAGTAAGAGTTGTGTGGAGGGCCGGACACAAGCTGGAGGGAAAATATTAAGGGAGCACACAGGAGTCAAGAATAACTGAAACAAGGAGCAGACGTTATTTATATAATCTGATGTCAAGCGATTCAAAGTTGGAGGTTTTAGGGCTGGAAGGGAAACACAGAGGGAGAAAAGTCTGAAGAGGAAGTGAGGACCAAGGAAGATGCCCTCTTCACTGCCCGCTACCACTTGAGAGGGCTGCAGGGAAAGCAGCTCTCAGGGGGACTCCAGTTTCAGTGACAGTGAGAAGTCGAAAGGGAAATTCAGAGAAAAGTTTGGGAATATAGGACGTGGGCTGGGTGCGGTGGCCTCATGCCTGTAATCCCAGCAATTTGGGAGGCCGAGGCAGGAGGATCACTTGAGCCCAGGAGTTCAAAAATATAGGAGATTATGTTGCCAATGGGCTGGGAATTCTAGGGGGTGAAGTGAAAGGTTTTAGAAGCCTGGGGGTGGTGGACGCAGGGAATAGAGGATGTGACATGCAAAGCCTTTCGGGGATTGAACTAAGAGGGCTGAAGATTACCTGTAATTTGGGAGTTTCTTACAATATAAACTAGAATAAGGGGCAACATGAGATTAATTCCTAGCGGACTTTAAGTATGTGATAGTGAATATTGGGGGCAGGCAAGTTTACATTCTGGGATACCTTCTAGATCTCCATGGATGAGGGCCAGGGGTGGAGAAAGTGTGGAATTAGTCTGTAAGCATGCACATCTGTCTTGATGACTGGTGGGGAAGGGTGGAGTTATTCAGTGTGCAGGGCTCTTCTCTGACAATCATGGGTGTAACTGAGTAGGTTTGGGGACCTTCAGCAATATTCCCTGCACCCAGACCCCTGTTAATACTCATCAATGGACACTGAATAAATTCATAGAAAGTTGCATTAACTGATGAAGCTAGGCACCCATTGACCTACCTGCTGGTAGTTTCAAGGCTGAAAGTTTTCACACTGTGGTTAAATAGACTACACAGCTGGCTGTGTTGTACTGAGGACTCTTAGAGTGGGAAATGCTACTGGCAATCCATCAAAAGCAGATGTCTGCAGTACCCGGCAGTGCTTTAAAATCCCCTTAGGCAGTGGCCACAGGAAAATTAAAACTTCTTGCAATGAAATGCTAGTTTTCATATATGTCCCAGGGTAAGAATTCCTCGGATCTCCCTACACCCTAGTTTTGAGAGACATAGCAGTACCATTCACTGCTTGATGGGCCTCCTTGTGACTCCTTCTGAGGGTAGCAAATGGCTGATTCCAAGGAAGTCACTTGGACTTCCTTGTGGTTACTGTTGATGCTAATTTGGCTCTGTTGTCAAAGTGCCTGCAATTCCCAGTGCTCTGCAGGACAGAAATACATAGGTTGATGGGCAGATAGATGACAAGTGGAAACATCAGGCAGGCTAAACTGTTGAGCTGTAAGTGAGAGGAGAGTGGATAGAGAACACTGACAGACAGCAAAGAAAAAAAGTGACAAAGAATAGATTCCCTAGAGGACAATTAGCACACCATGAAAACATACCCTAGTGAAACAACAGCTCTGAGTTCTAAAGACAAATCTCAATTAAGTCTTCAGATGGTTCCCTGCTAAGAGTTGATAAATGAGTTTATTCTTCATAGCTAACTAACTGCATAGTTCTTTCAAGCACCCATGTCCCCATCTGTTTCATTAACAGATTAACTCAAATCCATAAAATTAGCAAAGAAACAGAGCAACTGGCCTAAGATAAGTGACCAGAATTCATTCCTGGAATAGCCTTCAGAAGAGCCTCTACAGGGGTAAAAACCAAAGAATCAAAGATATTTTTCAAGGATAAAATTTGCTTTGAGTTTTCATTAGTTTTTCAGTATATGAAATATGAGTAAAAGACCAGGGGTACAGAAATAAGTTGAATGCATTGTTTTTCCTTGTGATACTCAAAAGGTAACCACCAGGATTCCAACATAGTGCTGGCCCAAAGTCACCTTTGAACTGGGAGATTCCCATGGAAATTCTAACAGAATAAACTCTGGTCAGTTTCTCCTTATCTTTTTAAAAATATAAGTGCGTGCAGATGAGGACTGAGCTACATTTGCTGTGTTACAGTCTGGACCTTGAAAGCAGGTAGAGTTGGATAAAAAGCAAAACAACGGACATTGTTAGGAAGTCCGTTGTCTACTGCCTTCCAGTGGAGGGGGATTTTGTCCCTCTCACCAACGGGGAAGAATGGTTGGTTTTATTGCGTCCTGCTAAGAGAGGGAATAAAATTTAAAAAGGATAAATAATTGTAGATTTGCCAAAACAGAGATCTTTGGTGAGCTTGGCCAGGAAAGGTTTTATGGAGTGGTAGGGACAGAAGTCAGATGAGAATGGATTGAAGAGCATGGGAAAGGAGGAATTGGAGACAGCATGCATAAACAACACCAAAGAAGTCTGACTATTAAAAATGAGGGATATAAGGCTATAGTTTCAATGGGGAAATGGAAGGTTAGTTACACTGAGATAGTGGAGCTTGTTTGCTAATGAGAGTAAGCCAGAAGGCAGACTGGAAGAAAGTGATGAAGCAGGAGACAGTGGGGGAAATTGAGGGAGGAAATTTTTGAGGAGGCCAGAGGAGAGAGAAATCCCTTCAACAAGAGGAGAAACAAAAAAGGAAAAAAAGAAAATGAGAAAGGGTGAGACTTAGCCACTACAGTTGCCTGCCTGCTAGGACCGTGCAATGTTACTGTTATACTGTGGTAGATGTTTACACAGAGAGATATATTCATTGTCGATTTGGACTTGATGGGTGCTTAGTTTGGGCTTTCTCTCATATTGGTAAACTTTCTATTTGTAACCCAAATTTTGATTTTTTGAAGTGATGGGGGATTGCAAAAAAAAATTATGTCTTTTGTAATAACCTGTTTTTTATGAACTCATCATTGCTTAGGGAAAAAATATGTTGCATTTTCTAAGACAGCATCAACAGAATAGGGCAGGGAGAATATTATCTCTAAAAGCTTATGCATCATCCTCTTAAAATGTTAATGTCCCATTTCCAGCTGAACAGACAAGCCTCTACTACTTGGATGCAACTAGTCCTAATGAATGTGAGTGCCAAGCTCAAAAATAAAGAACACGCTTTTGATTGCAGAAAGCATCTTTCACAAGGAAAAAAAATTAAGTCATTATTTAAAAATTGTTCCATTAGTGTACCATGAACAAAGGAGAGTGAGCTTGAAAAAATGAAACAGCTTTTTATTTTTGAGCACTTTATTTTCAGTGGGATTATAAACAAGATTCTCATGAAACTCTTCAAAAAACATGAGGATGAAATATTGAGTTGCTTTGGTCCACTTATTGTCTGCCAGAATTGTTTTTGTTTTGCTTCCTTAATTCAGTTGCAAGTTGTTTTCTTGTTATTGTTGAGTAGGGGAAATGAAGGGGCATCTGGATGCTCTTCTGCTCTACAGGTTGCAATACGAAGTGGAGTTAAAGCAACTAGAAGGAAGTGTCAGTAACCAAGCTAAGAGAGGCTGGAAGGAAAACAATTCATGCAGCAGAAAAGAAAGCCTTTTGAGCATTGTGATGTCAGAAGGTGACTTGGAAGATGATCTAAATGTTAAACTGGCAGTGAAGGTGAGTTTGCTTCTTTTTTCTGGGACACACTATTCCCTAATTTTAATTGAAGTAGATGTAGCAAATGTAAGGTTATTGCCAAAGCTATTTTATACTTTTTGAGAATATATGTAATCATACCCACAAACACCCACACACATAAACATGCATATAAATGTCATTGAGATGGATTTGTTCCTAAAAAGACCTGCAGCCTAATTTTGAGACCTGTGGTTTGGAGAAGGTTGAGAAGAATTTTCCCATTATTAATAGGGACCCAGGCCAGCTTGAAGACAGACACTCAATCATAATTTGTAGGCACTCAAGTGGCTAAAATGAACATACAACATTGTTTAACTCAACCCCAGAGCTAAGGAAACACGTACCCTTTCCCCTTGGGGTAAAAAACTAGTTGAAATGATATCCTTGTCCCAGATTGCCCTTGTAGATCCACAAAAGCACACACACAGATCTGAATATGAATCAGCCCCCTCTATACACATTGCTTTTCTCTTATCTCTGCTATATTACTCACTATATTATTCATAAATTATTATTTTGGTTCATGCTCTTTCTTTAGTAAACTCTAGCTACAAGTATAAAGGAGATGGAGGTCCTCTACCAATATTTCCTTAGGGTTAGGAAATGTGATCACAGGATATATGAACACAGATGTATTATTCACCCAAAGCTGTGAAAGTCGTAAGACTGGCAAAGATACATCATACCTGAGAAATGAGACAGCCAGTGGTGCTCCTGCTGCCAGCTCTTTATACACTAACCGAGGATGATAAGCTTTCTAGTTATGGCCACGGAGTCATAACACACCAAATCAACAGTCAAATGCAATCCAACGAATGGTCAGCTCAATTACAAAATAAAACTAAGTAAGGGAAATTAATATTAGTTGTCCTGGTATGTCCTCTAAAGACTTACCGAAAAAAAAAAGAAACACTTAAAATAAATTCATTTGTGGTAGTTCTAACCATCTTTTTTTCCTTTTATTATCTTTCTGCCCTAAAGTGTTTACTTTTTTCAAATTTCCTGTTGGAATCAATAAGGTAACATGGCATTCACGAGAGTCATAGTAAGGCAAGCTTACCTCGAGTGTTTGACTTATAAAGATCAAGGTTAAGTAAGAGACAGAAGCTGTAAGCAGAAGAACCCCCAGCAGCAGGTTAATCAGTGACATTAAGGTGTTGTTTGTTTGTTTGTTTGAGATGGGAGTCTCACTCTGTCGTCCAGGCTGTAGTGCAGTGGCACGATCTCGGCTCACCGCAACCTCTGCCTCCCAGGCTCAAGCGATTCTCCTGACTCAGCCACACAAGCAGCTGGGATTACAAGCGTGCACCCCTATGCATGGCAAATTTTTTGCATTTTTAGTAGAGATGGGGTTTCACCATGTTGGCCAGGCTGGTCTCAAACTCCTGGCCTCAAGTGATCTGCCTTCCTTGGCCTCCCAAAATACTGGAATTAGGGGCATGAGCCACTGTGCCTAGCCAGTGACATTAATGTTTAAAGAAAGAATCTTCCAACTAAGGCAGACCAAATTCACACACACACACAGATCCATAGAGACCCATGGCAGGTTATATCCCACTCACCTCCCAGCAGGATCCTAGGAGATGGTATCACAGTCCCAGTACAAGAGACATTCCTTGAAAGAGGCCCCCTTCCCTCCAGCCATTTATCTCTCTTGGCCCCACAACTCCTTCTCCTCCTCATCAAAGCAAAATACCTGGCTTGAGTCATCTTTGTCTAAAACAATAGTTATGCTGAGCTTGCCTATTTCTCTTTCTAGTTGTTTTGTTAAAAAATTTAATTAAAAGGACACTGGGGCTGGGCGCAGTGGCTCATGCCTGTAATCCAAGCATTTTGGGAGGCTGAGGCGGGTGGATCATTTGAGGACAGGAGTTTGAGAGCAGCCTGACCAACATGTTGAAACCCTGTCTCTACTAAAAATACAAAAAATTAGCCAGGTGGTAGTGGTGTGTGCTTTTAATCCCAGCTACTCGGGAGGCTGAGGCAGGAGAATCACTTGAGCCTGGGAGGTGGAGGTTGAGGTGAGCTGAGATCGCACCACTGCACTCCAGTCTGGGTGACCAAGTGAGACTCTGTCTCAAAACAAAACAAAAACAAACAAAAAACAGAAAAGAGGACATTGGGCCTAGAGGGCTCCAATGCCTTGGGTAGGCAAACAAGCCTATTGTAAACAGTTAAATGAAACTTACGCAGAGCCAATCAGAAACCACTAACTTACTTCTAAGTAAGGGACTTTCCACTCTAACCAATCAAAGCCTAGCCTTGCCCTTGCTTCTGTAAATATCTTATAAATGGTTTCTTCTCTACCTCTGCACACCATATCCCCCCATGGAGTGCTGAACTGCCTACAATGGAGTCCTGCCTGATTGGTGAATTTACGAATGCTCAAAAAAACTCATTAAAATTTTAATGTGCCTAAGTTTATCTTGGAACAGTTCTAGAGAGTCATCTATTTCAATTGATACTTTCTTCAGAATCTGTTTTGTCCTTGGCCTGCCCTGAGATCCATTCCTACGTTTTTCCTGACCTTCCTTCTACACGCTTGCATTATTTTGGCCTTTCAGGCTGAGATAGCCATGGGGAGGGACTTCTGGGAGCCTGGAGTAGGGAAGAAGGAAGCCAGGGGATTGTGGCCCCTGCTCTCTGGGGAAAGCAACTCAGCAGTGACCACCTCTTCTTGAACTCCTCAGGGGCTTCACTTTCCTCCTGACAAACCCTAGGCTCAGTGATCCCAGCTGCTGGACTCTGGAATACATCTTCTCCCTTTCCCTTCAGCCAGGGGTGGCACTTGCTACCTGCCTGTCGCTAGATTTTAGATTGCTTCAAGTCCTATGTTAGCTTCAAAACATTTCCATCACCCATGTAACAAATTTCCTTCAACGTGGTTCCCTTAGATTTAAATTCAAATTTTTATTTTTATTTCGAGGTTAGAGTCTGTCCTACCATGTTGTCATCAAGTCCCGTTCATTTTGACTGATTTACTGTCACATCCTTATTGCTGGTCCCATAGCATGAGTGTCTTCCGAAGCAGGTAACCTTCCCAGCAACAACAGGGCCAGTGCCTGCCCCACTGGCCCTGCAGAGGCCCTTGATATAGCATTTTCCCAAGCCCTGCATTCATCATCTGTTCCAGAGCCTAAAGTAATCAACACATAGCTGGCATTCATTGAACACTTTCTTTAAAGTGCCATTCACTCTGTTCGCACACTGAGGGCATTACAGACGTGATCTCATCTAATCCTTACAGCAACCCAACCAGCAAGTTGCTTTTGCTATTGTCTTTTCCAGATGCGCAGAGGTTGTAGTTCTGCTCCCCTCCCCGTCAGGTTTGTGCTTTTTGCTATTCTCTACCAAGTCATGCATGTGTTCACCTCTGCTCCTTTGCATAGCATTCTCCATTTCTAAAGCTCGCTCCTTGGCACTAACCTCATTTAAATCAAACACATTTCTCTCTAAGTCCCTTTCTCTATGAAGCTTTCTACCTCGGAGAACCTTAACTCTGAACTTTAAGAGCAATGGTTCATACATTTGTTTTGCCAGAAAATATTAGATTCAACTGAAAACTTCCCTGGAAGTGACAAGTGGATAAAAAGCACTCCTCTGCTTTAAAAAGTCCCTCTCTCCAGTGAGGGACTGCATAGAATGGATTTTGAAAATAACTTTTAGGACCACAGATTCTCTAGGGCAAAGCTCTATAGCTGTGGACTTACGAGATATGTTACAAGTAATTTACTACTAATTAAACTTTCCATATCAAAGTTTGAAAATGATTTACTCTGCCATGCTTTTTAAAAACCTTCTTACAAATTGGGATAGATGTGGAGGTATATATCTTGTACGTGTTTTTCCTTTATTTTGCAAATTTAGAGACAGTGTTCTGAACTTGTCTCCTCATTGCTCCTTAAACAGAGCTCTGTGTAACAGATGCTAAGTACTAAATGATTTTTTTTGGAAAAGAACAGTCTGGGGGTCATGGTGGACACTTGCTGCTTTTGGCTGTCTAGCCTTCACTCCTTTTGCTTGGTGTCAGCCCACTCTCATCTCTTTGGGGGAACTTGCTTTCCCTCTTGTGTGTAGTGTTGGTGGGACATCAAATCAGGGTTCTCTGCCCAACTCCAGTCAAGGAAGACTCATGTGATCTAAGCCAGGCTAACTGGGTGCTCTCACTGAGGAGAGTAACCACTGGTTAGAAAGAATGGAGTTCTTTTAATACTTATCAAATAGCTCCTTCTATCTTGACCCTGGGCCCACCTTGATTCCTGTCCCCTTTTATTTTCTGGTTAAGTAGGCTTTCAGTTCTGAGAATTACCTGTTCCCATTCCAGTAAGTTTCTTTTGTCATAAGTTATAACCAGAGACTGTCCCTGTTGCTTACAACCAAATAACCTTAACAAGTAACATAACTATCTTATAGATTCCAGCTTTAAGTGCCCCAGCAAAGACAAATCTGCTCACAACATGAGAAGGGCAGTGAAATCCTAGAATCCAGCTTGCTTTAATCCAGATGACTTGATATTTTAATCCAAAGATATTTGCTGGGGAACTGAAGCAGTGCACAACCATTTTTTTGCCATGTAAATCTGCACAACTATATGTAGCAGCATGGAAAGTCTCCTCCATTATTGAAGGCAGCTTGGATTTAATCCAATTCAATGATGTAGATACTGGAGTACGCATCCCCAGAAAAGGTGTGAAAGAGAGTAGGTCCAAAATATATGTCCCAGTTGGAAGTGGAAAACTTGGCTGGGTTTTGGAGCATACCCCTCTGAGTAGGAAACTTCCAAAGTTAGATTATGATGGTCCTGTTGTAACAGCACAAGAGAGGGAAATTGAGCCTTGGGAACCTGTATCAGCAATGTGGCATTTTTGGTGGATTTCCCTTCTGAACCTCTATTCCCTTCTCCACCTACAAGATTACCATATACAGATGGTCTTGATTACTTGCCACACTGGGGAATGCATTGGGAGAGTAAATTGATGGAAAAGCAAGTTCCTCCAAAAGATTATTGTGTTGGCCTGCATGGCACACACTCAATGATGGTTATTAGTTAACCCTGAGCACCAGCAATCTGTTCTGCTTTACTCCACCAATGGGGGCAGATGGGGCAGATGAGCCCATCCTGAAGGAAGACTTGTCCCAGAATTGATATTTCCCATTAAGGAAGGAGAGGGAATGGGTTTTCTGTGTGACTGAGGGAAGCTTCTGGCTTGTGGACCTTTTACCAGAATGATGGGCAACTAGAAACCACAAGGTTTAGTTCACAGCCTCAGACCAGGTCATCTAGAAGATTTTACTGAACTTTCTGAGATTACCAAGGACATCTGTCTGTGTGTGGCATCTAGGGGAGTCATGAACTTGCCTGTTCTCTCCAATGTTGGCTTTTTTTTTTTAATGCCATTAAGTCTCCAAATGATGTCTCTGAGTCCATTTCCACTTAGATAGGATTATCCATTCATATGGTCAGTGTGTCTTGTTTTAGGCTGAGCTTCTCATGCGTGAAATTTGTTGTCTTCCTTTTAAGGTGTTTACTGCCTCAGTGACCTTTACATTTGACAAAAAGGTTTTTTAATCCACCAGACTGTTGCTTTCCTAAGTGGTTTCTCCTCTGACTGGCATCACTGAGTGGACTTTCCCTGTTTACAGGAACTATTAAGACATTTTGTCTTTTGTGTCAAATCAAAACTGTGCTTTTATTCACCTTTACTTTTTTAAGTTTGCTTTAAGTGACAATGCATGCACTTACCTAAGATAATCAATCACATCAGTATATGTGAAGCATGACCACAATACGTTAACAGTAGATGCAGAATTCCATTCATTTCTCCTGTTCTCTCAGAGCGTGGATGAGAACAGTTCAGAGTTAAAAGGTAATAATAGATTAAAATTCCTCCTAAGGCTGTGAAGACCAGGACTGGATGATATATAAACTGACTTATAGATTATTCCAGTTTTAGTGGGTGGGTATTGGCATTGAGGCCTTTGCTCCAAACCCTCATCGGACATAAAGAGGTTTGGTTTCAGATCTCCCAACAGAACAGAGAAAACACCAGTGACTACTAAAGTGGATTGTGCTTTTTGCCTATGGCCCGTTACCATGGGCAACCAACACTCTGTAGAGGACTTGTGTATTGCAGAGAGTGCTAACATCTCTTTAAAAAACAGTTTAGTGCAAACATTTAGGATGTGTGGCCTGGCTTTACCATTCACTCCTTGTGTAATTTTGAACAAGTCACTTCATTTCATTTCTCGAGGATGACATGTATCATCAACTACCAGGAGGTTTGAGCAATGTAATATATAAAAGAATTCTATACATTTTAAAGCTCTAAGTATAGGCTATTTTTGATACTATCATTTAGATCGTACCTAAGTTAAGAAAAAATAAATTCATTATCTCACAAATGAGCTTCTCTTCACTAACATCTGTTGACAGCCTCCTGAAGGCCAGGCACTCTGCTAGGCATTTGACACTTGTTTATTTTTACCGACAACACATGAGATAGTGTTATCTCCATGTTTAAATTGGGGAATCTTATGATCTGAGAGGAAACGTGAGTCACCCACGGTTACACAGTGATGGAGCTTAGATTGAACACAGGTTTCTCTGACCCTATAGCCTAAGCGTTGTTTGTTGGTTTGCTTGCTTTTAACATGAAAAGCATGTAATCCAGACATGGAAACAGTTGTCTCCTCCATTCTATCGCAAGCATCTTGTGATCTTTCTGGATTTGATCAGCAGCGCTTGAGAAAGCATCAGCTTGTTATTTCATTAGCTCAGAAGAGTAAAAACCAACACCCTGTGACAGTATTAAGGATAACGCTGCCATGATAATGCAGCCAAACGCGATCAAAAACAACTACATTATCAAAAAAATCACTTGTAACTACAAATTGTGACTAATTAGACTTTGAATATAAAATCAAATGAAAATGCATGAAGGCTCAATTTTCCAGACAGCTGACAGTCTGACCCTTTTAGGAATGTGAATGAAAATTATTTTTTAATTCACATGCCTAATCATTTTCCATCATTTTGAGGTAATTGGCTTTGTCTATGAGGGGGTGTTGTGGGGTGCTACTCTCTGCTCCATGGCTAGTTACAGCTGGCACGTTTAACCACAGGGAGCTTTGGAGGCATGCTCTATGCTAGCTTGGGGATTCCCCCATCTCAGAATCATCAGAGGGAGAAGTTCACAGTCCCATTTGTTTGTGTATGTTTATTTCTTTTTCTGATAAACAGAACTGTTTGGTTTCATTAGTGAGTCTTTTGAGAGTTGCTCCTCTCACCATGCAACTTTGTCCCTCCATGTATAGGCAAGACAGAAAGCAGGATCTGTTCCTTCTCTTGTCTCCACTAAGGACAACACTCTTTTCCTGGCTGTGTGTGAGGACGGTCTATCTCTTGTTTAGTCTGTTCCTCAGTTCTTCAGGAACAAAGAAGGGGCCAGGACATAGGTTATCCTTGCTCATAATGCCAACGAGAATTGGAAGCATCATTCTATGCTCTATGCCCAAGAGTATAATTGCAAGGGACTGTGAAACTATGGTTTGTGGTTTCTCTTTAATCCAAACACTCTTTCTCAATACATCTTTTATAGGGACACCAAGCTGGAGCCATCTGCTTGGCCCCTTTTTCCTGGTCTCTCAGGTCCTGGGGTAATTCTGAAGAGTGATGTGACTGCAAAACATGTATGGTTGTTTTCTGCTGGTATCAATTGATTTTTCTAGAATAACTTTGATGTATTCTTTGAGGTCAAGATCACCTTGCCTCCACTGCCACCACTGCCACCAGGGCCATAGAAAGGAATGAAATGGATAAACAGTTCCAAAAGCACAATTCTGTCACAGCTGGGTTTCCAACCTGATATCAGGAACACTTTTGGCCTGGGGCAAGGTGTTGGGGACTGCTAGCTGTCCTCCTTGTCTTTTACCCTTGGTTCTCAGATGATTAATTGCAGTAACTGTTTTGGGCAGTGTGGTCATTATATGATATTGAGTCTTCTGTTGAAGAGCATGAGTTGTCTTTCCACTTGTGTCCTCTTCAATTTCTTTCATCAATGTTTTCTGGTTTTCCTTGCGAAGATCTTTCCCCTCCTCAGTGAAATTTATTCCTAGGTATTTTTGTAGCCACTAGAAATGGGAATAACTCCTTGATTTCTTTTTCAAGTGTTTTATTACTGATGTATAGAAATGCTACTGATTTCATGCATTGATTTTGTATCCTGCATCTTTACTGAATTTATCAGCTCGAAGAGTTTTTTGGTGGAGTCTTTTAATCTTTCTGAATATAAGAGCATGTCATCTGCAAAGAGGCACAATTTGACTTCCTCTTTTCTCATGTGGATGCCTTTTATTTCTTTATCTTGCCTGATTGCTCTGGCAAGGGCTTCCAGTACTACAATTAATGAGAGAAAGGCACAGCGAGTTTTCATATGCCCCTGCCTTCCCACGTGCATGGCTTCCCCCATAATCAACATCCCTCCCCAGAATAATACATTATTACAATTAATTAATCTACACTGACACATCATTATCATCCAAAGTACATAGTTTACATTAGGGTTCACTCTTGGTGTTTTACATTCTGCAGGATAGGACAAATACGTAATGATATGTGTCTAGCATTATAGTGTCATATAGAGCTTAATATTTTTTTGAATTTGACAATATATCTTTTTAACAATATATATTTCCCACACCAGTGCACATTAATCTAACTCAATTTTAAGCTATAGGAGTATACTCAACGATAATTTGTATTTATTTCCTCTATTTGGACATTTTGATTGATTTTGAATTTTTTGTGATTACAGACAAGGCTGCGGTCAGCATCCTTGTATAAATATTGCGGTGTGTATGTGTACATCTTTGTGAAAATACTTCTTGGACATATACCAAAGAGTGAAGTTGATAAATTAAGATTATTTAAATTTTAAAGGATATTGCCAAATTGCCCACCAAAACAGCTGTGTAAATTGATACTCCTATGAGCAGTGTACAAGATTATCCACATTCTCATACTCTTATCAAAACTTGATGTTATCAAACATCTATAATTTTTGACAACCTTGTGAGGAATAGTGTCTCACTAATGCTTTAGTTTTACTTTCCTGGTGATTAGTAATGTTGACTATATTTTTATAGCTTCTTGGCCATGGGATTTTTTTTTAATTTTCTTTGCTTATATCCTTTGTTTGTACTTCTATTCAGTCTTTCTGATTCTTGACACTTGCCTCAAGTGAACAATCATCTGATTGACCATAATCTCTAATTAACAGCATGGCAAAGGATATGGGATTTGAAGTCAGCCATATCTAGTTTCAAATCTGAGTCATGCCCCTCCTGAGGTCTGTAACTGCAGCAAATTATACTTATGCCTGTCTGCTTTCCTGTTGATCACATGGGGAAAATAATGCCTACCTTATAAGGTGGGTGTGTGTGTGTGCACATATGTGTTAAGATGAATATATATGTGAAATGGGCAATTGGTCATTTTGACCTACCCAATAGAGTTATCGAGTCTGCCCAGTTTTATATCACAATCTTGCCAGATTCCCAACTTTGTCTCTTCAGCTCTTGATTTAGTGTTTACCCTATACCCACAGCAATGGGGGCAGCTGACTCACATTTGTTAAATAAGTTTCAGGGCTGAAGCTTGATACAGTTGAATCCTGTATAATTATTCTTTCTCTGCTTGGATTCTGAACCTCAGGTCTGGTTGGTCCTCTGAAGTCACCACATCTGCATGCCTCTTCCTTCTGTATGTACCCACCTCCATTGGGCTCTGCTGTGTGAATATAATGCTGTGCAATGGAGCTATCATCTTAGCCTGATGCCCCAGTCTCCCCCACTTCCATTGCTCTTTCTTGAGTCAAGACTCGACCTGGCATTTTTGGATTCACAAGCCCATGTTTTAACTACTGCTAAGAGCTCTACAAATATCATTCCTAGGTCTCTGACTCTGAAGAAGTTACTTAATCTCTCCGAATCTCAGCTTCCTTATTGTTTCATGGAAATAATAATACCAAATTTGCACTACTATTGCAGAGATTTGGAAGTGATAATATGCTTAGCACCATTACTTATTTCCCCATGCTCCTGTTTCACTTGCAAACAGTCACAAAAAATAGCTATTCCTGGTGTTTGTTTTATTATAGTTCTTTGTAACCGTCAATACACAATGGATCTTACTAAGATTCAATGGGCATTTGGCTGGCTTCCTTCTGAGAAATACAACCAGAGGTAAAATGTTCAAATGAGGATAAATAATTCCTATGAAAACTGAAGTAACGTTTGTCAATCACAGTGGTCTTAGATTGTGACTTTGGCTAAATGTGAAATGACCAATTCAAAATTCACAATTAGTTGTTGGAATTTGGGAATGAGATTTTATAGAGACTACTAATTTTCCAGAGAGACATATTCCTGGGCTAGATGAGAGATTTCCCGTTGGATTTTTGCATGCTCTTGCATCTTTGCCTTTAAAAAGGGCAGTGCCATGGGCTAGAGGAAGGGAGACTTGATATTAAAAAATTTAAGAAAACGATGCAGGCTCCAAGGAGGTGAGTGGAATGTGACAAATGAAAATTGTATATGATTTCCAGAAGCCAAGGGAGATTGGCACCATTGTTTCATAAAGGCATCAATGGCATCATATTTAATAGGAGGAAACGTGACTACCATGGCAGAACAGCTTTCCAGGAAAGATGTGAGAGATGGGGTGGGAGACTGGGCATGTCACTACAGAAAGGCAACCGATTCTCCTTTTACCTTTTACTCTGTGCTTTTCAGACAGGTGTGCCAGAGTAACAAAACTGATGCAGCTTAACACGCTCTTAAACAAATGGTCTGTTTGTTTATTTAGAAATCAGCATTGCCTTTTTTTTGCACTGAATTCGCCAGTTACCTGGATGGTTCCTTAACCAGGAATAAAATAGTAAAAGAGAGGTCCAGAAAAAGAATTAATTTTGAGGCATCTTATTTTAGAGAGTAAAGGCCTTCTTTTTTCACTCTGGCAAGATTCTTTTTTCCTGCATTAATTTGACCTTGGACTCACAGGCTAGCTACATGTTTGTTGATGATGTGAGTTTACAAATATTTAAGTTAGGCCAGAGCCCCATCGGATCACTGCTCTTCAGTATTCACGTGTTTTCCGTTGTCTTCCTGTCTTGCTCTGAAGCTGTCCTAAAGAGAGATCTTGTTTTGTGTGTGTGCATGTGGTGTATGTGTTTTCTTAATTGCAGTTTCTTTGCAGCTGGAATCCAGCTTTTCCTTTCACTTGGTGAAAAGCATCCACAAATATGTTGTAGAGGATGTGCTAATTAATGGATGTCCAAACATCTGGGGAGAAACAAGCAAAGTTACAGTTAACACACCATAAACAAATACAGAAAGGGCGGACAGTTTGAGCACATGAAAGACTGCTTGGAGGAATGTATTGTGTATACTCTCTCTGCACCTGTTTATTAGCACAGTTTTGTTTGGAAGGGAAGACGATTTTGTCTTACTCTCTGAATGTTCTAACTTAATGCCTGATTCTATAAATGAAGAACTGCTCGTCTGTGCATGGAAAGTCTCTTAGGGAAGGGAGAAATGATTCTGCTGGCAATCTACAAGCAACCCAGGAGCTTTAGTGATGGAGTGCTTCTCTGTTTCTCACGTGCATGTTTATGCACACATATGGATTAAAATGTGGTTTCAACCTTCCTCTTTCAGCCAGCCTAAAATTATTCTTTCCCATTCCTCATTCTCTCTGATTTAATTAGCTCTCCATACCATGCACCAGCAGGTCTACAGAAGTAACAACTATAAAATATAATAAGAGCTAGCATGTTCTGTGCACCTGCTGAGTGCCAGACCATCTTCTAGGTACTTTATGTGCATGATTCCATTTACACCTCACAGAAGCCTTATGAGTAAGGTATAGTTATTCTTCACATTTTACAGAGGAGAAAACTAATGGATAGAGAGGTGAAGCAACTTGGTCAACATTCGATAGCTATTTATGGCATGGCTTCTATTCATAGTTTTTGTCCCAAGTTTTACTTCCTAATTGACAACTTGCTCTCCCTTTTATACAATGCATTTCCTGACTTTGGATTTTTTCACTTGTTTTGATCTGTTTTTGCTACTATTAGCTTTTCTATCCTGTGATCTATGTAGTTTTTGACTCTCAGGTTTCTCTCAAGCACTGTAGCTCATAGTTACCATACTGTTTCTCCCCATCGTGGGATGGCTCTGCCATTTATCTGTGCTTGTGGACTTCACAATGAAGATGAACTCCAACCCTTGAGCCTATATCCCTCCAAATCTCTGTTTTCTAGAAGGAAGGAGGACTCCTGTCGTCTATTATGTTTTTGTGTAACCCGTTTTAGTAATTGTAAAGCTGAGTTTACCAAGGGTGTACATGTTCAAGCACCATTGACTCCCAAAATATTATTTCAGAGATAACCTAAGGGAATATAAGATACTTTCAGGAGCTTACATTTTTAATTATCCTTTACTGCCTCCATTATAGCATTCAAATACCTCAACGTGCCTATAAGACTGGCTGACCTGGTTCCGGTTCATAGTTCCAGCATCATTGCACACCTTCTCCATGAACCCTAGTATCTGGTTTCTAGCTTTCTTTGTTGCTGGCAGTTTCCCAGATCTTCCTCTCTGTCTCCTCCTCCTCCCCCTCTGTAGATCCTCTACATGTGAGTGTACTCCTGGGCATATTCTGTGCTCTCAATCCATCTGGTCCTATGACTTAATTTTTTTTTAGCAACTCCTAAGTATATTTATCTAGTCCTGATCTTGCCCTTGAAACCAAACCGGTATATCCAACTGCTTACTTCATTCCCCCAGCCCCACACTGGGTAGTCTAAAACCATTGAGTTTGGCACAGAATTATTCAATAGAGATTGTTAGAAGGGCTTCCATTCAGTGCAAGTTATGTTGGAGAATCTATGTGTCTAGCATGGGACTGCACCTTGAAAAGAAGAGGTTCCATTTATCTCACCAAAAGGCACCCGTGTTCTAATGAGTTGTGTACTCACGGACCTGATACTCCACTAAGGGACACCATATTTTAATATGCACAAACTCAAATTAGCTTGGAGTCTCTCTTGCATTTTAAAGAAGGCTCCCTGAGGGCAGAGTCCTTGTTGGGAATGCTATTGTAAATGGCATTTTTTAAAAAATTTTCCAATTCTGATTGTTCATTGCTGATATAAAGAAAAGCAATTGACATTTGTATATTAACCATGGGTCCTGCAACACTGCAACACTCTCTCATTAGTTCCAGGAATTGTTTTGTTGATTATTTGGGATTCTCTATGTAGATAATCATATAGTCTGTAAATAGAGAGTTTTATTATTTTTCTTTTCAAATTGCATTCCTTTTATTGTTTTAATCATATTGTACCAGCTAGAACTTCCAGTACAATACTGAATAGGCTAGTGAGAGAGGACATCCTTATTCCTGATACTGAGGAGAAAGTGTCCAGTATCTCAGAACAGTGTCTACCACACAGGAGGTGCTGAGTAAAATCTGGAGAATAAATAATAGAACAAATATCTCTTCAAACAGAACAAATATCTGTTCAAATAGAACAAATATCTCTTGTTTCAAAATATATTGCTCTGCTTTAGTTAAATCCAGTAAGCAATGGTACTAGTTAGTTAGATGTTAAAAATTGGGAGGAAAAATATAACCCAGAATTTATTCATTTAAGAAACTTGGTGCACATAATCATAATAGCTAAATTTATTGAACTCTTACTATGTGGTAGACACATTTAAGTTTAATTCTCATATAAACTTCATAAGGAAGACACTAGTGTTCTCTATTTTATGGATGGAAACAAACATGTAGTCTATGTAATGAGCAAGATCACTTGGCTAACATAGAGTTAAGCAGAGCAGGAATGCTTCATTGCATATCTGAAGAAAGAAGTGGGAGACTAGGAAGACTCAGAACTACAGTGGCTAACAGGGAGTCCCATGAGTTGGGTTGAAATAAGGCTCAGAGCAGATATTGATTCATGTAGTTCCACGACAGCATTCATCACCCTTTAAAAGAACAACTGCAGCCAGGTGCGATGGCTCATGCCTGTAATCCCAGCCCTTTGGGAGGCCAAGGCTGGCGGATCACAAGGTCAAGTGTTTGAGACCAGCCTGACCAACATGGTGAAACCCCGTCTCTACTAAAAACACAAAAATTAGGTGAGCATGGTGTCGGCACCTGTAATCCCAGCTACTCAGGAGGCTGAGGCAGGAGAATCGCTTGAACCCAGGAGATGGAGGTTGCAGTGAGCCGAGATCCCGCCAGTGCACACCAGCCTGGGCAACAGAGCGAGACTCCATCTCAAAAACAAAGAAACAAAAAACTGCATAATGTATTATGCGATTGGTATATATTTTATAACATAAAGGGTCAATAGGCATATGTTGGGTCTAACGGAGCAATTTGAGGTGTATAGGTACCCCACCTCTTTCCTCTTTACCTGTATGGTGTGGGCTTTGGCCATATCACACATCACATCTTGTTCTACCTTTACTCATGCATCTTCCACTTTTCATATTGACCTTGTCCATATGAAAGTGGTGGACCTTGTCCACCCGATGTCTTGGCAAACACACAGTAAATGTATATTGAATTGGACTGATAATCTAACAATTCTAACATTGACTTGTCTCATTCAGGAAGCATGATGGTATAATATTATGATGTCACGGGGTACTTGGTCTACATTTTTGAACAATTTTACAGTAATGTACATACCATTTTAAAGTAATGCAAATAATGTATAGACAAAAATGAACAACAACAACAACAGAAAAAAAAAAAACAGGAAAAATCTCCACAATAAAAAGTTGGGTAACCTGAGTTAAGGTTCTTGTCTTCATAATTTTGTTTCACTGGGAGGAAGACTGTTTGCATATCCTTGTCCTTGTTTTCAAAATAAAAGTCCCATCTTTGGGGATCTGAAAAGTCTCCTTCTGTTACTCACTTTCTAAAATATACCTGTCAAGCCTACCCTATAAGAACCTTAAAATGTTGCCCACAGCCATTTTCTTCTCTGCAAACCAAAACCATGTAATAAGATGTGTTTGACAGAGAATTAAAATGACATGTGACCTATTTATCCAAAGACCACAGGAAGCAGTAGTTGAGGAACAGTGTTGAGAGGTGTTTCTTTTCCATAAAGCTGTTATATAATTACATAACAACGATGATAAGAAAGAAATGTAATCCATTTGAACTGACTGTATTTTATTTTTTAAATATAAACTTATCTTAGAACAGTTCAGATATTTACAGAATTATTGTGAAGATAGTACAGAGAGTTCTTGTATACCCCGAAACTCAATTTCCTCTTTATTAATATTTTACATTTGTCACAATGAATAAAGTAATAACAATAAATTCTTACTAACTGAAGTTCATACTTTATTCAGATTTCCTCAGATTTTTTCTTTGATGTCCTTTCTCTGTTCCATGATCCGATCCATAACACCACATTACGTCTAATAGCCATTTTGGTTTCAGCTCTTCTTGAGTGTGATGCTTTCTCAGATGTTGCTTGTTTTTAGTGACCTTGAAAGCTTTGAAGGTTATTGGTCTGAGATTCTGTAGAATGTCTTTGAATTGAAAATTGTCTCTGATATATGCTTTTACTTACTTATTTGTTTGTTTGTTTATTATGTTTTATAATTAGACCACTCCAGTAATGTGGTTTTGGGAGGAAGACCACAGAGGCAAGTGTCATTTTCATCACATCATATCTAGGATGTATATTATTTATACAACTTATCACTTTTGTTGTTAACCTTGATCCCCAGACTTGACTTAGTGTTTGTCAGTTTTCTCTTCTGTCTTTATTCTTATATTCTATACTGTACCTTTTGGATGAAAGTCACTATACCTTACATAATATGTATGTAACTCCCCATTCCTTAAATGTTGGAAGGGTATAGTGACTTTGGAATTCTTTTGCAGATGAGATTTTTTTAATTCTCACAATGTATTAAGTTGTTTATTTACAACAGTATGAGCTCATGAATATTTATTTTATACTTCGGGTTATAATAATTGAATTTTATTTTGCTACTCAAATTGTCGCTGTTGTGGTCATTTGAAGCTTTTTCAGTTGACTCTTGTATTCTTTTGACATCTGATCATTGTGGAGTTCTTCTGTTTGTTTTGTTTTTAGAACTTTATTATTACCTGGCACTACAACAGATAATAATTCTGTCATATAATCAGAATTATACAGTATTAGCTATTTCAGACTAGTTTATTTTATTTAGCAATGTGGAATAAGATTCATTTGTGTCTCCTCATGGTTTAGTAGTTCACTTATTTTTATCACTGAATACTAGTTTGTTTTGGTATGTACCATTTATTTAGATTTTCTCTTATTTTTTATCTGTATTTTGTACTTGCCAGCATATAGGTTCTGTACATATTTAGTTAGATATTTAGATGTAGGTACTGGGAATGCTATTGTAAATGACATTTTTTTTTTAATTTTCCAATTCTGATTGTTCATTGCTGATATAAAGAAAAGCAATTGACATTTGTATATTAACCATGGGTCCTGCAACACTGCAACACTGTCTCATTAGTTCCAGGAATTGTTTTGTTGATTATTCGGGGTTCTCTACATAATCATATAATCTGTAAATAGAGAGTTTTATTATTTTTCTTTTCAAATTGCATTCCTTTTATTTTTTTTTTAATCATGTTGTATCAGCTAGAACTTCCAGCACAATACTGAATAGGCTGGTGAGAGAGGACATCCTTATTCCTGATACTGAGGAGAAAGTGTCTAGTGTCTCACCATTAAGTATAATGTTAGTTCTATGGGTTTTGTTGTAGATATGTTTTTTATCAAACTGGGGAAGTTCTCCTCTATTCCTGGTTTGCCCATGGTTTTTACCATGTGTGAGTAGTAGAGTTTGTCAAATTCTCTTTCTGCATCCATTGACATGATCGGTGTTTTTCTTCCTCAGTCTGTTGATGAGGATTACATTAATTGATTTTCTGCTGCTGAGCCAGCCTTGCATAACTGACCCAGAATAAATCTCACATCATTGTGGCATATAATTTTTCTCATAGATTGTTGAATTTAATTTCTTAATGTTTTGCTTAAAATTTTTGCATCCATATTAATGAAGAATATTGGGCTTTGATTTCCTTTTTGTGAGTCTTTACCTAGTTTTGGTATTAGAGTAATGTTGGTCTTATAGAATAAGTTAGGAAGTTTTCTCTCATCTGTTTTCTGTGAGAGATTGTGAAGAATTGGTATAATTTCTTCCTCTTATAGTCCATGTAATTTAGCAGTGAAATCATGTGGACCTGGTGATTTCTATTTTGGAAGGTTGTTAATTGATTCTATTTGTTTAGACACATGAGTGGTCAGGTAACTTACTTCTCTTTGTGTAAATTTGTACTGTTTGTGTCCTTCAGAAAGTTAATCTATTTCATGTAAGTTAACAAATTTGTTTTTATGTGTGTTTACATGTTCATAGCATTTCTTTATGTTCTTTTAATGCCCATGGGACCAATATTCATGATCTCTCTTTCACTTATAATATTGGTAATTATTCTTGTTTATTGGCTAGGCTGGTGAGAAGTATATCAGTTTTATTGCTCTCTTCAAATAACCCCATTTTGGTTTATTGATTTTCTTCATCGATGTCCTGCCTTCAATTTATCTGATTATTGTTATTAATTATATTATTCTTTTTCTTCTGTTTTCTTTAGTTAAAAATGTTCGATTTCTCTTATTTTCTAAGCTGAAAAATTATCAATGTTAGATCATTTTTCTTTTCTCATATATGTATTTCATGATACATATCTTCCTGTAGATATTGTTTTTGCTGCATTCAACAACTTGTATAAGTTGTATCTTCATTTCTATTAGTTGAAAACATCTGCATATTTCTCTTAAGACTTCTTTTTGATTATACATTATTAAGAAATCTGTGTTTAATTTTTCAACTATCTTTATTGATTTCTGGTTTAATTTTATTGGGAGTTTGAGGACATGTTTTGTTAAATTTCTAATTTTTTAAATTTGTTGTGGTTTGTTTTATGACACAGAATGTGATATATCTTGGTGACAGATCCATATCAGCTTGAGAAAGTATGTATTTTGCTATCTCTGGATGGAGTAATCTATAAGTGTAGATTAGATCAAGTTGGTTGATACTATTATTCAATATTTTTCTGATTCTCTGCCTGCTTGAGATATCAGTTATTCAAAGGGCAGTACTGCAGCCTCCAACTATAATAGTAGATATATTTATTTCAAGTTGCAGTTATACCATTTTTTTGTTTTATGTATTTTGGCTCTATTGTTAGGTACACATACTTTTAGCATTGTTATTTTTGCTCAGTTTACTTCTTTATCATTATTTAATGTCTTTTATTTCTAATAATTGTTCTTTCTTTGCAAAATCCCTTTTGTCTGAAATTAATATAGCAATTTCAACTTTATTTTGGTTAGTGTTACCATGGTATATATTTCTCCATCTCTTTAATTTTAATCTATCAGAATCTTTTTATATTTAAAATTAGTTATTTGTATACAAAATATATTTGGCTCTTATTTTTCTATTTACTCTTACAATCTCCATCTTTGAATTGGTGCATTTAGACCATCGATTTTTTAAGTAATTACTGATATACTTGGAGTAATATAAGCTGTGATTTAAACCCTTTTTTGTTCTTATCACCAGTGAAATATTTTTTTTTTTACTTTCTGGTTTTAATTGAGCATTTTATACGATTCAATTTTATCTCCTCTCTTACTGTATTCATTACGCTTCTTTAAAAAAATCTGTTTAAACACTGAACTATAGTTTACAATATACATTCTAACTAATTTAAGCCCACATTTAAATTACAAAATTCAATTTCACCTATAGTTCAGGTAACTAAAACAGAATATTCCTAATTCCTTCCTCTAATTTCTTATGTCATTACTGTCATTTTTTGACTTATTAACACTGTTACTATTACTTTAAATAAATAGTAATTTTATATATATTATTTATTTATTTCTGAGATGGAGTTTTGCTCTTGTTGCCCAGGCTGGATTGCAATGGTGTGATCTCAGCTCACCACAACCTCTGCTTCCTGGGTTCAAACGATTCTCCTGCCTCAGCCTCCCAAGTAGCTGGGATTACAGGCATGCGCCACCACACCTGGCTAATTTTGCATTTTTAGTAGAGACATAGTTTCTCCATGTTGGTCAGGCTGGTCTTGAACTCTCAAACTCAGGTGATCCTCCTGCCTCAGCCTCCCAAAGTGCTGGGATTACAAGCGTGAGCCACCGCACCCAGCCTCTTATTTATTACTTCTCTGATACTATTTCATTTTAAAATGTGGATCCAAGTTTCTTGCCATTTGCTACGCTACCTGCCTAAAGAAAATGTTTAATACAGCTTACAGGGCAGAGCTGCTGGCAATGAATTCCCTCAGTGTTTTTCTTTGTTTGATAATGTCTTTATTTCTCCTTTGCACTTGAAAGATAATTTCACTAGATATTGAAATCTAGTTTGATAGTTATTTTTTCCTTTCAATACCTTACATTGTTTTTACTCCAGTCTCTTCTTGCTTGCCTGGTTTCTCTTGAGAAAGTATGCTGTAATCCTTATCTATGCTCCCTAAAGGTAATGTGTCTCCCCTCAACCACCCAACGACCATCCTTTTCCCCTGGCTACTTTAAAGATATTCTCTTTTCTTTTGTTTGTCTGAAGTTTAAATAAGATATGTATAAATGTATTTCCTTTGGTATTCATTCTATTTGGTGTTCTCTCATCTTCTTGGGTCTGTGATTTAGTGGCTGTTATTAATTTTGGAAAATTCTCCACCAGTGTTACTGTATACGTTGTTTGTACTCTATTCTCTCTTTGTTCTGGTATTGCACTTATGTGTGTCACATGTTCTGAAATTATTGTACAGTCATTGAATGGTCTGTCCTTTTTTAAAACTGTTTTTTCTCTTTCTATTTCAGTTTGTGAAGCTCCTACTGATCTATCATCAAACTCACTGATTCTTCACTAAACTGTGACCAGTTTACCAATGAGGTCATTATAAACATTATTTATTTCTATTACAGTATTTTTCATGTCTACTTCTTTCTTTCATTTTATTCTCAGAGTTTCCATCTCTCTTCATAGTTTATCTATTTGTTTTCTCAAGCACTCTACTTTTCCCATGAGAACCATTACCATATCAATTATAATTATCTTACATTTTCTATAATTCCAGCATCTTTGTCATATCAACTGGTTCTGATGTACCAACCTCTTCAAACTGTGTTTTCTTGTTTGTTTTTGCCTTTCAGCATCCCCTGTAATATTTTATTGGAAGCTTGATATGATATTGGTCATAGGAATTGAGATATATAAGCCCTTAGTATAAGGTTTTATGTTAATTTGACTAGGAGTTTAGGTTTTGCTTGATGCTTATTGTCATTATAGGTAACAGAGGCTTTAAATTCTCCAGTGTCCTTGATTTGTCTTCTCTTTTCACATTGGCTTCCTCAGAGAGGGCCTGCATCTTGCAGTTTTTTCAGCTGTAATCTGTAAACCTATTCTCCATTTTGATGTGGTGTTAAGGCATAAAACAAGAGGAGTGTTCTACAAAATTCTAATTAAATCTAATTATTTTACTGGCCTTGCTTCTCTGAACTGTGATCTTCAGAAGTATTTCTTCTTTTAGGGCCAACCTCTCCAACCTCCCACTTTTGGTGTGAAATACAGGCTAGAGGGGACTGGAGTTGGAGGAATGTTCTTTCCTTATTCCTTGGGACAAGGTTCTGGTAAATTCTTATTCCCTGGGTCTTTATTATAGAGAAGGCTCTGGGCATATTTCACAAGGATTACCCTTTAACTCCTCCTACTAGTGCCAGGAAAGTATCTTTCTCTGGTCTTCAGCATGTGAAGATTCCTGGATGTTGCTGGAGGTAAATTCTACAGAAGTGTGGGAGCCTCCCTAGGACTATAGCCCCAGAATGAAGTATGAGCTTCATTCAAACTAGTACACACTCCCTCTCCAGCAATTCATCAAAATTATTATTTAAGTGTTTCTATCATTTTATATCCTTAGTGGTTTCTGCTCTACATAAACAGATTCACCTGTAACTCTGAATTTATATGGTTCTTCAGATTTCAGACTGGAGGTTAGGCTTGAAAACTCATTCCTGTGATGGGTATAAGAAAAGTCATTAGTGTTTAACTTACTTAGATTTTTTTTGTTGTAAAATGGGATATGTCAGAGCTAAAATTAGAAGTCCCTGTTTGTTTGTTTGTTTTTGTTTTTAAGAGCCAAGGACCCTACATCCTGCCCTCTCTTATAGAGTGGTTAAGAGCGATGAGTGATGACTACAATTTTAAAGAAAACAATCAGAGACAATATATTTCTCACCTGAGCTGTGCCTGCCTTCTATACCTGTGGCTGGAGGGTCATACCAATAACTTTCCTTAACTTGGTTTTGCCCTGGAGATATTTCTTTTTAAAAAGATGCTCAAGCACACAAGAGAATGGGAGTCTTCATGGATTGGCTCTATTTAATGATATATAAAATAAATAAATTTTTCTCTACACTCACACAGAACCCTTCTGACGCCAAATGTCTGGTGGTTTTTCCCACACCAACCAATTCTCCAATGTTTGGTGGACAATTTAACTCAATTCTGACATTAAATGCACATAGTTTGTATAGACTCCACAGGCTAAGAGCTCAGTGCCACAAGACTTACCCCAAACTTCAGATGCCAGTTGAAAGTCTGGACCTCTCATACTTATGACCCACCAGCTATAAGTCAGGAATATCCATGACTCCTTGGGTTCAGTAATTTGATAGAATGGCTCAAATAATTCAGGGAAATATTTACTTATATTTACCTGTTTATCATAAAAAGATACAACTCAGGATACATCTTTCCCAAATGGAAAAGATGCACAGTGCAAGGTATAGGGACAATGTGGAGCTTCCACATGCTCTCTCCAAGCATGTTGCCCTTCCAGCACCTCCATGTGTTTGGCCACCCAGAAGCTCTCTGAATCCTATCCATTACAGTTTTGATGGAGGCTTCATTACATAAGAATTATTGATTAAATAATTGGCTATAGTTTTGGGGAGGAGCCAAGATGGCCGAATAGGAACAGCTCTGGTCTACAGCTCTGGTCTACAGCTCCCAGCATGAGCGACGCAGAAGACAGGTGATTTCTGCATTTCCATATGAGGTACCGGGTTCATCTCACTAGGGAGTGCCAGACAGTGGGCGCAGGTCAGTGGGTGCGCGCACCGTGTGCCAGCCGAAGCAGGGCGAGGCATTGCCTCACTCGGGAAGTGCAAGGGGTCAGGGAGTTCCCTTTCCTAGTCAAAGAAAGGGGTGACAGACAGCACCTGGAAAATCGGGTCACTCCCACCCAAATACTGCACTTTTCCGACAGGCTTAAAAAACAACACACCAGGAGATTTTATCCTGCACCTGGCTCAGAGGGTCCTACGCCCACGGAGTCTCACTGATTGCTAGCACAGCAGTCTGAGATCAAACTGCAACAACACAGCAGTGAGGCTGGGGAGGGGCGCCTGCCATTGCCCAGGCTTGCTTAGGTAAACAAAGCAGCCAGGAAGCTCGAACTGGGTGAAGCCCACCACAGCTCAAGGAGGCCTGCCTGCCTCTGTAGGCTCCACCTCTGGGGGCAGGGCACAGACAGACAAAAAGACAGCAGTAACCTCTCCAGACTTAAATGTCCCAGTCCGACAGCTTTGAAGAGAGCAGTGGTTCTCCCAGCATGCAGCTGGAGATCTGAGAACTGGCAGACTGCCTTCTCAAGTGGGTCCCTGACCCCCGAGCAGCCTAATCGGGAGGCACCCCCCCCACCAGCAGGGGCAGACTGACACCTCACAAGGCCAGGTACTCCAACAGACCTGCAGCTGAGGGTCCTGACTGTTAGAAGGAAAACTAACAAACAGAATGGACATCCACACCAAAAACCCATCGGTACGTCACAATCATCAAAGACCAAAAGTAGATAAAACCACAAAGATGGGGAAAAAACAGAGCAGAAAAACTGGAAACTCTAAAAAGCAGAGCACCTCTCCTCCTCCAAAGGAACACAGTTCCTCACCAGCAATGAAGCAAAGCTGGATGGAGAATGACCTTGAAGAGCTGAGAGAAGAAGGCTTCAGATGATCAAATTACTCTGAGCTACGGGAGGAAATTCAAACCAAAGGCAAAGAAGTTGAAAACTTTGAAAAAAATTTAGAATAATGTATAACTAGAATAACCAATACAGACAAGTGCTTAAAGGAGCTGATGGAGCTGAAAACCAAGGCTCGAGAACTACGTGAAGAATGCAGAAGCCTCAGGAGCCGATGCGATCAACTGGAAGAAAGGGTATCAGCGATGGAAGATGAAGTGAATGAAATTAAGCGAGAAGAGAAGTTTAGAGAAAAAAGAATAAAAAGAAATGAGCAAAGCCTCCAAGAAATATGGGACTATGTGAAAAGACCAAATCTATGTCTGATTGGTGTACCTGAAAGCGATGGGGAGAATGGAACCAAGTTGGAAAACACTCTGCAGGATAATATCCAGGAGAACTTCCCCAATCTAGCAAGGCAGGCCAACATTCAGATTCAGGAAATACAGAGAACGCCACAAAGATACTCCTCGAGAAGAGCAACTCCAAGACACATAATTGTCAGATTCACCAAAGTTGAAATGAAGGAAAAAATATTAAGGACAGCCAGAAAGAAAGGTCGGGTTACCCACAAAGGGAAGCCCATCAGACTAACAGCGGATCTCTCAGCAGAAACTCTACAAGCCAGAAGAGAGTGGGGGCCAATGTTCAACATTCTTAAAGAAAAGAATTTTCAACCCAGAATTTCATATCCAGCCAAACTAAGCTTCATAAGTGAAGGAGAAATAAAATACTTTACAGACAAGCAAATGCTGAGAGATTTTGTCACCACCAAGCCTGCCCTAAAAGAGCTCCTGAAGGAAGCACTAAACATGGAAAGGAACAACCCGTACCAGCTGCTGCAAAATCATGCCAAAATGTAAAGACCATCGAGAATAGGAAGAAACTGCAGGAACTAACGAGCAAAATAACCAGCTAACATCATAATGACCCAAATTCACACATAACAATATTAACTTTAAATGTAAATGGACTAAATGCTCCAATTAAAAGACACAGACTGGCAAATTCGATAAAGAGTCAAGACCCATCAGTGTGCTGTATTCAGGAAACCCATCTCACGTGCAGAGACACACATAGGCTCAAAATAAAAGGATGGAGGAATATCTACCAAGCAAATGGAAAACAAAAAAAGGCAGGGGTTGCAATCCTAGTCTCTGATAAAACAGACTTTAAACCAACAAAGATCAAAAGAGACAAAGAAGGCCATTACATAATGGTAAAGGGATCAATTCAACAAGAAGAGCTAACTATCCTAAATATATATGCACCCAATACAGGAGCACCCAGATTCATAAAGCAAGTCCTGAGTGACCTACAAAGAGACTTAGACTCCCACACATTAATAATGGGAGACTTTAACACCCCACTGTCAAAATTAGATCAACGAGAGAAAGTCAACAAGGATACCCAGGAATTGAACTAAGCTCTGCTCCAAGCAGACCTAATAGACATCTACAGAACTCTCCACCCCAAATCAACAGAATATACATTTTTTTTCAGCACCACACCACACCTATTCCAAAATTGACCACGTACTTGGAAGTAAAGCTGTCCTCAGCAAATGTAAAAGAACAGAAATTATAACAAACTGTCTGTCAGACCACAGTGCAATCAAACTACAACTCAGCATTAAGAATCTCACTCAAAACTGCTCAACTACATGGAAACTGAACAACCTGCTCCTGAATGACTACTGGGTACATAATGAAATGAAGGCAGAAATAAAGATGTTCTTTGAAACCAACAAGAACAAAGACACAACATACCAGAATCTCTGGGATGCATTCAAAGCAGTGTGTACAGGGAAATTTATAGCACTAAATGCCCACAAGAGAAAGCAGTAAAGATCCAAAATTGACACCCCAACATCACAATTAAAATAACTAGAAAAGCAAGAGCAAACACATTCAAAAGCTAGCAGAAGGCAAGAAATAACTAAGATCAGAGCAGAACTGAAGGAAATAGAGACACAAAAAACCCTTCAAAAAATTAATGAATCCAGGAACTGGTTTTTTGAAAGGATCAACAAAATTGATAGACCGCTAGCAAGACTAATAAAGAAAAAAAGAGAGAAGAATCAAATAGACACAATAAAAAATGATAAAGGGGATATCACCACCGACCCCACAGAAATAAAAACTACCATCAGAGAATACTACAAACACCTCTACGCAAATAAACTAGAAAATCTAGAAGAAATGGATAAATTCCTGGACACATACACTCTCCCAAGACTAAACCAGGAAGAAGTTGAATCTCTGAATAGACCAATAACAGGAGCTGAAATTGTGGCAATAATCAATAGCTTACCAACCAAAAAGAGTCCAGGACCAGATGGATTCACAGCCGAATTCTACCACAGGTACAAGGAGGAACTGGTACCATTCCTTCTGAAACTATACCAATCAATAGAAAAAGAGGGAATCCTCCCTAACTCATTTTATGAGGCCAACATCAGCCTGATACCAAAGCCAGGCAGAGACACAACCAGAAATGAGAATTTCAGACCAATATCCTTGATGAACATGGATGCAAAAATCCTCAATAAAATACTGGCAAACAAAATCCAGCAGCACATCAAAAAGCTTATCCACCATGATCAAGTGGGCTTCATCCCTGGGATGCAAGGCTGGTTCAATATACACAAATCAATAAATGTAATCCAGCATATAAACAGAACCAATGACAAAAACCACATGATTATCTCAATAGATGCAGAAAAGGCCTTTGACAAAATTCAACAACCCTTCATGCTAAAAACTCTCAATAAATTAGGTATTGATGGGATGTATCTCAAAATAATAAGAGCTATCTATGAAAAACCCACAGCCAATATCATACTGAATGGGCAAAAGCTGGAAGCATTCCCTTTGAAAACTGGCACAAGACAGGGATGCCCTCTCTCACCACTCCTATTCAACATAGTGTTGGAAGTTCTGGCCAGGGCAATTAGGCAGGAGAAGGAAATAAAGGGTATTCAATTAGGAAAAGAGGAAGTCAAATTGTCCCTGTTTGCAGATGACATGATTGTATATCTAGAAAATCCCATTGTCTCAGCCCAAAATCTACTTAAGCTGATAAGCAACTTCAGCAAAGTCTCAGGATACAAAATCAATGTACAAAAATCGCAAGCATTCTTATACACCAACAACAGACAAACAGCCAAATCATGAGTGAAATCGCATTCACAACTGCTTCAAAGAGAATAAAATACCTAGGAATCCAACTTACAAGGGATGTGAAGGACCTCTTCAAGGAGAACTACAAACCACTGCTCAAGGAAATAAAAGAGGATACAAACAAATGGAAGAACATTCCATGCTCATGGGTAGGAAGAATCAATGTCATGAAAATGGCCATACTGCCCAAGGTAATTTACAGATTCAATGCCATTCCCACCAAGCTACCAATGACTTTCTTCACAGAATTGGAAAAAAGTACTTTAAAGTTCATATGGAACCAAAAAAGAGCCCGCATTGCCAAGTCAATCCTAAGCCAAAGAACAAAGCCAAAGAACAAAGCTGGAGGCATTACACTACCTGACTTCAAACTATACTAAAAGGCTACAGTAACCAAAACAGCATGGTACTGGTACCAAAACAGAGATATAGATCAATGGAACAGAACAGAGCCCTCAGAAATAACGCTGCATATCTACAACTATCTGATCTTTGACAAACCTGAGAAAAACAAGCAATGGGGAAAGGATTCCCTATTTAATAAATGGTGCTGGGAAAACTGGCTAACTATATGTAGAAAGCTGAAACTGGATCCCTTCCTTACACCTTATACAAAAATTAATTCAAGATGGATTAAAGACTTAAATGTTAGACCTAAAACCATACAAACCCTAGAAGAAAACCTAGGCATTACCATTCAGGACATAGGCATGGGCAAGGACTTCATGTCTAAAACACCAAAAGCAATAGCAACAAAAGCCAAAATTGACAAATGGGATCTAATTAAACTAAAGAGCTTCTGCACAGCAAAAGAAACCACTGTCAGAGTGAACAGGCAACCTACAAAATGGGAGAAAATTTTCACAATCTACTCATCTGACAAAGGGCTAATATCCAGAATCTACAATGAACTCAAACAAATTTACAAGAAAAAAACAACCCCATCAAAAAGTGGGCGAAGGACATGAACAGACACTTCTCAAAAGAAGACATTTATGCAGCCAAAAAACACATGAAAAAATGCTCACCATCACTGGCCATCAGAGAAATGCAAATCAAAACCATAATGAGATACCATCTCACAGCAGTTAGAATGGCAATCATTAAAAAGTCAGGAAACAACAGGTGCTGGAGAGGATATGGAGAAATAGGAACACTGTTACACTGTTGGTGGGACTGTAAACTAGTTCAACCATTGTGGAAGTCAGTGTGGCGATTCCTCAGGGATCTAGAACTAGAAATACCATTTGACCCAGCCATCCCATTACTGGGTATATACCCAAAGGACTATAAATCATGCTGCTATAAAGACACATGCACACGTATGTTTATTGCAGCATTATTCACAATAGCAAAGACTTGGAACCAACTCAAATGTCCAACAATGATTGATAGACTGGATTAAGAAAATGTGGCACATATACACCATGGAATACTATGCAGCCATAAAAAATGATGAGTTCATGTCCTTTGTAGGGACATGGATGAAATTGGAAATCATCATTCTCAGTAAACTATCGCAAGAACAAAAAACCAAACACCACCTATTCTCACTCATAGGTGGGAATTGAACAGTGAGAACACATGGACACAGGAAGGGGAACATCACACTCTGGGGACTGTTGTGGGGTGGGGGGAGGTGGGAGGGATAGCATTGGGAGATATACCTAATGCCAGATGACGTGTTAGTGGGTGCAGCGCACCAGCATGGCACATGTATACATATGTAACTAACCTGCACATTGTGCACATGTACCCTAAAACTTAAAGTATAATAATAATAAAGAAAAAAAAAGAAAAAAATAATTGGCTATTGGTGATTCAAGCTAATCTCCAGCCTGTCTTCCCCTTCCCAGAGGTCAAGGGTTAGGGCTGAAACTTCCAACCCTCTTGTCACATGGTTGTTTCCTCAAGCAACCAGTCCCATCCCCTAAGAGTCACCTCATTAGCATAAACTCAGGTGTGGTTCATTGGGGCTTATTATGCATAGCAAAAAATGCCCCTCTCACCCCTATAGGGAAATTCCAAGGGTTTTATGAATTTTCTGCCAGGAACCAAGGACAGAAACAGAATATATATTTCTTCTATGACAATATCATAGGATGTCTCTATTATATTTGTATATTTTCATTGTTTATTCAAAAGATGTTGTGAGCTGAATTATAGCAGAAAAATCTCTGCTCCACATTCTCATGTGACTGTCTCTATCTTTAGTGTGTTCAGATGCAGAATTTTAACCAACTTCATTTCCGCTTTCCAAGGGAACCCATGGATACCTGTCACTACAGCATGTTTCCTTAAGAATACCAAGTTCTTATTTCTTTATTTTCTTTTTTTCCTTTAGAGTGCCACATCATTGTTATTCCCCCAAGATCCTGGATTCCAGACAGCCCAGTGGAGCACCATAGAAAGAACTTTCAGGAAGCAGAGAATGGTTCAGGGATTCTGATTTTCCTGAACTTCCTCCTCCCTATCCACCTCCAATTAGGAAAAAAGAAGAAAAAAAAGATTAAACGCGTCCAGAATGTTAAAAATCCAGTAGGGATTTTAAATGTTCACTATTACAGCACATACATTTATACACAAGGAGGTCTGAAGGCTTTCTGATTTCAATTAAGATTATTATCTCCTTTGAGTGATGGTTTCTCCTTTTTTCCCCCAAAATTCCCTTTGGCTGATCTATTTTAAAAGAGTATGAGCTAGGGATAACTAGGCTTATTTGTATTGAGTCTACTTTCCCCTCCAGGTCTCTTTGTCTTAAATTCTGAAGTCCCTTTTCCTATCCTGCTAAAGGTTAGCAGCTTGAAATCAAGGACATGAGTCATTGTTACTTTTCATGTGGAAGATAAGCTCTGTGGCTTTTATAGCAAAAAGTATATACAATTCTAAAATTAAAGTGCAAGTCAGAAAGGCCATTGGGGCTGTGAAAAGTCCTTATCTAAATCAGAAGACCAAGGTCAAGTTTGTATCATGCCTATTAGTAGATGGGTTTCATTGGTTAAGTTACCAAACCTCTGAGCCTCAGTTTCCTTATCAATCAATCAAATGAGTGCAATAATTCCCGCCCTATCATCTGACAAACTATTGAGAAATTCTAATTACATGCCTATAATTTTCAGGTCTTTGTTTTTCAGGTCTTTGTTAAGCATCATGCACATAAACGTTTGTATTACACTTTCTTTAGCAGTATTTGAACATGGTACCTTATTCAATGTTCTGAAACAAATCATGAATACTTCCTGGTGTGGTGATAATATCTTCATAAACTTGTGACACCCGATGGAATGTGAGTCGGTTTTGTAATAGCCTTTAAAAACTTCCCTCAATACATAATAAAGAATGGTAAAAAATTTTGGTTGAGGAAACTAATGATACATCCAAAATAACACATTCAGTTTTCCAGTGAAGAATATTCTCAAAGTAAAATGATGTTTAGACTTACTTAAGGGTTCTTAAAACAAGTTATACAAAGGGATAGTATTGAAATCCATCTTTGAATAGATATATACTAGTAATTATTTATGTTGAAGACCCAGGAAAATACTATTAATAGGTGTGAAATTTAAATCACACTAATTAGTACTTTAAAATATTATTCCTTCACATTATTTTAAAGAAGCTTTTCCTACATGTGTGACCTGTTCTGTCAAACACAGCCATGAATATCTAGTATACTAAATTGGTCCTATTCTGACTCCAATTTTCAAACACTTTTAACATAGGACTATAGAGTTCATATTTAGAAAGTGTGTGCATGCCTATGTGTATCACTAATATGTAGTATATGCATACTAAATATGCACATGGGTATTTCAAACTCTGTTGGCTTGACTCCAAATGTTCAGCTATCGATGTTATTCATGGTATTTAGAGGTTTTATTTATTTATTTATTTTTCTTGACTTTCCCACTGGGAGGTGTCTTCTGATATTTCAGCCTCTAGCATCTCAGTCCCATACATTCAGCCCTCACTGGGAAGTTTAATTCCAGGTTACTAATTTCAGAGCATCCCAAAGATGCTGTTTAGCCAGGTAGTGCCTTAATATATCTTAGAATTAAAAGAAAATACTTTCTGTCTCTCAGGGCATTTGAAAGCTCAAACTCTCCTCTTTGAACTTCCCTCTCTCATTATATTGCCATCACAAATCTTTGTCCATCACTAGGTGGTACAACTCCCCCTCCCCTCACCTGCCTCACACACATATGACCTACAGTGGAAAACTGAGCTCCAGATGGTTCATGGACTTGCCCAAAGTCACCTGTACCATTGCTGACTTGGAACTTGAATGTCCAAACCTTCTAAATCCTCATCTGCATTTTTCACATTAGAGAATTTTGATCTCTGACTTCCAACAGTTATTTCAGGAGAGGAAAATGCATGGCTTCACTATCCAATGGACTAAAAAATTGAGTAAGGGATAGAACATATTTTACACACCAACTTGAAAACTTGTCGTAATGATGCTCTTCCAGCATGAAGAAATTAAAATTGGCCTTCCTATTCGTTCTCCTGAATTGTTCACTGTAACTGAGTGGAGATATTTTAGGAGGGTTCTCACTGTGGCTTCTGAAGACCTTTTCAGAATAAGATCTTTTTTTCAAAAACACCACACAAAATACAATACAAAAATACAATACAAAAATTTTCAAAAATACAGTATTAGTTTGAAGCTTGGTAAGTTTTGACTATTGCCTATACCTATGTAACTGCTACCTAAAACAAGATATAGAAATGTTCTAACTTCCCAGAGAGATTCTTCATGCCCCTTTCATTCAGTGTCATCCCAGACCCCACAAAGGCAATTCCTTCTGATGGTATGTATGTATTCTTTAGTGTCTGATATTTTTTAGATTTATTTATATTGTCATATGTATCAGGCCATTCATTTTTGTTGTTGATGAATATTTCATTGTGTGAATATGCTGCAATTTGTTGATTCAAATACCTCCTGATAGTTGTTTTCCGTTTGGGGCTGTTAAGAATAAGGCTTCCATAAACTTTCTTGCCTAAGTCTTGCATGCATTGATGTTTTTATTTCTCTTGTGTACATAGCTGGGATTCAAATTGTTGGCTTATAGGTTGTATCTATGCTTAGTTTATTTTTTAAATTGCCAGAGTTTTTGAAGCCTGCCTCTACAAGCAGTGTGTGAGAAGTTTAGCTACTTCATTACCTCCAAACCATTTGGTATTATCAGTCTTTTTATTTATCTCAATTGGAAAATATTAAATGGCTTTATATTATGGCTTAAACTTGCATTTACCTAATAACTGAGTGCCTTATCTTGAGCTTCTTGTCTATTCATGCATTTTTTTGGTGATTATGTGTTTAAGTCTTTTGCCCATTTAAAATTGGATTTTTTTTTGTTATGGCTTTATAGGAATACATCATGTATTCTAAATATAATTTATTTATCCAATATTATATATTGAAAAACTTTTCTTCTTGTCTGTAATTTGCCAGTTTATTTTGTTAATGGTGCTTTTTAATGAGTGTATCTTTTTAATTTTGATGAAGTCTTATCCTATTTGTCTTTTATGATTAGTGATTTTTATTTGTCTATTTTTGTCTGACCCAAGATTAAAAAGGTACTTCCTGTATTTTCTTCTAGAAGTTTCATGGTTCCAACTTTCCCATTTCAGACTCTGTAACATCTCAAGTTAACTTTTGTGCCTGGAATGAGTTACAGGTCAATAATTATATTGTTTATTTGAGAATCTAACACCATTGTTTGAAAATAATATCCTTACCTCATTCATTTGACTTGGCACCTGAATAAGTCATCTTTAATACTGGGAAATGGTATTGCTGGTCTTTCATGCATTTTCTGAGACATGTAGATGACTTCATGGATACTTAAAATATTATGGGTCTATCACTGTGCCTTTGCACATAAACTTTTTTCTGCCCAAGATGCCATTCTTCTTATTGTTTTGTGTTTACTACCCAAAACACAGCTTAGTAGTCTCAGACACCTTCGTTAATTTTTCCCATATGGTGCAACTAAATGCCTCTGTTGGGCACAGTGAATTGCTCTATCAAAATATTTGTCTTATGACTTGCTAATTTTCTCTTTACTTGACTTTCTCCCCAAGCAGACAGTGATTTACTTGAAAACAGGTCTGCTTTTTTATCTCTGTATCTTTATTACTCAGCACTGTGACAGGAAAAAAAAAGATAGCCACTCAATTTATGATTTTTAATCAAATTTGATGGTCCTGATATTCCACAGGAGCAATGTAAGATAGTAAAAGAAATCCATATACTTTGGAAGGATATAATTTTGATTTCAAATATTGGTTCCGCTACTCACTAGCTGTTTGAATTGAGGCAAGTTATTTAATTTCAAAATCTTAGTGTATTAATCTATAATATGAAGATGTGTAGAACTTCATTTGGAATATTTACAATAAATAAAAGAAATAGTGTCCAGTACATACAGTGTATAGTAGCTGCTAAATAAATGGAGTGAGTGTATTATTATTTTAGCATTAAAAGGGCAAATGAAAGGCTTGTGTTGAGCTCACTAATTACCTGCTATGGTATCCAGGGACTCTTGACTTAATGACTAAGTATAAAATGCCATGTTATCTTCTTTTCATAAACACATAGAGTAACAATTTGGGTGCAGTATTCAAGGTATTGCTTCACATAGAATCTGTTCTTTATCTATCAAATCACAACAAAAGCACTGAACCCTAGCAGACATCAATTCTTGGAATCATAATATTACATCACTGTGGAAATTAGCCAAGTAAGAATGTACTCCAAATTTCAAAGTTGTAACTCTATAGATGTCTTGGAGACATGATATATGAAAGAATAAAACATGTCATAGGAACCCCAGAGATATGGTTACAGCTCTAATTCACATTAACTTCCAAAGAAGGCACTTTAGCTATTAGGCAGTTCCACTAAAAGTCATATTCCTAGGACTACTCCAGAGAATTTATCCCGCTTACCACCCTTTCCTTGGGTTATACATTTTGGTCTCATCCACCCCACTTATAGGCACTTGAGAAGCTTAGAGAATTACAGTATTTTCTCTTGGAAATGCTTTTAAGTAGCATTTTAAATACATGATTTTCCAACATCCCTCCCACTTATGGCACCCATATAGTACCGAGTGTACATATCATTTCCCTGCTGATTGGCTTTCATGTGTTCCAAATGCTTTTCTAAATTGACCTGATACCTATTAAACCTGAAGTGGACTTTTAAGATCTGAAGAACATTTAATCAATGGGACATTAAAGTAAATAAATCATAGCTGAGAGGAGTTCCTTCAAATGATATAATCTTTAATGAGCATTGCACTTGATTTAATAATCTATTTATTAAATATATAAAAAATGATTGGTAAATTGAACACTTGTCTCAGAGTAAGCAATTAGGGCTATTTTTATTCAATTTGTATTTCCCTGAGTTGAGACAATATTTGTTAAGTCTTAAGCCTATTGAATACATCTTTGAATTGTTTATTTTTTTTCAATAAAACTCTAAATATTTATTTATTAAATCTTAGTGTTGGTTACACCTGCCTCCTTATTAAATTACAGAAAGTGCAAATAAGAATCAGGGAAGATTTACTAAGTTCACAGTAACTCGTATTGAACCTCCAGTGAATTTATAAAATCTACATAATATTGAATAAATCTGGGTTAAGATTGGTTAAATCTGTTTCACCTCCATTAAATCCAATGAGGGATGTGTTAAAGAGGCCCTATTGTATTGAAGCGAACTTTAAAAGGAGATCATATTTTTTTTCCCCAAATCTCATTAAACTGACATAGGATATTTTTGAATTTCCTTTATTCTTCTTAAATTATTGATGATTATGACTTACATATTTATGTGAAAAGAGTAGCTTTCTTGTTCTTAACAACCATCTCCCTCTGGACCGATTCAGTTCCTGAGGCCTTGTGTGGGGCCTGGGAAATTGCAGTGCATTCTCACGGTTGGTTCTTAGTCAAACTTGAATGTTCCCTATTTGAGCTTCTGCCCTTTGTTTCCAAATCCTTGCTGAAAATGAGCAGTTCTTCCCATTCTGGTGCATACATCTCTTATTCCAGTATATCAAGATAAAGGTCATAGACTACATTAAAAATGATTCCTTACTTGTGTTACTAATAACATCTTACATTATTAACCCTGGAACTATTTAAAAAATCTAATTTACTCTTCTCTATGGATGCCAGACCAGATACTCATCTATATCACTCAATGGAATCATTCATCTCTATTTCTAGGAGAAGTTAGCCTGAGATGGGAGTTTATTTTCTGTATTTCATTTTGCCTGATAATGAAACCTGGCTAACAAATTTTAATCAATCAATGAATATTTATTAAGCTCCTACTATGTGTTCAGAAGTCTTTGTATGCCTAAGAGCCTATTTTCAAATCACTAAAGTCTGATTAGGAAAATCAATTCACTTCAACAAATAGTTTTTGAGTGACTATTGAGTCTCTAATGCCAGGTAGGTGATATAAAGATAAGAAAGATAGAATTCCTTTCCTTCCAGGACACTATTATCTACTTATGAAGGGTAGGGAGGTGGAAAAGAGAACAATGACGTGAATTTTATTTCTATGAAAATGTAGAAAGTGTGGTGTTGAGTAATAAGACACCTAAGAAAATACATGGAGTCAGATTTTGCATGACATTAAATGCCATGCTAGAGGGACATCCAAGTCTGCAGAAAGGGAAAGTGATGCTAAGAGGGTGGGAGAAAAAAGGGAGGAGAGAAAAGAACAAAAGATGACTTTAACTTGATTTGAGTCAGACTGATTCTAAAGATGATGGTGTCATTAACGAATATGCACAGCACTGAGGGAAGAGATAGCATGGGAGGGAAGAGAAGCTCAATTTTTTAACAAACTAAGTTTGACATACTAGCAAAAAAAAAAAAAATCTACGTGCAAAGGCCAGCAGCAGTTGGAATTTACGAATAGAGCTCTGGGAGATAAGGGAGCCAGGGGGGGCCAGGTGCGGTGGCTCATGCCTGTAATCACAGCATTTCAGGAGGCCAAGGCAGGTGGGTCACTTGAGGTCAGGAGTTCAAGACCAGCCTAGGCAACATGGTGAAACCCAGTCTCAGCTAAAAATACAAAATTTAGCTAGGTGTAGTGGTGCATGCCTGTAATCCCAGCTACTCAGGAGGCTAAGGCAGGGGAATTGCTTGAACCTGGTAGGCGGAAGTTAGTGAGCTGAGATCACACAGTTGCACACCAGCCTGGGTAACAGAGCGAGACTCCATCTCAAAAAAAAAAAAAAAAAAAAAAAAAAAGCAGAGAGAGAGCCAGAGGAGACATATTTGGAAGTCATCTGCTTAGAGAACATAGCTAAATCCACAGAGCTGTCAACAGAGAAAGCAACAAAAGACGGGGTGGACAAGATATGCACTCTAGAATTTTAAGATGATCTACCTGATCAGACTAAAAGGACCATATTTGTGAATAATACAAAATGATGTTGAATTGTAGTAAGCAGATAAGTAGTTAGAAATTTGAAAAACAAACATAACATTTACACTAACAATGCTTTTGATTTTTTCCTGAGACTGTTTATCTTACTCGTATACAACTTCTGCATGGATATATTTATTTGGCAAAATATTCAGACACTGCGGAACTATGTAGGGTGAAAAGGAAAAGCTTTTCTCTTCCTTTCATTGCAGTTCATCCCAATGATAACAACTTGGGATGTAGCTTCCTATAAAAATGCCTTAGGGTATTTTTTACTTTTATTTTGAAATAAACAAGCCTCCTAATACCTTTCTGAAATAGTATAATGAGTTCCCACATACCCTTCACCTAGCTTCACTCAATGAGAACATTTCTCAGAGCTGTAGTTTATTATTAATTATTATCATCAAAACCAGGAAACTGACATTGGTACAATCAGCTATGAGTTAAACTAGAGAAATTATTCAGATTTCACCAGTTTTTACATGCACTCATTTTTATGATGCATATAAAGTACTATGAAATTGTATCATATGTATAGATCGTTAAATGCTTCAGATTAAAAAAATTAAAAGTACGTAGAATAAAAATTTTCATAACAGGTGGTATGATATTTGAGGGTAGATTTGGGAGCAAGCTAAGAAACGTGGCCATTTGTTATGTCCCAGCAGAAGTGGACTCTCAGGCGAACAGGCTGTGCGTGGAGAATTTGTCTGGTAAACAGCATGCAGGATGGATTATAGCTAAGGGACAATGGAAGAAAGAGGCCAAAGCCAGGAGGGTTGTGAGGTCAGGGGAGAGGACAAAGACTCGCATCAGTATGGTGGCATTTGACAAGCAGAAGAGGCAACTTTTCAGGAGACTAGTGAGCCTGGGAAGTCAGGGGATCCATGTTGGTAATGACAAGAAGAAGAAGAAACTAAATGTGTGGAAGAGAACAGGGAGCTAAGCTGGCTGATAAATGAAAAGCTAAAGGAAAGGTGAAAGAGGGGGTTAATACATGAGGAGAGCAAAGGTGATGAGGTCAAATCATGCTGCTGTGATCTGGCATTAGATGCCCAGTCTGCATAATGGAGATCGCATCAGGCTGTTTGGTAGAATGCAATATGTGCTAACATACGTTACGTGCTAAAAACTGTGCCTCATTCATAAAAAGGGGCCAATAAATGTTAGCCATTATCATCATCATCATCCTCAGAGGAGGAAAAGCTGAACAATATTTATCTTGTGAATTCGGCTAAAGATTAGAGAAACATTTCGAAGCATGCATCAAATATTTTTCCTTTACTTTTGTATAACAATACCAATTAAATTAATAAAGGAAGCATCACGTTTATAGTGTATTTCCAGAATTAAGGTGGAGACAGCAGGAGTCACCCGAAGAATGGAAGGATGGTGCCACTGACTTGAAAAGGAGTTTAAAAGACCCCATTTTGGTGAGTAGATGATGTTTTGGGTTTTAGGGATGTGGTAACAGTAAGATATTCCTGCTGAATGTGTCCAGTGGGCAACTAGAGACAAGGAACAGGAACTCAGTGATTAATGAGGGTTTGCTTTGATTGAAGATGGGGCTGGAAATGTAAATTTAGGAGTCATTAGCATAGAAGTGATGTGTAAAGCCATGAGAATGGATGAGCTCTCCCAGGATGTGTTAAAGGAATAAAAGGCAGAGAGACGTCTGGGCCAAGGTCAGAGCCAAGGTCAGGCAGATACATCTGCTATGTCCTTGAAGCTGAGCAGTCAGAGAAAACAGGCATGGAGAGTCTACAATTGATTGGGTGATACATTCTTTCAAAGCCACTGCAAAAATTTAGGAGAGTAATAAGGAGTTCCATGAAAGACTCACTGCTTTGTATATAAATACACTATTTCTCTTTGTTTCTGCCTGATATTTTATACACATTTCAGTGGGAATACAGTGTTGTATAATGGAAAGGGAGTTAGTCTAAAACTCTGCTGTCAGGCTCAAACTCAGAGTGAACTGCTCTGAGCCTGTTTTATTATCAGTAAGATAAGGATATTAATACCTGCTTTATACAGTTGTTTTAAGAATTAAGTAAAATAATTTGCATAAAACACTAGTATCATGCCTGACATAGTTATACAAATTGGTTTATGTATAACCATATTCATATAAATTTATGTACAGATATATAGCAACAAAATACAAGTTGTCATTTTTACCAAGGCTGCTGGAAATAAGCGAGACTTGAAATAATTAGGGGAGTGGGGGTGTTACCAAGGGAGTCCTTGAGGACACAATTGGGCCAGAAATCTTACACTTTCCTTTATAAAGAAAACTAATTTAAAATGCATAGGCAATTTAATTTAAGGCTTAAGAAAATGCTAAGATAAGTGTTCAGGAATATGTCGGATTAGAAAGAGCATTGTCTTGTATTTTTATAGTAGTAAGAAATTGCACACAATGGAGGTATACGTCAACGGGAAGTTGGTTAAATAAATTCTAATACATTCATAAAGTAAACCACTATGTCATGTAAAGATTAAATTTTTTAAAGAAACAAACTTTTCAGGACTATGTACAACATGATTCTGTTTAGAAGATTTGATAGATAAGTACTTCCAATTTTTTTCCTTGCTTTGTTTCTTCCTTCCTTCCTCCCTTCTTTCCTTTCTTCCTTCTCCTTTCATTTCCTCTTTTTACTTTCTTCCTTTTTTTCATTAAAAAGAATGTGTTATGTTCATAGTAAAATAAACAAAAAGATATTTTGTTTTGATTGAAGAAATATCTCCTAGATTTTGGAAACCTCTTTTACCACAGTAGGAAGAACATAACCCAGTGTATGCAGTCATCCCAATGTGATTGCTGCACAAAGCATAAAGTGACCCCCAAAAGGAACACAGCCATAACACTTCTTCAGAGTCAACTTCTAGTTGTAGAATATGGAAGATTGTATTTTCCAAAGATTGCTGCACAAAGCATAAAGTGACGCCAAAAAGGAACACAGCCATAAGGCTCCCTCACAGAGTCAATTTCTAGTTGTAGAATATGGAAGATTGTATTTTCCAAAGATGGTTAAACCAATATATTCCCTGCCACATGCTCTTCTTGCAGGGTGACATTTGAGACATGAGGTCTATATGGCCTACCCTTAAATCTCAATGGAGCTGTGACTATGGTGGAAGTTCCACTATATCATTTCTGAAGGTGAGCTTTAAAGATGATACAGCTTCCACCTGGCTCTTTTAAAACACTCACCCTTCGAACCCAGCTGCATGTTGTGAAGAAGAGACCACATGGAAAGGCTGGCGAGGTCCCAGCCAATAACCAGCAACAACTGCCGGACATGCGAGTGAATGAGCCTTCACTAAATGATAGACCCTGTCTTTGAGCCACTCCAGTTGATGCTTGGTAAAGCAGAGTAGAGTTGTGCCAATGATCCTAGCCCAAATTACGGATTTGTTAGCAAACTAAATGATGTTGTTACTTTAAATCACTAAATTTTGGGATCATTTGTGGTGCAGCAATAGGCAATTGGAACAAAGTGTAAAATGCTACTCTTGATCAATCAGTGGTGGAGACTTCTGCAAACTAGAAGCTGCAATTTATATGAAGAGTATCTTGCATTAGAGAGTCCCCTTCCTTCCTCCACATCTTTTCTTCTATATTTTACATTCAATGAAGTAATGCATTCACATAATTAAGAGGAAAGAAATGTTCTCTTGCTGTATAACCAAAATGTGATAGATATTTTGGTCAACACTTTTTATCCTTTATCTTATTTTCCACAGCAGCCTTATGAGGTATCCATTATTATCCGTCAACTTACAAATAAAGACAAAGGGGTTCGAAAGCATTAGGTAACTTGCTTAAGGTCACATAAAGAGTAAGTGGAAAAGCCAGAGGTAAAACTCAGATTTTCTCTTGTATGCCAAGCTGCCTACTATCAGAAAATGTACTATATATTCAGCCTTGATGTCAAATACACTGACTTCATATTTTTATGTATTCTATTAGTCAACAGAACTTCTTTGTATAGTCTTATGCCACAAGCACCTTCAATGTGGGAGGGCAAGAGGCTATCCAATCAATAGGGCAGATGTTCCAAGAAGGTCTATTGGGATATGCCATAATAGGACACTACTGACCCTACAGAAAACCATGACTAAACGAAATTTTAAAATGCTACTGTCAGAGGTACAGCAGATGGAAAGTTAAAGAGCCAGGACAGATCATGATAATTTTAATAGACTAGATGATATGATGGTATGATTGGTTTGGGGGTATAGTGAGATGTGAGGTCCAGGGAGAAGACAGCATTTGTCTCTTTAAGAACTGTTTTGGCCAAATTGTTTGTTTGTTTGTTTGTATGTATGTATGTATGTATGTATGTATGTATCTATCTATCTATCTCTATCTGTGTATCTGTCTATCTACTTATCTGTTTACCTTTCGATGTAATCTGTCTATATTCAGCTGTCATATGCACACATACATATATTAGTTTGCATTGAAGCCAATCATTGAGGCCTCAGCTGATGACAGTTCAAGAGTTTCCATGGAGAAAAGGCTTGGGGAAGCAGTCTCCACAAGGACGAGGATGACAGGTTGTGCTCAAAGTCCTGTTTGCATGTTAAGCACAATGTTTTTGTTCAAAGAGTACATTTATATGGATGACTTGGGAGGCTGAAGGACATTGTGTTAGGAGGCAAGTAGGGTTTGAAGCATACCCAAGGCATCCTCCTCACCAGGCTTATTTACTAATTATGATGTCTTGCTTTTTACCAGTGACACATGTTTCTATATAGGAAAAGCAGAAATTTGGAAGGAGAGCTAACAAGTTCAACTGAGGCTGAGGACAATCATCAGGTGAACAAATAACTATTCTGTACTCATTTGTTCTAAATAGTAAATTAGTAATTTTTATTTACCTAGAAGGTCTCTATATAGAAGAAATGACTTCATTATATCTGTCACCTATGAGGTGGGAATTGGATCCCAGAGGATATCGTATAGGGAGGGCAACTCCAGATGAACGGATGGACCAGGAATAGAAAAAAATGTGACTTTTACTTTCTTTTCAGGAGCTGCAGTATCTAGGATGGGCCCGGGATATAAAGTGAACACTCAATTCAGAATACTGTCATAGAAAGAGAAATTCTGAAGCATAGCTTAAATACAGAATTGTAACTTTTGCTCTGTCTCTTTCAGTAATTTTAGGGAGTCCAAGTTGTTAGACCAAAGCAACTCTTATTAAAGCCTCTTGTCCCCTTGTTTTAGATCCAGAAGACTACTGTAAGGTTTTCACTATTCTGATCATCCTTAAGTCATTTTATCCCAGACACCTTGACCCTTTGAGCCTCTCCTTCCCCTGTAGCTGGAAATGTGCTTCTGATACACTAATGCTGCCCTCCTCAGCCACTGAGAACCCCATGATCCTGCCGTTGGCAGGAACTGAGACACTACCAAAAAGCGCCCCAGAGGTGGACCTGTCTTTACCCCACCACTGAGACCAGGGGTCCAATTCACATTAATCCCCACCCCTGCCCTCCAATAGTCTCATAACTGAGCTCCCCACCTATAGTTTCTTCCTATTCCAATTAATTCTACACAGTGTTTCAAGGTTAATGTTCCCAATCTTAGCACTTCTGTGCCAGACTCTCCCATTGGCAATCAGGTGAAAATGCATTAAACCTAGTTATGCATTTAATTACAAGCCCAGCCTCATTCCCCAACACTACCCTCCATCGGTAGTCATAGTGTTTACCCATATTTGACCATTAGCTCTTTCCTAAGCACTTCTGTGGTAGATTGATTGCAAAAATGACCCCAATTTTAGATCTGAATCTATACCCTTTGCAATATGACTTTGCAGCTCTCCCCTTACGTCTAGGCTATCCTGTGACTTGCTTGGCTCAATAGAATGCAATGAAAGTGATGATGTGACAGTTGGGAACCTAGGCTTCAAGAGACCTTGCATGATTTTACTCTCCCTACCACTCCTCTGCCTTTGTCATGAGGCTTTGTGTGGGCCAGCCTGTTGCAGTATGAGACCCACGGAGCAGAGCCACATCAGCCCAGCAATTCGAGCTAAGGCTCTGCATCTGTACCAGAGCCCATCCAAGGTCAGTTGCACCACCAGCCTGACTGGCAATTGACCACACATGCATGTGTGAGCCCTGTAAGCTAGATCACGTCAGCAGAACTGACCAGCCAGCTCATACCTGGTGAAAAATGCTACATTACTTTAAGCCATTAAATTTTGGGGTGGCTTATTAGTTAGCAATAGCTAACTTATACAATGTCTCAGTTTTTTTTTTTTTTCCTTTTTTTTCTTCTCTTGGCCTGTGTTTCTGCTGTCTCCCTGCCTGGGTTGCCCTTTACCTCTCCTACTTCTCTTTCAGATTATTTGATGAGAAATCCTAGGGCAGTCTTGTTATATGGTTTTGCAGAGGGAAGCCTGACTCCTTTTCTTGGCTTTAAAAGCAGACTTAATCTATTTGAACTTATGTCAAGGAGCTTTGCTATATCTTAGTTTTTTTCCCATGATTTTTCCATGCTTATCTTTTCTCATTTTTAGGATATTGAGAGGGTTGGCATTAGGTGAATCCCCTTTGCCTGCTCCTGTCTGGTGAAGCTCAGCTAGAAATATAAACAATAAGCCTTCAAGCATCATGGTGGCAAGAGCATCGGAAAATATAGTATCTATTCACTTAGGATTTTATGCAAATCATAACTGAAAGGTTAGAAGTGGTCAGATTGTGTGTCACAGATATGAATGTGTAAGGATGATTGTCTGCTTTTGTTGAGCAAGCATGCATTGTAAATGGGATAAATAAGCAGAAGCACAGGCAGAAAAGTCAACAGCAGTTCTTGAGGATTAAGTGAATTCTCTTTTTAAAAAATCTGCCCAGCCCATATCTCCTCAAGTGTAACTTGCTTTAGAGATTTGCTTTTAAATAATGCGCAAAGAAACCTAAATAAACACATCAAGTAGCATCATGTCCCAGAAGAAGTGGCTGCAGAAAGCAAAGGGGTTATTGTGAGTTTGACTCCAGTCACAAAGGAGTCTGTAAAACACAAGATCCTGGGGTTTTCTCTGTGTTTTTTCTCCCTGACATCCAGAAGACATTTTCTCGATATAACTCCTTGATACATTCTGTAATTGTCAGGATTGCAGCCCCCTCTTGAGATCTGAGCACCCAGCTGTGACTTTCTTGTCTCTAGAGTCATCCCTGGTAATGGCAGAGCTGCAGTCGTGCATCCACCACAGCTTGGCTTTGATGTCCTGACCCTGCAGCTGTTCTCTGGCTGGGTTATTTGGGAAAGAATGATGAGCTGAGGCTGAGCAAGTCTACAAGTCAGAGAGGGATGGGAATGTTCTTGGATGTAGGAGAAAGCATCATTTGGATGGGCCATGTTTTCTGGTCTGAGCTATATTTCAAATGTGAATACCCCTCACTGTTGCTCTCTGAGCCCAAGACATGTGGTTTATAATCATGCTTCTGGAAATTAAACCCACCCAAACCCCATACTTGATGGAAAGATTTGCCTCACTTACTGATCTGAGGAGCCTGAACAGTCTGCTTTGCTTTCATCTTGTAGGAAGCTCCATTTAGCACTTGCATTCTCTTGTCAGAGTAATCTCTTGAAGTAAAGCTTTGTGAGTTACCTCTAGTGACAACTGTTTTATGAGTGCAGTTTCATATAATTAACAATTTAAGAAAATTTTTATATTTTAATTTTTATTAACAATGAAAGGAAGAAAGTTACTTCGTCATTTCTGTGGTATGTACTAAAACTCTTCACTCGAGTCTAGTTATGAGAAAAGATCAGACACACTCAGTTGAAAGATACTCTACAGCTGAAGATGAAGGAACTAAGACAACTAAATGCACCATATGATCCTGGATTGCATCCCAAATACCAGGAAAAAAAAAACTAGTTATAGAAACATTGGATTATTTGATAAAATTTAAATAGAAATTATGAAATAGATAATAGTAATAAATAATGTCAATTTGTCTGACTTTGATCATTGCACTGTGGTTATATGATACTATTTTTCTACTATTTTTATTAGACAGGCAAACTGTCTTTACTCTCATATAGTTGAAGTAACACTGTATATATGTGTATACTTATAGACAAGTAAACCAAAAGTCTTAGTGCATAATTAAGCTTTAAAAATTTTAATTTTAAATGCTGCAAGCTTATGAAAACATCATTTGAAGTGTTATTTAAATTTCTTCTACACTTACAAGTCTTGTAAATTAAAAAACATTTTAATTACAAATTTTAATTTGGGATAGCATTAGGAGATATACCTAATGCTAAATGACGAGTTAATGGGTGCAGCACACCAACATGGCACATGTATACATATGTAACAAACCTGCACGTTGTGCACATGTACCCTGAAACTTAAAGTATAATAAAAAAAAATTTTAATTCGGTCAACATTTACCATCTTTAGAAGTATTGAAGGGTAGACAAATAGATTTAACACAGGAAAATTAACATACTTTATGATTTCAAAAAATCAGTAAAGTTAAATTTTAAACAAAAAATGAGATAATAAATTTCTGAAGAAAAAAATTCGCTAACATCACTTAACAGAGCAATTTTTGTACATGGTCATTTGTTTCTAATCTGCATAGTTTTATTTTATATAATCACAATGATAAAACATAGCATATTATTTTATATAAGGCTTTTAAAATTAACAGTAAACTATAAAGTATTTTGGTTTTCTGTATATCACCTTAATAATTATATTTTTAAATATCTGGTGAACTGTCCTGTCCTGTTCAATGGTGTAATATCTACTTAGCTATTTTCCTAGAGTTGGACATTTGGATAGCTTTAATAGTTTTTAAATAATTGACAATAGTTGCCTTTTAAATACTATGTTTGTTCTCACGTTTGCTTAATTATTTCTTTAGGATGAATTCCCAGGAATGCTATTCCTGACCCTAAGTATATAAACCACCCCCTGGGTCTGAAGTGTTGTTTCCATTTATATGTGTACTAGCAGGATTTTTCATTAAACGTCATGTAACTTCATTAAAAAAAACACGAATTAAGTTTTGGCTTGTGTGATATGTTTGTTATTACAGCACAAGTAATAAGTAGATTTACTATTGTGAGATGGGGAACAACTGGATTAATAGAATGCAAGAAAAAAAGCAGCACGTGACTAAGAGTTGTATTATGATGATGAGAGGTTCCTGTTAACAGCATGAGAAAATATTCATGAACCGATGATAGAATAATAGTCACAAACAGGTACAGACAAAATATAAGTAGTATAAGAAGAAGAAGTTTAAAAAATAACAATTTTGATCAATATTAATTTTCATTTTAATAAAGAGTCTCCGATGGAGAATGCCACTTTGGAAGACAAAGATGGCTCCATCTTCAGCAGGAAGCCTGGGCTATGGTTTGAAAGAAAGCGAGACAATGTCATCTGGACTGTCCCATAACAGCGAGTCCCTAGAATCCCAATGCCATTCCACATTTTTCCCAGGAAGTGTAAGCTCATTAAGACCTAAAATATCTTTCCCCATCCTTGTACCACTGCTATCAATCTTCATGAAAGAATCTCCCAGCTCTTCAAGATGCAGCTCATTGGCACATACAGTATATTCTCCAGGTGACAAAGAGACAACTGAGGGGGAGACCTGGAAGTACCAACCACCGTTATCATGGCCAATCTTCTCAGCCGGTTAATCATGTGGTCCTTCCAGTTACCAAGGTCTTTTTAAATTTAGAGGGAGAGGGTTAGAGTAATTAGCCTTACCAAGATCATTGATCTTAAAGAGATACACTCGCTCAAATGCTTTTATTCATCTTATACAATTCGAAAAAAGCAGCTTCCAACTCCATATCTCCTCTCTTATCTTCAGCTCAAAATAGCATTGAGTTAAGGTTAATATCAACTGGGTTTCACAGAAATGGCTTTCACACTGAATTAAACTTGAAAGGAAAGAAATTTTATGATGAATAAATCTATGTGCCTGTTTTTTTCTGTGTTTTTTCTTATAGTTACAAATATATGTAGTTTTTAAAATGAAAAATAGGCTGGGGCTAGTGGTTCATGCCTGTAATTCTAGCACTTTGAGAGGCCAAGGCAGGAGGATTGCTTGAGCCTAGGAGCTTGACACCAGCCTAGGTAACATAGTGAGACCCCATCTCTACAAGAAAATTAAAAAAAAAAAAATTAGGTGAGGCCTGTGCCTGTTGTCCCAGCAACTCGGGAGGCGGAGTTGGGAGGATCACTTGAGCCCAGGAGTTGAAGGTTGCAGTGAGCTATGATTGTGTCACTGTTATAGTCCAGGTGACAGAGCAAGATCCTGTCTATAAATAAATACATATAAATAAAGAAAATTTAAAAATGGTAGTATTATCTTAGTTACACATCTGCTGTTTCCTGTCCTTTTTTTATTTTTTTGAGATGGAGTCTCACTCTGTCACCCATGCTAGAGTGCAATGGCACAATCTCGGCTCACTGCAACTCCACCTCCCAGGTTCAAGTGATTCTCCCGCCTGAGACTCCCCAGTAGTAGGGATTACAGGTACCCGCCATCATGCCCGGCTAAATTTGTATTTTTGTAGAGACAAGGTTTCACCATGTTGGCCAGGCTGGTCTTGAACTCCTGATCTCAGGTGATCTGCTGGCCTCAGCCTCCCGAAGTGCTAAGATGACAGGCATGAGCCACCATGCCCAACCTGCTGTTTGCTGTTCTAAGTTTGGTAAAAAAGGACATTGTTGTACATCATACAATCTACTCATCAAAGATGAGCTCAATTAGAGGTAAGCCAAGAGAGTTGTCCCATTAAAAGGAAGGGAACAAGAGAAGTGTTGCAATTTAATTGTACTCATTTCTTTCTGAAGGCTTAGGTTCCTGTAATGTGTACCCTCTACTTGTTCTTGCTCTGCGAGGCTCAGCTAACTTAAAACTTCAGAGTTCTTCAAATCTTGGACCAATAACCACGAAGGTGATTACATCACAAATACTTTGCAGAATGTCTTTCACTGATTCTTTTGACAATATCCCAGGTAAGTAAGTGATAAACATTTAACCTACTAGAGTGGTTACATTTTCTAAAATAATATGGTTAGATATCATTAGAGATGGAACCTAAGTCCACACTCAATTTGTTTAAAAAATCCAACTGTGTTTTCCTTAAAGATCCACCCCCTTTTTTTAGGTGAAACAACAATGCCTGTTTAAGTTTAGCAAGTGTTCTTCTCATTTGAGTAGCCTTAGCATTTGCCACCAGAGATCCATGAAGTCTTTAAATATATTTGGTTTGCCAGATTTTTAAAGTTTCCTTTACAAAGTCAACTTTTTTTTCTAAATTTATTTTATTTGCACACACCCAGCCCCATCTTCAGTTCTCCAGTGTTTTGTGTTTTATCTTTCTATCGTGATTGAAACGATACTCTAGAATGTGTATGAGATCGTGGAGATTTTGAATTTCAGATTTCTTGGCTTGGAATTCAGTTTATCTCCTTATAGCTTATGCCCATCAGGAACTCATATGCAATAATGATAGAGTTGTTCTTATAGGTAGCCCTCAGCACTGCTATAAACTGCTGAGTGGGGTCTAAGAACTTACGTGTTGAATGCTGGATATGGAGAATGGGGAGTTCACATTAATGACTTGAATATGTTGACTGATGTAGACATTCTAGGATGACAAAGAGGAATGTTTTTTCTTGATCATATGACATTAAACTTGTGTCCTATTCAGCCACTTCCCCTTTCACTTAAAATAAACAGAGAAAGATAAAAGGCAGAGCCCAATTCCAACAGTGTTTGGAAACTGACTCTGTTTTGCTTCAAGACATAAAATCAATACAGATTTAAAAAACAAGGCAGAACCCCTAATTTACCTTTTATAAAACCAGTTAAGATTTCAGAATATACTAGCTTTGGAGTCACATTTGTTTAGAAGGCTGTTCCTTGAGGTGTTGGCAGTTTGTATACTAAACATGCTGAGCTATGTTTACCTGTTTCTTGGGATACACTGAGATACAGTAGCAAGGAAGGTGACATTGGGTAGCGGGGCCACTCGGAGGTCATGATACCACTTTCTGTGCAGCCCATCTGTAAATCACAATAAACACTTCTGTATAGCTCACTTCATAAAAATGAGTAGAGTTATTGAATAACCGGCCAGCTTCTGAAATACCCTCTTTAACTAGGCTCATGAAGAGTAATACTCTCAAGAAACAGCTAACAGGACTTTATGAAAGGCTCCTTCTTTGTCTGCAGGCCAAGTGGAAATCAGTAGTAGAAAGAGAGAAGAAAGAACACAATAAAAGTGATCCCTACCTAGTCGTGAAAGCCTTTCTCTACACAAAGAAGCAAGAAGGAAAAGGGCACAGACTGAGTGAGTGCAAACAAAGAAGTAGATAGGATTCTCAGGAAAGCATGGAATGAGATGATGGGACACATCCAGGGGACTAATGGATCCAATTTTGTGGAAGAAAAAAAAAAAAGAAATTTCAGGGTACACTAATCTGGTGAAAATGATAAACTTAACCTATTTACAATTTAAGAAATATAGTAGAGATAATTAGTGGCTAACTTTGAGCTTTTCTCTCTTACAAAAGAATCCTTTTTGTAAGAAGTGGTAGAGAATAATTGACTATTGCAATAGATGAACATGATTTTGTTGATCTGACCAAATGCTGTGCCATTGGAAATTTTAAAATAATTAGACTAATGTAATTATAGGGAATTTGGGGAATATCAGAAGATTTAAAAATCTGATATTCCAAAGAGAAGGTGAAGAATCCTGGAAATTAAGTGTTTGACAGTAACTATCATTAAGAGAGTCAAGCAAAGTATTAATAATTTTTCATGGGAAATGTCAGGCTGTCCTTTTAAGCAACTCAACTTACCTTAGAGAATGTAGTATTACTAGGTGAATAAAAGGCCTCATTCATATAATTCATATAATATCAGTAAAATAATTGCTAATGTCTTCAGAATTTTATTTTCTTCCCAATAACCATGAATGTTCTGACAAGTAGTTACTGAATTTCAATTCTATGTTAAACACTACTCAAAATGTTGCGGGGTTTATAAAAACAGGTAAAAACATTGTATTGCCTTCCTTCAAGGAGCTTAAAATATTGAGTATGTGTATCTATATCTATACTGCCTTTTTTGTTTTTTTCTTTTTTGAGACAGCATCTCACTCTGTCATCCAGGCTAGAGTACAGTGGCACAATCACGGCTCACTGCAGTTTCAGTCTTCTGGGCTCAAGCAGTCCTCCTGCCTCAGCTTCCCAAGTAGCTGGGACTACAGGCAAGTGCCTCCACAGGCCAGGCTATTTTTTTTCATATTTTTTAGAGACAAGGTCTTGCTATGTTGCCTAGGCTAGTCATGAACCCCTGGCCTCAAGCAATTCTCCTACCTTAGACTCCCAAAGTGTTGGGATCAAAGGCATGAGCCACTGTGATCGGCCTATATTATCTTTACCTAGCTACATATAGGTATGCAATTTTGCATATAAACAAATACTTGTATTTACATAAAGTTTAAACAATGAAGAAAACATATATAATAGACCTTATTCTTGCTCATTTATTGCTTCTTTTAACTGTGCTAAGTGTTGGAAACAGAAGGATGTATAAACATTTGTCTTCATCAGGTAGGAGTATACAACCTAGGAAGGGGAAAAATAAGACCTAAAAACAAATGGCTATAAAGCTATATCCTACATATTAAGTAAACCAATGAACAAAAGATAAAACAGTCTTACCTAGGGGCATCAAAAAACTTTCAAAGAAGCCTCCTAAAGACATTTCAGTAAAGAAGTTGCAGAGGTGGGAAGAAGAAGGCTTCAAGGCAGATGGGATAGCATGATGACATGCGTGAAAGCCGGGAAGCAAATACATGTTATGAAATGTGTAGATAGTACAGTTGGGGAAGCATAGAGTATACTGTATAGTGGTTGGAGAGGAGTCCAGAAAGATACATGAGAAAGCTCAGGGTGTGCTATTATAGAATCTGAACAATATGTCATGGGCAATGAGAAACCATCATTTTTGTTTAATTAGTGTTTATCATATTTTAATACATTTTGTATTTATTATATTGATTTAATTTATATTATAAATTACTTTTACTTAGTAATTTAAAAGTTTCTATAGGTAATATACATACTTGGTTTAAATTGCAGAAGACAACTTTATCAAATATACCCATTCTTCTACTTATTAAAACAGTGCCTGCTGATGCTCAGCTACAAGAGACAGCAAAATAAACATCCACCTTCCCTTCCTTTCTTCCAACAACTGATTTCAGTTATTAACTGTTTTATATACTTTAATTTTTTCCCTGTCTACCTTTGTATCTAAGTATACCTACACATTTATAACATGAAATTTCAGATTTAAATTAGGCCTTTTGATATCCTGCGATTAAAAGGTGAGGTAATCAAACATATTTACCTTACCTCTCCCTTTGTCTCCTTTTTCCCTCCATTTGTGTTAGGTATATTATTTCCACACGGTCATTTCCTGTAACACTTTGCTTTCTGCAATCATGGTCCTCACTTTTGTTTTTGTCTTTCTTCCACGGCTGAATGTGTTCACTGCTTACCTTGGGTATTTTAGCTTCATTTATCTGCTCATCCTTGGGTTGAATGGTTAAAGCTTAAGATCAAGTTTTCTTTCTCTAAAGGCATGGTAGGTACAGATCCACTGTCTTTTAGCATTTGTTGTAGAGCTACCCAGCCTGAGCCACCCAGCCCTACTCCCATCTCTTATAGCAGACATTATTTGGTGCATGGTTTGATATGCAAAAGATTATTTCTTTAATTTTAAAATCCAGTATATTTACCAAGACACAAGGAACTTTTCAAAACTATAAATGTCACAATTTTTTTTAGGTCTAAAAAGTTTTTTTGATTTATTTGAATAGGTTTTGACCCATTTATTTAACTCTCATCTTCCTGGTTATCAGTATATATTGAATCAAATTCATCTTTCTTCCAGATCTGTCATTTCTTCTCTCATTATTTAAACTTTTTTAGTTTTATTTCTTTTTATTTCAATTTCATTTAGACATTTTTCTTATTTGTCATTCCTGTCCTTTGTTTTCAGTAATGCTAATTCTCATCTTTACTGCTTTCAATGTGCCATTTATGTTGTAATGGTTATATTTCTCTCTTTCACTAGTTTCTTTTCTGAGCTTTGATTTGGTCAGGTGCTTAGTGGGAAATAGAATTCTGATATATTGGTGATAAAGTATTTTGGGTAACAATTTCATGAAAGGGACTTCAGAATGAGCCTTAAGTGAGAAAAGTTATTTTCCAAGTAAATATTCACAAAAGCCCCTAGCAGCAGGGAAAGATAGGAGAAAGCAGGTGAAAAAAAAATGCCTAATGCATAACATTCCCTTTTCATTAGCAGCCACAAGGCTTGCTCAAGAAGCTCATGGGGACAGGGATGGAGATTATACAAAGGCTCAACAGCATGGACTTCTCTTCAAAGATGACTTGAATACTGCCAATGCTGGATGCCCAATTTTGCAGTGGTGTGACCAATTCTCAGCCCTGTTATTATACTAAATACAGGAGAACCAACCAACCTACCAGTAGTAGGATGAATACATTGGAATCTTTCTAATTTATCTTAACTGTGACAGATATAGGACCTGGATTTAGAATTGTCTTCTCTACTAGCCATATTTCTATGACAATATAAGTCTGGACTGAGTAAATACCCTATGCAACAACATTGCCTCAGACCAAAAAACTGATTTTACAGTAACAGAATTGAAGCCATGGGCTTATACTCATGGAATTTAGAGGTCCTATGATGATCACCCATGATCCAGAAATATTTTTTGGTGCAAAAATAATTGCAGTTTTTGCCATTATTTTTAAATAACAAAAACCTCAATTACTTTTGCACCAGCCTAATAGTTGGTCTTACAGAAAATAATGTTTTAATAACTGAAGGTACTAGTAGGAGACAGAACTGGTGCTGCATCCCTAATAGCCAGCATTCATGAATTCAGAAGTGAGGGGTGGAAGAGGGAAGGCCACTTTACACCATTTTACCATAGCATATTCGTGAGATTGTGCTCTCCTTACTCTATCTCCAGTTTCTGCTGGTTCAGTGGTCTTAGTAGCCATTGTAGAAATGCTCCCTCCATGGGGTTCCATAATAGTTCCATTGAAATTTCAAGCTTCTGGGGACATCGTGTGAGCAGGGGTAAAAATGATCTTTGTGGGGTTATTAATTCTGGTTTTCAAGAAACAGTGGAGTTGTTGATATATACTAGGTGTGAGAATAGGAGTAGAGAAATTTTTTCTGAAAACTCAGGAGATCTCCTGGTATGTTTTCTGCTTTTGCCATGTGCAAGGGTAAATGTTAATGGAAAACTAAAGCAACTTCATATAGATAAAGCCACGAAGAATTATAATTGTTCAAGGATGAAATTTAGGCCATCCACCTGGAGAAGAGTAAAGAACATCTAAAGTGTTGACAGAGAGCAAAATGAACATAGAAATGTAGTGGATAAAATAATAAATACCATTCAAGGCTGCTTGAACTAGAGCAGAAATTAAAGCAATACTTATCCATAACTGCTTACTGATTTTGTAATTAATATTTAAATGATTCCCTTATTTTCTTCTATTGTTTATAGAATATATTTATATTAGGTAACTGTAAAATTTAGCACATAGGTTATATTACTCTACCAATTTAGTCAATAGGATTGTGGTAGAACTGAAGGAGAAAGGATATCACTTAAGATACCAGTCTTAGAAGACGAAAATGCAACTAAGTCTTTGGTTTGTCTCATTTATGATGAATCGCTGTTTTATGTTTGTTGGGGCAGAGTGGTAGTGTTATTTGTAATTGAAATATAGATGAAGGGTGCACATTGTCCATGTGGTTGGGTGATTATGGAATCATGTGGGTAAGTGTCTATCACATTTGTTAGAAAAGTCAGTCCCCTGCATGCAGTCTTTTGACCTCCACAAAGCTGCATGAGAATGGGCCTTGGCCTGGGACACTTCCTTACCAAGAGATAAAGCATCCTCACAGCCTGTGCTGCACTTTTCATCTTACATGGAAAAACTGTTCCCTATTTTGGGCTCAGTGTGTATTTTTTGTTCCACTTCAGTATCTGCATCATATAGCTCCTGGCCAACCCCACTGCTTTATGAGTTCTCTGTGAGGAGGAGACAGGATCCTTCTTTTGCAGCTCAAGATAGATGTATACAGCTCAATTGCCCTGTTTTGGTAGCTGGAAGAAACCTACTGGCCATGGGGGACCAATGCCTCCCACTGAAGCCAATCTTGCTCTGTCTCTTCCATATGTGAGTAAAGCATTGTTCCATCCAGTGCTTCACTGTGTTGTTTTACTTAGTGACTCTGACAACAAGATGTAGTGGGCAGATGTGCTTGGACCTCTGCTTCTCATAATAGGCAACAGATGAATTCTTCCTTTGTAACATTTGTGTGTGTCAGAATATTTGGTATACTACTTCTACATTTTAGTTATTTCCTGCAATGCAAGCCTCATCTTCTCAAGGTCGACACCTGAACACTCACTTGTGCAGTTGACTTCTGGTTGGGGTCGTAGTATGCACTCTAGGCTCTGTCCAACAGATGCCTCTTCTTGGGGTTCATTTCTGGAAAGGGTGGTGTGAGGAGGGAAGTAATGTTTTATCATTGGGGCAACTGGAGATTGGCAGAGAGTTATAGAGCCTTTAGAGGCAGTTCTAGCTGAGCTCCTGTGGACACACACTTTGCTCAGTATTTTGGTTTCAGGATTTAGTGTTCAGTGTTCATGCTGGGTACTATGTAACAGCAGCAGTGGTAGAATCAAGTCTGGGAGCTAACCAGTGGTGCAGCTTTTATCCTGTTTTGTCTCTGTATTCTCAGAGCTGAAATCTCAGTCTCTGAGACTATGGGGATTTTAAGGGCAATGGTGTATGCTGTAATAAGCTCCTTTTTGCTTCAGCTTGCAAGAGTGGGTTCTGTCGTTTGCAACCAAGAATACTGACCGCTTCACCAGGAAATATCAGGTTTTAACAAGTTCACCAGGTGATTCTTATACATAGTCTGTACAAAATAGGCATAGGGGAATATCTTTGGGGATTCACTAATTTTGGAAAAAGAAAAAGACACAGAGACACAAAGTTACAGACCTAGTCAGTGGCAGGTTTTAGGATTTTGGCTCCGAAGTCTATCTTGAACTACTATACCATATTGCTATAGAATTGAGGTAAGAGGTCATTTTAGAGAAACCTAGTGAAAGGTACAACACAGTTGTAGTATATTGATACGGTTTGAATGTTTGTGTCCCCCCAAATTTATATCCTAACCCATAGGCAATGGTATTAGGAGGTAGGGCCATTTTGGAAGTGATTAGATTATGAGGATGAAGCCCTCATAAATGGTATTATCATCCTTAAAAAAAAAAAGGTCCCAGAGAGCCACCCTGCCCTCTCTGTCATGTAAAGACACAGCAAGAAAGTGCTATATATGAGAAAGTGGCCTCCACCACACTGAATCTTCTGGCACCTTGATCTTACACTTCCCAGCCTCCAGAACTGTGAGAAATAAATTTCTATTGTTTATAATCTACCTGGTTTATGGTATTTGTTAGAGCAGTCTAAATAGATTAAGGCCAATACATTAATAAGCATTCAGCTTACTTACATTCAGCTTGCAGATGACTCTATGTCACAGAGCAAGGAGAGGAGATGAAAAGAAATTAATGTTCCAGGGAAGATGGAACTTTGAATTGATGAAGAAGATGGGTATGAAAATGGAGTTTGTATGAGGAGCCAATAGGTGAACATATGGTATCCATCTATGTAATAACTAATTTAACCTTGCCCCAAAATAGGCCTGACCTCTGCCTTAGAGATTACAAGGTAATCTCTACTCATTGCAGTAGCATGCCTAATAGGTGTGTCTGATTGTCTGGGGGCCTTGGGTCACACTGGATTGTCTAGCAATGTGATTTAGGGTGAGGTCCTTAGGCCAAGCCAGATGGTAACAATGTGACTTAGGGTGGGGAGTTTTGGAACACACAATCTCAGCCAACCTGGAGATAAAGATCAACTATGTAGGCAATCAATCAATCATGCCTAAGCTATGAGGCCCTACTAAAGGCCCTGGTTGCTGTGGCTCAGGTGTGTATCAGGTGTGGCATAGGTCAACAATACTCTATGCATGTTATCCCACATTATGGCTAGGAAGAATTAACACTGTCCTGACTCCACAGTCAGGACTGGAAACTCCACATTTGGACACCTCCTGGACTCTGCAGTATGTGTCTCTCCCTTGGCTGATTTTAATCTGCATTCTTTCACTGTGAAACCATATGTAACCATGAGTGTAATGGCTTGCAGTGAATTCTGTGAGTGCTTTTAGCAAATTATCACATCTGAGGGTAGTTTTGGGAACCACCGTGCTCAAGTTACAATTGGTGTCAGAAGTGAGAGTGGTCTTATGTTGGCTGTGTGCTCTCTAACTTGGTCTGAACTCACACACAAGTATAATAGTGAGGAAAAGGAGCTAGCATCTGTGTGTGGCTGTGTGCTCTTGCATCAGTACTGAACTCTGTGTTCAAATGGTCTCACTTAATCATCCTGACTAACCTGACCTTCACTATTCAAATGAAAGAACCATGGCTCAGAAAGGTTTTGTGACTTGCCTAAAGATAAAGATTCAGGGAATATATTAAGACCTCCAATTTTTTTGATAGTAAAAGTAAAACTTCATCCTAGAATCAAGAGTGAATTAGGTCACTTCAGGGGTGAAAGATCAGGCTCTAACAAGTGCAATATGTAACAGTGAATCTGGACTTGGTTTTTCCTCAAGTGTGTACTTTAGCCCTAATTTATCTAAAACTCTACCTTCCATTTGTGGAGCTCAGTAAATATGTATTGGAAACCTACTAAGTTTTAACCATTGTACATTTATTGCACTTATACAGGGAACAAAGAGGTATCATACCTGTCCTAATGCCATACTGAAGACACATTAAACAGGAACCAAAGGGAAATATAACACAGGTATAAAATTGTAATACTGATCATTGCTCTAAGGAAAAGCTTCAAGCTGCTAGGATTTTATATAGGGAGGTCAGAAAAGTCTTCATGAACAAGGGATATTTAAGCTGAGAATTAAAGAGTCAATCGATGCTAGTCAGGAGAGGTGAAAGGGTATGAATACTCTAGGCAGAAAGAAGAAAAACACAAGTGCAAGGATCTTGGCATGTTTCAGAAACCAAAGGCAATGTGATTAAACCACGAAGACAGGGAGACAGCAGGGCAAGGTCAGATCATTGCAAGCTATAATCAAGACTGTGGAATTCATAGATAGGCTAGTATCTGGATTTTAGATGTGATGGAAAACCAGGGTACAACAAAAGAAGGTGAGTGAATGGGCAAAAAATAAAATAAAGGGTCAAGTTTATCCGTGGGAGGTCTTGGGTAGCACTGAAGATCAATCTTAGATGTCTCAGTAGACAAAGTGTAGTATTATACCTCAGGCATTCTCACTGTTTTATTTTCTACAATTTTCCTGGAAATTTTGGTGCATATTATTTATGTAACCCAATAAAAGTACTTTTTTTAATGGCTCTAACTGAAGATTTCCTAAAGGGGTCATATGGAAAAAAACAAACAAAAAAATGCATGCACTTCAGTGTATCTCTCATATCAGTAGGTTAGAATGTCTTGCAAACAAAATTAAATTAAAATTTCAGACCATTCCTGCAGAATATAAGTGACCATTTTCAATGGGAGAAAACAAGAGAAGCCATCCTAACAAATTATTTAAAGTTCAGCTTGTTATTTCAACAGCTCTTAATGTGTTTACCATGTACATATATTTAGTATGTCTGTAAGTCGCTGTAGTCTGAGGAATACAGCACTTGTGCTGAGGGTTGTAGACTTTCTATTTAAAGGCTCAATTGTTGGCAACCCAATTTTCTTTTAGACTTATTCTGTTTGTTTTGTTCAGTTCTAGTAGCTCAGCCTGAGTCTGATAAATAATTTAAGAATTCTGACTCAAACCACTAGAACACATCTTTCTAAATCATCAACATTTTATGTTTTCAAAGAGACCAAAGCAGCCCCAGCTCCCTGTCTTCATTCTAAACGAATTTCCAAGAACTTCCAGTTTAAGATGGCTGACAGAGTACATGATGTTATACCTCCTTAAGGCTTAAAGCCCAGTGAAGTGACAGAGAAAGGAAAAAATAAAAGCACAGATTCACAGAGGCATTAGGAACGTAGGAAGCTGTCCAGCAGCAGACCATGACATTTAAGAACCTATGCTATGGATGCTACAAATTCCTGTAATTGAGAACATATTTTTTTTTTTTTTAAAAAGAGCATGTCAACATGGAAACAATAAGAGAGGGGCTCCAAAAAGGGTAGTTTCCCTAAGACAGAGTCAGCAGGGGTAGGCTGTAGGAGTGAGCTGTGTGGAAATCATCAGTGCTATCAATTGAAATCAAAGGGCTCTGACATAGCATATCCTGACCAGTCTTTGTCATAAGAGCTGACTGTGGAATTTGCCATCCCATATAGAGCTTTCTTACTGCAGCAAAAGAAAGAGGCAGAACAGTTCCAGGTAACAACAAAGGACAAGACACACCTTCTCTCTGAGGACAAAGACCTCCCTCATGCACAAAAAAGAACAGTTCTTGTGGCTACGTGTCTACCCATCTCTTCACTGTAGCCACAGCATAGCTTCTGTAATCAGTCCCAATATCCTGTGGGAGAGAGTGAATTCACTGCCACCTTTAGACCTCAGATAAGCAAAATTGTATCCGTTAAAATCATTCCATTGTTGATCCATGCATGACTTCCTTTAGTTACTTTTAATAATGTTATAGCCATCCATGAATCTATCAACTATAATAGAAACTAGGATCTTGATAATGATGATATCTTTTCTCATCCCTCTGCCAACCCTCACCTGAGAAGGTGATCATCTTGAATTCCATATTCATCCTTCTCTTGCTTTCCTTTTTACACATTTATTTTATATGTAGGAATTGCTAAAATTATATATTATATGTATTATTTGTACTTACATTTAATTTTATAAAAATGGGTATCATACTGCATATAATCCTTCCAGAATTGCTTTTTACTTAATATTATACTGCTAAATTTCATCCCTCTTTTTGCACATCCCCGTGGTTACTCATCCTCATTGCTTGTGATATTTTATGGTGTGCATGTACCATATTTTAGCCACCCACTGTCCTGCTGGTGAGCACTTGGGCTGTTTCCAAATTTTGAATAATGTGAACAGTACTGCTATAAATATTCCAGGTCATGTCTCCTGTGTTCACATGCAAGAGTTTCTCTTGGGTATATTCCGAGCCACAAAATTGCCAGGCCAAAACATGGGGACTCTAAAGGGGAATATCCAACCATTTCCCAAAGTAGTTCACCGAATTTATACTCCCTCCAGCAATATACAAGACATTCAGTCGATGCACTTCTCTCCAATACTTCATATTGTCAGATTTTTATTTTTTGTCAATTAAATCATATAAACTGTTCATGGTCATTATTGGCATTTCTCTCATCACTAATTATGTTGACTGTTTCATCGCAGGTTTGCTTCTCTGTAAGATGGCTATTCTCACTCTCCATACCACCCCTTCTTTTTTTATTGGTTTGCTGGTATTGTTCCAGTTAATTTTTATGAGTTTTTAAAATGTATTCTTGATATAAGTCTTTTCATTTTATGTAATACAGGTATCCTTCCCAGTTTGAAACTATTTTTTCCATATTCTTTTAAGAATTCTTGTGATGAATAAAAAAATCCTGATTTAAATATAACCAAATTTATTGATGTTTTATTTATTTAAGAATTGTTTTCCTACCTCAATTTCTAAACTGTATTCATCTACATTTTCTACTAAGAGCTTTATATCCTTTAACATCCATCTGGAATTGATTTTTATTAAATCTTTTATGAGATTAGAAAACAAATTTATTTTTTATGTGATTCTCTTTTTACCACATCTTTTTATCAAAAGTTTCCCTTTTATACTCTTGTCTGATATGACCCCTCTATCATACCCCAACGTGTCATAAATGTGTGGGTCTGCTTCTGATTCCAAGGTGAATTTCTCTTTGTTATACCAACACCATGCTATCTTTATTACTGCAGCTTCATGCTGAGTATTGATACCTGGCAAGGCAAGTTCCTCCTCTCTGCTCTTATTAAAAGTATCCTGGCTCTTATTTTTGGCCCATTACTCCACTAAATACATATTAGAAATATCAAGTTAAAAAAAAAACCCTTGTTACAGTTTGAGGGGGATTACATTGAACCTAGGGATGAATTTTGAGAGAATTAACATCTCTGTGATATTCCTGTCTTAACTTGGTATGTTGTTTTCTTTTCCTCTTATTTATATCATCTTTGCTATGTCTAATAAATCTATATTTTTTCTATGAAGGTTTTAATTTTTTGTTTTATTTCTTAATATGGGATTTTCCCTGATATTACTAAAAATTGTGTCTTCTTTTCAATTGCCTTTTCAAGTTTATATCTGCTGTCCAGGAATGCAACTGCTTTTATATATTAATGTGGACATTTTGCTAAACTCTTCAATTATTTCTAAAATAATTTTCCTGTATTATTTTAGCTATTCTATGTAAACAGTCATATCATCTTCAAATGATGACAGTTTTACTTTTTTCTATTCAAAAATTTATAATTTTCTTATTTTTCTTCTCTTTTCTTAATTCTTATACCGGCTAGTATTTCTACTAAAATATTAACTAGAAGTGGTGATAATGGATCCTCTTGTCTCAGTCTCTACTATGAAAAGAATGATTCTTAATTTTTTTCCATTTAGAATTATATTTAGCCTGTATATTTTATTCTGAATAAGTGTTGACTTTTATTAATTTTTTTTACTTCTATTGAAATTATCATATGGTGTTTCTCTTTCAATTTGTTAATGCAATGAACTTCATTTATAAAGATTTAAAAGTAAAATTATCTTTGCCTATTGAGAATAGAACCAATTTAGATGTGGATGTAAATGTTTGTACTTTTTTCTTTTCTTTGCCTTGGAAGATTGATAAGAATTCATTTTAAACTATCTTGGCTTAGTGATTCTTTAACTGCTACAATTCTTAGTAGTTATAGGACTAATGAAGCTTTTTATTTCTTTTTCACTGAGTCCTGATGTTATATTTTTTCCTAAGTATTTGTCTACATTACTCAATTAGGGTTCACCATAAAAAGAGAACCAATAGGGTGTGTGTGTATGTTTGTGTGATAATTATGAAGGCTTGCAAGTCCTAAGATTTGCAAAGAAAGACAGAAATCTGGAGACACAGGAAAGCTGATGGTGTAGTTACAGTCCAAATCTGAAGGCCTGAGAACCAGGAGAGCCCATGGTGTAGGTCCTGTCTAAATGCTGGCAGGCCTGAGAGCTAGAAAGACTTGATGTTTCAGTTCAAATCCAAAGGCAAGAAAAAGCTGATATTCCATTTTGGAAGCAATCAGGCAGGAGGAATTCCTTTTTGGTTTGGGACATCAGCCTTTTTATTCTATTTAGGCCTTCAACTGATTGAATAAGGCCCACCCATCTGCTTTATTCAGTCTGTTGATTTAAATGTTAATCTCATCCAGAAACATCCTTGTAGAAACAACCAGGATAATGTTTGACCAAATATCTGGGCACCTTATGGCCCAATCAACTTGACATAAAATTAACTATCACAGTCACTTAAGTTTTTAATTAAATCACAATATTATTGATGGCATATTATTTTATTTTCTTGTAAGTTTATACTCTATATATGAGTGTCAGGGTTTTTAAAAATAATGTTATTTAGTTTTGTCTTCTTTATCTCTAGATTATTTCTGCCAGAAGCATCTATTTTAATTTTTTCAAAGAACCAACTCATTGTTTTATCTTTAGCATTGTATTTGTGTATGCTATTTTTATTAATTTTTATTCTTATTAACATGCTTATTATGATGATGATAATTTTCTATTGCTAACTTCTTAGGATAGGTATTTACACATTAATTTTTAAGTTTTCTTGTTTTATTATGTAGGTACTTAAGGCTGTAAATATCCCATGGTACATAATTTTTGCTAACTTTCATAGGTGTTAGTACAGGATATTATTTTTCATCATGATTTAATTATGTTTAAATTTTTATCATAATTTCTTGCACATCCATGGATTTTAAAATTACTGTGAAGGTTCTTAGAAAATATTTTTGTTATTAAAGTTTAGCCTAATTATATTTTGAGCAGAGATTGTGATCTGAAGAATACCTATTCTTTGAAGTTTATTGAGGCTTTCTTTATGGCTTTGTACACAACCAATATTTGAATATGTGAATGAAAATAAGTATATTCTCCAATTGTTGTATAGAACTCTACATGTAGTCATTAAGCTGAAAGTTTCTATTGTGTTTTCCAGATCTTCTATGTCCTTATTAGTTTTCTGTCTTATTGACTTGTCAATCAAGAGAGGTGTTTTTAATTTTCCTATTAAAGTAGAGGACTTATGTTTCTTTTTGTAGTTCCATTGCTTTTTTGCTTTATGTGTTTTAAAGCAATTTTATTAAATGTTTACATCTTTTGTTATATTTTGGTTACTGAGTTGAACCCTTTATTTTCTATTTGTGATCCCATCAATCTGTAATAAATTGTGTTTCTTTGTGTTTGTTTTAATTTTATTTCATATTAATATAGTCATCCTAGCTTTCCTTTGGTTATCATAGCATTTGATTGATATTAATTTTTTCTATGCTTTTAGTTTCAACATTTTGTGTCTGTGGTGATTTAAAAATATGTATTGTTAAGTCAGACTAAGTATGGCCTAAGAAAGACTTCGTTCTATATGAGTCCTTGTGGATGAACTGCAACCTTACTTAATAGGGAGACAGGATTGAAAACCTAACTTAGGAGTATGCACCTGTAACCATAGCTGAGTCTTGGCCAATCCCAGAAGCCGTACTTCAACCACTCCTACACTGCTGAGTGTTCAAACTGTTTTCAAATAAGGCAAACACCTTATTTGCCTGTAACCAATTCAGTTATAATCAATTCAGTTGTTTCTGCACCTCACTTCTGATTTCTATATGTCATTTACATTTTTTTGTCCATAAATGTGTTCTGACCACGAGGCATCCCTGGAGTCTCTCTGAATCTGCTGTGATTCTGGGGGCTGCCAGATGAGTGAATCGTTCATTGCTCAATTAAACTCCTTTAAATTTAATTCAGCTGAAGTTTTTCTTTTAACAGTATCTTCAAATTCTTAGTGTTCTTTCTTCATGAGATGAAGCTTAATTTGTTTCCCCTTGACTGTGGGCTGCTCTTAGTTACTCACTTCTAATGAACACAATTCCACAGGAATGCTGGTATGTCAATAAAATAATCCCTCTGGTCAAAGCTTCACTCTATGCTTTCCTGAAAGAAGCAGCCTTAGGAGGAGACTCTGCTTAGTCTTGTGTATTTAAAAGAGAAAGAGGTCAGATTCATTGCCTGAGATTAGCTAGTTCAGTGCTTCTCAAACTTCAGGGTGCATAAGAGTCACCTGGAGGTCTTGGTAAACCATAGAGTCCTGGGCCACATCCCCGGAGTTTCTGATTTAGTGATGCAGAGGTGGGGCTGAGAATTTGCATTTTTTACAAGCTCTCAGATGATACTGATGATTGACAGCTGTCAGTACTGTAGTACTTAATTAGTCCCAACCTGTTTTCCCAGCACAACCACTGTGCTTCTGAGCTGTCGTGAGTTTACTCTGGAAGACACCTGGACCAGAGTTTTGACTAATTACAGGTATAGATTAGGGATGCCCAATAAAATGCAGGGCATCCAGTTAAATTTTAATTTCAGTAGCACACTTAACACTAAAGAAAACTTTGTTGTTTATCTGAAATTCAAATTTAATTGGCTATACTGTATTTTGATTTGCTAAATCTGACAACGCTAGTGTAAATACAGGCATTGTTTATCCCAGTGGTTCTCAAACATTAGTGGGTATTGGAATCTTCTGGGGGACTTGTTAAAACAGATTTATGGGCTCTATCCTATTTCAGTTTCTGGCTCAGTTTATCTGGGATAGGACCCAATAATTTGTTTCCTCACAAGTTCCCAGGTGATGTAGATTCCACTGGCCTGGGGCCAAACTTTGAGAACTATTAGTTGATCACAAAGCAAAGATTGAAGATAATCAAGAAAATTCTTGTTTTTTATCCTCCAATAAAACCACTACACCACACAAACAATTGTGCATCCTAGGGGTTTTTGATGTATCTTTGATACAGACAGGAGAGAGGGAAATACTGGGTAGAAGTGGGCAGTTCCCTGGCAAAGGCCCCACCCTCAAGCTTGGATACCTGCGGCCCTAAGTGAGGACAAGCATTCCTGTTTTTGTGCCCAAAAGTTGCCTTTTGGCCTGCCATGCCCCCTATCCTGTACCCATATAAACTCCAAACTCCAAACCCCAGACTCCAGAAGCCAACTAGGCAACAAACAGGAGATGAGCAGACAAATGGCAGAGGAGTGCAGCAGAGAAGGAGAGAAGGAATGTCAGGAGGACTTTGGGGACAGTTGGAGAATTGGCCGCTGGATGGCCAAACTCCAGGGGAAGATCATCTTCCCACTCCATCCCCTGTCCAGCTCCCCATCCATCCCACTGAGAGCCACCTCCACTACCCAGTAAAACCATGCATTCACCATCCTTCAAGTCCATGTGTGACCCAATTCCTCTGGGATGCTGCACAAGAGCTCAGGATGCAAAAAGCTGTTATACTGGCCCTCTGCCCTTGTAGTGTTAAGTGCTAACCAGCTTAACACTTAATCCATGGACAACACGCCTAAAAGAGCACACTGTAACACATGCCCACTAGGGCTCCTGCACCCGTCCATCTGAGTGCCCTCCCATAAGGGGTTTGAGCAGCGGTGGCAACCACACAGACGAGCCACACTCCTGTCGAATGTCCTGTGAGGGTGATCAGAGAACTCTCCCATTTCATCTTATTGTTCTCCTATACTTTCTTTGGGGTTGTTTTTGGAGGGAGAGAGCTAGAACTTTTGCTAGTTTAACATCTTGGTAAGAACTTGAGCCACAGAACAGTGATTTTATTTTAACATGTGGTGAGAAATTTGTCCCTGAATGGCAGCAACAAAATTCTCTTAAAAATAGGTATACTACTTTATATAAGTATATACCAATAAGAATTACATTTTAGAAATATTACAGTTAAGAATTTAGTGCACCTGGAATGGATTTTATGTATTGTATGCATTAGCAAACTTTGTTGGATATCTTATATTTGCCCCCTCTCTACCAGTTCTCCTTTCTGCACCCTACTCTCTGACCAGAAATATTCATCTTTATGGTGTTCAACAAAGATAGTACGTGGTATCTGTCTTCTGGTTTGCTTCAGACAATAAGGAACTGAAGGAAATTGGAAGGAGAGAGGGAAGTAATATTGAGGTATCTTCTTGAAGTGTTGCCTGTGGCTAGTTGTATCTCTTGGTTAAAAGGGACATTGAATGTCAGTCACCCTCCCTACACAACAGCTCTACTTTCAATTCTGGTAACCCTTGCTCACCCTTGTCTTCCTTGAGTCCATGAGCAGTAAAAGTTCTACTGTTTCTAGTCCTGGTATATGACAACCTTTGTGGTTTGAGTGTAGTATATACCCTGCCTTCACCTCTATAAACAGCCCTTTTATTAAACCTTCTTCAAAGTATTCTAATATGCATGTGCCATTTATTTCCTGCTGGACCAAAGTAACCCCTTTTAATTTTTACACATGGAAAACCATTTTTTTCCTAATACCATTTATTGAATACGCTATCATTTCCATATTAAAAATGTTTTTCTATTACATACATATATTTTTATACATTTATGAGTCTGTTTTTAAGCTAATTTTCTTTTAACTTTATTCATATTAATGAAAAAGGCTCTCCATAAGACCTGAGGGTCTGTATTTTAAACAAATTCCACAGGAAGTTCTTATGCACACTAGATTTTGAGAACTAGCTTAGATTTTGTACTAATTCAGTAAATTTGGTAAATTGTTAGCAGAGAAATACTTATCAAGAAAACCTTATAGAAAACAATATAGTTTTCTAATTATCCCACAAAAGAGGCTTATTTTCTCCACTTCTCTTATGAGCCATTTTGGAAGGTTGGGAAGGTGAATAAATCTTTAATGGATACCTTGCACATGGTTTACAGCTATTGTTTATCATGCAGACAAACTGATCGTCCAGCATGTAAGTGAAAGATAGCCAAAAGAATATGCAAGTGTTTGACTATGTAGAAAATTGTATTACTTCAATTCAGCTTAACTAGAAAAGCACTTGATTTCTTCTGGGTTACCTGCATTTACTTGAAAAATTGCTATTTATTTTTTACTTATACCTGTTTTTCAAGGATTAATAATTAGTGACAAATAATCATGCTATTTCCAACAATCATTAAATGTACAGAAATTACATATCAGAAATATACACTAGACTCAATTAATGCCCCTTTTCAAAGCTTTAACACTGGTTTATGTAACCAAACCTTAAGGTACCATTTTTCACCTGGAGTGAACACCCAAATTTCAGACAAAAGAATCAAGAACAAATATTCATCCTCTAGCCCTGTAGCCTCCAGAATGGAGTACATGCTCCCAGGTTACAAAATATGATCTTCTGTATGGGAGTCTACGAAGTAGATAGAACTTCTATTCATATTTATTTTTAATGGAATTATTTACAATTTTTTAATTTTTTGTTAAATTTGTAACATCCATAATATTGGTAGCAAGTGACAGCAAATATATCACTTTATACCTTAATAAACTTACATATATCACAGGTGTATTCTCTCACATTTTTCATTAAGCGTAATTGAAGTTCACGTAAGTTCCGAGATTCCTGCTCTGAAGACTTGCTACTCTAATTGGAACCAGCCAACCACCAGCAACAACCTCACCTAAGAGACTGTTTGATTTGCTGAATCAGAATCTGCATTTTCACTAGATTCTCAGGTGATTTCTTCGCTCAGTGTATTTTTAGAAAAACAAAGGGCTGGCCTTGTACATCCTTTCCAATTTAAATTACAGGATCCTTTGAAGAAAGGAGAAAATAAAATATTTGCCATATTGATTTAATTATTTTACTAGGGAAGAGACAAATTTTATTTTTTCCCTCCTAGCTTTTAGCTCTGAACAGCCAAAGGAGAGGTGGCCTATCTTCCTGGTAGCAGGCTTTTTTCCTCCCCTTGTTCTTGTTTTCTTTACCTTGTTGTTATGGTTTTTCCTCTGAGTTATAATATTTCTTTAAAAAAATATTCCCTGTGGAAAAATATGTCTACTCAGGACTATTTTGCTCTGCAGAAACTAAAGACTACTTGTTTTTTCTGAGATCTATTTGACTCTTGTCTTCAACATCAAAATATCATACTAGATGGTAACTCTGGATTCTTTCCTCAAATCTACCTTCTATAACATAATCTGTTAGCCTTTCTAAAACTAGATTTCAGGTGATTATTCTATTTGAAAACTCTTTTTAAACATTAGTTTCCAATTTTGTTTTCAAGCATTCCATCACTAAACATTATTGGATATGAATCCCTCAAATGTTACATTTATATTTTATATGAATATCTATGAAGCATGCCCATGAGTCACAATCTTAAACTATAATTAGCATATTGGTATATTGCATAATGTGTCATATAAAAGCATGGGAATAGTATGAAAATAGTATTTTAGTATGTCTTACTAATCATAATGAATCTATACTGTTATTAGCCGATAGCTTATAACAAAATACACACTTAGAACAAAGTTCATTCTTAATAATAAATGTAGACATTTTAGAGGACCTTCTTGATGATGTCGAGCATTTTAGCTGATGCCTTGTCAGAACTGATTACCTTGTCGTTATGTTTTTCTTCATCATGTGGCTGATGAAAAGCTACTACAAGGTGAAGAAAGAGTGTCAGCTTTGCCATTTTTGAGTTGCTCACTTGTATTTGCATTTTTAGTATTATCTTCAGCCTGCAGCACTTAGAAAAAAATCTTTTTAAACCACTTGTCCACTTTATGATAGTTTAATTAAAACTAGATAATTTAATACACAAATCCACTCAACCTGGTCCACAGAAACTGCAGCATGTTGTAATGTGCTGAAAATGTGCAAACAAGAAAGAGTAGAGTGCTCAACCCTTGCTTTGGGCCCTCAAAGCCTTCACTTGGAACACCTGCATGCCAGATGACACTTAGGACCATTTTCCATATGACCCAAATAATGAGTCTGGTGACAATTTATATAGTGATATAATTAAAGCTTATTTTCTTTACATTTTAGCTTAGCATTATAAACAGAAAGTCTAATAATTTCTTTCTGCATCTCAGTGGGTTGCTTTGCACCCTATGAAGACTGTTGGCCTTGATAATAAAATTCAAATTCTTAATGCAATGTTTATTAGATTAGACTGCTTAGGATTATATAAACTTTCTTGACTGAAACAAGATTTGCTCACTTCCTCAACCACAAATGCTTATGAGAAGTTTTCTATTTTGCTCAATAGTAATAATGCAATGATGCTTTTTTACTTTTTTTCAAAGGAACCTACGGTCATTTTACTGATTTCAGGGATCTTGAAACCATATTAAATAATGCTTTTAATTCAAGAATTAGTCACACATTTCTTTGCATATTATCATATAAGAGAGCAAGGAAGAAGTGCTCATTAGGGTAATCACTAAAAATTCAGTAATCTTTTAGCTATTTGTTACTACTGAATAATCTCTCAACTTTTCTCAGAGTTACAAAGTACTGGAGGTTTATGGGTTCCATCCTTCCATAACACCAATTGCTTATTTATTTTCTCCCCTATCGGCAATTATCTGTGATCTTCAGAAAAGTAATTTAGGTGGGTATGAGATCATGCATAATCCCACCACCAAGGATGTTCTCTCCATCCTTCCACCAAATGTGCTTGCAATTTCTCTGATAAATGGGCAGTAAGTGAGCAAAATTCTGACACACAGACACATTCTTACGGTCTTCCTTTGGAAGGAAACAAAGTTAAGAAAGGGATGCTTAATGGCTCTTTGGAGCCTCCATGACTTTGGCTTTTAATACTGTGGTTGAAGAAGGTAATCCTATACTACAGACTGAAAGTATCTATTTCTGAATAGTCAGAAGGATAAAGCCATAACTCAACTCTACTAGGAAATGGGTGTATGGTTTCCTGAGAACTGCACAAGTAGGCTTGATGCTTAGATTCCTAAACCAGACCCTCAGGCATATTCTATTGCCTAAGTGTTCTTACAGTGCAGAAGACATGCCTGATACTAATCTTTTCTAGTTTCTCCAGCCGAGAAAGCCTTTTGTGTTCATGTTCTTTCTAACTTTCTCTCTCTCCATCTCTCCCACTCCTTCATTTCCTCGTGCCTTCTCTCCCTCTCTTTCCCCCTCTCTTTTTTCCATCCCTTCCTTCTTTCTTTTCCCCTCCCTACCTTACTTCTTATTCTTCCTCCCTCTCCTCTTTGTTTTCCTTCTTTTCTCCTCCTCTTTCTTCTTTCTTCCTCCTCTTTCTTCTTCTCCTTATCCTTCTTTTTCTACTCTTTCTCCTTCATTGTTTTAAAACTTAAATCTAGAGACAACACATCCACCCCTGCTACACACACTTATCCATTCCTGCTGTTTGTCTTCTACTTGGTATCAGTCACAGACACTAATAATGAATGACTTGCAATTAATACCTCATTCTTTAAATAAATGATTCTTAATTTAGACCAAATACAAGTAGGCTTTATGTTAGTGAAGATGGTGTCCTACCTCTCTAGCTCCAGTGGAATATAAGCATATAGTCAACAGTTTCAAAAAATAGTCATTGAATACCTTCTGAATATCAACCCCATAGTGGATATTTTGGATGCCAAGAAAGAGTGAACACCGTGCATGTCTTTTGAGTTCAAGGACTACTTGAGGAGCAAACTCATAAATAGATGAATTAGTACGTTTTTCTGGGACAGGATTTACTATTGCAGCAATAAATGTTATAATAGAGATAGAGACTTCTGTAATCTATTCCTCATGTATCACTTTTTTCCATTTTTTATTAGAGTAAAATACACATAACACAAAATATTTATCGTAACCATTTTTAAGTGTACAGCTCATTGGCATTCAGTACATTCAAACTGATGTGCAACCATCACCACCATCCGTATTAAGAACTCCTTTAATCTTGCAACACTGAAACTGTACCAGTTAAACAGTAACTCCTCTTTTCTCCCATTTCCCAGCCCCTAACACCATTAATCTACTTTCTGTCTCTATGAGTGTAACTACACTAGGTAGCTCATGTAAGTGGAATAATAGTGTTTGTCTTTTTGTATCTGGCTTATTTTACTTAGCATTATGTCCTCAAAGACCATCTATGTTGTAGCAAGTGTCACAATTCCTTTTTTAAGGCTGAATAATATTCCATTTTATGTATATAAAACTTTTTGCTTATTCATTCATTAGTCAATGGTTACTTGGATTTCTTCCTTTTTAGCTATAGTGAATAATGCTGTTATTATCACGGGTCTACAGATATCTTTTCAAGACCCAGAAGTAACTTGATGTATTATATGATTATTTTAGTTTTACTTTCTTGAGGGGCTGCTATACTGTTTTGCAAGGCATCTGTATCATTTTACATGACCATCAACAGTGCACTATGGTTCCAATTTCTCCATATCCTCACCATTTTTTAATTTTTTTGTTTTATTCTATAGTAATCATTCTAATGGTTGTGAGATAGTATCTCATTGTAGTTTTGATTTGGATTTCCCCAATTTTTAATTATATTGAGCCTATTTTCATATGTTTATTGGCTATTTGTGTACCTTCTTTAGAGAAATATCTGTTAAGTTCTTTTGCCCATTTTCAAATTGAGTTGTACTTTATTGTCAAGTTTTAGGAATTCTCTATGTATTCTGAATATTAATACCATACTAGATATATGATTTGCAACTTTTTTTCCATTCTGTGAGTTGTGTTTTTACACTTTTGGCAGTGTCTTTGGTACCTAAAATTATAAAATTTTCATAAAGTCCAATTTACTTATTTTTTGTTATTGTTGTTCCTTATGCCTTCGTTGCCATATGCAGGAAGTCATTCCCAAATCTAATGTGTGAACTTTTTGTCCTATACTTTCTTCCAAAAGATGTAGTTCCAGGTCTTATGTTTAGATCATGAATTCATTTTCAATTAATTTTTGTATATAGTGTGATTTAAGGGTCCGACCTCATTGTTTTGCATGTGGATATGTAGTGTTATCAGCACTATTTGTTCAAAAGACTGTCTTTTCTCTATTGAATGATCTTGGTACTCTTCTTGAAAATAATTTGACCATAAATGTTAGGGTTTATTTCTGAACTCTATCATTTATGCCAATACTGCTCTGTTTTATTTCATTTTTTAAATTTTAATTTAATTTTTTGTTTGTTTGAGATGGAGTCTCGTTCTGTCGCCCAGGCTGGAGTGCAGTGGCACATTCTGGGCTCACTGCAACCTCTGCCCCCTGGGTTCAAGCAATTCTCCTGCCTCCACCCACCAAGTGTGGATTATAGGTGTGGGCTACCACGCCAGGCTAATTTTTGTACTTTTAGTAGAGACGGGTTTTCACCATGTTGCCCAGGCTGGTCTCGAATTCCTGACCTCAAGTGATCCGCCCACCTCAGCCTCCCAAAGTGCTGGGATTACAGGTGTGAGCCACCGCGCCCAGCCAAAACGGTTTTGATTAAAGCTATGTAGTAATTTTTATAATCAGCAAATGTGAATTCTCCAGCTTTGTACTTGTTTTTAAGGATTATTTTGGCTATTTGGAGTCTCTTAAGATTCCACATGAATTTTAAAATGGGTTTTTCTTTCTGTCTGAAAGAAAAAGTTTTGGGGGTTTAGATAGGAATTGCATTAACCTTGTAGATTGATTTGTATAGTACTGACATCTTAGCATATTAAATCTTTCAATCCATGAATTTGGGATCTATTTACTTATATTTTCTTCAACTTTTTTCAGATATCTTTTATAGTTTTCGCTGCACAAGTCTTTCATCCCATTGGTTCAGTTAATTAAGTATTTATTCTGTTTATGGCTATTGAAAATGGATTTTTTTAAAAAAAATTCATTTGGGATTATTCATTGTTAATGTATAGAAATGCAACTGATTTTTTCTGTGTTGACTTTGTATCCTGCTACTTTGCTGAGATCATTTATAGTTCCAACAGTTTTTGTGTGGAATTTTAGCACTTTCTACATATCAGATTATATCTGTGAACAGTTTATTTTACCTTTTCCTTTCCATGTTGGATGATGTTCATTTTTCTTGCCTAATAGCTCTGACAGGGATTTTCAGTATTGTGTTGAATAGAAATGGTAGAAATAGTCATTGTTTCCTTATTCTTGATCTTAGAGGGAAAAAAATCAATCTTTTATCATTAAGTGTAATGTTCTCTGTGCATTTTTATGGCTTTTATTATGTTGAGGTTGTTTTCTTCTATTTTTAGTTTATTGGGTATTTCTATCATGAAAGAGTACCAAATTTTGTCTAATGCTTTTTCTACATTATTTGAGATGACCATATGTGTTTTTTTTCCTTTATTTTGTTAATGTGGTGTATAAGATTGATCAGTTCTTACATTCCTGAAATAAATCCCACTTGGCCATGGTGTACAATCATTTTCATATGTTGCAGAATTCAGTTTACAAATATTTGGTTGATGATTTTTCATAAATGTTCATATAGAATAGTGGTCTGTACTTTTCTGTACTTACAGTGTCTTTGTCTGGCTTTTGTATCAGACTTCATAGAATGAGTTGGGAAGTGTTTCTCTGTAACTTTTTGAAATAGTTTGAGAAAGACTGGTATTATTTTTATATTCTAAATTTCTTTGATCTCTATTCCAATCTTCATTATTTCCTTTCTTTTGCTAGCTTCGGGCTTAGTTTGTTCTCTTTCTAGTTCTTTATGCTGTAAAATTGGAGTGATGATTTGAGATCCTTTTTTTCTTGTTAAATATAAGCATTTATAGCTATAAATTTCCACCAGCATGCTTTCATTATGTCCTGTAAGTGTTGGTATGTAGTATTTCAATTTTCACCCATACCTTAAGTATTTTCTAATTTCTCTTATAAATTCTTCGTTGATACATTGATTAAGTATATGGTGTTTGATTTCCACAAATTTGTGAATTTTCTAGTTTTCCTTCTGTTATTGATTTCTAACTTTATTCCATCATGGCCAAAGAAGGTCCTTTGTTGAATATTTATTATTTTAAATCCATTGAGGCTTAATTTGTGGCTTAGCATATAATCTATCCTACAAAATAGGCAACATCCATTTGAAAATAATTTTTGTTGTTGGTGGATAGAGTGTTCTGAATGTCTGTTAGATCTAGCTGGTTATTGTTCTGTTCAAGTACTGTATTTTCTAACTTATCTTCTGTCTGGTTTTTCTATTCATTATCATGGGTGGAGGCACTGAAGTTTTCAGCAATTATTATAACCCTATTTCTCTCTTCAGTTTTGTGAATTTTTGCTCCATGTATTTCATGGTCTGTTTTTAGATACATGGATGTTTATAATTATTATAGAATCTTGCTCTATTAAAGCTTTTAATATATATTTCTGTCTCTTTTATGCTTTTTTGATTTAAAGCCTATTTTGTATATTAGTATAAACATCCTTGATTTCATTTAGTTACTATTTTTATGCCATATCTTTTCCATCTTTTTACTTTCAACCTATTTTGTCTTTGAATCTAAAGTGAGTCTCCTATAGATTGCATGAAGTTGGATCATGATTTTGTTGGTGGTGGTTTTTTTTTTTTTTTTTTTTAACCCACTCTGCCAATTTCTGTATTTTGGAGAGTTTGGTGCATTTACAAGAAGTAACTGCCGATAAGGAAGGACTTACTTCTGCCATTTTGTAATTTGGTTTCTAAATGCCTTATGGTTTTGGGTCCCTGATTTCTTGCTATCTTACAGTCTTACTGTCTTCTTTTGTGTTTAGTTGATTTTTTGCAATAAAATTTAAATTTCTTTCTCACTTTCTTTTGTGTATATTCATTAGCTATTATCTTTGTGGTTCCAGTGGAAATTATTACATTTATCATCCTAAAGTTATAGCACTTTAATTTGAATTTATACCAGAATAACTTTAATAATATACAAAAATTATTGTCCTTTACCACTCTATCCCTAATCCTTATGTCACAAAATATAACTGTATTCATTGTATGTCCAAAAATATAAATTAATGTATTTTTTAATTAACAATTATCCCTCAGTATCTGTGGGGGATTGATTCAGAACCCCTCACAGACACCAAAATCTATCAACGCTCAAGTCTCTTATATAAAACTATTAGTATTTGTATATAACCAAATCATGTCTTTCTATATACTTTAAATCATCTCTAGGTTACTTATAATGCCTAATGCAATGCAAATGCTATGTAAGTATTTACTACACTGTATTGTTTAGGGAGTAATGCAAAGAAAAAAATAGTCCATTATATTCGGTATAGACATAACCATCCTTTTTTCCAAATATTTTTGATCCACAATTGGGGGAATCCACAGATGCAGAACCCATGGATATGGAGAACTAACTGACTTAGTTTCTTAAAGTATGTAGAAAACAAAAGGTGTAGTTACAGACCAAAATTAAAATAATACTAGCTTTGAGATTATTATTATTATTTACATGTATTAGTCTCTTCAATCATGTATAAAACAAAAAAGGAGTTATATAACATGTATTTACCTTTACTGAGAAATTTATTTCTTCATATGGCTTTAAGTTATTGTCTACTGTCCTTTCATTTCAATCTGCAGGACTTTTAGCATTTCTTGCAGTGGAGGTTTAGTGGTAATAAATTCTCTCTGCCTTTTCTTATCTAGGAATATCTTAATTTCTCCTTCACTTTTGAAGAATATTTTTGCTGCATATGGGATTTTTGTGTGAGAGTTTTTTTCTTTCTGCACTTTCAATATATTTGCCTCCAATATTTCTGATGAGAAAATTGCTGACAATCTAATTAAGGATCCCTTGTATGTAACAAGTCACCTCTCATGCTGCTTTCAAAATTTGCTTTTCAGGGGAAGAGCCAAGATGGCCGAATAGGAACAGCTCTAGTCTACAGCTCCCAGCATGAGCAATGCAGAAGATGGGTGATTTCTGCATTTCCAACTGAGGTGCTGGGTTCATCTCACTGGGGAGTGTCGGACAATGGGTGCAGGACAGTGGGTGCAGTGCACCGAGCCTGAGCCAAAGCAGGGCAAGGCATTGCTTCACCCGGGAAGTGCAAGGGGTCAGGGAATTCCCTTTCCTAGTGAAAGAAAGCGGTGACAGACGGCACCTGGAAAATCGGGTCATTCCCACCCTAATACTGCACATTTTCAACTTTTCAAATGGTCTCCTGTGCACACCAGGAGATTATATCCTGCACCTGGCTCAGAGGGTCTTACACCCATGGAGCATCACTCACTGATAGCACAGCAGTCTGAGATCAAACTGCAAGGTGGCAGTGAGGCTGGGGGAGGGGGCGCCCGCCATTGCTGAGGCTTGAGTAGGTAAACAAAGCGGCCAGGAAGCTCGAACTGGGTGGAGCCCACCTCAGCTCAAGGAGGCCTGCCTGCCTCTGTAGACTCCACCTCAGGGGGCAAGGCATAGCCAAACAAAAGGCAGCAGAAACCTCTGCAGGCTTAAATCTCCCCGTCTGACAGCTTTGAAGAGAGTAGTGGTTCTCTCAGCAGGCAGCTGGAGATCTGAGTACAGACAGACTGCCTCCTCAAGTGGGTCCCTGACCCCCGAGAAGCCTAACTGGGAGGCACCCCCCAGTAGGGTCAGATGGACACCTCACACAGCCGGGTACTCCTCTGAGACAAAACCTCCAGAGGAACTATCAGGCAGCAACATTTGCTGTTCACCAATATTCACTGTTCTGCAGCCTCTGCTGCTCATATCCAGGCAAACAGGGTCTGGAGTGGACCTCCAGCAAACACCAACAGACCTGCAGCTGAGGGTCCTGACTGTTAGAAGGAAAACTAACAAACAGAAGGGGCATCCACACCAAAACCACATCTGTACATCACCATCATCAAAAACCAAAGGTAGATAAAACCACAAAGATGGGGAAAAAACAGAGCAGAAAAACTGGAAACTCTAAAAATCAGAGTGCCTCTCCTCCTCCAAAGGAACACAGCTCCTGACCAGCAACGGAACAAAGCTGGATGGAGAATGACTTTGACGGGTTGAGAGAAGAAGGCTTCAGATGATCAAACTACTCCGAGCTAAAGGAGGAAGTTAGAACTGATGGCAAAGAAGTTAAAAACCTTGAAAAAAAAATTAGACGAATGGCTAACTAGAATAACCAATGCAGAGAAGTCCTTAAAGGACCTGATGGAGCTGAAAACCATGGCACGGAAACTACGTGATGAATGCACAAGCCTCAGTAGCCAATACGATCAACTGGAATAAAGGGTATCAGTGATGGATGGTCAAATGAATGAAATGAAGTGAGAAGAGAAGTTTAGAGAAAAAAGAATAAAAAGAAATGAACAAAGCCTCCAAGAAATATGGGACTATGTGAAAAGACCAAATCTACATCTGATTCACATACCTGAAAGTGACGGGAAGAATGGAACCAAGTTGGAAAACACTGCAGGATATTATCCAGGAGAACTTCCCCAATCTAGGAAGGCAGGCCAACATTCAAATTCAGGAAGTACAGAGAATGCCACAAAGATACTCCCCTAGAGAAGAGCAACTCCAAGACACATAATTGTCAGATTCACCAAAGTTGAAATGAAGGAAAAAATGTTAAGGACAGCTAGAGAGAAAGGTCGGGTTACCCACAAAGGGAAGCCCATTAGACTAACAGCTGATCTCTTGGCAGAAACTCTACAAGCCAGAAGAGAGTGGGGACCAATATTCAACATTCTTAAAGAAAAGAATTTTTAACACACAATTTCATATCCAGCCAAACTAAGCTTCATCAGTGAAGGAGAAATAAAATACTTTACAGACAAGCAAATGCTGAGAGATTTTGTCACCACCAGGCCTGCCCTAAAGGAGCTCCTGAAGGAAGCACTAAACATGGAAAGGAACAACTGGTACCAGCCACGGCAAAAACACGCCAAATCGTAAAGACCATCGAGGCTAGGAAGAAACCGCAACTAACGAGCAAAATAACCAGCTAACGTCCTAATGACAGGATCAAATTCACACATAACAATATTAACCTTAAATGTAAATGGACTAAGTGTTCCAATTAAAAGACACAGACTGGCAAATTGGATAAAGAGTCAAGACCCATCAGTGTGCTGTATTCAGGAAACCCATCTTACATGCAGAGACACACATAGGCTCAAAATAAAGGGATGGAGGAAGATCTACCAAGCAAATGGAAAACAAAAAAAAGGCAGGTGTTGCAATCCTAGTCTCTGATAAAACAGACTTTAAACCAACAAAGATCAAAAGAGACAAAGAAGGCCAGTACATAATGGTAAAGGGATCAATTCAACAAGAAGACCTAACTGTCCTAAATACATATGCACCCAATACAGGAGCACCCAGATTCATAAAGCAAGTCCTTAGAGACCTAGAAAGAGACTTAGACTCCCACACAATAATAATGGGAGACTTTAACACCCCATTGTCAACATTAGACAGATCAACAAGACAGAAAGTTAACAAGGATATCCAGGAATTGAATTCAGCTCTGCACCAAGCAGACCTAATATACATCTACAGAACTCTCCATCCCAAATCAACAGAATATACATTCTTTTCAGCACCACACCACACCTATTCCAAAATTGACCACATAGTTCGAAGTAAAGCACACCTCAGCCAATGTAAAATAACAGAAATTATAACAAACTGCCTCTCAGACTACAGTGCAATCAAACTAGAACTCAGGATTAAGAAACTCACTCAAAACCGCTCAACTACATGGAAACTGAACAACCTGCTCCTGAATGACTACTGGGTACATAATGAAATGCAGGCAGAAATAAAGATGTTCTTTGAAACCAAAGAAAACAAAGGCACAACATATCTGAATCTCTGGGACACATACAAAGCAGTGTGTAGAGGGAAATTTATCGCACTAAATGCCCACAAGAGAAAGCAGGAAAGATCTAAAACTGACACCCTAACATCACAATTAAAAGAACTAGAGAAGCAAGGGCAAACACATTCAAAAGCTAGCAGAAGGCAAGAAATAACTAAGATCAGAGCAGAACTGGAGGAAACAGAGACACAAAATCCCTTCAAAAAATCAATGAATCCAGGAGCTGGTTTTTTGAGAAGATCAACAAAATTGATAGACCACTAGCAAGACTAATAAAGAAGAAAAGAGAGTAGAATCAAATAGACACAATAAAAAATGATAAAGGGGATATCACCACCGATCCCACAGAAATACAAACTACCATCAGAGAATACTATAAATACCTCTACACAAATAAACTAGAAAATCTAGAAGAAATGGATAAATTCCTCGACACATACACCCTCCCAAGACTAAATCAGGAAGAAGTTGAATCTCTGAATAGACCAATAACAGGCTCTGAAATTGAGGCAATAAATAATAGCTTACCAACCAAAAAAAGTCCAGGACCAGATGGATTCACAGCCGAATTCTACCAGAGGTATAAGGAGGAGCTGGTAACATTCCTTCTGAAACTATTCCAATCAATAGAAAAAGAGGGAATCCTCCCTAACTCATTTTGTGAGGCTAGCATCATCCTGATACCAAAGCCTAGCAGAGACACAACAAATAAAAGAGAATTTTAGACCAATATCCCTGATGAACATTGATGCAAAAATCCTCAATAAAATACTGGCAAACCAAATCCAGCAGCACATCAAAAAGCTTATCCACCATGATCAAGTGGGCTTCATCCCTGAGATGCAAGGATGGTTCAACATACACAAATCAATAAATGTAATCCAGCATATAAACAGAACGAACGACAAAAACCACATGATTATCTCAATAGATGTAGAAAAGGCCTTTGACAAAATTCAACAATCCTTCATTATAAAAACTCTCTATAAATTAGGTATTGATGGGATGTATCTCAAAATAATAAGAGCTATCTATGACAAATGCACAGCCAATATCATACTGAATGGGCAAAAGCTGGAAGCATTCTCTTTGAAAACTGGCACAAGACAGGGATGCCCTCTCTCACCACTCCTATTCAATATAGTGTTGGAAGTTCTGGCCAGGACAATCAGGCAGGAGAAGGAAATAAAGGGTATTCAATTAGGAAAACAGGAAGTCAAATTATCCTTGTTTGTAGATGACATGATTGTATATTTAGAAAACTCCATCGTCTCAGCCCAAAATCTCCTTAAGCTGATAGGCGACTTCAGCAAAGTCTCAGGATACAGAATCAATGTGCAAAAATCACAAGCAATCTTATACACCAATAACAGACAGAGAGCCGATTATGAGCGAAATCCCATTCACAATTGCTTCAAAGGGAATAAAATACCTAGGAATCCAACTTACAAGGGATGTGAAGGACCTCTTCAAGGAGAACTACAAACCACTGCTCAATGAAATCAAAGAGGATACAAACAAACGGAAGAACATTCCATGCTCATGGGACGGAAGAATCAATATCATGAAAATGGCCATACTGCCCAAGGTAATTTATAGATTCAGTGCCATCCCCATCAAGCTACCAATGACTTTCTTCACAGAATTGGAAAAAAACTACTTTAAAGTTCATATGGAACCAAAAAAGAGCCCACATTGCCAAGTCAATCCTAAACCAAAAGAACAAAGCTATAGGCATCACGCTACCTGACTTCAAACTATACTACAAGGCTACAGTAACCAAAACAGCGTGGTACTGGTACCAAAACAGGGTTATAGACCAATGGAACAGAACAGAGCCCTCAGAAATAATGCCGCATATCTACAAGTATCTGATCTTTGACAAACCTGACAAAAACAAGCAATAGGGAAAGGATTCCCTATTTAATAAATGGTGCTGGGAAAACTGGCTAGCCATATGTAGAAATCTGAAACTGGATCCCTTCCTTACACCTTATACAAAAATTAATTCAAGATGGATTAAAGACTTAAATGTTAGACCTAAAACCATAAAAACCCTAGAAGAAACCTAGGCAATACCACTGAGGACATAGGCATGGGCAAGGACTTCATGTCTAAACACCAAAAGCAATGGCAACAAAAGACAAAATAGACAAATGGGTTCTAATTAAACTAAAGAGCTTCTGCACAGCAAAAGAAACTACCATCAGAGTGAACAGGCAACCTACAGAATCGCAGAAAATTTGTGCAATCTACTCATCTGACAAAGGGGTAATATCCAGAATCTACAATGAACTCAAACAAATTTACAAGAAAAAAACAACCCCATCAAAAAGTGGGCAAAGGATATGAACAGACACTTGTCAGAAGAAGACATTTTTGCAGCCAAAAGACACATGAAAAAATGCTCATCATCACTGGTCATCAGAGTAATGCAAATCAAAAGCACAATGAGATACCATCTCCCACCAGTTAGAATGGCATTCATTAAAAAGTCAGGAAACAACAGGTGCTGGAGAGGATATGGAGAAATAGGAACACTTTTACACTGTTGGTGGGACTGTAAACTAGTTCAACCATTGTGGAAGTCAGTGTGGTGATTCCTCAGGGATCTAGAACTAGAAATACCATTTGACCCAGCCATCCCATTACTGGGTATATACCCAGAGGATTATAAAACATGCTGCTATGAAGACACATGCACAAGTATGTTTACTGTGTCACTATTCACAATAGCAAAGACTTGGAACCAACCCAAATGTCCAACAATGATAGACTGGATTAAGTAAATGTGGCACATATACACCATGGAATACTATGCAGCCATATAAAATGACGAGTTCGTGTCCTTCATAGGGACATGGATGAAGCTGGAAACCATCATTCTCAGAAAACTATCACAAGGACAAAAAACCAAACACCATGTGTTCTCACTCATAGGTGGGAATTGAACAATGAGAACACATGGACACAGGAAGGGGAACATCACGCACCAGGCCTGTTGTGGGGTGGGGGGAGGGGGAAGGGATAGCATTAGGAGATATACCTAATGTTAAATGACGAGTTAATGGGTGCAGCACACCAACATGGCTCATGTATACATATGTAACTAACCTGCACATTGTGCACATGTACCCTAAAACTTAAAAGTACAATAAAAAAAATTATTTTCGTATTTGGCTTTTGCGAGGTTGATTATAATGTGTGAATGTTTTAAAATTAATCCTCCTGCCTCTTGGATGTTTATATTTATGTATGTTATTGAATTTGGAAAGTTTTCAGCTATTATTTTGTTTCAAATTTCTCTCTGTCTCTTTCTCTCCATCCTCCTCCTGGAAATCCCACAGTGAGTATGTCACTCCCCTTGACGGTGTTCCAGATGTCATTTAGGCTCTGTGCACTTATCTTCAACCTTTTCTCTTTCTGTTCCTCAGACCTAATAATTCATATTATCTTATCCTCAAATTTACTGATATTTTTCTTCTGCCTGCTTAAATTTGTCTTTGAATTTCTCTAATGAATTTTTATTTATTGTATTTTTCATTTTCAGAACTTTTTTACGTTTTGTATATCTTTATTAGTATTTCCATTTTGTTCATAAATCATTCTCTTGACTTTCTCTGTCTATATTTAGTTCTTTGAGCACCTATAAGATAGTTGTTTTACAGTATTTGTCCAGTAGATTCACCATCAGATCTTCATCAAGGACATTTTCTTTTGGCTTATATACTTTTTTTCTTTGTATGCTTTGTGATTTTTTCTTGTTGTTGATGAAAACTTGACATTTCAATTTAATAATATGATAACTTTGAAAATCAGATTTTTTTCCTTCTCCAGATTTTGGATTTTTTTAAATTTTTGCTTTAAAAAAATCATAGGCTGTCTCTGCCAAAGACTAGCCTCATGTGTAGACCTAAGATCTTCTTAGGTCTTTTTTGAGCCTGTGCCTTCCCCTTGGCGTGTACTTTGCCTTTTTTATTTCCCCTGTGTATGCAGTTGCATTTGATGAGCTAGTCTTCAATGTCTGTGTCCCAAAAGAAGAAAACGAGAGAAATGAAAGGGAGGGAGATAAAAGGCACCAGCCTTTTAAATGCCCTGGAAGTCACTTCAGAGGGGGAGGGGCCTGCAATGATGGGAGGGGGTGCAACAACAATGGCCACCTGACTCTTTGCCCCTCTGTGATCAGAAGCAGCAGTTGGTGATTAGTGCACAGATCCCTGACATTTGGAGGACAGGGTCTTTTTTGCCCACCCTGGCTCCGGTGTTCTTGCTGCTTCAGGAAATTATGTACAACTGTCGGCTGTCAGAGAATGGGATGAGTAGCTGCTACTGTGCTCAAAGCTGAAATTGACCAAATGTAACCATAATTTACTGTTCATGCCTTTCTCTGGGAGTTTCAAGCCTTACATAGACTTCAAAGTTCCAAAATAGTTACATCAGAAAGACTCTGCCAGTGCAATTGTTAGCTATGTGGGGAGACAGATTCCTGGTTCTTCCTACTCTACTGTCTTCCCAGAATCTTCTTTCAAAGGATTGACTTTTATAGCTCTCAAAGATTTACATAAGCTTAGCAGATATTTTGAATTTATAAATTTGTTGATTCCAATACACATTGATTCCAACTTAATCATTCCTTTCTATGATCTTTATGAATTTCTAATCTTTTTTCCTTGTTTTCTTTGTTTCTCTGCTCTATTATCATGATAGATTTAGTTGCCGATTCATTTTCTTCAATCTTTTCCTAAACTTTACTCCTTGCTGGCTTCCATAAGCAATGTAAACATACTGATAGTACATTTATTTTTGTAGCTTTACTGAGGAGTTTTTGTTTATGGAAGATTGTGGTGACACAGGGTAACCACCTTTCAGAATATGTAGTGATCATTGCTAATTTGGCTGTTCAACTTCTCTTTTTTGACTAGTCTCCTCAGCCTCCACTGCCTTTCATAGGCCTATCCTCCCAACTTCTGACCTACTCCACCAGACATAGAGACTTAAAAAGGGAAGTCTGGAATCCAAATCATTTCTAATAGTTTTCTATTGCTGCTGCAATAAATTACCACAAACTTAGTGTCTTAACACAAATTTAATATTTTACATTTCTTCAGGTTGGAAGTCTGACATAGTTATCATTGACTAAAATCAATGTATGAGCAGGCCCGTATTTCTTTCTGTAGCCTCTAGGGAACAATTTCCCTGCCTCTTCCAGCTTGTAGTGGCTGCCTACATTCCTTGGCTAGTGGCCTCAGTATTCTGTCTTTAATGCCAGCAAATTTGCACCCCTGTTATCATTCCTCCATAGTCACATCTCTATCTGACTTTCCTCTTCTGCCTTCCTCTTTTACTTTTAAGGGCCCTTGTGATTACATTGGGCTCACCCAAGTAACCCAGGATAATCTTCCTAATTTGTGGTCAATATATTAGCAAACAACTTATCTGAAACCTAGTTTCTCATTACTATGTAACCTAACATATTCATAGGTTCCAAGGATTAGGCGGAGGGTATATTTGAAATGTAGGAAGCTGGGACATCATTCTGCCTACCACACTATTATTCTTATTAAATTTATATAATCTGATTTTGTGTCACTTTCCTGCCCCTCAGGGTTTTAAACATTCTTAGAAGGTCACCTTTTCCTCTATAAACAAACTGTCCTGAGCTTATGCACACCTTTTGGTTTCATCTCCCCCTCAGAATGTATAAAAACTCTTGGAGAATGAGGTTCCCTGTCTCCTATTATGTTGTTTCTCCCTTTCTTCATCCACATCAAATGTCTGCTGCCTTTCTACCACCCTGCATTACTCCAAGCATGTGATATAGATATTTTAAAATTTTTAATTTTTCACTCTCACAAACATCACTACAAACACATTTGTTGTGAATAGGCTATGTTACTTAATGGCTAGAGTTGGCTAATGTGGTGGATGCTATGATGGTCACCCAAGCCCCCTTTCAGAGATGAGGAACTTACTCCCCAGCTGATGACAGCGCTGCCACAGGATGGCTTTAACTGTCATCCTCCTGGAGGATGGTCTCCGCTGAGGAAAACTGCCTTGCCCAAGGACCAAGCAGCATCCAATGACGGATAAGCAGGGTTATAAGGGCCTGACACCCTTGTCCCAACTTAGGACAACTTTGAAGGGCTTTCCTAGCTTTAGGACTTCCTGTAGGTCAGGTTTGAGGTCTTTGTTGAGACTATATCACTGTCGAGCTTCTTCTTACGCCCAATCTCCTCTCTTTTCCATCCTTTCCATAACTTCTAAAAGCCCTAAATAAGCACCCTGCACATTGACCTCTATCTTAGAGAATGCATCTCTCAGAACGCAACTTGCACCAGCTAAATTGCACTACAATAAATTTGTTAACAGGCAACAACTTGAAATTAAGCATGAAATATCCCTGAAAATTCCCTGGGTTTTCCTCCTAGTTATTCCCCCTTTTTCTCATTCCAGGACTTTCAGAATTCTCTGTCCTCAATTAATGGTGAAGATTTACAATATGTGTTACTTTTTTATTTAACTTTTTAAGCAGATTTTAGATAAACTTACAGAAGAGTTTCAAAAATAGTACATGTTTTTCATATATTCTTCACCCAGCCTCCCTAATGAAAGTCTCTTATATAATCAAGGTATGATGATCAAAACTATGAGATAAATGTACTACCTAAACTCACAAACATTATTAAGATATCAACAGTTTTCTCAATAATATTCTTTTTTTTTTCTTACAGGATCCCACATTGCATTTATTTGGCATATCTCTCTTTAGTCTCCACCGATCTGTGAGAATTTCTCTGTATTTTCTTATCTATCATAACCCTGTCATGTTTGAAGAGTAGTAGTCAGGTATTTTGTAGAATGTCCCTTAATTTAAGCCTGTCTGATCTTTTCTCATGGCTAGATTAAGGATATGGATTTTTGGGAAGAATACCATAAAGGTGACGTGCCCTTCTCACACATCATATCAAGAGATACATAATATCAATATCTTATTACTGGTGATATAACTCATTTGATTAATTTGGTTTTGGCCAAGTTTGTATAAAGGTAACTATAAAGTTACTATGTTTTTCTTTGAAATAGATAAATATTTGGAGAGAATACTGTGATTTATTACTATGATGTTTTGCTTTTATTATTTGGAATTCATTTGTAAGGAAGAGCTGTCCATTTCTCCCACATATTTATTTATTGTATTATTTTGTACAGTACAGACTCATGGATGTTTAATTTTTCTGTTTTACAATCCAATGCTATCATTATTCAGTTTCTTCCTCAAATTATTCTATACTTGAAAGTTCTTTAAGGTTCACTTCTATTCCTTTTTATCTACCCTTTTTTATTACTTTTTGGCACCACAATATGGTCCAGGTTCATTTCGACTTTCCCCTACCCCAGCCATGAAATCACCAATTCTTCAAAGAGCCCTAGTTCCTTTTTTGAAGAATGAGATTTAGCAACCAAAATGTGAGCACTGTATATGCACATTGCTAGTGGGATGCCACTGTGTCAAGGCCCTCTTAGGAGACAGAACTAGGAAATAAATGTATGACTACTAGTGGATGCATCATGTTTATACACATATCATATTCATTTCTGCATGTATTTATCTATCCATGTATCTATCTATAAAATGAGGTCATTCTTATAGTTTTGATTCCAAATCAACACCAAAGGATTTATGCTAGTAACTGCCCCCCACCAATTATTTATAAATATTTTCACCAAAGTTGAGACTCTAGGATTCCATTATCTACAACATATTTATTTACATGTTCAACTCCAGTAAACAGGTGAAGTAGTTTTACAAACCCATTTCCCTATGGGAAACAAATTAACCAGCCAGAGTACAGCTTTTTGTTTGTTTCTTAACAGGTTTTGAATCCCTGAATGGAAGCATAATCAATGTGAATATTCTCTGCTCTTTATATGGACTTGGTTTGCTTTTCTGATTTCTATTCACTGAAGGTGAAAACAAATGGTTACAGTGTTCTCTGAGATATAATCCCTTTTGACACCACACATTTCTATACTTAAAACCAAGAAACACATCTACTACATATTTTTAAAATCCAACTGAAAGTTTCCAGAATTTTTGATATTGTTTTGAACTTCACACACTTATAGGGAAGAAAATCATCTGCCTAAAGTAAGTTTCTAAATTTTGCAGATGTTTTGCTTAAATTTCTTTTAGTATAAGGTGTTTTTAAGACCAGAATTGGTTTCTGAAATAATTCACAAAATTACCTCATTTTATTAATTATACCATTGTTCCTCAGGGCTACTTTTAATAACTATCAGAAGAACCAGATACAAGTCTTGGTTCTAGAAGATTAAACTGGGTGAGTGTGGACAAGTCATTTTGTCTGTCTTTCTTAACTTAAATAAGCATATAATTTCCATTTAAAATAACTTTGACAGTACTTTGTAAATAATAAGTTATCATAAAAAACTACACAATTAATTAGCTGCTTCAGTGTATAAGTGATTTTTATTGAAACCACCAATAAAAAATTATTGAGAACTATTATAAACATTGGATAAAACATGAGCCTGTTCAAGAAACTTAGCTATGGCATGATGAATGTTTTATTATTAGAAGCCCAGCCCATTTGAACTCATTGATGTTGCCATGATGTAGCTTAGCAATCTGGTATAATAGTTGAAGACACAAAGGTGAGACTCTGACTTGACACATTCTAAATGACACATTCTGTAATAAATTCCATGCAAGCCAAATGGAATAATCATCATAGGTTTATTCTCAGTGAGATTCACCCATAGCCAGAGGTCTCTGACATGTGGGAAGAACTGAACTTCAGTATAAGCCAAAAGTTTAAACTTTGCCTCTCACTGTCCTTTGAGGTTGAAAGCATATGTTTATTTTTTTAAGTGTGTTCTGTTGGTTCTGTATCTGTAATAGGAAGAGCCTTTCCTTAGCAGATGACAGTAGTGTGTATAGAAGGACAATAGTAATATAGATAGAGACTGAGAACACTGCTATTGCCTTACTAGACCTTTGCACTTCATTTCATTGATTAAAACAAACAAACAAACAAACAAACAAAAACACACAAAAAGCAGTGCCACTCACCTTAAAAGCAAAAGATCTGATAATGGTGCTGTAAAGTTGGAGAAAAGCAGTATGATAGGCCAATCTTATTGTTTTGCTTTGAGTATGCACTTTTCTGTCTCTTGGGTTAAAGTGGTGTGCCAGGCAATAGTCCATGTCTATGGTCTAGCACAGCTGGTCACTAAAACCATACTCCAGCTATTTGTGGAGTGCCATGTATGAGACTGACTGGGGTCTGTTTTATTCTCAAGACATTTCCTTCAATTTACTGTGATAGAAGAAAATACAGGGAGTGGGTATAGCATCTGCTTAGGCTCACAGATTTAGCAGTAAAATACTATGATTGTACCAAGGAACTTAAAAAGTCATGAATTTAGAGATGGCAGGCCCTTAAGAGTTCACAACTTTGGACTACTCTTTCCATAGATAATAAAATCAAGATTAGAGACAGAATGAGAAAACTCAATGAGGTCATGTTGTAGATGGGACAAGGATCTGAGTCTCCTGCCTTCCAGATCTGTGTTTGCTCTGCGGTACTGCATCTGGCCTCTGCCTGAGTCAAAGGAAATTGTCTAAACCATGCGACTCATTGAGACTAGAGTCTCCCTGGAGCTAAGGGGACCCCTCTATCTGGTAATACCCTTGATAATTCTTCTTTTTCTCTAGGAAATTATAGTTATCAAAGCCTATTCACCTACTTCTTATTTATCCCTCATCATAGTTGAGTGGGGGTAGATATAATTAATTTCATTTTTCTTTTTTTTTCAGATGAAGCATCCAAAGTTGAGTTACTTTCTTAAGTTCTTTTCAATATTGGCACATTTTATATTTTTCTCTTTATTTGGAATTTTTTAAGATAAGGATATTTATCTTAATTCATACTTAGTAATATCCATTATAGTACATACATGGGAGTTTAATTAAATTCTGAATCTTATTTAGATTATTCAAGTCTTAAACCTTTATAGGGATACCATGATCTCTAATTCAGAGGTAGTAATTCCAGCAGAGGGTTGAGGTTTTCTCTAAGGGGCATCTATTCTAACACTCAATGAACATATAATTCTAGCTTCAGTACATCTTTTCCACCATACCACAGGCCTTTATTTTTTTTTAAAGTCTTTGGATTTCATTTTCTATTCTAACACTCAAGGGAGTGATTGCTGTATAAAACAAGAAAGATCATGGCCACTCATTTCTCTTGTATTCATTAAAAAGAGAAAAGTTAGTAAGAAACTATGCACAATAAGTATTGAATTAATAAGATGGCATATCAAAATGGAAAGTCTCTTAAACCTAAATCCCGAATAGTTTTAACACACTTATCACACACTGTGGCTGGACAGTCAGCAGTTATCTCATCCTTCCCCACAGGCCTTGGGTTGTGTTCTGATTCATTAAATAGGTATTCAGTATCTATTGCGTACCAGATGCTGGTCTAAGTTTTAAGGAAACAGCAATGAATAAAAAAGTCTTGCCGTATGTGGAAATTATTTTCTTTTGAAAGCCACAGGTATTAAGCAAGCGAACAGATAATGCAATTTCAAGTGGTGTGAGTACTAAGAAAAAAAAAACGTAGTTGGCTATAGTTGGGATGGTATACAGAGGGCAGAGATAGGGTGGAGACTATTTTAAATAGAATGGTCTAGAAGGTCAAATTTTCACAGAAACCTACCTGATATGAAGCATCCTGCCCTTTAAAACTCCTGGGGGTGCAGAGTCTGGGAAGATGAAACAGTATAAAATCCAAAAAGGAGCTGAACATTTTGAAATCACAACAAGGATAGGGTACAGCAAAACGAGTGAGGGGCCATCAGGCAGGTAGCTGGGGATGAGGTCTAAGTGGTAAGTAGGCCCACACCATGAAGAGCCTTGTAGACCTTGCTAAAGATTTTCAATTTTATTTGAAACCTGGTGGGAGCATTTTGAGCAGGTGAGTGATGTGATCTGTTTTTTTCATTTGGAATGATCCTTCTGGATGCTATGTCTGGAGAAGCTAAGGCAAAGGGCACAGGACAGCGTATGGAGAGTCCGGAAGTAGGGGACTCAGAGGTCTTTTATGACAGTCTAGGGGAGAAATAATTGGGGTTGACTTTATGTATTAGCAGTAGAATTTATAGGAATTGATCAAGTTCATAATATAAGGCTAACATAGCAATAACAGGACTTGCTAAATGGATTGTATAAGAGATATTAGAGAGAAGAGGAGTTGGTAAATATGCCTATGCCTGGACTTTTGGACTTAGCAGCTGGGTAAATGGTGATGCCATTTAGTTTGATGGTAAAGTCTTGCGGGGAATGGATTCAGGAAGGAGTTCAAATTTTGTTTTGGACGTGTTTGCTTCCAGGTCTGCAGTACATCCAGGTGTAGTTAGTAGTTGAAAAAATGAGTTTAAAGTTCAGGGGAGAGTTTGAATCTGAAAATACGAATTTGGGAGACATCAGTGGAGAGAAGTAAAGGAAGCTAAAGACTGAGACACAGGAAGGTTAATATTTTAAGGAATATCCTCCACTTCCTTCCTTTTTGGGACTCTCTGTGGCTCTGCCTCTGCTGGCATTAGCTTGACTGCACACTTGACTCGCTTGGATACAGTGAAACCCTCAACACCACACAAATCATCAATCCATAGACCTGAACAAAGAGAAAAGGATAACATTGGTGCTTTGTCTGAATCACTGATTTCTTGTCTTCTTCTCAATTTTTGTCCTGTAACCTGCCTTTTGAACATCTTTATTATTATTATTATTACTATTATTTAGTGGAAAGAGGTCAACAATTATCTTCGTAGGTACCCAGGGAGGGACCCTGCATATATTCACTGGGGTCACTGCCCTGACCATCTGCTTTTTTAGGTCCACTTTTTAGGTCTGCTTCAAGTTTACATGTATATCACAAAAGCCACTTAGGAAAAAATTAGCTTGGAAGGCAATAAAATTACCTGGCAGGAAGTTTGCAGAGACAAATTAAATGCCTGTTTTTGGCTTCTGGAGAAACTGTATTGTTTGGTAAATTTCCAACTATGATATACCTAGAAATTTCTACTTATGGCCATATGGGAGTTTACTGAAGCTACCCTGTGAGGATAGGGGAGACCTGACTAAATAAGGGAGCTAAATTCTAATTCTATTTGAACTGGTGAACTCTGTATACCTAATGTCATATATACATCCTGGACAGTTGTCTACTTTTTAATCTTGGCAGACAGGTGATCACCCCTAGCCAGATTTAAAGAGAGACTACCAGGTAAGAGATGAAGATAAACACTCTCAGGTGGACTTATTTCATGTAACCTCACCGTAGTCCACATAAATTGAATATATGTATTTAAATACACAAACACTGATGGCCAATGTGTCTATAGAACAAGACGGAGTAGAGAGCCTGGAGTATATTTAATCACAACGGCTTGTTGTATAGCTTGGAAATGTGAGGCATGCTGTGCTGGGCAAATGAAAATGTTTAAGATGGTCATAGCAAAGAAAGATTGGCTGGGGCCTCAGAGTGTTTAAAGAGATATGGCCAACAGTCATCACTGTATCAATCAGTCCATAATTCAAGTCCAAAAAACCATAATTAAAAAAACCATAATTCAAGAAAACCATAATTCAAGTCCAAAAACAATTGTGTTTGGCACATCAGACACATTTAATAGTTTTGAAAAAATCCTTTTAAAGCAAGTTGCCTTATAACCAAATTTGCTGCCTTGTGCCTCCCTGGTTTATTTTATATCTAAATGGGTTAAGAATGCCCTGGAGCAGACACAGAATGAACTCTTTCAGGGAGGCATTTGCAGAATTTGTGTCAGAGGAACCCCATTATCCCAATGCTCTTTGGGGCTTATTAGCATTTTTTTTTCCTCCTAAGAAGGGTACTGAGACTGTCATTCCCCTGCTCAAAAAAACCTTGCTATTACATAAATTCAAAACATTTCAGCACACCATTTGAAACTATTGATTATAATAATAGTAACTGACACTTCTCTTGAACTTTTTATTAAAATCATACACTTTCAGAAACAGATTCCATTTCCATTTTCTCTGCTTCTCACTCCCCCAGTCTTATTTTATTAACTAACGACCCTTTTATCTTTCCTCTTCCCAATTCCTCACCTGATTTTGTTTTGCTAAATTTTCTCATGCTTCTGCACCTCTCTAGACCCTCTTTTTTTTCTGATTGAGGAACACCTCTTTTGCATCCAAAAGATTTCATAGAATCTTGGAAGGTTTTCAGTAAGTATTTATTGTGACGAATGAATGAATAACTACATAAACAAGAGCTTGCCTACTTATTGAGATTCAATTTGTCCTTCAAAGCCCATATAAAAAGATGTCACCTCATGAAATTTCCCTTACATCTATTTAAATTAAATTTGTCCTCATGCTTCTTTTTCTGCCTAAAGCTCTTTGTAGCTTAATTATAGAACTTACCACCCTATTAATTACATTTAAGAGTCATATGTTCCTAGGCTGCTTTATAAACTCCTTCAGGCCAAAGTCTTGTCTTCTTCCTTTTATGGGATCTATGGTGATTCCACAGTGCTTTGCATATGGTAAGTCTAACAGTCATGTGTTACTTGAAGGTAGATATTATTGCTTGAATTTTATATGTAGAATGTCTTTAACTCTTTAAGGGTTTGACCCTACATAAACTGTTCTTCATATATTTCTCTGCTTTCCTATAAAACCAATTTATCTCGTTACTTAAGTATGCTAACTGGCAGGAAATATAAAAAGAAACACATTCAAGAGTGAGAGGAGAGCTGCTTCACGTGCTTGGTTTGTGATATGCAACAATGAAATTGCACCAATAAGGAAACCGGAGTGTCCATTTAAAATCAGTGAGCTAAGGGTCTCTTCAAGTAAAATTCACACAGATGATTTCCTAGAGTCCCTAGGCTTAGGTTTTTTGAAGCCATGAGTTCTCCTTCCTGAGACCAGTTCCATGGGTGTGGAAGATACTGACTTATCTCAGGTTATAATTTCCATGTCATTCTTCCAGCACCTGGCTGGTGTTGGATGGGTCAGGTTTTGTTTGGAATTAGAGACAGACTTTTACATTCATGTGATTGTCACAAGGTAAACTCCAAAATTGGGGTTCAGCTCAGGAGGCCATGGGGGTTCTTGGATTTGCAAAAAAATTCAAGAGCAATCCAACAGAGTAAAGTGAAAGCAAGTTCTTCAAGAAACTAAAGGAATAAAAAGGTGGCTGCTCCCTAGGCAGAGCAGCCCTGATAGCTACTGGCTATTTTTATGGTTATTTCTTGATCATATGCTAAACAAGGAGTGGGTAATTTATGAGTTTTCTGGGAAAAAGGCTGGAGTTTCCCAAAACGGAGGGTTCCTTCCCCTTTCAGGCCATATAAGGCAATTTCCGGATTGCCATGGCATTTGTAAACTGTCATGGCACACGTGGGAGTTTCCTTTAGTATGCTAATGTCTCATAATTAACATTTAATGAGCAGTGAGGATGACCAGAGGTCATATTTGTTGCCATCATGGTTTTGGTGGGTTTTGGCTGGCTTCTTTACTGCATCCTGTTTTATTAATGGGGTCTTTGTAACCTGTATCTTGTGAAATAAGTCCTGCCAAACTCCTAATTCATCGTGTGTCTTCTCACGAGAAAATAAATCACTAGCTAGCTACTGAGTCTATTTCATTTTATTAGGTTGGTGCAAAAGTAATTGTACTTCTTCCCATTAAAAGTAATATAAACATTTCATTTGTAAAATATAAATTAAATTCATCACTCAAATGAGGAAGGGAACTCTAGCGTAAGTTATATGGAAAAGAGTATTTCCAGCTCAAAGAACAGCAAGTGCAAAGGTCTTGAGGTAGCAGTGGGACTTTAGTGCTCAGGTATAGCAAAAAGACCAGGTGGCTGGACCAGAGTGATTGAGGATGAGTCATAGGTAAGGAAGTCATAGAAGTAATGAAGGTTGAGATTTTAAGCAACCTGGTAGCTCCTGGTAAAGATTTTTGCTTTACTTTGTGTAAAATGGAAAGTCATTGGTGAGTCTTGAACAGAGTTAGAACACAATTTAACTTACATTTTGAAATGATTACATGGCTGCTATGTTAGGAACTGACTCTAGGTGAGCAACATTGTTACCAGAGTAACCAGTAAGGAGGATATCATTATTATCAAGCTGTGAGATGGTGGCAGTTTGACCAGGGGTGTGGTGGTAAAGGTACTAGTACATGCTGGTTCCTGGTTATGTTTTGAAGGTAGAACCAACAGGATTTGTTGGTGGGATTGGGTATGTGGTGTGAGAAACAGAGAAAGGAATCAAGGATTACTTTGCAATGTTTTTAGTCTCAGTAAATAGAAATATAAAGTTGTCCTTAAATAAAACGAAGAAAACTATAGAGTGAATATGTTGGAGGAAAGATCAGGGATTTGGTTTTGGACATAATAAGTTTCAAATGTGTAACAGTTATCCATGTGGAGCTATTCAGTAGATAGTTGGATGTCAGGGCCTGAACATCAGGGCAATCTAGGTTGAGATGTAAATGTGGTAATGGTCTGCATATAGATTGACTATAAAGGCATGTGGTTAGATGATGTCACTTAAAGAGCGATTAAGCACAGGAAGCTCAAGTATCCAGACTTGCTGGGAAAGGAGGGAGCATCATTAACTGAGACCCAGAGGGAGTAGCCAGTGAAGTAGGTTAGAAATCAGGTGAAAGATGGCCGAATAGGAACAGCTCTGGTCTGCAGCTCCCAGCATGATCAATGCAGAAGATGGGTGATTTCTGCACTTCCAACTGAGGTACCTGGTTCATCTCATTGGGACTGGTTGGACAGTGGGTGCAGCCCATGAAGGGCGAGATGAAGCAGGGTTGGGGTGTTGCCTCACCCGGGAAGCACAAGGGGCCAGGGAATTTCCCTTTCCTAGCCAAGGGAAGCTGGAACAGACTACCTAGAAAAACAGGACACTCTCACCCAAATACTGCACTTTTCCCAAGGTCTTAGCAACCAGCAGATAAGGTAATTCTCTCCCATGCCTGGCTCAGCAGGTCCCACACCCACAGAGCCTTGCTCACTGCTAACACAGCAGTCTGAGATCGATCTGCAAGGACTCTACCTCTGAGGGCAGGGCATAGCTGAACAAAAGGCAGCAGACAACTGCAGACTTAAACGTCCCTGTCTGACAGCTCTGAAGAGAGCAGTGGTTCTCCCAGCACTGCGTTTGAGCTCTGAGAATGGACAGACTGCCTCCTCAAGTGGGTCCCTGACCCCCGTGTAGCCTAACTGGCAGACACCTCCCAGTAGGGGTTGACAGACACCTCATAGGCAGCTGCCCATCTAGGACGAAGCTTCCAGAGGAAGGATCAGGAAGCAATATTTGCTGTTCTGCAGCCTCTGCTGGTGATACCCAGGCAAACAGGGTCTGGAGTGGAAGTCCAGCAAACTCCAACAGACCTGCAGCTGAGGGATCTGACTGTTAGAAGGAAAACTAACAAACAGAAAGGAATAGCATCAACATCAACAAAAAGGTCCTCTACACCAAAACCCCATCTGTAGGTCACCAACATCAAAGATCAAAGATCAAACCACAAAGATGGGGAGAAACCAGTGAAGAAAAGCTGAAATTCTAAAAATCAGAGCACCTCTTCTTCTCCAAAGGATCGCAGCTCCTCCCCAGCAATGGAACAAACTGGATGGAGAATGACATTGATGAGTTGACAGAAGTAGGCTTCAGAAGGTCAGTGATAACAAACTCCTCCAAGCTAAAGGAGGATGTTCAAGCCCATCGCAAAGAAGCTAACATCCTTGAAAAAAGATTAGACGAATGGCTAACTAGAATAAACAGTGTAGACCTTAAATGACCTGATGGAGCTGAAAACCATGGCAAGATCAAATTAATGAAATAAAGTGAGACGACAATGTTAGAGGAAAAAAGAGTAAAAAGAAATGAACAAAGCCTCCAAGAAATATAGGACTTTGTGAAAAGACCAAACCTACGTTTGATTGGTGTACCCGAAAGTGATGAGGAGAATAGAACCAAGTTGGAAAAGACTCTTCAAGATATTAACCAGGAGAACTTCCCCAACCTAGCAAGGCAGGCCAACATTCAAATTCAGGAAATACAGAGAACGCCACAAAGATATTCCTTGAGAAGAGCAACCCCATGACACATAATTGTCATATTCTCCAAGGTTGAAATGAAGGAAAAAGTGTTAACGGCAGCCAGAGAGAAAGGCTGAATTACCTACAAAGGGAAGCCCATCAGACTAATAGCTGATCTCTCGGCAGAAACCCTAAAAGCCTGAAGAGAGTGGGGGCCAATATTCAACGTCCTTAAAGAAAATAATTTTCAACCTAGAATTTAATATCCAGCCAAACTAAGCTTCATAAGTGAAGGAGAAATAAAATCCTTTACAGACAAGCAAATGCTGAGAGATTTTGTCACCACCAGGCCTGCCCTACAAGAGCTTCTCCTGAAGGAAGCACTAAACATGGAAAGAAGCAACTGGTATCAGCCACTGCAAAAACATGCCAAATTGTAAAGATCATCAATGCTATGAAGAAACTCCATCAATTAATGGGCAAAATAACCAGCTTATATCATAATGACAGGATCAAATTCACACATAACAATATTAACCTTAAATGTAAATAGGCTAAATGCCCAATTAAAAGACACAGACTGGCAAATTGGATAAAGAGTTAAGAACGTTTAGTGTGCTGTATACAGGAGACCCATCTCAAATGCAAAGATGCACAGAGGGTCAAAATAAACGGATGGAGGAAGATCTAACAAGCAAATGGAAAGCCAAAAAAAAAAAAAAAAAAAAAAAAAAAAGCAGGGATTGCAATCCTAGTCTCTGATAAAACAGACGTTAAACAAACAAAGATCAAATGAGACAAAGAAGGCCATTACATAATGGTAAAGAGATCAATTCAACAAGAAGAGCTAACTGTCCTAAATATACATGCACCTAATACAGGAGCACCCAGATTCATAAAGCAAGTCCTTAGAGACCTACAAAGGGACTAAGACTCCCACTCACTAATAATGGCATACTTTAACACCCCACTGTCAGTATTAGACAGATCAATGAGACAGAAGGTTAACAAGGATATCCAGGACCTGAACTCGGCTCTGCAACAAGCAGACCTAATAGACATGTACAGAACTCTTCACCCCAAGTCAACAGAATATACATTCTTCTCAGCACATCACACTTATTCTAAAATTGACCACATAATTGGAAGTCAAGCACTCCTCAGCAAATGTAAAAGAATAGAAATTACAACAAACTGTCTCTCAGACCACAGTGCAATCAAATTAGAACTCAGGATTAAGAAACTCACTCAAAACTGCACAACTACAAGGAAACTGAACAACTTGCTCCTGAATGACTACTAGGTAAATAACGAAATGAAGGCAGAAATAAAGATGTTCTTTGAAACCAATGAGAAGACAAAACATACCAGAATCTCTAGGACACATTTAAAGCAGTGTGTAGAGGGAAATTTATAGCACTAAATGTCCACAAGAGAGAGCAAGATCTAAAATCCACACCCTAACCTCACAATTAAAAGAAGTAAAGAAGCAAGAGCAAACAAATTCAAAAGCTAGCAAAAGACAAGAAATAACTAAGATCAGAGCAGAACTCAAAGAGATAGAGACACAGAAAACCCTTCAAAAATCAAGGAATCTAGGAGGTGGTTTTCTGAAAAGATCAAAAAAATTGATAGACAGCTAGCAAGACTAATAAAGAAGAAAAGAGAGAAGAATCAAATAGACGCAAAAAAAAAAAATGATAAAGGGGATATCACCACCAATCCCACAGAAATACAAACGACCATCAGAGAATACTATAAACACCTCTATGCAAATAAACTAGAAAAACTAGAAGAAATGGATAAATTCCTCAACAAATACACCCTCCCAAGACTAAACCAGGAAGAAGTTGAATCTCTGAATAGACCAATAACAGACTCTGAAATTTAGGCAATAATTAATAGCCTATCAACCAAAAAAAGTCCAGGACCAGTCAGATTCACAGCCGAATTCTATTGGAGGTACAAGGAGGAGCTGGGACCATTCCTTCTGAAACTATTCCAATTAATAGAAAGAGAGGGAAACCTCCCTAAATCATTTTATGAGGCCAACATCATCCTGATACCAAAGCCTGGCAGAGACACAACAAACAAAACAGAATTTTAGACCAATATCCGTGATGAACATTGATGCAAAAATCCTCAATAAAATACTGGAAAACTAAATCCAGCAGCACATCAAAAAGCTTACCCATCACGATCAAGTTGGCTTCATCCCTGGGATGCAAGGCTGGTTCAACATACACAAATCAATAAATGTAATCCATCACATAAACAGAACCAAAGACAAAAACCACATGATTATCTCAATAGATGCAGAAAAGGCCTTTGACAAAATACAACAGCACTTCATGTTAAAAACTCTCAATAAACTAGGTATTGTTGGAACATATCTCAAAATAATAAGAGCTATTTATGACAAACCCACAGCCAATATCATACTGAATGAGCAAAAACTGGAAGCATTCCTTTTGAAAACTGGCACAAGACAAGTATGCCTTCTCTCACGACTCCTATTCAACATAGTGTTGGAAGTTCTGGCCAGGGCAATCAGGCAAGAGAAAGAAATAAATTGTATTCAATTAGGAAATGAGGAAGTCAAATTGTCCCTGTTTGCAGAAGACATCATTGTAACTTTAGAAAACCTGATCATCTCAACCCAAAATCTCCTTAACCTGATAAGTAACTTCAGCAAAGTCTCAGGATACAAAACCAATGTGCAAAAATCACAAGCATTTCTATACAGCATTAACAGACAGAGAGCTAAATCATGAGTGAAATCCCATTCACAATTGCTACAAAGAGAATAAAATGCCTAGGAATCCAACTTACAAGGATGTGAAGGACCTCTTCAAGGAGAAATACAAACCACTGCTGAATGAAATAAAAGAGGACACAAACAAATGGAAGAATATTCCATGTTCATTGATAGAAAGAATCAATATCATGAAAATGGCCATACTGCCCAAAGTAATTTATAGATTTATTGCCATCCCCATTAAGCTACCAATGACTTTCTTCACAGAATTGAAAAAAAAAAACTACTTTAAAGTTCATATGGAACAAAAAAAAAAAAGCTCACATTGCCAAGACAATCCTAAGCAAAAAGAACAAAGCTGGAGGCATCATGCTACCTGACTTCAAACTATACTACAAGGCTACAGTAACCAAAACATCATGGTAATGGTACCAAAACAGAGATGTAGACCAAGAGAACAGAAGAGAGGCCTCAGAAATAACACCACATATCTACAACCATCTGATCTTTGACAAACCTGACAAAAACAAGAAATAGGGAAAGGATTCCCTATTTAATAAATGGTGCTGGGAAAACGGGCTAGCCATATGTAGAAAGCTGAAACTGGATCCCTTCCTTACATCTTTTACAAAAATTAATTTAAGATGAATTAAAGACATAAATGTTAGACCTAAAACCATAAAAACCTTAGAAGAAAACCTAGGCAATACCATTCAGGATATAGGCATAGGCAAGGAATTCATGTCTAAAACACCAAAAGCAATGGCAACAGAAGCCAAAATAGACAAATGGGATCTAATTAAACTAAAGAGCTTCTGCATGGCAAAATAAACTACCATCAGAGTGAACAGGCAACATACAGAATGCGAGAAAAATTTTGCAATCTACCCATCTGGCAAAGGGCTAATATCCAGAATCTACAAAGAACTCAAACAAATTAAAAAGAAAAAAACAACCCCATCAAAAAGTAGGCAAAGTATATGAACAGACACTTCTCAAAAGAAGACATCTATTCAGCCAACAGACACAGGAAAAAATGCTCATCATCACTGGTCATCAGAGAAATGCAAATCAAAACCACAATGGGATACCATCTCATGCCAGTTAGAATGGCAATTATTAAAAACTCAGGAAACAACAGATGCTGGAGAGGATGTGGAGAAATAGGAACAGTTTTACACAGTTGGTGGGAGTGTAAATTAGTTCAACCATTGTGGAAGACAGTGTGGTGATTCCTCAAGGATCTAGAATTACTATTTGACCCAGCAATCCCATTACTGGGTATATACCCAAAGGATTATAAGTCATGCTACCATAAAGACACATGCACACGTATATTTATTGCGGCACTATTCACAATAGCAAAGACTTGGAACCAACCCAAATGTCCATCAATGATAGACTGGATTAAGAAAATGTGGCTCATATACAACATGGAATACTTTGCAACCATAAAAAAGGATTAGTTCATTTCCTTTGCAGGGACATGGATGAATCTGGAAACTATCATTCTCAGCAAACTATCACAAGGACAGAAAACCAAACACCGCATGTTCTCACTCATAGGTGGGAATTGAACAATGAGATCACTTGGACACAGGGCAGGGAACATCACACACCAGGGCCTGTCGTGGGGTGGGGGACTGGGGGAGGGATAGCATTAGGAGAAATATCTAATGTAAATGATGAGTTGACGGTTGTGGCAAACCAACTTAGCGCATGTATACCTATGTATCAAACCTACACATTGTGCACATGTACCCTAGAACTTAAAGTATAATAATAATAATAATGAAAAGAAATCAGGTGAATATGGTGCTTTAGCAACCAATATGAGAAGGTATTTCAAAGTTCAAGTCTGTCATTGTTTTCTACTTGCTTTTAAACTCTTTCTTCTTCTTTTTGGTTCTGTAGACAACTGGGTGAAGCTGTAATGTACTGTGACAGATGTTTAACAAACTTGAGAGCGCCAAGATAATCTTAGACCCTTCAATATAATCCCCTTGGGAAGGCATTCACTTCTAAAAATGATGCTTTTGTTGCTCAAGTCACCTGAAGAACTCTATTTTGGGGGCTTACCATCATATTCCCTAGGCCATACACTGGTGGAAAGAATTACTCTCTGCTTTTATTGAAGATTAGGGTTATTTATATTTTTTGTCACCCAAATACAAGTCTAGTGAATAAGGGTTCTCAAGCCAGACATTGTTATACTTGCTCAACATCAAAATAAGATTGATTTGCATCCACTGCCACCATTCTTTCAAGTAACATTTTTATTTTTATTTTAAAATCCGTACATGCTCACCAATTTCAAGTTAATAGTTAGAAAATACACAGATAAAAAAAGACGAAAGAACACCCATAATCTTACTTTTATTATTTGCAAATGTTTTGCATCATTTTCTCCCTTTCTACTTGCTTTTAATTTCATTGACTGGGGACTTGTGCTCTTATGTACCTCCTGGAATGGTCATTAAGTTGGTTCTCAAAATAAGAGCCACAGGTTATTTTAGATGCCCAGGGATGCTATTTGGAAGTGTGCAATATAAATGTAAATATATAACTTCTCATTTTTAATACATGCTGTATCTCCTTTTTCTTCCTTTTTCCCTCTTTCTACACTGATTCCCTCTTCCAAATTCTAAATGATCAACCAGTGATTTTAAATTAAAAAAAGGGTTCCAAGATGGCTGAAAAGGAACAGCTCCAGTCTACAGCTCCCAGCATGAGCGATGCAGAAGACGATTGATTTCTGCATCTCCAACTGAGGTACTGGGTTCATCTCACTGGGGATTGTTGGAAAGTGGTGCAGGACAGTGCAGCTCACCAAGTGTGAGCCGAAGCAGGGTGAGGCATCGCCTCACCTGGGAAGCGCAAGGGGTCAGGGAATTCCCTTTCCTAGCCAAGGAAAGGGGTGACAGATGGCACCTGGAAAATCAGGTCACTCCCACCCTAATACTGTTCTTTTCCAACTGTCTTAGCAAACGGCACACCAGGAGATTATATCCCGTGCCTGGCTCAGAGGGTCCTACGCCCATGGAGCCTCGCTCATTGCTAGCACAGCAGTCTGAGATCAAACTGCAAGGTGGCAGTGAGGCTGGGGGAGGGGTGCCTGCCATTGCTGAGGCTTGAGTAGGTAAACAAAGCGGCTGGGAAGCCCGAACTGGGTGGACCCCACCTCAGCTCAAGGAGGCCTGCCTGCCTCTGTAGACTCCACCTCTGGGGGCAGGGCATAGCCAAACAAAAGGCAGCAGTAACCTCTGCAGACTTAAATGTCTGTCTGACAGTTTGAAGAGAGTAGTGGTTCTTCCAGCACGGAGTTTGAGATCTGAGAACAGACAGACTGCCTCCTCAAGTGGGTCCCTGACCCCTGAGTAGACTAACTGGGAGACACCCAACAGTAGGGGCAGACTGACACCTCACACAGCTGGGTACCCTTCTGAGACAAAACTTCCAGAGGAGCAATCAGGCAGCATCATTTGCTGTTCACCAATATTCACTGTTCTGCAGCCTCCGCTGCTCATACCCAGGCAAGCAGGGTCTGGAGTGGACCTCTGGCAAACTCCAACAGACCTACAGCTAAGGGTCCCGACTGTTAGAAGGAAAACGAACAAACAGAAAGGACATCCACACCGAAACCCCATCTGTACGTCACCATCATGAAAGACCAAAGGTAGATAAAACCACAAAGATGGGGGAAAAAACAGAACAGAAAAACCAAAAATTCTAAAAATCAGAGCACCTCTCCTCCTCCAAAGGAATGCAGCTCCTCACCAGCAACAGAACAAAGCTGGAAGGAGAATGACGTTGACGAGTTGAGAGAAGGAGGCTTCAGACGATCAAACTACTCTGATCTAAAGGAGGAAATTAGAACCCATGGAAAAGAAGTTAAAAACTTTGAAAAAAATTAGATGAATGGCTAACTAGAATAACCAATGCAGAGAAGTCCTTAAAGGACCTGATGGAGCTGAAAACCAAGGCACGAGAAATACAGGACGAATGCACAAGCTTCAGTAGCTGATTCGATGAACTGGAAGAAAGTGTATCAGTGATGGAAGATCAAATGAATGAAATGAAGCAAGAAGAGAAGTTTAGAGAAAAAAGAATAAAAAGAAACAAACAAAGCCTCCAAGAAATATGGGACTATGTGAAAAGACCAAATCTATGTCTGCTTGGTGTACCTGAAAGTGACGGGGAGAATGGAACCAAGTTGGAAAACACTCTGCAGGATATTATCCAGGAGAACTTCCCCAATCTAGCAAGGCAGGCCAACATTCAAATTTAGGAAATACAGAGAATGCCACAAAGATACTCCTCGAGAAGAGCAACTCCAAGACACATAATTGTCAGATTCACCAAAGTTGAAATGAAGGAAAAAATGTTAAGGGCAGCCAGAGAGAAAGGTCAGGTTACCCACAAAGGGAAGCCCATCAGACTAACAGCTGATCTCTTGACAGAAACTCTACAAGCCACAAGAGAGTGGGGGCCAATATTCAACATTCTTAAAGAAAATAATTTTCAACCCAGAATTTCATATCCTGCCAAACTAAGCTTCATCAGTGAAGGAGAAATAAAATACTTTACAGACAAGCAAATGCTGAGAGATTTTGTCACCACCAGGCCTGCCTTACAAGAGCTCCTGAAGGAAGCACTAAACATGGAAAGGAACACCTGGTACCAGCCAGTGCAATAACATGCCAAATTGTAAAGACCATGGAGGCCAGGAAGAAACTGCATCAACTAACGAGCAAAATAACCAGCTAACATAATGACAGGATCAAATTCACACATAACAATATTAACCTTAAATGTAAATGGACTAAATGTTCCAATTAAAAGACACAGACTGGCAAATTGGATAAAGAGTCAAGACCCATCAATGTGCTGTATTCAGGAAACCCATCTCATGTGCAGAGACACACATAGGCTCAAAATAAAGGGATGGAGGAAGATCTACCAAGCAAATGGACGGCAAAAAAAGGCAGGGGTTGCAATCCTAGTCTCTGATAAAACAGACTTTAAACCAACAAAGATCAAAAGAGACAAAGAAGGCCATTACATAATGGTAAAGGGATCAATTCAACAAGAAGAGCTAACTATCCTAAATATATATGCACCCAATACAGGAGCACCCAGATTCATAAAGCAAGTCCTTAGAGACCTACAAAGAGACTTAGACTCCCACACAGTAATAATGGGAGACTTTAACACCCCAATGTCAACATTAGACAGATCAACGGGAAAGAAAGTTAACAAGGATATCCAGGAATTGAACTCAGCTCTGCACCAAGCGGACCTAATAGACATCTACAGAACTCTCCACCCCAAATCAACAGAATATACATTTTTCTCAACACCACACCGCACTTATTCCAGAATTGACCACATACTTGGAAGTAAAGCTCTCCTCAGCAAATGTAAAAGAACAGAAATTATAACAAACTGTCTCTCAGAACACAGTGCAAACAAACTACAACTCAGGATTAAGAAATCACTCAAAACCTCTCAACTACATGGAAACTGAATAACCTGCTCCTGAATGACTACTGGGTACATAACGAAATGAAGGCAGAAATAAAGATGTTCTTTGAAACCAATGAGAACAAAGACACAACATACCAGAATCTCTGGGACACATTTAAAGCAGTATGTAGAGGGAAATTTATAGCACTAAATGCCCAAAAAAGAAAGTAGGAAAGATCTAAAATTGACACCCTAACATCACAATTAAAAGAACTAGAGAAGCATGAGCAATCACATTCAAAAGCTAGCAGAAGGCAAGAAATAACTAAGATCAGAGTAGAATTGAAGGAGATAGAGACACAAAAAACCATTCAAAAAAATCAATGAATCCAGGAGCTGGTTTTTTTAAAAGATCAACAAAATTGATAGACCAATAGCAAGACTAATAAAGAAGAAGAGAGAGAATAATCAAATAGAAGCAATAAAAAATGATAAAGGGGACATCACCACTGACACCACAGAAATACAAACTACCATCAGAGAATATTATAAACACCTCCACGCAAATAAACTTGAAAATCTAGAAGAAATGGATAAATTCCTCGACACATACACCCTCCCAAGACTAAACCAGGAAGAATTTGAATCTCTGAATAGACGAATAACAGGCTCTGAAATTGAGGCAATAATTAATAGCTTACCAACCAAAAAAAGTCCAGGACCAGACGGATTCACAGCCAAATTCTACTAGAGGTACAAGGAGGAGCTGCTACCATTCCTTCTAAACTATTCCAATCAATAGAAAAAGAGGGAATCCTCCCTAGCTCATCTTATGAGGCCAGCATTATCCTGATACCAAAGCCTGGCAGAGACACAACAAACAAAAGAGAATTTTAGACCAATATCCCTGATGAACATTGATGCAAAAATCCTCAATAAAATACTGGCAAACCGAATCCAGCAGCACATCAAAAAGCTTATCCACCATGATCAAGTGGGCTTCATCCCTGGCATGCAAGGCTGGTTCAACATATGCAAATCAATAAATGTAATCCAGCATATAAACAGAACCAACGACAAAAACCACATGATTATCTCAATAGATGCAGAAAAGGCCTTTGACAAAATTCAACAACCTTCATGCTAAAAACTCTCAATAAATTAGGTATTGATGGGATGTACCTCAAAATAATAAGAGCTATCTATGACAAACCCACAGCCAATATCATACTGAATGGGCAAAAACTGGAAGCATTCCCTTTGAAAACTGGCACAAGACAGGGATGCCCTCTCTCACCACTCCTATTCAGTATAGTGCTGGAAGTTCTGGCCAGGGCAATGAGGCAGGAGAAGGAAATAAAGGGTATTCAATTAGGAAAAGAGGAAGTCAAATTCTCCTTGTTTGTAGATGACATGATTGTATATCTAGAAAACCCCATTGTCTCAGCCCAAAATCTCCTTAAGCTAATAAGCAATTTCAGCAAAGTCTCAGGATACAAAATCAATTTGCAAAAATCACAAGCATTCTAATACACCAATAACAGACAAACAGACAAAGAGTCAAATCATGAGTCCCATTCACAATTGCTTCAAAGAGAATAAAATACCTAGGAATCCAGCTTCCAAGGGATGTGAAGGACCTCTTCAAGGAGAATTACAAACCACTGCTCAATGAAATAAAAGAGGATACAAATAAATGGAAGAACATTCCATGCTCATGGGTAGGAAGAATCAATATCATGAAAATGGCCATACTGCCCAAGGTAATTTATACATTCAATGCCATCCCCATCAAGCTCCCAATGACTTTCTTCACAGAATTGGAAAAAAAAACTACTTTAAAGTTCATATGGAACCAAAAAAGAGCCCGCATTGCCAAGTCAATCCTAAGCCAAAAGAACAAAGCTGGAGGCATCATGCTACCTGACTTCAAACTATACTACAAGGCTACAATAATGAAAACAGCATGGTACTGGTACCAAAACAGAGATATAGACCAATGCAACAGAACAGAGCCCTCAGAAATAATGCCAAACATCTACAACTATCTGATCTTTGAGAAACCTGACAAAAACAAGAAATGGGGAAAGGATCTGGGAAAACTGGCGGCTATCCATATGTAGAAAGCTGAAACTGGATCCCTTCCTTACACCTTATACAAAAATTAATTCAAGATGCATTAAAGACTTAAATGTTAGACCTAAAACCATAAAAACCTTAGAAGAAAACCTAGGCAATACCATTCAGGACATAGGCATGGGCAAGGACTTCATGTCTAAAACGCCATAATCAATGGCAACAAAAGCCAAAACTGACAAATGGGATCTAATTAAACTAAAGAGTTTCTGCACAGCAAAAGAAACTACCATCCGAATGAACAGGCAACCTACAGAATGGGAGAAAATTTTTGCAATCTACTCATCTGACAAAGGGCTAATATCCAGAATCTACAAAGAACTCAAACAAATTTACAAGAAAAAAACAAACAACCCAATCAACAAGTGAGCGAAGGATATGAACAGACACTTCTCAAAAGAAGACATTTATGCAGCCAAAAGACACATGAAAAAATGCTCATCATCACTGGCCATCAGAGAAATACAAACCAAAACCATAATGAGATACTATCTCACAACAGTTAGAATGGCAATCATTAAAAAGTCAGGGAACTACAGGTGCTGGAGAGGATGGGGAGAAATAGTCCCACCACTTTTACACTGTTGGTGGGACTGTAAACTAGTTCAACCATTGTGGAAGTCAGTGTGGCAATTCCTCAGGGATCTAGAACTAGAAATACCATTTGACCCAGCCATCCCATTACTGGGTATATACCCAAAGGATTATAAATCATGCTGCTATAAAGACTCATGCACACGTATGTTTATTGAGGCACTATTCACAATAGCAAAGACTTGGAACCAACTCAAATGTCCAACAATGATAGAATGGATTAAGAAAATGTGGCACATATACACCATGGAATACTATGCAGCCTTAAAAAATGATGAGTTTATGTCCTTTGTAGGGACATGGATGAAGCTGGAAACCATCATTCTCAGCAAACTATCGCAAGGACGGAAAAACAACCACCACATGTTCTCACTCATAGGTGGGAATTGAACAATGAGAACACATGGACACAGGAAGGGGAACATCACACACCCAGGCCTGTTGTGGGGTTGGGGGAGGGGGGAGGGATAGCATTAGGAGATATGCCTAATGTAAATGACGAGTTAATGGGTGCAGCACACCAACATGGCACATGTATACATATGTAACAAACCTGCATGTTGTGCACATGCACCCTAAAACTTGAAGTATAATAATAATAATAAAGCACACAATTTGAAGCCAGACAGACTTGGATTTAAATTGCTGTTCTGCACTCTTCACTGTAGAAACAACCAACCTAGGTGCCCATCAACAATGGATTGAATAAAGAAAATGTGGTACATATACACCATGGAATACTATGCAGGCATAAAAAGAAACAAAATGACACCCTTGGCAGCAATGGGGATGCAGCTTGGGGCCATTATCCTAAACAAATTAAGGCAGGAACAGAAAGTCAAATACCACATTTTCTCACTTATAAGTGGGAGCTAAAAATGGTTACTCAGGGACAAAGTTGCAATAGTAGATGCTGGGGACTGCTAGAGGATTGAAAAACTATTGTGTATGATGCTCAGCAGCTGGGTGATGCGCCCAATACCTCAGACTTCCGTATCACACAGTATACCCAGGTAACAAACATGCACATGTATCCCCTGCATCTAAAATAAAAGTTGGATTTATTTTTTAAAAGGCACTTAAGATCAAATTGATGATATTAATATTACTAACTTTCTATGATAGTTATTTGTAATTATTATACTTAGAAAACTTCAAAACTCAGAAATTTTGTTTTATTTCATACTAGATATGTTTTTAGATAGCATATCCTTCTCTATTAATATTATCTTCAATTACCTAAGCTACATGATGTAGTCTATTGCTCTTTGGAGGTGTCAAAACACTTCCAAAATTTGTCAAATACCTTAAAAAGGAATACCAACAGATGAACTTAGTTTTCAGCCTTAAAAGCAAGGTAAAGATTCATAATAAATGGATAAATAAATAATCATATGTAAAAAGTAAATAAGTAAATAAATCGCTGTTCTGTGACTGCAAAGTTATTTATTCTATTTGAGTCTTACTTCCTTCATCAGTAAAATTGTAATCCTCAGTGAATTTCACATAATTGAGAGAGCATGTATAATGTATAATGTACTTAGCACATCTTAGGTGCTCATCAAAATTTAACATAATTGAAAACACATGGGTTTTATAGTCTGAAAAATAATGCTTCGATTTTTCTTATCTGTCTGTAATGAGTAATGTACCATCCTCATTGGTTTGTTATAAAGATTAAATTAAATCATGTATATAGCGTGCAACAGAAAGGCTAGAATATAATAGGCGTCGCATAAGTCTTTTTGATGGAATGGTTATACTCCATGTCTCATGTTTTATTCCTAGTCCAGTGCTTTGCATATAGTAAGGTTCTGAATGATTATTTTTACCCAGTAAAATGAATTTTATTTCTTTATATTCATGTGCTTTTACTCATACTGTTCCGGTAAGACATGGCATGCTATTTTACTTGAAAATATATAGAAAGTACATGGGGTACTGTGTGCAGTAGGAGGTAGATTAGTAAAATTAATAAGTAAACACTTTTCCTCATTGAAAACACACATTAATTATAAAGGAAAATTTAAAACACTGATGAAATCATAAAGCAGCCTAAATGTATTAATAAAGATCCCATGATTCTTTTCTAATTCCATTCTGTAATTGTAAAGGATATGAGGCAACGTCGCCAATTTAAGCTAAAGGCATCCAAAAACCCAAGTTTGAATGGCAACCCAAGTCCTCTGAATTCTCATCCTGGTTTTCATGTAGTCCTTTCACTGTGTGTTTGTGTCTAACTTTGCAATTGATAAAGTACTAATCTGTTCCTGTACATTTGGCTTTTCAGCACCACTTAAACACAAATCGTCATTTTGTATGCCCACGCTCAGGGCTGCAATTCCTCAAGTAAGGTTTTTTTTAACACCCCCTCTGTTCCTCTCTAGTGGAAACCTCTAACAGCACATTTGAATGTTGTGCAATGTTTATTTCAAATGCTTTACCCCATCACAACAGGCTTTTATACTGTAATATCTGTTTGAAATAAAAAGTCTTCTGAGAGAATAAAATTTGTGACAAAAAAGCTTCATTGTATATCGTCCTCACCTATACCCCAATCTTTCTTTTTCTCTCTCCTTGCTTCCCCACTCTGCACCATACATACATATTATCCACATGATGATAACACAGACACTTCATTAACTTGGTCACAAAATTATGGCAACTTGATGGAAGACTTCATTATCATATATTAAAACACTTTAAATAGACAATAGTTTCAATGCCTTTTTATCTGGATGGTGTGATAGTGTTTTCTTTATTTAGATGATCTTTCTGGTGCACATACGACCTCACATCCACATTCACTGTCACACATACACTCACTCCCTCTCACACACACATCTCACATCCACACATTCCCTTATTGCCCTTAACATCAAGGAGAAGTCCTAGGTGGCAGGACTCCCAATCAAGCTGGCTTAAGCAAAAAGAAGACCTATTGGTCCACATAATTTAACTGTACCAGGGTCAGTACTGGCTTCTGGGAAGACTTGATGCATGGGCAGTACTTGATCGATAATTTTTGACTGAATGTCGATTTTCAGGTCATTCAGTCTGTTTAGACATGGATCAACTGCAGCTGGCTAATATCTTCTTTGCTAATCAGAGGTGATACCCCAGATTGTCTAGATCTGTGATTTTCAGCCCCAGTAGAATATTAAAATCTTCCTGAAACTTGAAGAAATACCGAGGCCCAGACTTCAGCCCTAGAAAATCTAATTCTGTTACTTTGGGTGGGAAGCTTGTCCCTGATTTGCTTAAAAATCTCAAGTGTTCTAAAGTACCTCACAGTAGAGCTCCATTGATTTATCTGCCTTTTATCCCCCGCTACACTCTTGGTGGCTTATTTTTTTCTTTCTTATTTTTTTTAAATTTTGGATTCGGGGGGTACACGTGCAGGGTTGTTACATGGGTACATTGCCCGACTCTGGGGACTGGGAAATGGATAGTCTCGTCACCCAGGTGGTGAGCATGGTACTCAGTAGGTAGTTTTTCAGCCAATGCCTCCTCTCTCCCTCCTGCATCTAGTAGTCCCCAGTGTCTTGTTCCTGTCTTTGCGTCTATGTGTATTCATTGTTTAGCTCTCACTTATAAGTAAGAAGATATAGTATTTGATTTTCTGTTATTGCATTAATTTCCTTAGGTTAATAGCCTCCAGCAGTATCCATGTTATTGTATAGGAAATTATTTTGTTCTTTTTTATGGCTTTGTAGAATTCTGTGGTGTATATGTACCACATTTTCCTTATCCAGTCCACTCTTGATGGGCACCTAGGTTGATGATTTGTCTTCTTGAATTGCCTCTCCTAGGGCTGTTGCTGGCCATTTGCTCCTAAGAGGCTGAAGCTACTGTCTTTAAAAGGAGAATATAGAAGGGAGATTCTCCAAATTCTTAGAAAACCGAAAATCTAATTATAAAAAGGAAAATGATCCATTAAAAAGAAATCTCCAGAGTAAAGACACAGAGTAAAGACACAGACCTGAGAACAGAAGATACAAAACAAACAAAACAGAAAGTAGATGGAGCAGAATGGAAGCTAGTTGGAGAATAAAGTAAATAGGACCATAGATATTAGCCAAGACTGAAATATATTGACACGTCACTGTCTAGTCTGAGTTTGCAATAAAAGCACCTGGTTTGATCAGTCAATCTGCATTGACTTAAACTACACTTGGTTCCATTTGCACACACAAAATATGTAATATGGCTAAGAGCAGCTGAATGAATTTGTTTCAATATAATCAAAGATAAATATAAACAATGCTATCAGAGTGGCCACACCATGGTCTCTCTATGGGCTGGAAAAAGCAAAATCTAAATGCTTATCTCTCTGAGACTGGCTAAAAGTAACTTAACAGGCAGTAACTGTTGGCGGCATCTGCATTTGTTTCTCCAAAGTCCATTCCCCTAACTTTGTGTACAGTACAGTTTGTCCTCTGGTGAGATTGTGGCAAATAATGCTTATGCTCTCATGATTGCTAAGACCCAGAGCCAGAACATTTCTGCCACTGAATGACGATCTTTACCATGAATAATTACAAACGAGGCAAGCAATCTTTTGTGTCATGGTTCATCGGACCCGTCAGAGTGAAACAAAGACATTTTTCACTCTCTTCCCTCTACCGTATGCACTATTAAAATGCCTTTGTAGATTACTGTAAATAATTCAAATGTTTATTAAAAACTCTTTTGGAAGATCAAGGAATCATAGATAATAGGAGGAAATACCATATAATTCATTTTTATATGGCATACTCTATCCATCATATGGCAAAATGCTTCAAGGCGAAATGCAAAGGGAGGCAGGTTTTTCAAGCAAGACTCAAAGAGGAGGTCATTTAAAATAATCTGAAGATAAGTGTTTTCAAAAGTGATCCTTTTCTTCTTAGGGTTCCAATTTTCTTTCCAGATCACATCATTTCTCGAATTTAGCTCTGGCATTTAGTTATTTTAATCATGATGCCAACTGATGGACTTGACTTACAGTAAGGAAAACGGGAAGGCATATTGCCTGACCTTTGCAATAAGTCTGTCTTCTGCATCCCTCTGTGTTTTGCATGCATGCAGAGAAAAAAAAATGTGAAACCCCTCCAACTCCCCCTGGGGTAAGGGCATTATGGTTCAACAGCATTGCCATGCTGTGCTACACCTTCCATGCTGGCCTGTGTGATCAAATAGGGGAAGCCAAGTCAAAACTGTTATCCTCATCTAATCTGTGATGTTCTTGGTTGACTGTGGTGAACTGCCCCCAGCCCAAGTGATTCTTACAGTTATTAATAGCAAAGTAATCATATCTGCCATTGATTAGGTACCTAACATGTACCATGCACTGTATTAGGCAGTTTTGATACAATGAGGGTGGTATTGTCTTGTGGTGATTAAGTTGCTGCCTTGGGAGCCAGATTGAAGAGGTTGGGGTACTGGCTTCAAACTTACTAGTTTCCTGATTTGAACAAGTCATTTTAACCTCTCCAAGCCTCAGATTCTGCATCTGTAAAGTCCTTATAATGATGAAACCTGTTGGTTCTTTGGCTTCTGTTTGCATTCTGGCCCCTTGTCTTACGGTGGTCCTCTTGTCATATGGTGGCCCAGTCTGAGGAGTCCTTAAGCCCCCACAAAGTTGCTGTTTATAGACTCAAAGCTAGAACTCTTCCCATCCTATCAGTCACAGGCCTATCCACAATTCTAGGTATTTCAAACAGATGGAATTTAATTCAGGAAACTGGTTACAATGGAGTAGAAAGGACTACAAGAGTGAAAAGGAGATGGGAACATGCCTGGAGGAGCAAAACCACAAATAAGTAATACTCTCAGAGATAGGAAGCTGCAAATTCTGAGTACACCTGTGAGAAGGTGATAGCCTGTACCTATTGGTGCAGTTAGCTGTGTAATTGTAGCTACTTCCACTGAAGGAGTGCTGCCTTGACAAAGCCAAGAATTGGAGAAAATATGAATCCCCTGCCTAGGCTGCTGGATTCTGAAATCACTCTATCTCTGCTACTCTACATCAGCCACGACGCTGCAAGATCCAGAAGCAGGGACAGTCTGCTTTCCTCCTGCCTTCTGATTTCCCAAAAGAAAGCTAGATAAGCCATGACCCTGAAAAGTACTGTTTGCCAACTCCTAGCCCCAGCAGTACAATGCAGAGTGTGAAAGCAGGTGGTGTGTAGCTGAGAGACAACAGGCAAAAACTCAGCACAGTAAATGATAATCTAACCTAACTTTAACCTTTTAGTTGAATCTCTACATCCAGTGCATAGGGTCATGGTTTTGCCTATGCCAAGCAATCACTAGATTTGCATTGTAGTAACAAAGAATACCAATGGCTTACAAGGGCAAGTGATTCCCTCATCAGAGTGAAATGCATAGACCTGTGAAGTGACTTTTCTGAAATTTACCCAGAACTAAATGAGACGGAATGTTGACAGCCTTCTAGTGAATTTGGGCATTCAGGCAACCAACTCTACATAATTAAAAAACATCTACCCACCAATTTTTTTAAATCATTATTTTCCTTAGAAATTTCAGTTTGTTTTAGATTTTCTAGATTTTATATACAACCCTGAACATTACTAGATGACCCCTATCACTTTTAATGTACCAATGTGACATGAAGAATGGTCCTCTCTAAAACACATGAATCAATGATCTATTTCTGTCTGAGTGAGCCCAGAGCAATAGAAGTAGATACTGGCTAATCCTTAGCTTAGCTTAGCTTAGCTGACTGGTGATGAAGTACATCTTACTCTCCCACCCTATGCAGTTAGTCAGAATCATGCATTTAATCTGGCCAAGTGGACTGTGAGCAGAAGGACATCACAGGCTGTGAAAAACACCTGCACAACAGTCTAACCCTCTCTTCTCCTTTAGGGAAAGTGGAGGCTGCCCACTTAAATGGTGATGACACAAGATGGAAAAAGCCTGAGTCTCCACATGGATAAGGGCAGAACAGGCTTCAGCTTAGTGAAGATTTATATTCAGTCTAACACCTCTGTGAAGCTCTCACCTTCGATTGGGTCTCTTTTTTTCTGCTTATGGGACCAACATTACTTATTACTTACACTTGAAACTTTGTAGTCAGTTTCCCCCTTCTTCTTTACCCCAGTTATCATGTACTGTCAATTCTGTTTCCACAATGTCTCTCAAAAATAGCTTTATTATCTGCTGCTATACCTACTGCTTTGGTCCATGAGCTTGTCAACTCGGACTATTTCAACAGCCTCCCAAATAGTCTCCTTGACTTGGACTTTGCCTGTTTCAAGTCATTAACTTGGATACCCAAACACCATATTAATCTTCCAAGGCTGCGTGAAGCTTTGGTCAGTCCTATCTCTTATAATGCAACTTTTTATGGCTACCCAGTGCCTAAACGATGAAGTATGATTTTTTTAACCTGGAATTTTTGACTCCCTATGCTCTGGCCAACCCAATAATTCTTTCTCAAACCCTATGTTTGTATCTTTTTGGGAATGCATTGGGGAAAATCAAATGAATTCTTTTTATTTCAATTCTAGCCATTCATGCTTCTGTGGGCCAGGACACTCATGCAACCAAATAATAGATATGGACTATTTCATTGGTCAGGCATGGCTGGGCTTATCCTCTGATAACAAATAAACCCAAGGTCTCAGTGGCTTATGATAAAGTTTCTTCCTTAAATGCCCCCAAAGTCTGCTCTATGTTGAGTACTCTCCAGACCTATCCACTTGACTTCTGCTCAGTGATGTAGTGATCCAATCTATTTTCATTTTCTGGCCTCATCTTCCAAGTAAGTGGCATCCACACTCACCCACCAAAGAGGAAGAAATGGGTGGAAGATTATGAGGAGTATTTTTATTACATGACACAGGAGTAATGCTCATCACTTCTGCTCATAATCTACTAAGACAATAGTCACATGGCCCTCACTACTTCAAAGAACTAGAAATTGGAATATAACTTTCTCACTGCCTACAGAAGGGAGGAGACCCAGATGTGGATCTCACTGGTAGTATCCAGTTCACCATTCTTGCTCAATAATTAATTCTTCTGCTGCATTGTAAAAAAAATTACAATTATTTCTTATAATAAAACTGATATACAATAGAATGTGTTTTCATTACTATTGAAATTAATAAGAGTTGAAAGAAATTCTGCACTCATGGTCATTGCTTTAGATTGTGTCCTCAACCTGGCAAAATTAATTCTTTAATTTGTGAATCTTTGTTGAAAATTATTTGAGAAGCACTGAATATATATGATTATCTCTTCCGGATAAAGCTAGCAATTTTATCCGTGACATAATTTCCTACTTGCATTTCTATTATTGCCTTATATTGTGACAACATCTTTTATTTAACCATATGATATATGACTTTTCTCTACTTATTTTTTTTAAGTTAAGGGATCTTTTTAAAGTTTCTACAATTCTCTAACATTAAAAATTTGGCCTAATACTTTGTAGGACCCATTATAGATTTCTGCTTAGGGAAAATAAAAAATTCAAGCCTCTAACATAATTCATGTAATGTCATGTCCCCAAAGCCACTGAGAGTAAAGGGAGGTGTTCCAGGAAAGTTGATGAAGGAATCTGGAAGCTCCAAATTTCAAGGTCAGTCAGTAGGACTAGCTATAAGTTGTGAGGCCTAATTTCATCGAAAGAGTTTTTTTTTAATCAGCATACTAATACACCCAATGTAATGTAACAATAACAGAAATATAGTAGCTACATGAGTGAGCCATTTTGTTTTAAAACTAAAGAAAATTTTCTGGTAACTGACATGGTCCCTTTAGAGCCTCTCATATACCCGCCAAATGTTGATAATTCTAACTTGTGGAAGCATAGGTTAAGGCAGCAGATAAGAAAAAATAAAGCATCTGAAAACATCACATATGCATTCTTATGAAATGGTTTATGAATTGATTACTAAATAAATGAGTGAATTAATGATGTCTCCAACTGAAATCTTTAAGATAAAACAATGTAAAAGAAAATGAAGTATACATCTTAACCAGGTAGTTTTTATTTGTTTGTTTTCAACTTTCTAATTGCTTTATTTCCTAAGGACTGTATTTACAAAAACCAAATCCTCCTGAATATGCCTTTTAGAATATAGATTCTGTGTAGCTTCTGTTAATCAAATTTATCAGAAAGAGTCTGTCAAGATTTGGCAGTACTTCTATTTTCTGTGTTGGATCAGAAAGTTTAGTCATAGATTCTGTTATTAGAACTCTTCTATGAAACTTGATAATTTCAGTATTTATGGATAAAGCCAATATTGAAATCTTTTAAAATGTGGTGATTTTCCAACTGTATTAGTTTCCTACGGTGATCATAATAAATTCTCACAAACTGGATAGATTTATTAAAAAAGCAGAAATTTATTCTGTCGTAGCTCTGGAGGTTAAACATCTGAAATTAAGGTGTTGGCAGGGCCATCCTCTCTGTGAAGGCTCCAGGGGAGAATCTGTTTCATGCCATTCTCAGCTTCTAGTGTTGGTGGCAATCCTTGGCATTCTTTTGTCTTGTAGGTGCATATCTAGATATAGATGCATCTGGATGTATCTCTACATCTCTGCCTCCTCATCACATGGTATTCTCCCCTGTGTCTCTATCTCCATGTTGCTTCTCCCTTTCTTATAAGGACACCAGTTTTATTGGATTAGGACCCACTCTAATGACCTCATCCCAAGTTGATTACCTCTGCAAAGACTCTTTCTAAATAAATATTGCATTCACAGGTACTGGGGGTGAGGACTTCAGCATAACTTTTTTTGGGGATACAGTTCTAACAATAGCACCATCTGAAGAATGTCTTTTGGCTAAGGTAAACAAAGAGCTGCAATGGTAAACCTTGAAAGCAGTTGTCTAAGAATTGCTAGCACCTTCTCTACCTACATGCTATTACCTGATGCATTTTCTTACCTTAACCATTCATGTAGGAAAACATTGGTGACATCCATAAATTTAATTCAGAGTCACAAGATATAGCTTCAATTCTGGCCAGAATGTTAGGTCTGCTTCTATAGAGTTGAAATAAGTGCTAACAATTCTTCCTTAAATTGGTAGATTTTATCCCCACCCCACACCAAATTAAGGAACATTGCCTGAGCTTCTTTTCCTTCTCAAGGAACATATTCTATGTCATTTGCTTTCTTAATCAGCATAAGAATTCAGGAAAAGTAACCTAATCACAGGGAAGTTGGGAATAGAAAGAGAAAATTGAAAATCCAAACTCAGATCCATAAATTCTTGAAAATGTTTCATTTGATGATATTTACCTGTTAATTAGGATCAAAGGAGAAAATTCATATAATAAGGCTCATAAAAGCATACTGGCTGAATATTAATGAATTCAATGATGGGCTTCTGTTTCCAGGCAACCGAATATTCCCCAAGAGTATTAATGTTGGTTGTAAAATAACAACAACGGTTCCGGCAGGAGTGCTTGTGACTGTGGAATTAAGACTTGATCCTCCAGGCCACATTTCTACTCTTCCTGGATTGTGGATTGCAATGCTTGCTTCAAAGAGGACTGCTCTCATTGTCTCCATCATTTTTGTCACTAACATGAGCTGCACACTCAAAATGCAATGGGGATCTAGTTAAAAATAGATTTAGCACCAGTAAGAAGAATAGCAAACAGATCAACTGTCCACACAGTGTCAAGGAACCCAAAGCTGAGATCTGCATTGTAATCCTCATTCTGTTGCTAACAGATTGATGTCTATGAACTTCTGTTTCCTCATGTATCCACCAATTTTTTTTTTAAGACAAAAAGAGAAAAGAGTGAAAAGGAAACTAGGAAGAAAAGGGATGGAGGGGAAAGCTATTGGTTCAGTGGAACTACAGTAACATTTCAAGTTCTGACTGTGATGTTTCCTATTAGGCATAATGAAAAAGGATGAAAAATACTACTCAAATGTTAAGTGGAGGTGCTAGTAGAGAAAACTCAGAAATGAACCAACATGCTGGAAAGATACGTTTGGGGTTCAAAACCAAGGTTCAATAAATCACAGGTGCAGCTTCAGAGAAAGCAACTAGTGGTCTCCTATTACACTGATTGTCTAATTAACTCCAGCCCTGGCCTAGCCCAAAGTATGCTTCTCCCCTCCTCATGCTATGCCCCCAGGCACAGCTGCACCCAACTCTCTCCTGATAGAATCAGAATGAACAAGTGATATGGAGTAAGACTTATATCCTCACCAGCATTAATCTCCTCATCCAATCTACCCAGCACAGCAAACCAGAAAGATGAGCTACTCCCCAGCCAGTTGGCATAGCTGCACACTCCCTTCTGCCTGTTCTCGGTGCCGGCTAATTGATTTAAAAAGAAGGACCTCGTTTATGGTGTATGAACAGGGATATGAGTGCTGGTGGAGGCATTTTACACTAGGCATATGCACCAGTACGCAGGAAGAGGTTTACTACTTGGTTCTCTCCATAGATCAGCCCCTAGTCCAAAGACAAAGTTGTCTCCACTTTTCATTCCTAGGCTTCATAAAACTCATGCATTGGTAGGAACAAATCTCCATTTGCAACACTGTTACAGGCAGCTACTAGCTTGTAATTTATTCAAGATTTATATCTTACACTGCTCTGTTCTCATTAACAATGTATTTCATATTTTACAGCCTAAACTAGAAAAAAAATATGTTTCCTTGAATGCAACCTAGTTATTGACATGATTTCCCAGAAGGGAGATTAACATAAGAAAAGGGAAAATGTCACTGTGGCCATGGGCATAGGCCTTGGGGTCAGGCACACCTATTTTCCAGTGGCAGCTGCCTCTTTAAAGAACTGTGAACCCAGGACAAGTTACTTGTTCTCTCTGAGCTTCTGTTTGTCTTCAAAATATGGAACTGACTACACAAGGTTGTTATGAGAATTAAATTAGATAGTGCATTTTAAAACATTTTGTAACTGGGTAGAATAATTTCAGTCACTCAATATGTGGTAGTTATTATTACAATGACGATCATTATTATTATTATGGAAATATGCAAAGAGCGAACATCTTCAAATTGAGATGGTTAGAACTGTTTCTAAAAGAAAGAAAATGAAAGCAGTAAAAAGTGCCCATTGAAAATGGGCCATTGATCTAACAAATATATATAAAAATGCTCAACATCACTAAACATCAGTGAAGTGCAAATTAAAACCACAATGAGATATCACCTCACCCCAGTTAGAATGACTTAAAAAAAGACAAAAAATATTAATAAATACTGGCAAGGGTGTGGACAAAGGGGAACTCTTATGCACTATTTGTGGGAATGTAAATTACTACAGCCATTATGGAAAACAGTATGAAAGTTCCTCAAAAAATTAAAAATAGAACTACCATATGATGTAGAAATCCTATGCTCCCACGCTTCCTAAAATTCATGCATTGGTAGGAACAAATCTCCATTTGCAAAATGGAGATCTAGAAATCCCATCATTAGGTATATAGGTAAAGAAAAAAAATCAGTATATCAAAAAGATATCTGCACTCCCATGTTTGCTGGAGCATTATTCACAATTGCCAAGATATGGATTCAACCTAAATATTCATCTACAGATGAATGGATGAAGAAAATGTGGTATATATATACATATATATGTGTGCATATATATGTGTATATATATGTATATATGTACATATACATACCTGGGAATACTATTCAGCCATAAAACAGGATAAAATCCTGTCTTTTGTGGCGACAGGGATGAACCTGATGGACATTATGTTAAATGAAATAAGCCAGGCACAGACAGAAAGACAAACACCCGATAATGTCACTCATATATGGAATCTAAAAACATGGATTTCTTAGAAGTAGAGAGTGGAATAGTGGTTACCAGAGTCTAGGGAGGGTGGGGAGAAGGGGGGACCTGAAGAGATTGGTCAACAGGTACAAAGATACAGTTAGACAGGAAGAATAACTTCTGATGTTCTATTACCAGTAGGTTAATTACAGCAAATAATGATGTAGTGTATATTTCAAGATAGAGAAGATTTTGAATGTTACTACCACAAAGAAATGATAAGGTTTAAAGTGATTAATATGGCAATAACCTTGATTTGGTCATTATATAATGTATATATGCATGGAAACATCATACTGTACCCATAAAGATATAAAATTATTTTGTGTCAATTATAAATAAAGAATGAATAAAAAAGAAAATAGTCTGTTGATGTTACAAAGAATAGACATGATTTGGAGAAAAACGAATCTAGATTCTCATCTGCATTCTGGCATGCTAGCACATACTTTCTTTGTAGGGTGGGCAGGGCATATATAAGTCACTTAAAATATCCAATTTTATAATCATCAGGTGTAAAACAGGGATAGTAATGGCCATGCCATTGGGCTACTGGTATTAGGAATTGTAAAGGGAATAAGAGGCATGAGAACATTTTGATATGTTATGAAATGTCATAAGATGATTATGTCTTTGAATATTGTCCTCTTTGAGCCCTCTTTTTCCTTCATTGATTTTGTTACAGTGCTACTCCTTCTTAGCACTCTGTGGGTGCTCTGTAAATAAGATCCCTTTCATATGACTCCCCTTGCAAAACTGAGTAGCTGAAGTTACCCAGGAGCTCTCACTCCTCTAGGTTCCAAACCACAGTTAAAGAGGCTCCATTGGCCTGCTGGCCACCTGTAAAACTAACCTAATGAAGGCCTAATGATGGATTCAGTGCTTCCAAATAAAATGTGAATTTGCATATTCAATGACTTAAATAGTATCATGGGAAGTGGTTCTTTGAATTTTATGAGTATGTGAATATCATGGAAGAATTTTAAAAAATACAAATTCCTGGGTCCCCTGTTCTAATTAAGTAGGTTCCAGGAATCATCATTTTTAACACAGTTTCTAGATATTATTGGGTAACGCTGTAAGTAGGAATGTCAGCGTCGAGGCTGGACCAGTGTCTGCATGGACGGCTAGAGGAGCACCCTTAATATCACAAGCTGGAAAGCTGCCTAATTTCTCAGTGGGTAAATCTACTTACCCTTCTACTCCATCCTGTCATGTTGTATCTCCCTCCAGGGTCCTCTCCACATAGCCATAAAGCAGATTTTCAGGCACTCATTTTCAGTGAGACTTTCCTAAAAGTTGGGTCTTTATTAGGTGGTCTACTTCAGCAACATATCTCCCCTTCACCCAGTACTTTATGCCTTGATAAATACTCTTGTGCTGTTTACTGTACCTTTCTTTGTTCTTTTAAAAAAACATTTTTGGCTGGGCATGGTGGCTTACACCTGTAATCCCAGCACTCTGGGAGGCAGAGGCAGGCAGATCACTTCAAGTCAGGAGTTCAAGACCAGCCTGGCCAACATGGGGAAACCCCATCCTTACTAAAAATACAAAAATTAGCTGGGCGTGGTGGCTGGAACCTATAATCCCAGCTACTCGGGAGGCTGAGGCAGGATAATTGCTTGAATCTGGGAAGAGGAGGTTGCAATGAGCCGAGATCATGCCACTGCACTCCAGCCTGGACAACAGAGCAAGACTCCATCTTGAAAACAAAATAAAACAGGGGTGGAACCAAGATGGCCGAATAGGAATAGCTCCAGTCTACAGGTCCCAGCATGAGCGATGCAGAAGACGGGTGATTTCTGCATTTCCAACTGAGGTACTGGGTTCATCACACTGGGGATTGTCGGAAAGTGGGTGCAGCACACCGAGCGTGAGCCAAAGCAGGGCGAGGCATTGCCTCACCTGGGAAGCACAAGGGGTAAGGGAATTCCCTTTCCTAGTCAAAGAAAGGAGTGACAGATGGCACCTGGAAAATCGGGTCACTTCCACCCTAATACTGCGCTTTTCCAATGGTCTTAGCAAATGTCACACAAGGAGATTATATCTCACGCCTGGCTCAGAGGGTCCTACACCAACGGAGCCTCGCTCAATGCTAGCAAAGCAGTCTGACATCAAACTGCAAGGCGGCAGCGAGGCTGGGGGAGGGGCACCCTCCATTGCTGAGGCTTGAGTAGGTAAACAAAGCAGCTGGGAACCTGAACTGGGTGGAGCCCACCTCAGCTCAAGGAGGCCTGCCTGCCTCTGTAGACTCCACCTCTGGGGCAGGGCATAGCCAAACAAAAGGCAGCAGAATCCTCTGCAGACTTAAATGTCCCTGTCTGACAGCTTTGAAGAGAGTAGTAGTTCTCCCAGCACACAGCTGGAGATATGAGAAAGGACAGACTGCCTCCTCAAGTGGGTCCCTGACCCCCAAGTAGCCTAACTGGGAGGCACTCCCCATTAGGGGCAGACTGACACCTCACAAGGCCAGGTACTCCTCTGAGACAAAACTTCCAGAGGAACGATCAGGCAGCAGCATTTGCTGTTCACCAATATCCTCTGTTCTGCAGCATCTGCTGCTCATACCCAGGCAAGCAGGGTCTGGAGCAGACCTCCAGCAAACTCCAACAGACCTGCAGCTGAGTGTCCTGACTGTTAGAAGGAAAATGAACAAACAGAAAGGACATCCACACCAAAACCCCATCTGTACGTCACCATCATCAAAGACCAAAGGTAGATAAAACCACAAAGATGGGGAAAAAACAGAGAAGAAAAACTGGAAACTATAAAAATCAGAGCACCTCTCCTCCTCCAAAGGAATGCAGCTCCTCATCAGCAACAGAACAAAGCTGGACAGAGAATGACTTTGACGAGTTGAGAGAAGAAGGCTTCAGATGATCAAACTACTCCGAGCTAAAGGAGAAAGTTAGAACTCATGGCAAAGAAGTTAAAAACTTTGAAAAAAATTAGATGAAAGGCTAACTAGAATAACCAATGCAGAGAAGTCCTTAAAGGACCTGATGAATCTGAAAACCAAGGCATGAGAACTACGTGACGAATGCACAAGCTTCAGTAGCCGATTCGATGAACTGGAAGAAAGTGTATCAGTGATGGAAGATCAAATGAATGAAATGAAGCGAGAAGGGAAGTTTAGAGAAAAAAGAATAAAAAGAAACAAACAAAGCCTCCAAGAAATATGGGACTATGTGAAAAGACCAAATCTATGTCTGATTGGTGTACCTGAAAGTGACGGGGAGAATGGAACCAAGTTGGAAAACACTCTGCAGGATATTATCCAGGAGGACTTCCCCAACATTCACATTCAGGAAATACAGAGAACGCCACAAAGATACTCCTTGAGAAGAACAACTCCAAGACACGTAATGTCAAATTCACCAAAGCTGAAATGAAGAAAAAACTGTTAAGGGCAGCCAGAGAGAAAGGTCGGGTTACCCACAAAGGGAAGCCCGTCAGACTAACAGCTGATCTCTTGGCAGAAACTCTGCAAGCCAGAAGACAGTGTGGGCCAATATTCAAGATTCTTAAAGAAAATAATTTTCAACCCAGAATTTCATATCCAGCCAAACTAAGCTTCATAAGTGAAGGAGAAATAAAATACTTTACAGACAAGCAAATGCTGAGAGATTTCATCACCACCAGGCCTGCCCTACAAGAGCTCCTGAAGGAAGCACTAAACATTGAAAGGAACAACTGGTACCAGCCACTGCAAAAACATGCCAAATTGTAAAGACTATCGAGGCTAGGAAGAAACTACATCAACTAACGAGCAAAATAACCAGCTAACATCATAATGACAGGATCAAATTCACACATAACAATATTAACCTTAAATGTATATGGGCTAAATGTTCCAATTAAAAGACACAGACTGGCAAATTGGATAAAGAGTCAAGACCCATCATTGTGCTGTATTCAGGAAACCCATCTCATGTGCAGAGACACACATAGGCTCAAAATAAAGGGATGGAGGAAGATCTACCAAGCAAATGGACAGCAAAAAAAGGCAGGGGTTGCAATCCTAGTCTCTGATAAAACAGACTTTAAACCAACAAAGATCAAAAGAGACAAGGCCATTACATAGTGGTAAAGGGATCAATTCAACAGGAAGAGCTAACTGTCCTAAATATATATGCACCCAATACAGGAGCACCCAGATTCATAAAGCAAGTCCTTAGAAACCTACAAAGAGACTTAGACTCCCACACAATAATCATGGGAGACTTTGACACCCCACTGTCAACATTAGACAGATCAATGAGACAGAAAGTTAACAAGGATATCCAGGAATTGAACTCAGCTCTGCACCAAGTGGACCTAATAGACATCTACAGAACTCTCCACCCCAAATCAGCAGAATATACATTCTTCTCAGTACCACACCACACTTATTCCACATTTGACCACACAGTTGGAAGTAAAGCACTCCTCAGCAAATGTAAAAGAACAGAAATTATAACAAACTGTCTCTCAGACCACAGTGCAATCAAACTAGAACTCAGGATTAAGAAACTCACTCAAAACTGCTCAACTACATGGAAACTGATCAACCTGCTCCTGAATGACAACTGGGTACGTAATGAAATGAAGGCAGAAATAAAGATGTTCTTTGAAACCAACGAGAACAAAGACACAACATACCAGAATCTCTGAGACACATTCAAAGCAGTGTGTAGAGGGAAATTTATAGCACTAAATGCCCACAAGAGAAAGTAGGAAAGATATAAAATTGACACCCTAAGATCACAATTAAAAGAACGAGAGAAGCAAGAGCAATCACATTCAAAAGCTAGTAGAAGGCAAGAAATAACTAAGATCAGAGCAGAGCTGAAGGAGATCGAGACACAAAAAACCCTTCAAAAAATCAATGAATCCAGGAGCTGTTTTTTTGAAAAGATCTACAAAATTGATAGACCACCAGCAAGACTAATAAAGAAGAAGAGAGAGAAGAATCAAAGAGACACAATAAAAAATGATAAACGGGATATCACCACTGACACCACAGAAAGACAAACTACCATCAGAGAATACTATAAACACCTCTATGCAAATAAACTAGAAAATCTAGAAGAAATGGATAAATTCCTCGACCCATACATACACCTTTCCAGGATTAAACCAGGAAGAAGTTGAATCTCTGAACAGACCAATAACAGGCTCTGAAATTGAGGCAATAATTAATAGCTTACCAACCAAAAAAAGTCCAGGACCAGACGGATTCACAGCTGAATTCTACTAGAGGTACAAGGAGGAGCTGCTACCATTCCTTATGAAACTATTCCAATCAATAGAAAAAGAGGGAATCTTCCCTAACTCATTATATGAGGCCAGCATCATCCTGACACCAAAGCCTGGCAGAGACACAACAAAAAAAGAGAACTTTAGACCAATATCCCTGATGAACATCGTTGCAAAAATCCTCAGTAAAATACTGGCAAACTGAATCCAGCAGCACATCAAAAAGCTTATCCACCATGATCAAGTGGGCTTCATCCCTGGGATGCAAGGCTGGTTCAACATATGCAAATCAAAAGTCATAATCCAGCATATAAACAGAACCAACAACAAAAACCACATGATTATCTCAATAGATGCAGAAAAGGCCTTTTTTAAAATTTAACAACACTTCATGCTAAAAACTCTCAATAAATTAGGTATTGATGGGATGTATCTCAAAATAATAAGAGCTATCTATGACAAACCCACAGCCAATATCATACTGAATGGACAAAAACTGGAAGCATTCCCCTTAAAAACTGGCACAAGACAGGGATGCCCTCTCTCACCACTCCTATTCAACATAGTGTTGGAAGTCCTGGCCAGGGCAATCAGGCAGGAGAAGGAAATAAAGGGTATTCAATTAGGAAAAGAGGAAGTTAAATTGTCCCTGTTTGCAGATGACATGATTGTGTATCTAGAAAACTCCATCGTCTCAGCCCAAAATCTCCTTAAGCTGATAAGCAACTTCAGCAAAGTCTCAGGATACAAAATCAATGTGCAAAAATCACAAGCATTCTTATACACCAAAAACAGACAAACAGAGAGCCGAATCATGAGTGAACTCCCATTCACAGTTGCTTCAAAGAGAATAAAATACCTAGGAATCCAACAAGGGATGTGAAGGACCTCTTCAAGGAGAATTACAAACCACTGCTCAATGAAATAAAAGAGGATACAAATAAATGGAAGAACATTCCATGTTCATGGGTAGGAAGAATCAATATCATGAAAATGGCCATACTGCCCAAAGTAATTTATACACTCAGTGCCATCCCCATCAAGCTACCAATGACTTTCTTCACAGAATTGGAAAAAACTACTTTAAAGTTCATATGGAACCGAAAAAGAGCCTGCATTGCCAAGTCAATCCTAAGCCAAAAGAACAAAGCTATAGGCATCATGCTACCAGACTTCAAACTATACTACAAGGGTACAGTAACCAAAACAGCACGGTACTGGTACAAAAAAAGAGATATAGACCAACGGAACAGAACAAAACCCTCAGAAATAATGCTGCATATCTACAACCTTCTGATTTTTGACAAAGCTGACAAAAACGAGAAATGGGGAAAGGATCTGGGAAAACTGGCTAGCCATATGTAGAAAGCTGAAACTGGATCCCTTCCTTACACCTTCTACAAAAATTAATTCAAGATGGATTAAGGACTTAAATGTTAGACCTAAAACCATTAAAACCCTAGAAGAAAACCTAGGCATTACCATTCAGGACATAGGCATGGGCAAGGACTTCATGTCTAAAACACCAAAAGCAATGGCAACAAAAGCCAAAATTGACAAATGGGATCTAATTAAGCTAAAGAGCTTCTGCACAGCAGAAGAAACTACCATCAGAGTGAACAGGCAATCTACAGAATGGGAGAAAATTTTTGCAATCTACTCATCTGACAAAGGGCTAATATTCAGAATCTACAAAGAACTCAAACAAATTTACAAGAAAGAAACAAACAACCCCCTCAAAAAGTGGGCGAAGGATATGAACAGACATTTCTCAAAAGAAGACATTTATGCAGGCAAAAGACATGAAGAAATGCTCATCATCACTGGCCATCAGAGAAATGCAAATCAAAACCACAATGAGATACCATCTCACACCAGTTAGAATGGCGATCATTAAAAAGTCAAGAAACAACAGGTGCTGGAGAGGATGAGGAGAAATAGGAACACTTTTACACTGTTGGTGGGACTGTAAACTAGTTCAACCATTTTGGAAGTCAGTGTGGCGATTCCTCAGGGATCTAGAACTAGAAATACCATTTGATCCAGCAATCCGATTACTGGGTATATACCTAAAGGATTATAAATCATGTTGCTATAAAGACACATGCACACGTATGTTTACTGCGGCACTATTCACAGTAGCAAAGACTTGGAACCAAACCAAATGTCCAACAATGACAGATTGGATTAAGAAAATGTGGCATATATACACCATGGAATACTATGCAGCCATAAAAAACGATGAGTTCATGTCCTTTGTAGGGATGTGGATGAAGCTAGAAACCATCATTCTCAGCAAACTATCACAAGGACAAAAAACCAAACACCGCATGTTCTCACTCATAGGTGGGAAGTGAACAATGAGAACACTTGGACACAGGAAGGGGAACAACACACACCGGGGCCTGTTGTGGGGTGGGGGGAGCGTGGGAGGGATAGCATTTGGAGATATACCTAATGTTAAATGAGGAATTACTGGGTGCAGTACACCAACGTGGCACATGTATACATATGTAAATAACCAGCACGTTGTGCACATGTACCCTAAAACTTAACGTATAATTAAACAAAAACAAAACATTTTTTATTGATATATCTTAGTTGTACATACTTTGGGGGTACATGTGATATTTTGATACATATATACAATAAGTAATCAAACTAAGGTTAATTGGGATATCCTCCATCTTTAGTATTTATCTTTTGTGTTGGGAACATCATAATTCTTTTCTTCTATTTTTGAAATATACAATAAATTATGGTTAACTATAATTTTCCTACCATACTATCAAATGCTAGAATTTATTCTTTCTATTTAATTGTACTTTTGTAGCCATGAACCAACTTTTCTCCATCAACCCCTCCCTGCTTCGTTTCCCAGCCTCTGGTAATCAACATTCTACTCTCTACCTCCACTTCCACTTTTGTTTTAGCTCTCACATATGAGTGAGAACACGTGATTTTTGTGTTTATCTTGCCTTTCTTTGTCCTTGCTAGCCTTTCTCAGACCCTTCTCTCCTGCTTCACCTGACCGTCTTCTGGAAAACCTGTCCTGAGATCCTCAGGCAAAGCTAAGCCATTTCTCTGGCATCTCATAGCACTTTGAGAAGCAGGTTGAGATCACTGGTTTGCATGTTTTTCTTCCTTTCACTAGACTGAATTCCTGTATGGTACTGATGATACTTCATTCATTTCTGTACCTCCAGAGCCTCACGTAGATGTATAAATATATGCGATTCTATCTTAAATGTTCTTTTCTCATCATTTTCTCTTTTCTTTCCTCAATGGAAGGATATAGAACATTGATCTCCCCACTTCTCCGCCATTCCCCTGCCCCAGCACCTTTTCCCTCCTGTCTTGCATGGCATTGTGAACCCTGGAGGTCAAAATCAAGGGTAGGTGGGAGTGCTGGGGCTCAGTGTCTGTGCTCCGAAGATGTTTTATTACTATTCACTTGGGTTGCTGGAAATAAAAAGCCTGAAGTTTTCTTTTTAAAGGATTAACATTTCTGCTAGTGCCAAGCAGCTTATAAAAATTAAAACACAGGAGATCACAGATGTCAAATGTGGATCATGTCTGAAGGAACGGGAAGAAAAGAAATCCATTTTCTTTCTGAGTGACAATTGCAGCCACCTTGGATGAATTAGTGATCAGCTCCAGAGGACGGCGCTGCTCCCATGTGATGCTATTTATGTTTGTGTTTGTAGGCAAGAGGCCAATACCTCTCTCCTTGTCCTGTTTGCCTAGGGGAGCCCCAAATCTCTGCTTAGCATTCTGTTATGACTACTGACAAAACACTGTGATTTTCTCCCCGGATGTAAACAGATAATTTTGGGACTTTGGGGACAGGATTTGTGGCTGATTTAATGGTGATAATGAGGCCAGACTATACTGCCCCATAGGTGAGAGAGAAGTTAAAACCCAAGTTCAATCCCTTGCATGGTTTTTCTTGCAGATGCATTGTAAACGAGAGAGAATTTCAAATCTGGTGGACATGTCCCCATATTCAAGGATGGGTGCCTCGCCTATATTTCTTGGCTCATTTTTTTTTCTTTCTATAATAGAAAGAATGAGGATCACTTTAGATTCCTGGCTTGAGCTAGTGGATGCAAAGCCCTCGTTTATCCAAAGAAAGGAAAGCCACTGTTTATTTATTAGTGACTGACAATAAGCACCAAGATATGTTCTTAAAACAGTTTGGTAAGTGCCTTTCATCTACGCTTGTTTACAACATAATGAGCATGAATGAATGCACCTCGGGAACTTCAGGAAAGTCTGGCTTGGACCTGAAGCCAGATGACTGGATGCTTATCGGAATCTTTTGTGAATCATCCAAGCTTCTAGCATGTAGGGAAGTGAAGAGAATCACTTTCCTCACGAGTTTTCAGGCATTTCCGACTGTCCCTGACTAATGCAAGAACAGCCTTTTCCCAGAGTTTTGGTTCTTATCCACCAAAATTTCCTAACACCTGCTTGTGAAGATCCCTTCCACAAGCCTGTGTGCAATTTATCTTCAGGGACCTCTTGAGAGGCTATGTCTAGAATGTCCCTGCTCAGACAAAGATGCTAACCATATAATGAAAGACAGCACTATCTGTAGTGGGGTTAACTAATGGGGTGATGTCTTCTTTCTGTGTCTTTCCTACTTTGGTCCTTAATAAGCACAGATTCCACAATTTGGACTTTTGTTGTAAAATTAAATAAGTTTCATTTTGCATTTTTAGTTTAAAAAAAAACAAGTTCAAAGTTTATATAAATGTTTTGTCTCCTAGTAGTTTCAGTTTGTTTATTTCTTTCTGTATGTTTAAAATTCAGTTACCTTTGGCTAAGTGAATAGCTGTGCTTGAATTAAAGGACAAGGATTCCCATCAACGAGAATATTTGGCAGGCACATGTTGGGTGCTCCAGAATCACTGGAAGAAGGATAACAGAGTAAAAATATATGTGATACAGTTCCATGCTTTATGCATTGCAATAGTTGCCATTTATTGATTATCAGCTCATACATACTGAAAAATGCAACTTATAGGAAAGCATAAGGAAATTTAAACATCTATACGAATATAGTTTTTTCACCAGAAACTTTAACTTTAGACTACTACTGCCTAATCAAATCCCTTTTCATAGTGAATACATTTTAATGTCTTTGTATTGTTTTATCTTTTGTTGTTAAGTAAAAAAAAAAAAAAAAAAAAAAAAAAGAAGGTTCAGAAAATACTCACAGGCAATTACCAAAATGAAAACCATTAGTAAAAATTTCAGTTTTGCTTTCATTTCATAGTCACAATATTGATTAAGGCTTCTAGATTCATACTGACTCATTTTTTTTTCAGAATGTATTTTCTTTCCTTTTAAATTTTCTAAGTTAGCTTTTTAGTTCTGAAGAGCTCCAGACTTAGAGAATTATTGTGAAGACAGTAGACAATCCCCATATACGCACACACAGCTTCTCTTATTAGTAACATATATTATGTTTACCATTGTAGTATGGTACATTTATTATTATTATAATTATACCTTATTATTTACTGAAGTCTGCTTTATTTGGATTTCTTTAGTTATCTAAGTCCTTCTTTCTCTTCCAAAATCCTGTCTAGGATCTCACATTCCACTTAGTAGTCATGTTTTCTTACGCTCTTAGCCCTGACAGTTTACTCATTCATTTTAATACATATTTACCATTCTTGTAAAATCTTAGGTGTTATGCTGGGTAAGGTTTGGCAAATAGGTTTTATTGCATTGCCAATTTTGTTTGATTGGAGATTTGCTTTGAGGGCTGTGTTGCAGATGACTCTGTATCTGTGTAATATGTGTAGTATGTAGAATGTAGATCAAGAATGATGTCCGCCCTTTGAATACAAGAGAAAATGGTAGCACAAATGCCTGATCTTGATTTTAAGATATAAGTTAATTAGAAAAAAATAAATTGTAATTTTTTACATTACATTTAGGAGGTTCAAATGATGAATGCATAAAGTTTCAGCAACAAACCATGCCATCATCTGAAATTCATTGAGCATATATTGTGTGCTGGGTTTAGGGATAGATTATGAAGGAGAGAAGTCTGGAATCTCTAACATGGACCCTGGAACCTCTAACTTGATATCAACATATAAACTATAAACTGTAGTATCTACAGGAAAGGAGCTTTTACAGAAGAAGTATTCATTTCAGAATCTATCAGAGAAAGGGTGTGTGTATATGAGTGTTTGTGTGTGTTTTATTTTTCCAAAATGTAGGTATAGAGTTAAGAATAGGTATGACTTAGGCCAAAACAAAAGAAAGGGGAATTCCAGGCTTACATGGATATATTAGGGATGAGGAAAGAAGAAATTCTTTCTTCTCCTAATATATCTGATTTATGTGGGACTTAAGGACAAGGAGGTATTATTTGGTAAGAAGCCAATTAACTTGGGCCTTCCTTCTTCTCTGAGTCCATCAAGTCACTATTTACATCCTATAACCTTATAGATAGATAATATATGGGTTTTCAGAACTTAAGGAGAAAAACATTACTTTCAGCCAAGTAACTAATAGGATTGATAGAATCTTGATGCTCAGCTTGAATTTGTTATACTCTTCTGTCTGTGCCACGCTATAATAATCTTGAGGCTGATTTGTGAGTGCAGCTTGTAGGATCAGTTTTATAACTTCAAAGTCACACCATGGTACTCTCTCTGGGAATGCCAAGTGCAAGAATGGGAAAAGGAAATTAATATATTCTGAGAACTGAGTTTGTGCCAGGCTCTAGGCTAGCGGCTTTTCAAACATATCTTGCTCATCTTCATAATAGTTTGCCAAAGCATGTTGCAAACTTGAAATATTACCAGAGAAAAAGTCATACACATTTTGTTCAGGACATTTTTAGTAATTCCAGCAGGACCTAGGAGCTTGGATGTTCCAACTGTCTGATTTCCAAAATTGGGGATGTGTTAGGCATAAGAATGTCTCTCAAAGGTGTCCATACCCTAATCTCTTGATCTTGTAAATAGGTTACTTTACAAAGCAAAAGAGTTCTCTGCAGATAAAGTCAAGGTTACTGACCTTAAAATAGGAAGATTATCCTGGATTATATGAGTAAATTGAATCTAATCACATGGACCCTTGAAAGCATAGAAACGTCTTTGGCTGCAAACAGAGATACAGCAGAAGAGTATCAGGAAAGAAAAAGCATAAAGAAAAGATCAGAAAGATTTGGCACATCAGAAGGACTGGGCCAATGAGTCCCAGTTTAGGAGATGGATGGGGCCATAATCCAGGGATTTAGGCAGACTCTAGATGCTGAGAATGACCCTGAGCCAACAGCTAGCAAGGGAACAGGGACCTTAGTTCTGCAACATGGAACTAAATTCTGCCAACAACCTGAAAGAGTTAGGAAGTGGATTTGTACCCAAAGCCTCTAGTAAGGAACACAGCCCTGCTGACACCTTGATTTTGGTCCAGCGTGTCCTCTTTCTGTTCTAACATACACAACTGTGAGATAATAAATGAGTCTTGCTTTAAGCCACTAAGTTTGTGGTAATTTGTTAGGGCAGCCATGGCCAATGTCACTGACCCAGGTGGGACATGTGATAGAGTAGGGATGCCTGGCTGCACTTGTAGGTTACAGAATAAAGGAGGAATAAAGACATTGTCTAAGAGTAAAAACAGGTGTGAACACTTGGAAATGGATAACAAGGTCTAGACCAAATTTAAATCCAAGAGGAAGCTATTAAAAAGCAGGGCTGGTTTCCATGTGAGCAATGCTATGAACATTACCTCCCACACTGCAGCCAAACCACGGTTCCCACTGGACTGAGCAAAGATGCTTCTGCTGTGAGTGTCCCTGTGTCAGCTGACTCCTGTCTTACAGCGCTTCACCCTATAGAGGGCAAAATTAGGCACGTTGCCTTATGGCATAGGACTAAGAAGAAACAAAGCCAAGTCCTCATTTTCTCTTTCAGGGTTGCAAAAGCAGTCTGCAGGAGTCCATATAACTGTGGAAAACAGAGCTCTCAGTCTATACCTGTGATGCAGTTATTGTTATATGAAGGATGAGGCACAGACATGACTGGATAACCTAGAGTGACAAAAGGGAAAAACCTTGCAGGGACGTCTTCTCCCTATTATTTACTTCTCTACATCCACTCATATTCAGGGCTCTGTTTAAAACCTCCAGCATAATCCCACCTAACCCCCTTGGGATTGGATTCACCTTCTACCTCATGTTTTTCTCCATCAGAGACCTTAACACACTGAAGAATAACTGCATGTTTCTACACTGAGTGACTTCAGGGTGACCAGGGAGAATAATCCATTATTTCAATATCCTCAGCTCTTTAAGCAATGCCTGGCACATAGTAAACTTATTTATTTTGCAGCAAGTATTGTGTGCCTTGGATTTTTTTCTTCCTTTATATTGTGATGACCATGGGAGTGCCCAGTTCCTTATGTGAATAGACTGTTGGTGGAGCCAGCATACAAATGTTCCAGGCCAGCTTAGATCTGGTTGAATTTCCAGGGCCTATGTAAATTAGGCTGGCTTTTGGTACTCTCACTTTATGTGTTAAAGTGAATGGGTTAACTTGGAATTAGAGTTACTGTTGGAATATCATTACTTTTATTCAAAATAAGATGCCTAACTTGTTGCATTGATGATTACTCAAAAAGTCAAAACGTGATTATAGGGATTAAGTCAGCACATGTTAATATATACTCATAATTTACATGTCACCTGCGTAGCTGTGTTTCATGTACACCTCCACCTGTTTCATTGGCTGAAAATATCCAAGCACCTTCAACGCTCAGCTCTTGTTCATGTCACCTTTCTGGCAATGATGCACCGAAGGCCGTAAATGTTAGATCTGCCATCAGACATCCACCCACGTTTGTAGAAGCTGGGTAGTCTGTTTCTATAGCACAGTTGCCAACCACACGTTAATTGTTCACTATGAATAGAGACCATATGGACTTTAAATGCCGAGGTTTGAAATATTTTTTCCTTTCATTTTGAAAGCTTTTACTTGAAATGTGAAAGGTTCTAAGTAGTGCTTCATTTCCTAACGAAAAGAAAAGGGGAGAGAAAAAGTCTTCCACAAAATGCTGTGAGGAAAAAAAAAAAGAAACAAAAACAAACTTCTTTCCCAACGTAATGTTTTAACTGTCTACTCATATATAGGCACAATTAGAGAGTAGCTGGCTCTATTGGACACAAAGAAAAATAGATTTTAGTGTATTCTACAAAGTGGGGAGAAAAATCTATCTTTCCAGTGATTGTATTAGAGAAGTGAACCAATTAGTTGAGGCAAAAAGAGAAGGCCAAAGAAACATTCATTGTTTTCTCTTTCAAAGCCCCAACTTGACAATATGTATTTTTCTTAACCAGTAACTCTAGATGGTAATTAGCATAACTCAGGGCTGAGTGCAAGCTTGAGATATGGTGTCTGTCTTCCTTTTTCCTCCATTGCTCTCATAGCAGCAAGAAAGAAGTACAATCAGAGGTCACCTCAGCCCCTGCATCAGTTTAAAACCATAGTGGATATAAATGAGTCTTGTGTTTATTTACCACCGCCACACACTACACAACCCTGCACATACAAATATCACTTGCTCAACACATCAACAGAAGTTTATCTTTCTGGACAAACTGCTTTGAAACACCACACCTATGTTGATACTTAAGGGAGAATAAAACTTAAAGATGGGGAAGAAAATCCATTAAGAGCAGTTTTCTGTGGCTATATAAATCCTAGTGCAGCCTCAGGGTCATGGAAAGATGTGTCTACAGGCAATTGGGACCCTCTGGGCAAAGCTCCTCCCTTTCATGCTGAAATCCTGAAAAACTCATGAAGTGCTATTGAGTGCCGAAAGCCATCTCACAGTTTATGAAAATTTCCTCTAGAGTTCCATTCTTACGAAACTCTTGCCCTTTAAAATAACAAAAGCAAACCAGGTGAAATCAGTGGCTTGCCTGTTTCCTCTAAGGTTGGATCTCTTGCTCCCAAACTATCTTTCAATGCTTCCTAGTCAAGAATTCTATTCTTGATAATGTCTTTGTCCATATCACCATGAGGCCACTAAACTGGACCTTTATGTGACCAAGACATCTTTGGATTACTATGGAGCAGAACGTCAGAGAACCGCATGAGAAATATCTTCTATTCTCAAGCATAGATGGAAGGACTGGGCAAGGTGAGGCTCACTCCAGATAATTTGTGACCATCCATTACACTTGCTGAATTTATCTCTCTCTCTCTCTCTCTGTGTGCGTGTGTGTGTATACATAAATGTGTATGAGGATTGCTATCTTGTGCCAGGCACTATGCTGGATACTAGGGATACATCAGTGGACAGGACAACCACAGTCATGGAGCTTATAAACTAACAGGGAAGATGACAATTAGCAAGAGAATTTGATACAGTATATGCTAAAAGGAATCATTCCAGAGAGTCCCTCTTTGTAGATATCAGGAAAGTTCTCTAAAAAGAAATTAAATTTAAGCAATGGATACTTTGGGGTTAGCCAGTAGAAAGAGGGTAGGATACAGGAAGGAAATGTGCCAAAATGAGAGATGGCTGAAAACATGGGAAGGCTGGAAACTAGGAAAATAATTTATTTTAAAAATTAAAAGGAGTGGCCCGGCGCAGTGGCTCACGCCTGTAATCCCTGCACTTTGGGAGGCCGAGGTGGGCGGATCACCTGAGGTCAGGAGCTCCAGACCAGCCTGGCCAACATGGCGAAACCCCATGTGTACTAAAAATACAAAAATTAACCGGACATGGTGGCATGTGCCTGTAATCCCAGCTACTCGGAAGGCTGAGGCAGGAGAATCGCTTGAACCCGGGAGGCAGAGGTTGCAGCAATCCAAGATCATGCCACCGCACTCCAGCCTGGCCAAAAGAGCGAAACTCCATCTCAAACAAACAAAGAAACAAACAAAAAAAGTTAAAGTAGTTCAATATGATCCTATCTGAAAACAAGAAGCCTTGAGTTGTAATAATTATTCAACTAACTATATAATTCTTGAAACAGGTAGATACTGAATAAGTAAATATTTGTTGAATGATGGAGTATATTAGTTATCTATTGCTGTGTAGCAAATTATTCTAAAATGTAGTGGATAAAACCAACAATCATTTATTATCTCCCACAGTTTCTGAGGGTGAGGTATCCAGCAGTTGCTCCACTGGGTGGTTCTGGCTCAAGTTCTCTCATGAGTTGTAGTCAAGAAGTTGGCCAAGGCCGCCTCATCTGAATACTGCCCTGCCCTGAAGGACCTTGTCCCAAGATCACTCATGTGACTGTGGCCACAAGGCCTGGGTTTCTCTCTGGATGTTGGCTGGAGGCCTCAGTTCCTCAGGACCTACAGGCTCCACCGCAGGGCAGCTCATACATGGCTTTAGAGGGTTTCCTCTAAAGCAAATGATGAGAAAGACCCATGTAAACATGCAAACACACACACACACACACACACAGAAATAGAAGAACAGAACAGGGAGATACTCACACACGAGTGTACAAAAGTGTACAAAGTCTTTTATAACCTGAACTCAGAAGTGACAAACCATCACTACTGCCATATCCTGCTGGCTATGCAGACCAACCCTGATACAATATGGGAGAGTTCACACAAGGGCATAAATACTAGGAGTAAGAGATCACTGAAGACCATCTTGGAGGTTGGCTACCATCAGTAGTGACCAATAAAAGTAATCTAAATAATGGAAGTAATATTGCCAAGAATGTTAATAGTCACACATTTTTGGAGAGAAGTGATCTGAAGATATCCCTGCTCTTCAGCATTCAATGACTAAATATTTGCCAAATCGCAGGCCATGTTCAGAACTTGGTCTTCAAAGTTCTGATCCTGAGTAATCTTTCATGACTTGTCTTGCACTTCTCCCACAGAAACCAGATGAGTCAGGCTGCTCCTTCCTTCCAGATCCCTAGCTTTGATATTTAGTCCTGATAATTCTGTCTTCCTGGAGGGCTTGCCACTTTGCCCTTAGCTATATCTGTCCAATTCTAACACATTTCAAATGTGGTTTCCTTTATAGACACTTTTTTGATCAGTCTTCAAACCACCAAAGTGACTTTCTCACCCTGCTCCTTGGAGCACTTGGCATCTTTTTTCTGACATTTGTTGTTTCACGTGATGATTATTTGTAGACTTGTCATATTCCCCTAATTGTACATTCCAGAAACAGCAGGATTTTGTCATACTATCCTGTTCATACAGCACTCAGGGCTGTGTTTGGTACTTAAAGTTGCCATTATCTGAATATCTTTTCCCTGATCTTTATATAATTTTGGACATTACCTTACACCTTCTGGCTTCAGATTGATTTGGGTTTCGTTTTCCATTACAAAATAGAAATAATCCACATATAGACTCCAATTCACCCTTTAAATGAGTCAGTCACCTACATGTGATACTCTGCTGAAAACACAAAAATGCAATTGCTTCCTTCTGCTAAACAGCTTTCTGCGAGAATCACATGGCAATTCCTTGTCTTTGGCTCTCAATGCTCTTGGATCTTGTAGACTTAGGTGCACGTTCGGATCCTGTGGTAGATTATACCGATTGCATGATCCTCATTTAGAAATATTCTTCTGACCTCATCTTTGGCACACTCTCTAATAGTACCAGAACCCTGGCTTCCCCAGCTAGAGTAGCGGGAAGGGATTCTAGCTGCAGGCTCCTGGGACTGCCACTGACTGAGCCACTCATGCCTAGTAATTTTACAAATAATACTATACAGTTATATCATGCTCCAAAGTTTATAAAACTCATCCATCGACATCACCTCATCTAATTCACAAAAAATTATTGTATTTGGCTTGTTCCTATCCTCATTTTTATATCTTTAAAAAAATGATCATCATAAAATCTATGTGACTTGTCAAAGATTACAGAACCGCCCATAGTAACATCAGAAGTTACTGCCAGGTTTTCTGACCCTAAGTCCACTTTCTATAACTGTAGCTCTATAGTTACTTGACTTTAAGATCCTCACATCCGTGGGACAAGTTTGCTTATTACCCTGCTACATACTATACCTCAGCCTGTCAGAATAGCTGGTCTAGAGTCACACCATTAAAATTGGTCTTATGCTCACATTTATCATTGGTAGGTAAGGAATCAAGACAAATCTAAGTCAGCACATAATGAGCCAAGGTCTCTCTGAAGCCAGATGAGGACAGGAGTGGGCAGGTATATCTCATGGCTTAAGTGAGTTGTTGGGTAATTCAGCTGGCTGGCAAGATGAGGAACCTGGCTAAAATACTGAAGCAAATGTTTCCACAGCCTTGTAACCTAAAAGTAAAGTAAGGCTTTTACTATTGAATACTTGACATTTTCCTCAAAGGCTTAGGTTTTCTGCTCGGTCGCAAACTCTAAAACTCATCTCTGTTTTTTGTTTGTTTGTTTGTTTGTTTTCCTTAACCTAATCAGCTGCTTGGAACAAGTACCTTTTACCTGTTTGTAGTTCTTGTTGTATTTGCCCAATCCCAGGATGGACTAGGAAGTGTTCCATGGGTCCTTGTATCAGACACTGGGAGCCATATCTTCTTATTAGAATTAGTACTGACCAATTTCAAATTGGGGACCCTGAATTCATAGTGAGGATAAATATATCATCTGTGTTGGATCATGCAAACCTTGGTTCAAATCCTAGTTTTCGCACTTGGCAGTTATGGTCTATCCTGACTAGGAAGTGAGGATAATAATACACACCTCTTTTCAAACTCATCAGATGAAATAACAAATAAAGTAATTAGGCTAGTACTTGGTATATGTAAGGTACCTGGTAAGGACCTTATATAATTGTTTCTACACTATTTTTTCTCATTCTTTTGTAATATCCTGAATATTCTTAAAAACAAGTTTATATTCCCTATAGGATAAGCATCAGAAAGTTCCAGAACTACAATTGGTCAGAAGGTTTCTCTGACCTGGAGGCAACCTCTGTGCCCTTCAGGAAATAGAAGCTCCCTGTTTCTAGAACTGGAAAACTACAATGAAAAAAAAAAAATCTATCCTGAGGCCCTGGTGGGGCTGGCTCAGAGGCAACACCCTTTCCACTTCCCATGTCCTGTGAATGAATGTCTTGCTCTGTGTATGTGTCCAGGACCCTGAGGTGAAGAGCTGGGATAGATAATCTGATGAGCATTTGGTCCAATGGGGAAGTGGTCCATAGGCTTTCCATGGGTCATTATCCTTTGGAGCTGTGTAAGCCTTGTGCTGGGAGAACTAGGTGACATATTAGGAGCAGTGGTTCTTCCTCCCCAGGCAGAGGTTGCATGCACAAATGCACAATTCTCTTTCCCCACTCTAGGCAGTGCAGGTCCCAGCAGAGCATTGTTCTCATTAGTTGCTCTCCTACAACTGGTTTTCAGAACAAATGCAAAGCACAAACTTTATCCCAAGGGGCTGATCCTAAGAAAATAACAATACAGAAACAGGCACAACACTGAAGATACATGAAGAAGAAATACAAATGTTTGTGCCATAATTTTTTCTAATACTATCTGATTTTTATGCTAAGGCATGAGCAAAGACAGAAAAGTCAACAATGGACCAGAATGGAGGATTCCACAGGGAGACCAGACCTAGACCATTGCCCTCTACCTGGAAGAGCAATGGATGTATCTGGGATAGGCAGGATTGGAATCTAGGTGGGTTGGGTATGCAGAGAGAGCTGAGCTCTGTCCCAGGAGGTGGGTTCCTTTGAGATTTTTATAGTTCATAAAGCCTGAGTCTGTCTATGTGATCACAGCCCGGTGAATTCTGACCCTGAATGAACCATTCTTTCATACTCTAGTGGTTATTTTCAAACTCATAAAAGACTCCCCAAATACAATTGAAAGAAGTAAGCTTTTTTTTCTCTCTATATGAGTTCGGGTTAATTTTAGAAATGAAATAATTGTGATTTGAATAAGATAGACTTTTAGTTCTCTTTCACATGGAATGGTTCTGGAGGTGAGAAGTCAAGACCCAGCAAAGAGGATCAATGGTTGTCACGGCTTGGGGCTTCTTCTACTTCTCAGCTCTTTCCTTACACAGATGTGACCCTCATCCTGATGGCCGAAGATGTTTATAGAGCTCCAAAAGTTACATCTCTGTTCTAGAGCATAGGATAAAGAGAAGGATGACAAAGGGTGTAGCCTTTCATTTTAATGAGAATTGTTGGAAGTTTCATGTACTTCTTACATTTCTGTCTTAGGCACGTTTATCCCAGAATCAGACCCCGAGACAGGGATTCAAGTGCTTCTAAGTAGTTTATGTGGGAGGTGTAGCAAACACTGGTGGAGAAATAAGGAATTGTATAGTAAACAGAAAGTAGCCAAAAAAAAAAAATGCTTTACTATTCTGCCAGCAATCAAAGCGGACAATTGGAGCATAATTGGCAAATAAATTCTGGGCAGTGGAACAAAATATACAGCTTTAAATTCTCCCACCCAAGGGGTGAGAAAGCTGAGTGTTTGTACACCAATTCTGGGGAGTCATTAATTGAGGGTTGCTCTTGACTGTGTTAACTAGAATCTCTAGTTTGTCACATGCAGGCAGTGGCCTTCAACTGTGTTGGGAAAAGATATTGCCAGCAAAGAAGTGTTGATCTTTGGCTATTGAAGCACATTGAAGAGTTCAGGGGAATATAGGTGGGGTACTGAATACTTTGGCTAAAATATGGCTATACCTCGTTGTAAGTGGTTAGAAAATGTGGTCTTTTATCTTGGTTCATTGCTTCCACCTCAGATATGGAGTCTTGTTTTTAAGGTGGACAGAAAAAATAGATTTGCATTAGGCGACTCGGAGTCTCTGTTAAGTGCACTTCAACTGTGCCTCGATTGTACTCCCTAAAGACTATTAGTGAATGAATTAGATTTGCATTTCAAAGTGCGTTGAATTTATCAAGACTCACTTCTTACATATGAAAGTGAAATCATTCTGCCTTTCCTATAGGAATACTTCTGATTAAGAAAGAGAATATTCCTTCAATAAATATTAATCTCTTAAAGTTTAACATTTAAATATTTGAGTTGTTAGTATTCTATTTCTAGCCATAGCATATATTAGGGCTAGAGAAACAATTGTCATAATTATGATTTCTGACTATTTGAGATATCAGATAAATCAGGATTCAAGAACTATGTTCACAGGTATTTGCAAAGAATTCACAGGATAGACCCTTATAAAAAGAGCATCAATGGTGAAACCCCACCTCTACTAATAATACAAAAAAATCAGCTGGGCATGGTGGTGGGTGCTTATAATCCCAGCTACTAGGGAGGCTGAGGCAGGAGAATCACTTGAACCCAGGAGGCGGAGGTTGCAGTGAGCTGAGATCGCACCATTGCACTCCAGCCTGGGTGACAAGAGTGAAACTCCATCTCAAAAAAAGAGGGAAGAATGATCCATTCTGACTGACTGGTCAACCACCTCAGAGAGTAATGTCAGACAGCCAATGGAATCAGGTGCAAATTGACTTAAGTAGTTGTCGGCCATGTTCCAAAGTGAGGAAATAAGAACAAGCTAAGAGTAGTATGGGTAATGTGGCATAAAAGTGACACAAGTTAGCCAGAATAAAGATGATGGATCCTTCTAGACAGGGTACAGTAGCTCAACACATCATGTCTCGGGCAGTACAGTTATAAATTCTATTAACCTAGGCCAGATTGGCACCTAGTAGCTTTTATTTGGAAATACAGGGCAGGTTATAATGATGGGATAATCCCAGATCAGGAATGATCATGAACTCGTTAACACTGTTGTGGGAAGTGGCCAGAGAAAAGTAGAAAAAACACTATGTTTTTACTTGGGAGTTTTCTTCTTAGAGCTGCTGCTTCTGAAAAAAAATCCAACCGAAAACACCTTGTAAGTGTGAAGGTTTAACCCTTGTGATAGTCATTACTGTAATTCACCAAAAATTCCCAGGTCTCTACCTACCAAGCAGCAGGGAAAAAAGCTCTTGCTGGAGTTACTGGATTTATATGGGATCATGTGATTAGTTCCAGCCAATAAGCTGTGTGCTGAAGGAAAATGTGACCCTTTGGGGCTGGAGCATCTCTTTGCCAGTGTACAACACTCTAGGGCTTTCTTTTCCCTCTGCCCCAGTGACCCACAGGGTTCCAGAGAGTGGCTGTGTTGTCATCCTTGACCTTGCATTAGGGTGATGCTGAGCAGAACCCCCAGCCAATACAGTTGGGTATGTAGCATGACAGGAAATAAATGTTGTTGTTTTAAGCCATAACATTTTGGAGTTGTTTGCTACCACAGCAGAATCGAACCTATCCTGACCGATACCATCCTGGGGATAGTTTATCAAAATTGTCAACACATGCTTTCTGTTGTGCCCTGAAAATTCGATTTCTTTCTCCCACAGCTCTTTGTTTCTTTTACTTCTCTTTTAGAGAGAAACGTGTTTATTTATTTAAGGAAGCTCTTCATTTGAATATTAAAACCTTTCTTTTCTGGCAATGCCACAGGAAGAAAATCTTCCCCAGGAATCTGATCCTCTTTCTTTACAATTCCTGAGTTCAGAGCAAAGGAATCAAGTTTCTGGCAGAGATCAAAGCACCTGTGCCCATGTCTTTTTGCTACTACTCTTCATGACCACTGACTGCTGGATTGATTAAAGACAGGCGGGAACTTCATCTGAACACTAGAACCTATTCCTACCCGTGTGTGCAGAGCACACAAACTCAGTCCCTAGGAATCCACAAAATTATCTGTTACAGTATATGCTACAGGTGACATGAGAAACAACCTTCCTTCCTTCCTTCCTTCCTCCCTCCCTCCCTCCCTCCCTCCCTCCCTCCTTCCCTCCCTCCCTCCCTCCCAAGAGTTTATATAACATGGTAAGACTGGCAATCACAAATATAACAAAAAGCCATTATTAGGAAAGTGGTAACATACTGACTAAATTAGGATTGGGATTCAGAAAATGAGCAATGAATCTTTTCTGAGCCAAGGCTTTAGAGAAGAAAAGCATCTGGGTACAATGCCTCATGACTGTAATCCCAGCACTTGGAGAGGCTGTTGTAGGCAGATCTTTTGAGCTCAGGAGTTCAAGATCAGCCTGGGCAATGTGGTGACACCCCTTCTCTACAAGAAATACAGAAAAACTAGCTGGGTATGACACATGCTGGTAGTCCCAGATACTCAGGAGGCTAAGGTGGGAGGATCACTTGAGCCCTGGGGAGGTTGAGCCTGCAGTGAGCCATGATTGCACCACTGCATTCCTGCCTGGGTGACAGAATGAGATCCTGTCTCAAAATTAAAGAGAGAGAGAGAGAGAAAGAAAGAAATAGCTTTTATTATAAATAACACTGGCTAAAGTTAAGATGGTAACACAAATGTAACCATGTGGAATAAGACAGATGGATACTGCCCAAGCCGCTTCAAATTCTGACTTGCACCATAAGATCCTGATACCCTGATATGCCAGATGTTGTAAAGGGCTGTGAGTGATGGAAGGACAGACATTCCTGCCTTTCCGGCAGAACCATCCAAAATTGCTTCATGAGCCCTTGGCACTGCTCCCAGCTCCACTCGGAACTCTGCAAGAGACAACTTTTCCCGGTGGAAACTTCATCTGCTCCTTTAGTTTAATTCTGTTTCAATGCCAGTGACCGTACGCTTATCAGAGAAGAAAAGAGAAGCAAGGAGAAGGAGCTGGCTGTCCCCAAACCATTGTGCACTCTTCACTCTTTGCAGCTGGCTCTTCCCTGCTTCCATTCTTCTATCCCCTTTTATACTGTGATTCTTTATGTCAAATCTTCATTAACATCCTGAACCCAGTACTACTGGGGAAAGTTTTGTTCTCTCAATCTTATTATGCTCAAAATATTGTTGGGCTCACATTCGTTTTATTTTTGTCTGTTGATATTTTCCTAACTTCATTTTTTGAGTGGTATTATTATTATTTTTAACTCTAATATGGTTCCTGGGACAGAATGAAATGGCTTTGCCAGAAAAATTGATGGGTTGGAGGAGGAGTTTGCCGTGGAAACCATTTAGTTTTTAATGATGGCACATCTTCTGGAAAGAACTTGAGACCGGGAGGACACTTGATCCTTTTTATGGCACAGATAGCACAGGGCCTAGAATTGAGTTTCCAAACAAAAGACGACGGGGCAGCCTCTTATGTTTCTTTTTTACAACACCCACACATTCACTTTTCTTTCAAATAAACAGTGACTCTACGGTCTTTATGACACAGGAGTTCAGTGCTTGGAAACAAAGTAGTTGTAGAATGAACGTACTTCAGGATATGTTTCCTTGAGGGGATGACTTGATTCCAATTAAAAGGTAATGGTAAATTCTCCTTGTAAATAAAGAGAATTTAAATGATAAAAGTCTGGTTGTCCTGTTCCTCATTCTCTGTCTTGTTTCTCGTTTTCTGTGCCTCTTTTATATCAGCCAAAGTTAGGGTACATTTGGCTTCTTGTTCATTTCAGGTAGAAATCGGGAAGAAAATAATGAATGATTGAAACATGATAGAATTAATGAATCATAAGACATTCTCATGAAAGCAGTGTGGGACCTTCATATTTTCTTTTGGCCACTCTAAAGGAGAACTAGGAAAAGGAACAAACAAACAAGAGGCTACTCTTGTGCAAAAGTTCTTGGAGTTTCATAAGATTTTCAAATCGTATATGGTAACTACCACTGAAAGATGTTAGGGAATAACACCAAATTGCCATTTGATCTTGGACAAAGCACCCCATTTGCCAGGCTTCAAGTGCCTCCATGAATGATTTGGACTGAAGTCACAGGAATTTTCCAAATGATAAAGGTTATGAGATTATAAAATAAAGCTCAGTGTTGCAATTTATATTTTACACTAGTCTGTATCTTTCTCATTAACCTAAATTCTTGGGTTATTGTTTTCCCTCTATCATTGCCCTTGGCCAGAGAACAGTACTTCGTGCATTCCCCAAACGACAAGCTTCCTTTTGACTCTGCAAAGGCAATCACACATAAAAACAACCAAGGAGAAATACTAATTATTTGAGGGCTAAAAACACACCAGAGTGAGACCCTGTTTAAAAGATTTACAAAGAGATTTATACCAGCCAGGTCATTGCAAAATGAGAAATTGACTCACAGTATTGAAGCAGACATCCCCAAAAGGGTTTGGTTTCATATTGCCTGCCTTTTGAGAAACTCAGATATGCTGATTAAATATTTTGCTGTTGCTGACTTTCAGAAGCCTGTTGCTACAATGGACTTGCCGAGTTGCCTGTGACTGCACAGGGTCTTGCTTAGAGTGGCATTATCTCCTCATACCTACAACAATCCAGCTAGTCTAGTTGTCAAAAAGATTGACATATGTTTGGCATGGGCTGCCACCCAGTTGTGTAGAGTTTTTCGTTGCCATTATTCCTATAGAGTCAGTTCTGCTATAACATTTATTTTGAAAATAGGAATTAGTCCCAATATAATTGACATATCAATGAGTAATTTGAGCCTAATTCAAATTTTCCATTTGCTTATGCATGATTTTGTTCACATTTAAAGTGTTCAGTGAACACTGAAAACTGTACTGAGTCACACACACATATGTACACCTTAAACATCTACCAGTGACCTCAGTTCATCACATGTTATGAGCCACAGTCACCCACACCTGGTGTTGCCTGACGTCAGATAATCATCCTTCCACCACTTCACAGTAACTCATGAGCTGGAATCCTTCTGACACCTTCTTCCACAAGCAAACTTCAGGACTTTTTCAAGGTAAAATGCTGTATTTATTGCAGTATTTATTGCAGTATTTATGTGTTTCTTAATCACTTCATATATGTAAAACTGCTACCATTTTTATTAGATTTCTCTCAATTTCTTTGTTTATATGTCAGTGTCAAGTTTTTGAGTGTTTTCCTCTTGGTCCCTGCAGTTTTTGTTGCACAATTTTGCATGCTGGAGTGTATCAGTTTTCTGTTACTGCTGAACCTCAAAAGTGGCTGCTTAAAACAACACAAATTGGCCAGGTATGGTGACTCACATCTGTAATCCCAGCAATTTAGGAGGCCAAGGTGAGAGGATCACTTGATACCAGGAGTTTGAGACCAACTTGGGCAACCTAGTGAGACCCCATTTCTAAAAAATAATAAAAATAAATTAGCCTCGCATGGTGGCATGCACCTGTAGTCCCAGCTGCTCGAGAGGCTGAAAGAGAAGGATTGCTTGAGCTCAGGAGGTCAAGGTTGCAGTGAGCCGTGATCGGGCCACTTCACTGCAGCCTGGGCAGAGTGAGATACTGTGTCTAAAAATATATATATATATTCTCTCATAGTTTCTGTGAGTCAAATGCCCACTCACAGTGTGACTTGACTGGATTCAACTGGGTTCTCTGCTTAAGTTCTCACAAAGCCAAAATCAAGCTGTTGGTCAAGCAGGGCTCTTATCTAGAGGGTACTGGAGGAGAATCCACTTCCAGGCTTATTCAGGTTGTGGGATAATTGCAGGCTGTCCTCCCTATTCCCTTGGTTGTTTTCTTAGTGGCTCCACCCATATGCCTTGGCTCATAAGCCAGCTCCATTTTCAAAGCCAGCAACAACATGCAGAGTTCTTATTTTGCTTTGAATCTCTCTATTCTCTCCTTTCACTCTATCTCCCTGATTTCCTCTTCTGACCTCAGCTGGAAGAAAATTCTGCTTTAGGAGCTATGTAAGGACTTTCAGCCCATCCACAAAATCCAAGATAAATCCCTCCTTAATTGTGTCTGCAAAGTCTTTTTTTTGCCATGTAACATGACATATTCATACCAGGGGTGAAGGTCATGGGGCCAGATTTCTGTCTATTACACACAGTGATTTGTAGGCATATATCCATCACCTGAAAGCAGAACTGACAATGCTGATGAATTGTCTTTGTGTTCTCATAGCTTTCCTGCTCCTCGTCCTGCTTTTAAAATGTTGAGATCCTTCAACATTCATTCTTTGCTGTCTTTTCTTTGCACTCTTTGGAATTAGTACTTATCTTTTCTTTGAGTGACAGACTTTGGAGAATGTAATAAAAAGTGTGCTCCATCTCCTCAGACAAGTGCAAATACACATTACATGTCATGGATCCCCCTGCAACCCTTCCAGGGAACTCCTGAAATATGTCTCCTTCTGCCAGCTTATGTTGAAGGATGGCTTTGATGTGACAAGTTCTTGCTATGTGCCAGATAAGGTACAGCACACTTTGTGTTAACTACCTTATTGCATCCTCATAGCAAAACTATGAGGATGGTTTTGTGATTCACATTTAGCCTGAGGCTTTAAAGCAGCTTGGTATTCCATAAAATGGACTGGAAACTCAAATTCACGTTTTTCTGGCTCCAAAGAAAAACACCTGGCTTGAAATATTACCTTACTACAGTTCATGAAAAACTGTCTGTCTTTTGCCCTGATCTCTGTGCTGATGTCCAACCCAACTGGCACCCCGCTCTCTGTGCAGCTCCAAATTCTCTCTCCATTTCTTCTGCAGCATTCCCTAGCTTTATCACTCTCATCCCTATTGTACCCTCATCAATCAGGTAAACACAAAAACTTGGTTTGTTTCTTCTCTTTTGCTGCAATACCTTATCAATCACGAAAACCCTGCTAATAACCATCCTCTACTCCCATGGAAAACTTCTATTTACCTTTTTTTTTTTGGAGATAGGATCTCGCTCTGTCACCCACGCTGGAGTGCAGTGGCACAGTCTCAGCTCACTGCAACCTCCGTCTCCCAGGCTCAAGCGATTCTCCTGCCTCAGCCTCCCAAGCAGCTGGGATTACAGGCACCCACCTCCGCGCCCAGCTAATTTTTGTATTTTTAGTAGAGATGGGGTTTTTGCCATGTTGGCCAGGCTGGTCTTGAACTCCTGACCTTAAGTGATCCTCCCACCTTGGCCTCCCAAAGTGATGGGATTACAGGTAACTGCTATTTACTTTAAAAAGAAAAACAGAAGACATGTCTCCTCCAGAAGTTTATCCAACTCTATCATGGAGAAACATTAAATAATCTCAGATTTTAGAAATATTCCTAATAAATTATTAATAAAATACTTCTACTCCGGCACTTACTTCATTGTATCACAATTAATTATTTCAATCTGTCACAAACTAGATATGAAGTGGGTATTCCCTTGAGTAAAAGGCCGAGTTCTTAGTTTTCATTTTACCATTCTTTCTTAGCATATTATCTGGAATACAGTGTGTGCTTAGCAAATATTTGTTAAGGGTAACTGACTTAAACTCAATTCAGGTAAAAACAGCAAAGGTATGAGGTTTGAGTAAGAATAGTCTGACTTCTGGCTGGGAGCAGTGGCTCACGCCTGTAATCCCAGCACTCTAGGAGGCCCAGGTAGGTAGATCACCTGAGGTCAGGAGTTCAAGACCAGCCTGGCCAACATGGTGAAACCCCATCTCTACTGAAAATAGAAAAATTGGCTGGGTGTGATGACATGTGCCTGTAATCCCAGCCACTCAGGAGGCTGACACAGGAGAATCATTTGAAACCAGGAGACAGGGATTGTGGTGAGAGGAGACAGTACCACTGCACTCCAGCCTGGGCAACAGAGCAAGACTCCATCAAAAAAAAAAAAAAAAAAAAGGGAATAGGCTGACTTTTGTGAGTAAATGGATCTTAAGGTATCATCCCAATTAAAAGAATGAGATTAAAAGTTAAAATGATTGACATGTTTAACCCACTTTAGGGAGTACTTTTATTCCAAATAATGAGTTTTCTAATTAAATAGCATAATACTAGGGGCTACCCTAGGAGGGATGGCTCTTATGTAGACTCCTCTAGTGTTCTGTGCCCAGCCCAAAGAACTGGCCCCATTTTTCTCTACTGGTATTCCACAGCAACTCATTTTTAGGACTATGAATACATGAAATCAGTTGCCCAAGGAACAAACTGCTGGAAGCCCTGTGTTATCAGCTTTGTAAATGATTCTAATCTTACAAATGTCAGTCAATGTTGCATCATGGCTGGGTTTGAGAGAGGCTCTGATATCTCTTAGTCTCATCTCATGAAACTGATTGAAGATGGAACATTGAATCAGATCCCTACAAAGACTGCCTTCACATTCTTTAAAAGTAGAAAATATTTTAATATTTAGCATAGTGTTACCATGGATTATAGGATGTTTGTCATGAACAGGCTCAGAAAGTGAGTCAGGCCTATTTTCCTCCAAGTACTAATGGATATGAGTAATATGATTCCACAAAGAAACATTTTCTGAGTGCCACTCTAAGCCCAGCCTAGTAAATGACACATTCATCCACTTTACCATACTTAATCCTCAGAACAATACAAATAAGAGCATACTTGTAATCCTCCATTTTTGAGATGAGGAAATTAGGCTGATAGTGATTAAGTAAGTTGCCTAAACTCCTATCACTAGAAAAATTGAACTTAGGTCTGTTTGATGCTAAAGTTCGTTCTAACTTGGTTTATACTCAAGGCAGAACAAGGCAATAATTAGAATGCTTAAGCCAGGAAACTGTAGTGGTAGGTCCAGGGCCCATCTGCTCCATGTCTCCTGCAGTTTCTCTGGAAGCAGCTTTACACCTGAGTGTTGAAGGATCCATCTGGGACTCCAGAAGTCTTATCTTCTAATCTTTCCCAGTGAACTGAGTGAGGCTTGGGCAGATGGTGATTTCTATGCCTCTGCTACAGGTGATTGCACTGACAAGGTTCCTCTACAGAACCATGCCAAGCCGATGCCAGGCCCCTGCCATATGCAGACCTCCAGCCTTTCAACTCTATGCTCATTAACTTATCCAAAGAGCCATTTGGAGAACAAGCCAGTGGGAAGACTTGGAGCCCTGACTAAATGCACTCCAGTTACAGGTCTGTCCTCCACCTGTCAGTATGCATTCAGACAAGGATGATAATCTGATTAGGTGAATTGGGAATTATCAAGATTCACTCCCTCTCCATATTTCCACAAAACAGACAGATCTAGAGATTGCTGGTAACCAATGAAGCACATGTCGAATGGCCAATTAAATTCCCCCAGCTTTGTTTGACTTCTCAAATTGAAAATCTAATCCTCAATTTCTCTTCACTGGTTAAACCAGCATAAATCTCTCTTGGCATGTGACCTACTCTGACCTAGGAAAAAGCTCCTTTAAATCCCCTGTTATTAGCCTTGATCTTATATGATCCAAGGTCTTTCATTAATTTTCAGAGTGGCAGATGTAAGTCACTCAGTCCCTAAGAACACAATCCAGGGTCTGGAAGGACAATAATGGGATATCAGGGATATTTAGACAAGGAAGCCTAATCTTTTGAAGTTGACAAAGAAGGAAATTCTCTTGCTTTCCCAAAAAATGACTCTTAGGGCTGCTGTCAAAGAAACAGCATTAAGCAGTCTTTGATTTGAGGTAGGGAGATATTTCCTCCATTACAACCTCACAAAAGTCAAAAATTATTGCATCAATGTTTAAGGAGTCATGAGGCCATCAGGACATTAAAGACACTGACCGTGCCTCATGTTCACAGTGTCATTGCTCTGGATTTTTCCTGAGCTCTCCCAGTTAGCAAGCAAAAGGTTTTTCTGGTTTTTGATCAACATGAGTCAACATGGCTCAAAAACTAAAATAGTTTCCCAGAGTGCCCAAGTTATATACTATGTCAGCAGAGGTAAATTTTAAGTGAAGTTAATGAAGGATAAATTTCAGCATCCTCACCTGCATGAGTCACTTCTGAAACCCTAGGAGGGGGCCTGCGATGCTTTAACTTGATTATATATTTTTACAAAATTTGTAAAATTAAACAATCTAACCACAATCAATTAAAACTATCATAGTTCTACTTGATGCCACCCTCCACAATACTTTCTCTCTTGTTGTATAGCACTGGAGTGGCTGCAGGCATGTTGGGAGTCAGCTAAATTTAGGTTGAGTTTAATGAGATATATTTATGTGATCTGTGGTTATGTCTATAGTCCGGTGACTGTTAGCCAGCTCCTAATAGGAATGGCTTCTGGGAACCCCTCTCCTGTTCACTATGTTGACTCACCCAATATTATGGCAGAAAGTTGTGGGACCAGGGATTATATTAAAATATAATCCCAAAGTGTTCAATACCAAAATATATGGTAAAGACAGAGAAACATGGTTAGATATATAGAGAATCAGAAGCTACTCTGTGGAAAATTCTTCCAATCATCATATATGTAAAGCCATGGTTGAAATGAGGTTCTTTTCCATATTTAGTCAAAGCAAAAGTTTGCTCTTGTCAAGAACATACTTACTAATATAGCATATAAATTTATAAATTCATCAGAAATAAATTTTGTGATTGCTTGATAATTCAATTAATAAAAATAATCATTTGAACACATTGGAAAATAAACAATTTTCTTGTTAATATGACATGAAATACTGACATGGACAAAATAATATAAAACTTATATTATACCATTATAATTAGAATGTCAACAATAGGACAAAATGGATAGTGATTTGCAGCAATTGAAAAAATATTTCAGATGATTTATTATATAGGAAAACTTGAAATTCCCTAAAATCTTATAGTTTGTATGTGACAGAATCCTGACAGTTTTCTCAAGTTTGACAATAATCTACATTTTAACAATAATGTCCTTACCAGTAATGGTTTGTAAGTCTCAAAAAAAAAATTCTGGACTATAAAAAATTTAAAACAAAAATTGTGATCAACTACCAGATGATATGTCAATTTTATTCCATCTTTAGAATAAAATGATACCAAAACAGTGTCTCAGGACAAGTCAAATGAATTTGCAATAAAAAGCATTATATAAAATATTAATTTAAAAGTATATTTTTTATATTTAGTTTTTGTAAGGTCTGTGACATCTGTCAGTCCTTTACAATTATTATTTGTTATTTATTTTCAATTTCTTAATAAATAATTACTTTCTATCTCTTCTTCTTTTTATAATTTTGTACTCATTTCTTAAAAAGCACATCCCAAATCGTATGAGCCTCAGGCTACATGAAACCTGGATCCACCAGTTGAAAGTTGATAAAAACCCAACTCAACATAGAAAAAAAAAATACGAAAAATCAAGCATGGCTAGATCCAGCATCTCAAATCATGCTATTATTAATAGAATGCAGTCTTATACTTTTACTTGCTTATCTTTCTTTTTTCCCCTTCTATGTTAGTTCCATGCTCAATCCAGCAGTGACAGACTCTCCTCATCCTCACAGTTCTCCCAACACTTTTGACCAAAGTCCTGTGTTGAATCTCATCAGTTTGGACTAGCTAATAAGTCTATCCATGAACAAATGCCAGGGAACTGAAAGACTTTAATTGGCCAGAGGAATCACATGTGCTAACCCCTTGCCTGCTACACGAACATCCTAGAATAAGAAAGTGAGAAAATTAATTCCCTGAAGAAAACCAGGGAACTGTTATTAATAGAAGAATAAATGGATGCTGGTTTAGCAAAACAGCAGAGCTCAGGACACACGCATATTTTCTTCTATATATTTTATTAAGACCTTCTTAAGGCCCCAGGTAGCCATAAAAAGAAGCATATACCTGGCCAAAGAATGAAAATGAAGAGAGAAAAAGCATGACATTTGTCTTCAAAACTTGTCTCTACACTTTGCTTAAACAAATTTTAAAGTCATAATTTTAAGGTGTAGTTGTGCTTAAATATAAGTGCTAGATCTGGAAGGGAAACAATAGCACCAAAGATTCAACATGAATATTGTTTGACATGCACTAGGACTTCACTTCCATTTGGGCACAACATGACCTACCATTATTGGACATCTGACAAGTGCCAATAGCATGGTAGTCTCCTCTGGTGCTAGATAATTTATGCATGCATTTCTAATCTTCACAGCCACCAAAAATGTATTTTTATGTATACTGTAAGGGTAAAAAATGTCACCCCCATCAGATTATGTAAATAGTTCAAGATCACCAAGATCATATGTAGAAGAGCCAATATTCAAACTTCTTAATGAATACTTTTTGTATATCATGCTACCTCTAAAGTATTTCACCATACTTCAAACCTAAAGCATTTTATTTATGCCTGTGTGTGGTTGTATGTTATAGAAGAAATCTTGCTAGAACATACCAGATTATAGTCCTCTTCCTTAAAACATACAGATTCCCCCATTTCAGCTCTAATACTCTGTAAATGTGGGATACAGCCCATCTCCTAAATAATTAGTAGTCTTGCTAGATCAGTTTCATCAAAGTCCCTGGTGTTGGCAGCAGTTGTCATATCAGTTTAATATGGCAGAGAGCCTTTGTAGGCTTTGATGTGCCAGAAAGAAAGTCCAGCACATTCTGGAAGTTACCAGGCATGTTTAGTCTCTATGCTGTAGCCTTCTGTTTGGGCAGATATTTGTGCAAGCTTACTCTGCTTTCAAAGACCTTATTAGAAACATCTTGAGTTTCTATGACACTCTACCTTTTGTGAAGCAAATTTAAATAAGTTAAAGTTGAAAGGGGTTTAGAGCGAGTGAGAGATAGAGAAGAGATTCAGCTTCTCTGTTCCCCAAAAAATCTAGCAAGGAAGAAATCAGAGCAAGTGTAGGTAAGCCTATATAAGTCATAGTAGGACCTCTAGGTCTTTCAGGCAGGCTTAGCCCTTCTCAGACCCTATCTGGTGCCCATCACAGGAATGTGAAGCATTTATCCTGGGTTCTTCCAGTGAAAGGGGAACTAGCTCCGCAGCATAAGGCAGTCCTGTTCCAAAATGGCAGGCTCAATCATTAGTAGAGTTCACACTCAACCCCTCTAGAGGAAGGAGGCTTCACATAAGGGAGCTGATAGTGTCAAACTATCAAGGGGAAGATGTGAGAATCCCAAGCTCTGCAAAAAAAGTGTGTGGTTGGGGGGGACCTGGAATAGCAGTGATGGTGGGTGGTACAGTTCCAAGAGCTTAAAGGGCATATAACACATATCTTACAAGAGTGCATTTTTCAATGAAGCTGACTTGAAATTGTCTCTGGCAAAGACTCACATGGTGTGACTCTGGGAAATGTGTGAGGCATAGCTTTTCCAAGACAGGAGTGTTTAGACTTTAAGAGGGGCAGCAAACCCTGTAGCTATCCTCTATTTTCCCCACCTTTCTCCACTACCACAGGCGAATCCCATAGAAACAGATAACTTAAAACTTAATGAAGATTTACAGGAGTTATTAAAAAATAAGTGTGTTATGAAGAATGTTAATAAGATGACTTATCTGTGAATATCAGATTAAACAGAATACCTATAAAATTGAGAAAACGGAGAAACCCTGCACACGTGGTAAAAACAGATGACCTCATCTACTGGCGTATTGTAGTGACCATTGAGGGCAGAAACAGCCTGTGCTTAGATATTGTACTTAGATCCCTTAATCCATTTTTATTGGCACTTACATCTGTTTTCCTCCAGAGAGGCTAATCAGAATGATTTGAGAGGTGTTTAAATAATTTCTCACGGACAACAATGAGAAACAGAGCCACTACAATCAAGGAAGATTTTATCATTTCTGTCTTTGCTTTCTTCACACGTCAACCCTTTTCTTTCTGGTCATGGATATATTATGATGTGAACCTAGAATGGCCGTGACCATCAAGCACACTTTTAAATTTTATTTAAAAGGTTCATATATGGCATTATAAAGATGGCTTTATTATTATTATTACTATAATTATTATTATTTTGAGACGAAGTCTTGCTCTGTCGCCCAGGCTGGGGTACAGTGGCACGATCTGGGCTCACTGAAACCTCTGCTTCCCAGGTTCAAGCAGTTCTCCTGCCTCAGCCTCCCAAGTAGCTGGGATTACAGGCATGCACCACCACGCCTAATTTTTGTATCTTTAGTAGAGATGGGGTTTCCCCATGTTGGCCAGGGTGGTCTCGAACTCCTTACCTCAGGAGTTTCCCCATGTTAGCCAGGCTGGTCTCAATCTCCTGACCTCGGCCTCCCAAAGTGCTAGGATTATAGGAATGAGCCACCGTACCCTGCCCCAAAGATGACTTTAAAGTTAAAAATATATATACAGATTCATCTGAGACCACAATAAAAGAAAATAGTACTTAAAAACAAAGCCAGAGTACAATGCTGAGAATGAACCCTAATGTAAACTACAGATTTTGTGTGAGAATGAAAAGTCAATGTGGTTTCATCAGTTGTAACGAATGTTCCACTGTGGTGGGAAATGTTGAGCGTGAGGGGGATGATGCTTGTGTAGGGGCAGAGGGGCTATGGGAAAGCTCTGTACCTTCTGTTCCATGTTGCATCAACCTAAAAGTACACAAACAAGAAGTCTGTTTTTCCAAAAAAGCTATTAAACAACAACATGTACTCAACTAGTTTTTAACTTGTTTTCTTGAATCTGCATAGGCAATAAAGACCTACAATTCCTGAATATTAAGAGTGTATCAATAATGAAATAATTACATATTAAAATGTATGGAGTTCACTGAAACCTATAGACAGGGATAAGTTCACGGCTTCAAAGATTTTCATTACTACCAAAAACATGACAAAAATTAAATGAATGTCACACTTTCAACTAAAGAAGTTAAAAAAATACATAATAAAAAAGTTAAGAAATTCATAAAGGTAATTGTAGAAATTGGTAATTTAGAAAAAACAAATAAATATTTTCTTTGAAAAAATGAAATGGAATCAAAAAACCACTGCACTATTTTTATTTTTGATTCATCTCACAGCTAGCTGATGGAGGCCTTACAGCATTTTTTTTTTTTTAATATATGAAGTATTTTCTGGACCCATACATATCTGAAAATAGCTTCTTCTTGTAATCACACATGAAAAGAAATGTTAGCTGGGAACAGAATTCTTCAATAGCAACAATTTCTCTCTTAAAGTTTACTAGATATTTATTATCAGCTGACATGGCTATAAACAAAAAGTCAAAGGCTGGTTTTATTTTTTCTTTTTAAAAATAATATTTCACTGCTTTATCCTTGCAATATTTTTTAACTGATGCTTTAAATTTTCTTATTTTGTTTTTCAGTAATTTTAGACCATGAAGCAGTTCTTTTTCTGTTTAATAATATTTTCTTCTGCTAGCTTTTTGGTGATTACTTTTGCTCAGTTGTTCTGGGTCCTTCCTGAGGATGTCATTTATTAATATGTGACTATTTATATCCTGTCATTCTTAACATTTCTTTAAAAAAATAGTAAGTGAGTAGTAGATGCTCGAAAAACAATAGTGAACAACATACAAAGGATTTCTAACTTTTGGCACATACAATCTAAGAAAAAAATAAATTAATGAAATAAACATAAATATGTTTACTGTTTAGTCCTACAGCCATTTATTTTCTTTTATGTGTTTTTAGTTTTTGTTATTTCCCCCCTTCATTCTTAAATCTCTAGTTTATCATCTACATTACTGCTTTAATTTTCTACTGTGTTAATTTTATTCTTTACAGTTCTACACTTCAATATATCTTTTAATTTTATTTTTAAAATTTTCACTTACTATTTAAAACCTTCCTGTAAACTTCTTTTTTCTTGCAAATTGTATCTCAACCAAATTCATCTTCATGCTGCTATCACAGAATTCATGATTTTTGGCCTTTATCAAAATCACCAACAAATGCATTCTTAAAAAGTTTTACATAATTTTTTTATAAATATGATTTTGCTCCAAATTTTTCAGGACATTTACCCTCGTAATGTTACAGAATCTTTGCCTAAATTTTATTTTGTTTCAGTTTACCTGTTTTCATTAAAGAGAGATCTCTTTAGATCTGGAGCTTTCCAATAACAGTGTGCATTTATTCATTTTGATCCATTTTTCCTGTCAATCTAAGGATTTCCTGAATGTCCTTGCAAGTACAAGTACGAGCATATGTGTGTGTCACCTAAACAGACTACTAAAATCTTAGAGACATTAATCTAACAGTACTATTGGAGTAAGGCAGGGCAATCTGCAGCCATCTCCATCTGTTCATTTGCAAAACAAGGTGTATAAAGTTACATTCCACAGCTCCCTACTCCTGCTGCTCTCCTTTCCTCTGTCCTGACCTATGCAGGGCAATGTGCCCTTGCCTATTCCCTTGAATACCCTATGTCTTTCATACCAACTGGACATAGAGGTAGACCTGGTAATGGCAACTTTATGTGGAGGATGATGACATGGTGGGAGTGTGACTTCCAGGGCTCCTGTTTGCTGGTACAGATACCAGGTTATCTGAGACTGCGGTTCCAGGAAGAGTAGGTGCAAACCGTGGCTTACCTCTCGTGTCACTGGCTGTGTGGCTGTTTAAATGGACTGGGCATAAGCAGGAATTTTTGAACTAATCTGTGCTCTGGTACTGTAAACAGGAGTAACTTCTGCTGTAGTGTGACCATTTTCTGATTACAGTCTTAGCGCCTTAGGATGTTGTGATTTAGGTTTTTGTCATATTGATTTTGAAAGGAAGGTAGGAAAAGCCAAACACTGTGTCATAATTGCCATCTAGATACTGGGTTCCTTCCTTCCTTCCTCTTTCTTCTTTTTCTTTCCTTCTTTCTCTCTCTTTCGTTTTTCTGTTTATTGCGTTTCATTCTCAAGCTCATACTGTATCTGTTTTCTCAACCTTTCTACTTCAAGCGCATGAGAGGAAAGGCTTCTCAAGCTTGGGGTAAATACCTGGCAGTGGTCTTCAAGTTCCTCTTTCCATTACAGCCATAGTCACTACATCAATCAAATGGAGCAATGATTTGTAAGACCTTGGAAACCAGAGAGCATGATAAAGTGGAAGAGGTATTATCAAGGAAGATACATTCCATGTGCAGATACATTTTAGAGCACAGGTTATTAAGGGTGGTCCCAGGACCAGCAGCATCAGCATTCCCATAGAACTTGTTAGAAAAGCAAATTATCTGGCCCCACCCTAGAACTGCAGAATCAAACTCTGGGGCTGGGGCCCAGCAATCTGTTCTTTAACAAGCCCACCAGGTGATTCTGACACTTGCTAAAACTTAAGGACTGAGGGTTCAGGTTTCACAGAGGTTAAGGAGTACAAAATTATAGCTAGACAGGAGGAATACATTCTGGTGTCATACAGCACTGTAGGCTGACTAGAATTAACAACAATCTATTATATATTTTCAAATAGCTAGCAGAGAGGATTTTGAATGTTCCCAACATGAAGAAGAAATGAGAACTGTTTGAAGTGATGGATATTCTAATTACCCTGATTTGACCATTACACACTGTATGAAAGTATTGGAACATTATACTGCATCCCATAAATATGTGCAATTATTATGTGCCAATTAATTTTTTTTTAATTGAGAATCATTGACTTAGGGAATAAAGCATGTTGTAGTCAGTTCACTGAGAGGATGGGCTCTGAGTGCAGCATATATTCTATCATCCTGACAATTGAACTGAGAACAAATTACAAGAAAAGTAGCTGGCAGTTTCACTGTTTATTCACTCATTCAACTTCTGCGTCCAGCCATGCACCCAGTGCCGAGAAAACAACGCAAGATCTCCCAGTCTGGTAGTAGATAAAAACAAATATAAACTCCTCAATTACAAAGCCCAGACCAGGAAAGAATGCCATGAAATCACTCAAATTGGCTTTGAGGATGTAGGGAAGGCTTCCTAGAGACGAGCATATCTGAGAAATGGGATACGGGGAGAAAAAAGTCAAGGATCATGCAAGTTAAGGTGAAGTGAGGAGCAAATGGGGTTAAGTGAAATTTCTAGGAGAACAAGTTGTGAAAATGTGATACCAGTGCCAAGAGAGGTCACATTAATAGGTGCAATGGACTGCAGAGTCAGAGAGATGGAAATGGGGTGGTATGCAAGGTTAAGAGTAAGAGTCATGACTCCAATCAAAGTGCAGGGAAGAGTCAGGTGAGTGATCCTGACAAGTTGTCTTGGCAGTAAGAGCCCACTTAGTCTGTTCTTAAAATGGCAATTGGATGTGACATCTCCAGAACCATGTCATGAGATCTGACTCCATATACCCTGGTCCAACTCCGAGCCCTCCAGTAGATGGAATCTTCTCTAAGAACCGAGAAATTGTGAAAATTTGCAGTGTGTCAGGGAATTTGGCAGTAGAAACTGGATCTTACATTTGATGTATGGTGTCATTATATATTCCAATGTATGAAATTTGGGATCAGGCTATTTTTGATATAAGGGTCTAGCATAGCTTGAAGTATAAATTAACTCTTCCTTGAAGCCAAATTTTTTGAAACTTGGTGAGCAATAAACTTGAACTCATCAGATGCATTGGGATTTTTAAAATGCACTTCTTTAACTGAAGAGTTACATGGCAATCGAAATGGCAGAAGATGCTGATGCCAGTGCCAAGAGGGCAGGGAATATAAAAGAATCTGGAGTCTATAATTCTGACATATGGGTTGTAGGGAATTGGGGGAAAAGAAAGCTCAAAATTTGAAGTATTGGACCAGAGAGTTTACATCTGTTGAAGTCTCTGCAGAACTAAATATAACAGCTCTGGGAGGTATCAGGAGAGAATGAACCTGTCTTGAATGTCAGGCATTATTCTAGAAATGTTTCCATCTGCCAGGCCATTTAATCTTTACTCAACAAGGTTAGAGGCAGGGATGTGCATCACAACATTCGGTTGAGAGAATGGATGATCCAAAAGATTTGGTAATTTACCCAGACTCTCACATCGCTAAAAGAAGGCAGATCCAGGATTGGATCCCAGCCCTTCAGGGCACCAATATCTTTCTCCTACTCAATCCCACCAGGATCTCTTTCAGGAGACCGTGTCTTCTCTTGCCTTCTCCAAGAGCTCCAGCCTGCCGAAGGGGCCCCTGAGTGTCTCTGTTGATGTGGTTTGGGAGCCTGAGTAGCAGCCTTTAGTAGTTTCACAAAATACATCTGAATCAGGTTTCAGTGATTCAAGTAGAATGAGGCCAGATTTATGAAGTTAAGAAACATTAAATCCTTCTTTTCCTGGGGTTCAGGGAGAAGAAAGGTCTTGCTGCCAACCAAAAAAAAAAAAAAAAAAAAGTAGTTTCTCATTTCTCCAAGGCTGCATTTGGAAGCTCATGCTTCCATGATATAGGAAACACAGATGAGCAAAGTTTCAAAGTTCTCACCACATGGAGAGAGCAGACTCAGCAGTCATCCAGCGCCCACCTCACTCTGAATGGGCAAGTTTTCCAGGCCCTGAAGTGACATCTGGAATTGGACATACAGGCGCAGGTAAGGGGAATCATCAGAGGAGGGGACATTCATTCAATCATATGTTCGTTCATTCAACCAATATTTGTTTTGGCAGGTTCGTAAAACAGAGCTAAACGCAGCCAAAGTCTCCATTCTACTGCAAGCCCAGAAGTTCCATAAAGCTGGTCAGCTTAGGCTGTTGAGCTTAGGCTGAGGAAGTGGGAAGTGGGGCAATAGGAAGGCAAGTCCGTCCAGGCAGTTGGGCAGATTCAGGGCCTGGTAGGATACCCAAAGAGAATCAGGAATGCAAAGGAGACACAATGGTCGGGGCGGGGGCAGTGAGAAGCCAATAATGAGCTTGAGGTGTAGAGGCAAGAAAGGGCTAGAGTCTGAGCTGCAGACTTTCTGAAGCCCAAAGGCTGGATTCTTCACATATTTCTGGCCCAGGACCCACACATTTCTCAGTACATATGCAAAGCGGATCTCATAGGCGAAGACAAGTACAGTCTCCTGAAAGATGTAGGGTGGGAAAGAGAAAGGAGCAGTGAGCCAAACAGTTTTAGCAGCTCTGTAGGCAGCTTGGGCTTTGGAAGGTGCAAACTCATTGTTCTCTTGCATGGTGAAATGCAGTTACACCATCCCACAACATCCAAACCGACACACCAGGGTTTGTGAAGTCTGGTCTAATCCACACTAGGGATCAAAAAGATTAACAGGTTTATATTGCACGAGGTAAGCCCTGCTGAAAAATCCTTCCTGCTAACACATCCTAAACTCAAACACTTCCCATTGGGACCAGCTTTCTTTTGAAAAGTAAAAGTCTGACTGTCCATTTTCACAAGGGGCAAAACGTAAAGATTTAAAACCCCAACCTTGAAGGTTTATTTTTAAAATTTACCAGGCCAGAGAGAATGACTTTTCACCTATTCATTCTTATCCAGGGTTTGAAAATTAGGAGCATTTCTGTGTGTCAGTTGCAAGTAAAAATTTCACTATATTCTAGGAATTACACAAAGCTTACAGCTCCTGTCAAATTAATACAAATTATAAATAAATGCAAGTACATGTCCCTTCAGCTTAAGCTAATTGGGATGGTGGCTGCTTCTGCATCTGGCCAGGGTCCCAGCAGTGTTGGTCAAATAGAAAGACCACAAGTCCAGTGCTCAGAGATAGCTGAGTTGGAATAATCTCTGGTCCACCAAGCAATAAGTACCTACTATCATGTCTGACCCATGGTGGTACCCACTAAATTTAAATCTCCCTCCTTTAACTTCATACTCCATTTGGGTTGCCTCTTCACTCCATCTCTCTCTCCAAGGAGGATGTTAATCTTTGGGTTTGTTTGTTTGTTTTTGAGGCAGAGTCTCACTCTATCGCCCAGGCTGGAGTGCAGTGGCGCTATCATGGCTCACTGCAGCCTCAAACTCCCCAGGCTCAGGTGATCCTCCGACCTCAGCCTAATGGGTAGCTGGGACTACAGGCATGCACCACCATACTTGGCTAATTTTTTTGTATTTTTTTTTGTAAAGGTGGGGTTTTGTCATGTTGCCCAGGCTGCCTGGAACTCCTGGGTTTAAGCAATACACCTGCCTCAGCCTCCTAAAGTACTAGGATTATAGGTGTGAACCACTGCACCTGGCCAGGATATGTGATAGGCTCCTTTCCCCAACCACCCCCACCTGGCCCTTCCTAGTTCACAGTGCATACCTGAAGGCAAGGCTCAAGAAATTGTAACAGAGCTCAGAGAAGCCAGGCTTCAAGGTTCAGTGGGAATCCCGTCTTACACTACACAGCACCTCCAGAAGCCAATTTGTCCAGCACACGCTCGCAGACAATGAAACACAACAAGATAATGCCCCACATAGTGTCTGCCACTTTTCCTCCTCTTCTCTGCCTGCCTTCCCCAACCACCTGGGATTTGCCCGATCAGGCACCTTCTTTGTTGACCCAGTGTGGGAACCTTCTCAGGGCCCTCCCTCCACTCCCTCATCTCTTGGGACAGGAAGGACTCCAGAGAGCAGTTAAATAAACTGGCAGGATGAGGAAGCTCTGCCTCATGACAGAGCACACAAACCAGGGGCTGCTTTCCTGCCCCAGCCTTGCCTCGCGGTGAGGAGCACACAGACTACTGAGTCACATCATATTGTTTCAAATGAGTTTTTCTCTCCTGTTAATGTACCACGGCAGAAGGAAGGGGTCAGGGGAAAGATGTTGAGCAGAGAGAGACAGTTGAGAGGAAAGGGCTCAGCGGAGCTGGAGGGAGCATAAAGGGATAGGATTTAGACGCCCACTCTGTGGTGACAATCAATTTCAGCCGTAATAATAAGATAACGCAGAGGGGAAAAACCAGACGTGCCAGAAGTGATAAAATGGAAATGAATTCTCATTACCTTGCTGATGAGAGAGCCACAGCTGCTGCCACTGCCTCGTCACTTGGCAAGGGGGCATCTCATCCCAGTGTTTATCATGTGGGTCTGGGCAAATACGAGAAGAGAGAAACATGCACAACAACGTTTCACTGCAGAGCAGGGAAACTCAGCCATGCCGTCAATAGAGATCTCAGAGGCTCTCAGCGAGTCACTCCCAACCTCTACTCCAATCAGCAAGCCCCTACCTCTGGCTGCGGGGAAGGGCGCCTTGATTCACCAAACCGAACCATTTGAGCCCTCAGAGCTGTATTTGGCTTCCAATTCTCCAGCAGAAACACCTGTGATCTCCAAACACCTGAGTGTGGCGAGGGTGCAGGCAATGAATCGGTGCAATGAATGCCCTGCACGTAAGCTTCTGTCTGGAGCTGGTGGTGACGGTAGAGTTCATGGCACATTGCAACAGGCAGCCCAGAAGTCTCCCTGTTGTCCCACAGACCACACTGCTCAGCAAAGTTTAGGGAAAGATAGAATTTGCCTTTGGCACCCAACACTCTTTAGTTTGTCATTCAGAGCCTCTGCATTAACTGGCTCCAACCCATTGCATTCACTTTGTTAAGCTTTCTGCCAGATTCTAGCCTTACTGGACTACTAACCATTCCTGGAACACGCCTGTGCTTCCTGTATGCATTGGTTTCCACATCCCACTCTATTCTGTCCTTTCTTCCTGCTTTTATTGCCTGAGTGTTATTCTTAAAGATACAGGTGCAATGGTTGGAAATGTCTTCTCCATTATGTAAATCTCCTTTATAGCTGATTTATATTGTTTTATTAACTTTACTATTTCATATATTGGACCAGAGTTATTTGTACAGTTATTTGTACAATCTAATCTAAACCGTTAGACTTTAGAGTCATAAGCCTTTCTGTCTAGTGCAGTGATTAATAGAGAGCTATCCACATAGTAGGTGCTCACTGTCTTATTTTTGTTTGTTTTGTGTTTAATGTGTGAATGAGAAGAGGAAACAGGAAGGTTAATGGCTTTTTTCCCTTCATAGCCATTACTAAGGTTTCTTTTCCTCCAGTTCCTCAATCCTCCGTGGATCCTTGGAATGTCAGCTGTTGTTGATTTCAGACTTGCTGATAGACTCAGCCTGCAGTCTTTCCAATTCTAGCTGGTGCTTCCTTCCATGAGTTCCTGGATGAAGCGTGTGCTGGCAGGAATCATTAGTGTCCTGACACTCATTATTGTAACTTAAAATGGACACCAGACCCTATTTGCATGTATATTTCAACAGTTTGATTCCCTTTAGAGCAGGCCCACTTTCCCGCCGACCCTGACTCTTTGGACACATCCTTGTTGTCATGCAAGGCTTCTTCCCTCCTTGCATCAACATTTGTTCTACCTATAATAAGGGCCACCTCCTATATGAATCTGGATCAAGTGTGGGAGAACTCTGTGTCTAAGATGTTATCCCTACCTTTTAGGATATGCACTACAGAGTACATATCCAACAGCTGTCAAGATCTCTCAGGATGGACACATGGCAATGACAGTTTTATCTCAGGAGCATATGCTGGACCAGCAAAGAGACAAAGGAGCTGTTATGGACCAAATGTGTGTGTCTCCCAAAGTTCATATCCTGAAATTCCAAAGCCCAATATGATGATGTTAGGAGATAATGTGTTGGGGAGGTAATTAGGTAATGAGGTGGGGTCCTCGTGAATCAGATTAGTGCCCTAATAAGAAAAGAGACGAGAGAGAGCTTCCTTCTTCTCTCTGCTTTCCACCATGTGAGGATACAAGAAGGTCTACAAACCAGGAAGAGGGCTCTTACTAGAACCCAACCATGCTGGAACCATGATCTCAGACTTCCCAGCCTCCAGAACTGTGAGAAATAAATGTTTGTTGTTGAAGATACACAGTGTATGGTATTTTTGTTGTAGTAGCCTGAACTAAGACAGAAGACCACTTGATTGTGGGCCCTGAAGTTCTTCCTAATACAGCTTTCTAAACATGTGGTTCACATCAAGCTGGCAGTCCTTTAGTTTTCAGCTGGTGCCTAGGCAAGAAATTAAACACTATGGAATCATGTACAGATAACTACTTCCCTTTCAATTGTCTTTAATCCTTCTGACTATAACACAGAGAAAGACTCAATTTGGTGCTAGATGTGAATATCATCACACACTTACTAATAATGCCTTTTAACAAAACTGGACTAAGCCTGAGATCTGCAGCCTTTGAGATCACCACCGTCTGGCCAGAATTTAATAATAATGGCTTATTTTTATAGTCTTGACTTACATGATTACCTTTCATTTAGAGAAGGCAATTTTGGTTTTCCACTAATGTACTAATGATAACAATAGGTAACAGTTCTTGAATGTTCATCATATACAGGGCACTGATGTGTTTGTTGTGTTTGGATCTAATCTTCATGGCAATCCTTTTAGTTGGGTGCTATTATTATTCCTTTTACAGATGAGGAAACTGAGGCATAGAGAGGCAAAGTAAGTTACCTGAGATCACATAGCTAGTAAGTAATGGACATGGGATTTGAACCCAGTATGTGCTCTTAGTCACTATTATTGCTTCTGGTAATGACATAAAATGCCTTTTTGGAACAAAGTTATTTAAGTAAAAATAAGTGTTAAATGAACTTAAATATTACATAATAATAAATAATCCTGAGGGTAGAATGTAAACACTTAGACTTTTGGAAGCTCAGAATTAGAGTTACTCTGTTACGGTCTGCACAGTGCCCCCTTGGCCTGTAACAACCCAGATAAGGGAAGAGATTGAGCAGAGTTTGGGTGGCCAGTTGTCCAGATTTCCTTTACAAAGAAGACTGGGTGAGGAGATTTTTCTGAACCTTGTGTGGGGTAGTGGAAGCTTGTGGGCTCTGAAGTAAACCAGACTTGGCCATAAACCCTAATTTTTCTACTGCAGGCCTTGTGCAATTTTCTGGGTTTTTTTTTTTAATTTCAAATTTCTAATCTGAAAGCATGAAAAAAATCACACATCAGAGGATTGTTGTGGCAGAACAGGGTGACATACGCAACATCACTAGTAGAGGACACAGCCTAAACGAGATTTCTAACAAAGATCTGTTTCTCACCCCATGATTTTTTTCTTATTGTGGCAGATGCCAAGATGTGCTCAGAGATACTGGTGTGACCAGATTCACAGTTTCAGAAATATTTCTGAACTGGGAATTTAAAAGATGTGTGAATATTGCTATTTAGTGTTCAACTTCTAATAAACCACTAGATCCTACCCAAACCCCACCCCATTTCCTATAGTAGACTCTTAATATATTTGGCCAAAGTCTTTGGGTAGAAGCCTACATATTGAAGATATACAAAAGTCATATTCCTTGCAGCACTAGCAATGACGAACGTGTCCACCCAGAGGATGGTGGAAAGACTAAAGGACCACCTGCAGCAAAGTTTGAAAAATATTTTCCATCACCACCTGAACAGCTTCCTTTTTTATTCTCTTTTTCTTCAAAAAAAAGTTTATCAGAATTGATCTTATATAATTTCAGTAAATATTGAACAGTAACAAAAATACGTATTTTATTCCTGGGGAAGAAGAGAGAGTCTCTGTCCTGCAGAAACTTGGTTTAATTGAGGAGAACAAAAAGTAAACATGTAATGAGTCAATTCAAGTGAAAAAAAATAGGCTCCTACTGTTTAGTGCCTAGAACTATGCCTGGTGTACAGCAGAAATTTGATATTTGCTGAATGAATGAATGAATGAATCCTGAGGTCGGAACTAAGCCTGGTATACAGAAGAAATTCAATATTTGCTGAATGAATGAATGGATGAAACTTAAGGTCAGAACTATGCCTGGTGTACAGAAGAAATTCAGAATTTGCTGAATGAATGGATGAATGAATCTTGAGGTCAGAAAATTTGCTTATTGTTGAAGCGTAAACATGAGCTTGCTTCCCCTGCCCACACTTTCATGCTCATTCAGTACCTGTACCTTAGCTCCTTTCTTTCTTGACATTTGTGTCTTCTTCATTATACTGAAGGCCCCTTAATAGGGAATGTGTTTTCCACATCTATGTGTCCTAGAGCCTGGCACAGAGAAGACACTTAATAAAAGTTATTTGAATTCATTTTGATATGAGCCCCACTTTCTCGCATGATTTTCTTCTAAACCTAGTACATCATGCATTAGAAACATGGGGTGGAAGCATCTGGTGCTTACAGATCCTACTAAAGTGACTATCCAGCACAGGTATGAGATAAAAAGATTGAGGTCATTTTAATAAAACTTCAGTTTTACCCTCTGGTTATTTTGCAACCAGCTCTGTAGGGTTATATTATCCTTTATCAGCTTATAAATCAGTTTCAGTAAGTTCATAAATTTTGTATTATGTGTCACAAGAATTTGGCCTTGACTTGAAAACACTGGTTGTGTTGATTAAAATCCAGGCCAAAAACTTCTACCCAGGCCAGGTTTGAATCTGTCTTTCTCATAATGACATCCTCAGTTTTATGCATTTTTGTTAAATTTAAACAATGCTTCCTATGAATGGATCATGGATTTACACCAAACTAAATTTGTAACTGAGGAAGAAAATGTGATATTATGATCTCATCATCTGGTGGAAATATTTCTAAGAAAGAGGAAGATGGGAAGAGATGAAAAGCCAACTAGAGGGAATTAACCTCAACTATGTCTGAGTTTCTCCGCTGGGGGCTTTACATATGTGGAAGCTTAATATCCTCACTACAACACTACGAGGCCTGTGTTATTAGCCCCTTTCACATAGGAGAAAGCTGTTTCCAAAAAGAGATTTTGGTCAGCCCACTGTTACGCAAAATTGACAGAGCTCAGGATTTTAAAACCACTGCTGAGTTCTTAAAAGCTGAAGGTCTTTCCACTGGTAAGTGAAAACAGGCCAGGAAAAACCAAACTGATTTAGCTGTCTCTGTAGAAAACGGATTATGAAGAGAACATCTTCCATGAATATCCCCAGAAATACCTCTCATTATGGGAGGAACCCACTGAGCATGTCCATCTTCATCAGTGTGCTATGGTGAGACCAGGGCATTTGAGGATGGTCTGAAATGAGGAAGACTCAGGCCAACTCTGGTGAGTGTTTAGAATATAAGTATTTTCAAAAGGGTCATTTATTATTGTTTGGTTTGGCTTGGTAGTTTTGCTAAAAAGTATATGAACATTAACAGAAACGAATTAACATTACAGAAACACACACACACATACTTTTTTTTTTCTTTGTTTTGAGACCGAGTCTTGCTCTATCACCCAGGCTGGAGTGCAGTGGTGCGATCTCGGCTCACTGCAGCCTCTGCCTCCCAGGTTCAAGCAATTCTCCTGCCTCAGCCTCCCAAGTAGCTGGGACTACAGGCGCACGCCGCCATGCTCGGCTACTTTTTTTTATTTTTAATACAGATGGGGTTTCACCATGTTGGCCAGGATGGTCTTGATCTCCTGACCTCGTGATCTGCCCGCCTTGGCCTCCCAAAGTGCTGGGATTACAGGCATGAGCCACCGCGCCCAGCCACACACATGCTTTTAAATGTTACAAGACTTCTTTTGTTTTTAGCAGTATAAGTGCAAACTTCTCCTCACAGCTTGCAAGGACTTTTCACTTCCTGGCCCCAATTCCCCTTCAGCTATTTCTCTTCTGCAGCATATGCTCAGCTAAACAGCTTGACTTGCAGTTCATCCAATCCTCTTTCTCTCTCTGTGCCTCTCTTTGAGAACAGCTTTATTGAGGTATAATTTATAATAAAGTATACCTGTTTAAAACAGACAATTTGATAAGTTTTGACATCTGTATACCCCTGTGAAACCACCACAGAGAGTGAACATACCAATTATCCTGAAAAGTCTCCTCCCGTTCCATATTCTTGCCCCCTGCCTGTCCTTCTTCCCCACACCGAGAAACCACTGGTCTGCTCATTGTCACTATAGATTAGTTTGAGTTTCCTAGAGTTTTAAATAAATTATGCATTTGCACACCTTCGTTGTCTGGCTCCTTTCACTCAGCATAATTAGTTTTGGATTCATCCATGTTATTTTGTATTATCAGTGTATCATCCGTTTTTATTGCTGATAGTATTCCCTTGTATAGATATACTATTATTTATTAATCCATTCCCCAGTTGCTTCCACTTCTGGGAAATTACAGATGAGGCTGCTTAGGATCATTTGTTTACACGTCTCTGTATGGACACATTCTTTCATTTCTCTTGACTCAACATCTAGGAGTGGAATCACTGGATCATATGGTAGATGTATATAGATTTATGTTCATTTTTTTTCTGGGTTAAAGAACAGAAATACATTGTCTCAGTTTTGGAGGCTAAAAGTTTAAAGATCAAGGTGTCAGGAGGATTGATTCCTTCTGAAGGCTATGAGTGAGAATCTGTTCTTGCCTCTTTTCTGGCTTGTTATAGTTTACTTGCAATCTTAGCCATTTTTTGGCCTGTAGAAGGATCGTCCCCATCTCTACCTTCATTTTCACATGCCTTTCTCCCTCTGTGTGTGTCCACATTTTTCCTTTTTTTTTTTTTTTTTTTTTTTTGAGACAGAGATTCGCTCTTGTTGCCCAGGCTGGAGTACAATGGCGCGATCTCAGCTCACAGCAACCTCCGCCTCCCGGGTTCAAACAATTCTCTTGCTTCAGCTTCCCCAGTAGCTGGAATTACAGGAGCCCACCACCATGCCCAGCTAATTTTTGTATTTTTAGTAGAGACGGGGTTTCCCCATGTTGGCCAGGTTCATCTCTCACTCCTGACTTCGTGATGCGCCCGCCTCCGCCTCTCAAAGTGTTGGGATTGCAGGCATGAGCCACCACGCCTGGCCCACATTTTTTCTTCTTTATAAAGACACCAGTCATGTTGGATTAGGGGCCCGCCCCACTCCAGTATTATCTCATCTTATGTGTTTGATGTTTCAAGAAACTGCCGAACTGTTTTCCAGAGTGGTTGTACCATTTTTCATTCCTAGCAGTAGTTTTTTGAGATTTCTAGTTCCTCCACATCCTTGCCAAGTGAACATCTGATAGAGTCCATCATTTTTTAAAATTTTACATATTCTGGGCAGGGCGCGGTGGCTCACGCCAGTAATCCCAGTACTTTGGGAGGCCGAGGCAGGCGGATCACGAGGTCAGGAGATCAAGAGCATCCTGGCTAACACAGTGAAACCCTGTCTCTACTAAAAAAAAAAAAAAAAAAAAAAAAACATTAGCCGGGCTTGGTAGCAGGTGCCTGTAGTCCCAGCTACTTGGGAGGCTGAGGCAGGAGAATAGCGTGAACCCGGGAGGCAGAGCTTGTAGTGAGCCGACATCATGCCACTGCACTCCAGCCTGGGCGACAGAGCAAAACTCTGTCTCAAAAAAAAAAAAAAAAAAAAAAAAATTACCTATTCTGATAGTAGTGTATTGATATCATATTGTGTATTTCATTTGCATTTCTCTAATGATGAATTGTATTTCATGCACTTATTTGCCACCTATCTCTTTCTGGTGAAGTATCTTTTCAAATGTTTTGTCCATTTACTTATTAGGTTGTTTATGTCATATAATTCAGTTGTAGGAATTCTTCACATATTCTAGATACCAGTTTTTTATTAGATGTAGAATTAGAAAATATTTTTTTCTCATTCTGTAACTTATCTTTCATTTTCTTAGCAGTGCCTTGTGAAGAGCAGTTTTTAATTTTGATGAAGACTGAATTATCAAGTATCTTAGTCGGCTGGGGTTACTGTAACAAAATACCACAGACTGAGAGGTTTATCCAACAGAATTTTTCTCACAGTTCTGGAGGTCAGAAGTCCAAGATCGAGGTGGTAGTAGAGTAGGTGCAGGGTGAAGGCTGTCCTCTTGGGTTGCAGATGTCCACAATATCCCTGTGTGCTCTCAGGGCCATTCCTCAGTGAATGTCTGTGTATGGCAGGGGGCGGAGGCAGGGAGAAGGAGTGAGAGAGTGCTCTGGTGTCTCTTCTAATAAAGACACCAATCCTATTGGATCAGTGTTGCACCCTTACAATCTCATTTAAACTAAATTACTTCCATATAAGTCTCATCTCCAAATACAGCCACACTGAGGGTTAAGGATTCTACAGATGAATTTTGAGAGGCAAAAACTCTCAGTCTACAACACTAGTTTTTTTTTTTTTTTTTTTTTTTTAATTTTGTAGATTGTTCTTTTGGTGTCCTATTTAAAAAATTATTTCCTAACCCAAGGTCACAAAAGTTTCCTTCTGTGTTTTATTATTTTAGATTTTACATTTAGGTCTATGATCCATTTTGATTTAATTTTCATATCTCTGTCAGGTATGTATTGAAGTTCGCTTTTATATATGGATATCTAATTGTGCCAGCATCATTTATGAAAGAGTATTCCTTCCTCATTGAATTGCCTTTGGCAACTTTGTTTTAAATTAGTTGTCCATATACGTGTGGCTTTATTTCTGTTTCATAAACTGATTTCTCTAGCTTCATATTGATACCACACTCTGTTTATATAGTTTTATAACTCTTGAAATCTGGTCATACTAGTCCTTCAAATTTGTTCTTTTTCAAAGTTATTTTAGCTATTTTAAAATCTATGCATACCCATACATTCAGAATAAGACTTTCAATTTCTACTCCTCCCACAACAAAGTAAAACACTACTGGGGTAATGGTTCTGACTCATAAACGCTATATATATCACAATGTATTTAAGTTGTCTCTGATGTCTGTCAGCAATGTCATAATTTTAGTGTATATGCCTGTACATTTTTGTCAGATTTATCCCTAAATATTTTATATTTTTAAACAATGTGAATGGTATTTTTAAAAATTTCAATTTCATATTTTTTGTGTTTTATTGAAACATGATTGGCTTTTGTACATTGATCTTGTATTATGCAGCCTTGCTCAACTCAAATATGGGTTCTAAGAGTGATTTTGAAGGTTCTACCAGATTTTCTACATAGACAATCATGTTATCTGTAAGTAAAGAAAATTTCATGTTTCTTTCCAGTCTGGGGACATTTTATTTATTTTTCTTGCCTTATTATACTATATGTTACCTCCAATTAAATATTGAGTAGAAAGTTGGAGAGCAACCATTCTTGTCTGGTTTTCAATAAAATATTCAGTCTTGCACTATTTTGTATGATGCTACCTATGTATTTGTTTGTTTGTTTTTTAAATGTCCATTATCATATTGAGGAAGTTTCTTTCTATTTCTGGTTTTCTGAGAGTTGTTGTTGTGTTTTTTAAAATCAGGAATTTCTCATTTTCTTTTCTCTTAATTTCCCATATTCTTTTTTCCCCAGAATTTACTGAGATAATCAGTTGCTCTTCTGTTTTTTAGTTTATGGCAAATTGCATTGATTAATATTTGAATGTTAACCAGACCTTGCATTCTTGGCATACATCCTCACTTGATCATGATATACTATTATTTTTATATATTGTTGTGTTGATCTACTGAAATTTTCTTTAAAACATTTTTTATTTGCGAAGATGAGAAATACTAATCTGTAGTGTTATCTTCTTGTAATATTTTTGTCTGGTTTGAGTATCAGAGCAATACTGTCCTCATGGAATTAGTTGGTAAGGATTTCTTCAGTTTTCTGGAAGAGCTTACATAGAATTTGTATTATTTTATCTTCAAATATTTGGTAGAATTTATCATTGAAGCCACCCGAGACTGGGATATTCCTCAAGGGAAGAATGAGAGAAAGGAGAGAAAAGATGTATTTAACTACACATCCAATTGTTTTTAAATGATATAAGGCAATTTATGTTATTTACTTTTTCTTGAATGTGCTCAAGTAATTTGTCTTTTATGGAATCCAGCCATGTCATCTAAGTTGTTAAATTAATTCATAAGATTATAAAATATTTTCTTATTATCCTTTTAATATCTGTAGAAACTTCAGTGACGCCAGCACTCTCATTTGTGATATTGTTAATTTGTGTTCTCTCTTATTTTCCTGAACAGGCTGGCCACAGTTATATCAATATACTGATCTCTTTCTCTCTTTTTAAATATGTCATTTGGCTGCATTGATTTCCTCTGTTTTTTTTTTCTGTTTTCTATTTCACTTATTTCTGTTTTTTTAAATTATTTCCTTTTTTACACTTATTTGGAATTAACTTGCTTCTATTTTTCTGATTTCTTAAAATAGAAACTGAGATAATTGATTGGGAATATTTTCTTTTTTACTAACAAAGGCATGTAGTGCTATACATTTTCCATAAGCACTGTTGTGTTTTCAGTTTTTATTTGTAAAAAATACTTTATTTTCTCTTTTGCTGTCTTTAGCCCAAGAGTTATTAATAAATATTTTATTTGGTTTTCATATATTTGAGAATTTCTCAGAAACTTGTATGTTAATTATATCTAATTAAATTCTATTACAGTGTGTATACTAAATTCTTTTCAGTGTATTAAGATATTTTATGATCTAGAGTATGATCTATAAGTGCTCTCTGTTTGCTTCAAAATAATATGTATTCTGCTGTTGTTGGGTGTAATGTTCTATAAATGACAATTAGATTAGTTAGTTGATAGTGTTATTCAAATCTTCTGTATCCTTACTTAGGTTTCTATCGGTCTATTAAATATTAAGAGAGGATGTTGAAATCTTTGACAATAAACTGTAGATTTGCTTTTTTTTCTTGGAAATTCTAAAAAGATTTAGGATGATTATATGCTCTTGATGAATTAATACAGTCATCATTAAGAGTGACTCCTTGGTCTATGATAATATTCAGTGCTATAAAATCGACTTTCTCTAGGCCAGGTGCAGTGGCTCATGCTTGTAATCTCAGAACTTTGGGAGGCCAAGGTGGGAGGATCACTTGAGCCTGGGAGTTTAAGACCAGCCTGGGCAACATAGTGAGACCCTGTTTCTAATAAATAAAAAAATAGCAGAGCGTGGTGGCTCTTGCCTTTTGTCCCAGCTACTTGGGAAGCTGAGGTGGGAGGATCACTTGAGCCCAAGAGTTCAAGGCTGCAGTGACCCACACACTTCAGAGCAACAGAGCAAGACCCTGTCTCAAAAAAGAAAAATTAAAAATTGACTTCGTCTGATATAATATAGACATTCCATTTTTCTGGACTAGAATTAGTATTATATATGTTTTATCATCCTTTTGTTTTTCATCGATTTGAGTTTTTATATTTAAAGTGTATTCCTTTTAAGAAGCATATAGTTGATACATTCTTTTATATAAAAATAAAATCTGATAATCTCCACCTTTTAATTGGGATATTTACCCTATTCACACTTAATGTGATCATTGATAAGTTTAATTTTATCATCTTGCTATTCGAATTCTGTTTGCCTTATCTGTTCCTTGTTCTGTTTTGGTCTTTTTTTGTATTATTTTCTATTATTAGGTTTTTTGGTTAATTCATGGCTACAACTCTTGATTTTGTGATTTTAATTATTTCTTTAGAATATACTATATGTATATATATACACGCATATATATTTAACTTATAACTTCCTACTTTCAAGTGATATTGTACCACTTAACATATAATAAAATAACCTTACAGTGGCATACTTCCATTTTATCCCTCCTGACCTTGGGATATTGTTGTCTAGCATTTTACATATATGTGTGTGGACATGTGTGTGTGTGTGTTTGTATTTTAAATACCATATTATTATTTTAATTTGAGCAGACAATTTAAAACATATATTAACATTTTTAAAAAATTTTTTCTCTTTACCATGTAGTTACCATTTCTAGTGTTCTTCATTTTTTGCAGAGATCCATATTTAATCTGCTATTATTTCTCTTCTGCTTGAAGAAATCTCTTTAACATTTATTATATTGAGAGTCAGTTGGTGTTGAATTCTCTTAGCTTTTGTATGTCTGAAAAAGTATTTGCCTTCAGTTTTGAAAGCTATTTTCATTGGATATAAAATTCTAGGCTGACAGTTTTTTATTTCTTTTTATACTTTAAACAATATTGCTTCATTCTCCCCTGCAGTGTTTTTGAAGATAAATTAGCTCTCATTCTTTTCCTTGTTCCTCTTTGTTGTCTCTGCCTGCTACGAAACTTTTCTCTTTACATTGCTTTTGAGCAATTTGACTATGATGCATGTGTACTTTTCTTTATTTTTCTTGTGCTTCTAGTTTGTTGAATTTCTTGGGTCTGTGGTTTATAGGTTTTACCAAGTTTGAAGAGTTTTCGCCCATTTTCTTTAAATACCTCCCCCAGTCTGCTCTGTTAGGGACTCCAATTGCACTGTATTAAGCCATGTAAACCTGTCCAATTGTTCAATAACCACTTTTATCATGATGTCTTATCTTATTTCTGCCACTTCTTATCCAGTGTATTTTTCATTTCATGCATTTTAGTTTTCATATCTAGAAATCTAGTTTAAATAGTTTTAAAAATATATTTTTATGTTTAAGTTTTAGCTTATATGGAATATAATTATTATAACTATTTGTGTTCCCAGTCTAACACTTGTTTCTGTTTGGCATCAGTTTTGATTCATTGATTTTTCTCCCCATTATGCATCATATTTTCCTGCATTATGCTTGATTAGTATTTGTTTGGGTGCAAGACATTGTGGATTTTGCTTTATTGGCTGCTGGATATTTTTATGTTCCTATAAATATTCTTCAGTTTTCTTCAGAAGAGATAAAGTTACTTGGACATAATTTGGTCCTTTAGAGCTTGTTTTTAAGATTTGTTGATAGTGGCCAGAATGGAATTTAGTGTAGAGATAACTATTTCCCACTACTAATGCAAGATTCTTCTGAGTATTCTAAATAATGCTCCATGAAATAAAAGGCTTTCCAGTCTGCATATTTTTGGCTCTGTTGGAGCAGTCAGTACTGCTCCCTGTAATTTATTTAGGTAGTGATATTCCTGGCCTTGGTTAGTTTTTTTACACACATGTGCTAACCAGTACTCTGCTGCTTCCTCAAGGAGACACTCTGCATATCTCTGTAGTTCTTTCTTTCTGGGCATCACTCTCCTCTCTAGTACACTTTCCAGTGAACTCAAACCACATTAGCAGCCCTGGACCCTCAACTGTTACTCCTCAATATCTAGTCTACGTGTCTCTGCCTTGTTTTCCCCTCCCTTTGCTAAAATGGTTCAAGACCATAAACTGAGGCAATTGCATAGTTTTTCTCATTTGTTTCCCATTTCTCAGGGATCACTGTCCTTTGTTGCTTGAGGGCCAGTGTCTCGCAAATCATAATTTCATATATTTTTCCAGGTTTTTTGGTTGTTTCAGGTAGGAAGTATATCTAGCACCCAGCCAGAAGTGGAAGTCCCCCTCTGATTCTCTTTCATGTCTGCCTTTTGCACAATCTATTAGCTTTACCTGAAATAGTCTTTCCTCCATTCTTGCTATCATTTACACATATTTTGGATCTTTACTTAGTCATTTCTTCTCCTGGGTGATCTCCCAGGCTACCTTTTCTTAGTGCTCCTAGAGCACCTGAGGCTTACCCCTCCTTAATACCAATACTATTGAATATAATTGTCAGTTCTTAGTATCTTCTATTCTACTAGACTAAGGACATCTTGAAGGCATAATGAGAATGAGAATTACTTTCTTTTCACCATTACATCCTCTGGTCCTTGAACTGAACTTTGCATATATTCTTCAATATTTTTAAAAGTGCAAATAAATAAATGGGCTAACTCTTGATTGATTCCAACACAATATGTAAAACAGAGAAAATAAAAGAGACACATTTTGCTAAGGATATCTTACTCATATAAATTTGACCATATATTAGAATATTTGTATTTCCAGATACCAGGTGTGCATTCTCTAGCATGTTTTCAGACTTGCCAATCCCACACTAAGGTACAAGGATTGATGTGTGCCCAAGAGATTGCCTCCTAAATTGTCGAAAGCAATAGTGATTCAACAAGTCTGTGGATTGCTCCTTAGAAGAATTGACTAGTCTATTGATGGCTGTAGGGCTTTCACATAACCATAGAGTCAGAAATCAGAAACCCAAGCATAAACACTCTGAAGAGCTATGTTAGTTTCCCCTTGCTTTGTTCAATGACAAGATGACAAAGGTAATGAGACATGTAGGGAGAAACAGTCTGATATAAACCGAAGGAAGGAAAAGAGGAAGCATCAAGATAGCATCAAAAATGAGATGCAAAACAATTCCTATTGAGAGTCACCTCTCCAATGTCAGGAAAAGTTATATAGACAAGGGATTACAACCTGGCTCCAAAACAATATAGAAGTTTGGGATTCCTCTCTGGATAGCAAACACATGAACCATCAAGGCTGTGCAATACAGAGTTCGTAAAAAATATCTGTAAAGAATTACCAGGTATCTAGTGAATGTGGCCCCAATTGTGAAGAATATATGGACTCAAAAGGGGATAGTCCAAATTTTAGTAGTTTTTGTTAAAGAGAGCCCCAAACCCTATTTCCCTGCAATTTTCAACCACTAGTAGTGGCATTTTTTTTTCTTCTGGATCTGTAGAGTATTTCTGCTATTTTCTTTATATGCCTACTTTCAGTGTTGTTCTAGAGCCAACTTATACCCACTTGTATGAGCCAATCTTCACAGTGCCATGTTCAGTGCCTTCACATAGGCAGTTGGAAATTAGACATGATGAAAGTATCCACACCATAGGAACCAGCTACACAAGTCAGGGCTCTCCCCAAGGAAAGTCAATTGTTAAACATTTATCAGCATACCACTGACTACATTTTAAATATTTCTTGACAATGACGGTTTTAAGAATAACAACCTCAGGATCACGTGCCCACATTGAGCTGAGCTCTATATTGCAGGACAGCTGACACCTTCAGCCTGTGTTCTCCAGGCTTCTGTGTCAGTGAATTTCTGGCTTGATTTGGTCATTTGCAGACACTGAAGAGAGATTGGGGTAGCCAATAGAAGGGAGGCAGATCTTTCTACCCCCTTGTTTCTGTCTGTGTCCCTTGCAGCGTCTACATCTCTTCTTTGGTTTCAGCTTCTGACAATGAGACCTGCCATGGAGCCAGCTTCTGAAATAATCCTAGTCTTCTAGCTGTAGCATCACCACTCCCTCCCTCTTTTCCCTCTGGTCTAAGGGAGTGGTGGCTCGTGCTATTGCTAATGTCAGAATTGCTATCTTCTATTAGGCTTCTAAGCTGGTTCATCACCTGTGCAAATTCTGCATTAAAGTCATTCTGCTTAAATATTCATGTGGCATCTGAATCCCAGTTAGGTCCTGACTAATATAGTGCTTGAGTAATTGGCCAAAGTTCACATAGTAATTAGTTAAGCTTGGATTTCAAGCCTTATGTTTGACTGTGGAAACTCTGCTATATACAGTAGTCTGATACCACCTTCTAATCTTGTTCTGGTTTTCAGATTCTCTATACAGGCTGACCCCTATGGCCTACTAAGAATGAATAATTAAAACTCTAGGAATCCCAGGTAAGTCTTTCAGGCAAAGGTCCTGGAGAAATGTCCTCACTGATGTCCGCATTGAAAGCTTTCAGTTATTCATCTCTGCTTCAAATTGGAAAACAAAGAAGATTAGATGAACTTTCCAAAGCTCTTTTCCTGTAGGAGTATATAATCTTGCTGTGTCTAAAAGCAGTGCTATTTTATGTTTTTGGCCACAAATACAGACTTAATGTGGCATATAATAAAACATAATAAAATACCTGACATATTATAAGCTCATGCTCCTCTGTTATATTTGTGGTTGAATTAGAACTATGTCATAAGCTTACCAGGGAATAAGAAAACATTACAGACACGTGCACTTGGTCATCATTACCCTGTTTTTCTGATCCCTGTAACTCGCCCTTCTTAGCTCTCTTTGGTCAAAATCGTGCCCAGTTTTCTTGTCTATCTTGTTGACAAGTGCAGACTCTATCACTGTCCCCAGTTGTGCCAAATCCATGATAGTTATCACCTACTTTGTTTTACCCCATCAGGTGCTCTGGTGATGAATATAAAGGCAGTCCCCTGAGAAACCAGGGTTTTAAATTCCCGCTGTGAGACATCTTTGTGTATCCCTGTGACAAACTTGATTTTGCCCTCTTCTTGTTTTGTTTCTACAGGGTTTGTTGGAGTTCAGGGTTGTTGCTGAGCCAGTGGGTGGAAATATTGTTCTCAACCAAAAAAAAAAAAAAAATGTGGGGATTACACGCCAGTACCATCCACCCCTGCATTAGAAGTTTTCATCGAAGAGCTGTATTTCACAAGGTACTATTTTTCCTTTCATAGCATTTGCCACAAATGCATTTTATTTATTCATTTATTCCTTGTTGTTTCTCTCCCTTCACACTGTTAACTCCATGAGAACAGAGTTTATTTTCTCCACCTCTGTATATAGGAGAGTGTCTGGCATAGTAGGGAAGCCAGAGATATTTGTTGCTTGAACAAAAGTAAATGCATAAGTTGAGTGAACAGATGGCTGCAGGTCAAACGTTATACAATATCGAACACCTTCTCTCTGTGCACTTCTGAGCCCTCCCCACCTTTCCTCAGAAAGGAATGAGAAGCACAGGCAGTCCCAAGCTAGTCCTCGGCCATAATTTGATCTCTGCCATATACTAAGCAATGTTGCTTCTGACTTTTCTTCAGGAGCCCTTATGGTCCATGAATTCTAGATGAAATGAAATCTGGAAAAAGAAGATTGTTTCTACATGTTAGAGGTAGAATAAATGAAAAAGGAAAAATATTGTGTATTAGGAATAAACAATGATAGCAACAATGGTAGTATCATATTCGCCCTGGGTTTAAATCAATTCTTTATCACTTATAAGCTGTGTTACCTAAGACAAGACATTTAGCTGCTCCAACTTCCATTCTTTTTCTCACATGTAAAATGTCAGTGATAATTGTACCTTCTTTTACTAATTCATGCATTTCTGAGGGATTTAAAGGTGGGTTTTCCAGGCATGTTCTCACTCCCAAGTGACCCCTTTTTTCCCTCACCTTTTTCTCTTCTCTCACAAAAGCTCCAGGTTTTTAATACATTGCCCTCACCCAACTTACAAAAAATAATTCTCTCAAGTGTCACTTTCCCTCAGTGATGGGAGTGACTGGTGATTGATTTACGTCCTTCCCAGGGTAATTTATATTTTTAAATTGGACAAAGGGATATAATTTCAATGGTAGAACTTTAGGGTGGGTTATAAACTCATTGGGAAGTTGTCTATGTCCTGGGAGCATACATACAGTCTCTCAAATTAAATCACAAATAACTGCCTTTCTCATAAGTATCTAAGGCCAAGTCTGCTTGGTTGATCAACCTCTGAACATGTGGTACATAGCACTCACCAAAGGTGCTATTGATACGTTCTGATGTACACTGCGAATGTTTCCTAAATAGATAAAGTGCAAGGCATGTGATAGGAGTTCTCAATAAATAATAACCCATGTCCTTCATGGGGCACAGTGGTCCCACTGTCCGGTCCGGCTGCTTGAAAAGTAAACTTGAAGAAAGTTATAACTCGTAAGGAAAGTAAAATTATCTAAGGTTAGACTATGGGCCTCACATGACAGCTGAGGGCAGAGCTTTTCCAAGAGAGGATTATTCATGGAATAATAATTCATTTAGGATTCCAACTGAAACATCTCAGATAATTTATTCAAGTTTATGTAATTTAAGGTCTGGAAAGCACATTATTAATTGTATTGTTTACAATCATCTAGACTTTGCTGTGGTATCACATTCACCCTCCAATCTAGGTGACTTAATAGTATCAGCTGTTTTTTCTTTAAATAAAGTTACTTTTGTTTATATTTAAGGTATATGACATGTTGTTTTAAGCTACACATATACTACAGTGGAACAAATTAATATGTCCATTATCTCATACATTTACCCATCACTGCCTTCCATGTCAAAAGCAGCAATAATCTAGTCATTGAGCAAAAATCCAACACAATACACTGTTATTAACTATAGTCATCATGTTATAAGTTAGATTTTTCAGCTTGTTTATTCTATATATTTGCTGCCTTTTATCCTTTGAACTGCATCTCCCCATTTTCTCCCCCAACTGTGGCCACAGTCATGATTCTCTATATTCTCTATCTCTGTATGTTTGACTTTTTTTATCCCTTTCATTTTCTGTTCTTTCTTTTTTTTTTCTTTTTTTTTTTTAGATACCACATATAAGTGAAGTCATGCAATATTTTTTCTTTCTGTGATCTGCTTATTTAAATTAGCACAATGTCCTTCAGGTCCATTTACGTTGGGGCAGATGTCAGCATCTCCACCCTTTTTAAGGCTGCATAATATTCCATTGTGTATCTGTACCATAGTTTCTTTATCCATTCATTCATCGATAGACAACTAGGTTCTTTCCATATCTTGACTATTGTGAATTTTGATGCATTGTGAATAAGTTTATGAGATGGTGATTTCATTTCTTTTGGATATGTACCCAGAAGACGAATTGCTGAATCATAGGTAGTTCTACTCTTAATTTTTTTAGAAATCTCCACACACTTTTCCATTGGCCACACCAAGCTACATTTCAAACAGTGTACAAGGGTTTCCTTTTCTCTACATCCTCACCAAAACTTGTTATCTATTCTTTGTTTGACAATAGCTATTCTAACAAGTGTGATGTTGTAGCTCATAGTGGTTTTGATTTGCATTTCTCTGATAATTAGTGAGGTTGAAAACCTTCTCATGTACCCATTGCCCATTTAATGGTGTCTTTAGAGAAATACATATTCAAGTCCATTGGCTACTTTTTAATCGGGTTATATGTTTTCTTAATATTGAGTTGTATGAGTTTTTATAAATCCTGGATATTAATCCCTTATCTGATATATGGTTTGCAAATATTGTTTTCCAATACATAGGTTGCCTTTTCATTTCATTCTTTACTTTGTTGTGCAGAAGTTTTTTAGTTTGATGTAGTTCCATTTATTTATTTTTGCTTTTATAGCCTGAGCTTTTGGTGTTGTAGCCAGAAAATCATTGCTAAGGCCAATGTCAAGGAGATTTTCCCCTATGTTTTCTTCAAGGAGTTTTATGGTTCCAGGTTTTATGTTTAAGTCTTTTATCCAACCTGAGTTGAGTTTTACGTATAGTGTAAGAGAAAGTTTCCATTTACATTTTGCATATAAAAATCTAGTTTTCCCAGCAACATTTATTGAATAGATTATGTTTTCCTCATTGTGTCTTTCTGTGCCCTTATCAAAAATTAATTGGCCATATATGTTTAAATGTACTTCTGGGATCTCTATTCTCTTCCATGGTCTATGTGTCTGTTTTTGCTACTGTTTTGATTACTATAGCTTTGTGATATAATTTTAATTAGGAAGTGTGATTTCTTAAACTTTGTATCGTTTCTGTTTTCCTTCAGAATTTCATTAGCCATTTGGAGTCTTTTGTGGTTCCATATGAATTTTAGGATTATTTTTTCTATTTCTATGAAGAATGCCATTGGAATTTTGATAGGCATTGCATGGAATCTATGTATTATTTCAGGTACTATGGACATTTTAACAATATTCTTTCAATACACAAGCATGGAATATATTTTCATTTATATTTGTCCTTTTTAATTTATTTCACCCATATTCTCTAGTTTTCAGTGTACAGGTCTTTCACCTCCTTGGTTAAATTTATTCCTAAGTATATTATTTTTTGATGCTGTTGTGAATGGGATTGTTTCTTGATTTTTTGGCTACATTGTCATTTGTATATAGAAATGCCATGGATTTTTGTATGTTGACTTTATATTCTGCAATGTTAGTGCATTCATTTATCAGATCTAACATAGCAGTTTTTTTGGTGGAGGCTTTGGGGTTTTCTAGATATAGGATCATGTAATATTATCTGAGAAAGATAATTTTACCTCTTCCTTTCTGTTTTGGATACCTTTTATTTATTTTTCTTGTCTAATTACCCTTGATGGTATTTTAGTACTCTGTGGAATAGAAGTTCAAGAATAGGCCTTCCTGTCTTGTTTCAGACCTTACAGGACAAGCTTTCAGTTTTCTCTATGATTATCATGTTAGCTGTGAGTTTTTCATAAATGGTCTATATTATGTTAACAAACTGTCTTGGTCCATCTAGTGTCACTATAGAGGAATACCTAAGGCTGGGTATTTATGAAGAACAGAGATTTATTTGTCTCATGGGTCTGCAGGCTGGACAAGAAGCATGGTGCCAGTATCTTCATCTGGTGAGGGCCTCAAGCTGTTTCCAATCATGGTAGAAGGGAAGCGGAGCCAGTGTGTGCAGAGATCACATGACAACAGAGGAAGAAAGAGAGAGAAGGGGAAGATGCCAGGTTGTTTATAAAAACCACCTCATAGAGGAATTTACAGAGTGAGAACTCATTCACCCCCTCCCCAAAGGAGGACATTCATCTATTTTTGAGGAATCTGACCCCGTGACCCAAACACCTCCCATTAGGGCCCCACCTCCAACATTGGAATCAAATTCAGCATGAGGTTTGGGAGAACAGACATCCAAACTATAGCAGAAACTATCTATACCCAACATTTTAAGAGTTTTCACAAGAAAGTATGTGGAGTTTTGTCAAATGTTTTTCTAAATCAATTTGATATCATTATTTGATTTATGTCTTTTAGTCTATTAATGTGATTGATTTATGTATGTTAAGCCAGTCTTGCATGAAAGGGCTACATTCTACATGATCATGATGTATAATCTTTTTTTAATCTGTTGTTGAATTCAATTTGCAAATTTTTTGTTGAGGACTTTTGCAACAATATTCATCAGAGATATTGGCCTGCAGTTTTCTTCTGGTACCTTTGCCTGGACCTAAAATGTCAAGGTGATTTGTTCCTCACAAAATGTGTTAGAAAGTATTCCTTACAGCTTTATTTTTTGAAAGAGTTTAAGAAGTATTAATATTAATTATTTTTTGAAAGTGTGGTAGAATTCAGCTGTAAAGCCATCTGGTCCTGGGTTTTTCTTTGTTGGAAGGTTTTTAAATTACTACTTCAATCTGCTTGTCATTCATCTATTCTGGCTTAAGATTTATTTCTTTCTATGTTATTACCTATTGTGGATTAGCAGGGCCTCTGTTCCATGTAGTTACCCAGAAACCCAGGCAAACAGATTCAAAATGCACAGCTTAGCCTTGGAAGTGACAGATGTCACATGTGCTCATGGATCACCTCCCAGAATTAGTTACATGGCCTTCTTAACTACAAGGGGGGCAAGTAAGAAGGAGAATTGAACCAGCTGTTAATTGTAATATCTTCCTTAGATATCTTCTAGGTAGTGTTTTTTAACCCATTTGGGACCATGAACTCATGATACGTCTCATGAAAATTACGGGCCAGCTACACAGAAAAATGTAGATGATTATATACAACTTTTGCATTGAATTTCATTGAGTTTACAGATTCTACTACAACTCAGCCAGGAGGCCACTACCAGAAGTGTGGTGGAGCTGACTTAGAGTGGACAACAGGAGTCTTTTGTAAAATTGTTAAGAATTTTGCAAGACAATTGATGTGTTGCTAGCTCCAAATGGCCACAGTGGGAATGCTGACACAGTGGAAATTGGCGAATGCTACCAAATCAACTCTGCCTAGTGCTTCTTTTTCTGGAAAATTGTTTGCTAAACATTTCCTGTAACACCAATGCCACTAGTGGCCTCCACTTTTTTGCATCTAAGCAACTCCTCCTCTAGATCAAAGATCTCAAATACACATCTCACATGTCTATTCTGCTTGACTGGTAAGCAATGTCTTAGAGCACTGTCTTGGGAAGGAATCTGAGATATCAAAGTGTACTAGCATCAGATAGCAATATCTGACTTAGATGTTAGAGTCCAGAGTGGAAGCAAAAGTGTGTAATTCTTTCTTTTTTAAAACAATGGCCTTATTATGCATGTAGAGATACTAAAGCCCAACAGGATTAAATGAAATGACCTGCTTCACCTCAATTAATGTTGTCAACAACTCTGGATTCCTATACTGTATCCAACCCTGTCTCTGAATCAGTACTGAACAACTAGTTTCTGCAGCAGCCTGACATGACCATTGGTCATGTCATACCCAGGAGACAGTGATCTGAGATGGTTATCACTCCTCTACTAATTTTATTATCTTGATCTTTGAAGGTCATAGCTTTTTCTATGGGTGTGCATTTTTTCTAGTACCATTTAGCTGAGAAGCATTGAGGCAAGTCTTCTTCTGGGAGAAGAGATTGTGTTTGATATAAGCTGGACATCTGAGATTTCCATCTGAACTGGAGATTAGATTTGGAGATCAAAGAACAGGGCCAAATCATTCTTTAAATTAGTAAGTACCTGTTGGCATGACAACCCCTTGGCACTAGCCAACAAATTAGGGGTGATCCATTTTATCACCTGTGTACTTTAAATTAATTAAATACATTAACCTTGAGTGTTTGCATTTTTCTAATGTACAATTATAAAACATACACAAAAAGATTAAAGTTAAAGGAATAATTTTAGCTAGAGACCTGGTTAAGGCAGTGCCCTGTACATGGCTCCCAGGTTATCTAAAATGAGGCAGCCATGGATGCTTCTTATGTGTGACAACATGACTCCCAAAGTATTTAACAAACCAGTAGGAATGACCCCCTCATACATTGGGGTATATATGTGCCAGCCATTCTGGGTACCCAGTTGAGGGCACACTAAATTAGCCGCCTCCCACTGTTTACCTGGTGTGCTCCTAATTGAACTATGACCATTGGAGCATAGAAGAAAGGGCCATAAAGGTGTTGTTGCATTGATTAATGATAGTCATTGATGAAGTGTCAAGTCATTACTGCTTGACCAACACAGGACACAGTACCTGCCCTCCAGCAGCTCATAACCTGTGGATGATGTCCTTGTTCTACATGCAGAGAGATGGGGAAATCATGCTACTCTGGTCCCCAGAATTCCCAGTCTCCGTTCAACAGATGGCCCATGTCCCAGACAAAGGGGATCTTGCTACTCCTCTTATTTTACATCCTAGAAGGAGCAAGAAAGGGAGAGTTGAAGAATGGTGTTGCAATGCCTTCATTCTTCAGAAAAATTAGATCCACAGAGGGGAAGTAATCTTCCCAAGATTGCACAGCTACTTTATTTTACACAAGTCAATGCAGAGACCCAGTTTTCCCAGCTTCTAGTCCAGTGTGCTAATCAGTGGCATTTTAAACAGAGTTGAAATTATCTAAAATTTTGTTGGAAAAAAATGGCACAATTATGCCAGTTTTCATACTACTCACTTACAATCAAATAATCACTTTGTTTATGAGGAACGTGTTTTTTTTTTTCCTGATGATTTCTATTCGTTATTGTTGATTTGACTGCTTCGCATTTATGTTTTTGACTTGGCCGTCTTTTTCTTTAATATTCTGGTTTCTACTAGTCATTACCGTGAAAGAAATTAGGACAGAGACTGAAAGAATAATTAACTGCAAATACACATTCATGCTTATGGTATTTTTGTTTTTCAAGGAATTTTCCACTCTCATTTCCTCAGTTCATTTTCAAAGAAACTTTATGAGGCAGATTGACTATTATGACGTGACCCATTTTAGAGTTCATCAGTTAGGTAGCATTCACAGCATCACACAAGCATTTAGTAACCAAGCAATGACTAGGACCAGTTTTCATGGCTTCCAGTCCAATGTTCTTTCTATGATACAAAGGCATAATATCTGCTCTAATATCTGAGTAATACCTACCAGCCTAAATATTTAAATGCAGGTTCCCAGAAGAGGTCATTAAAGTCATAATTACAATAATAACAAAATCTCCTTTTGTTATTTAGAAATACTTTTCTAAACTTCACTTCCTACTTATCTGGGGCATTTTCAACATTGGGCTCAAGGTAAAAATCCATCAATATGCGTCAAAGGGTTCACATTCATAATCATGTACTATTTTTTCCATAGAAGTTTATCTCAAGTTCTCATTCATAATATGACTATTTAATAATTCTGGGCACATTTCTAATCAGTTGCCAAACCTAGAACAGACTAGGATTGAATGGAGGATGGGAGTGGGAAAAGGTGGGTGGAGTGATTATACTGCAGCAATGACTGTGGTAACAGTAAGAAGTGATAGCTGGGAAGGTAACAGCAAGGGGGAGAATTTGAAAAATTTGGGAAGAAAACGAAACTGAAAGAAGGTAGTTGCTCTCCAAATACCTAGTAGCCTGGTTCCATTTTCTGAACCTTGTTAGATCCTCCAAACTTACAGATAACCCCGAGCCATTAAGAGCAGTTTCATTTAAGTTCATTAAGATTGAGAAAATGCAGGGAGGTAGATTGTCACCCATCATAGAAATGTTTCAATCCCACTTGCTCAAGACTAAACCAAAACAAATATGTTTGTGTGTGTGTGTTTGATGCTTTATGGAGTATAAGCAAATAAAATCAGTGTGTCTTTTGCTGTTGTTGCTTTTTAATTAGGAGGCAGAGGAATAAACTTCTGTTGCCTGGAATTGCCCCCTAAGTGGAAAACATCCTTTGCCTGCAATAGCAGATAAATAAGGCATTAGTATCTGTTCTCTTCTATATTCTCAAAGGCTACCTTATCTCCCAGGATACAAACAGATGGAATCAGAGAGCCTGAGAACTTTGCCCTCCTGTCAGAGCTGGAACCATCACTGTCACAGTGCACACATCTGGTGCTTTATGCCCAAATACAGATTGGTCATGGTCTGTAGTATTTCCCAGAGCAGAGGCTGACTTTGGCAGCTGGTCCTGGAAGAGCAGAGAGCCTGGAGGCTAGGGGCATAAGGCAGAAGGAAGGAGCAGTTCAGAGGGTCACTGCATGACAGCCAAGGCCCTTAGGAGGCTGGCAGCCATCAGGGCAATTCAGAGAGTGCAGTCCTGAGGTTGACTGCCACAAACCGTGACTTCCCACTTGGGCTTGCTCAAAAGAGGACTTACTGGGTATTTTTGCTCTTCTGCTTGCTTTTTGTGGTTGCATTAACTTCAGTATGCCTACCCACAACAACCTTGTTTCTGGCATTATTAACCACCAGTGGCTACTTGGGGTACTACAGTAACTGCGCTAGCTGCAATCACTGCAGATCTTTGCCAGTCCGGTTTCTTCTTGGTACTCGAGGTTGATCCCAAACACTAGTAGAAGAGACTGATCCTGATGATGCTACCTAATGCTGCCTTCACCCTGCAGCCCAAACAATGTCCTAAGTCTTTGATGCTCTATGTTTTTTCATAATAGCGTTTGAAATTATCTTACTGTTTATATAATTCTTTACTGTTTCTCTCTTCCTCCATTAAGATAGAACCTGTCTGTTCTGTTCACTGCTGCATCACTGTACAAATCCCTGCTTAGGACACAGCAGGTGCTTAATAAGCACATGTAGGAAAATGATGGATGAATAAATGGATACATTAGGATTACTCTTGTTTTTCTCACCAAGTTTCTTTTAATTAACATTTGTAGAGTACAAGACATTGAGGATGCCACTGTGAGTCACAGGAAGGCTAAAGGACTGTCCCAGTTCAAGCAGCTTCCTTGCTGTGTGCAGGTCCATTTTAGGAAGACAAAAACAACTATCGGATACAAGAAGCTCTGGTAATGTTAGTGACATGCATGGGAACCTCTTGTCTTTAGTGAACACTCTTTGTACTTCATCATCTGTGCACAGGTCTTTGATGGAACAACAGAAGAGACAGGGCTCATCTGACTGATCCAAGGAGCAAGGACACCCAGGACTTATCTTTAGATCTCACCTCACCTGCCTGAGCAAGCCGGTGAGAATGGGATGTAAGGAGTCAGCTCTAGAGGTCTAAAGAATCATCTAACAGGGAAAGCTGAATGTATGGACATTCTGGGGTCTTCTGCCACCCAGATGTACAGGGAAAGATGTCCAGAATGTGGATCCTGTCTCTGACCTTATCCCATTTTTTCAGTTATTCTCAGCAGTCACTTTTTTGCTTGTAAGTATAGAGATGCTCACCTTACTCATAATACAATCTAAAGATCTTCCATGACCTCTCTGACCTGCAGGATCTCCCTCTAATGCCTCTCTTACCCTTCCCTTCTCTTGAGCTTTGCTTGACATTCCTGGTATCTCTGCCAAGGCCACTCTCCTCCCTGAGTACTGCTTGGCTCACTCCTTCATTTAACTTTCACTTTGACTCAAGTTACCATGTTTTCAGAGATATTTACATATACTTCACAAGTATTCCTACTTATGATGGTTTTTTGTGTATCAACTTGACAGGGCAAAGGGATGTCTAGATAGCTGGTAAAACATTGTTTCTGGTTATGTTTGTGAGAGTGTTTCTGGAAGACATTAGCATTTGAATGACTAGACAGAGCACAGAAGATCCACCTTCACCAATGTGGGTGACCATCATCTAATCCCTTGAGGGCTAGAATAGGACGACAACAACAACAACAACAAAAGAAACCACAGCAAATTTACTCTTTCTGTTTGACTTGGACACTCTGTCTCCTCCAGCTTGGGGACACTGGTGCTCCTGGTTCTCAGGCCTTTGAAGCCAAACCAGCAGGGCTTACAACATTAGCTCCCCTTGTTTTTGGACCTTTGGACTTAGGCTGAATTATGGCAGTGGCTTTCCTGGTTCTGCACTTGGGGATGGCAGATCGTGGGACTTCTTGGCCTCCATAATTAAGTGAGCCAATTCCCAAGCTGAAGAATAAAATTCAGTAGAAAAACTTGACTTTTGCACCATTTTATTTTGGCAGCCATTCTCAGACATAATCTCATTTTATCCTCTTTCTTCAACAAATTCCTCCTCTGCTGCTGCTGAATACTTATTTTCACAATGATACTATAGAGAAAGGAGTCACCTCAGAGCATCCATTCAGCCAATCTTTATTCTTCACTTTTTTCATTCCCAGGCCAAACCTTCAATCTATTCTCTGATTCAGCTCAGAGGAAGGCAGGCATGTGTTTACCTGCAGCTGAGAGTCAAGCAGGAAGCAGGGCAGTTGAACTGCCTCCCTGTTGTTACGCCTGAGCTCTTTCTACACTGGGTACTATATGGAATGATTCATTTGAATGAGTATTTTCCCGTGGTATTGACTGACATCTACACCATTAGTGTGCTCAGTGATGACATAGAACTAATTTATATATAACTTGATAGTGTGTTCTTCCAACCTCCTTGCTCAGCAGAAAATTTTAGGCTAATTCTTCTTAGTTCCATTTTGGTGTTAAAGGAAGTCTTGGGCAGTCCACTAGTGCTTCCATCTCCAAAGAAGATATTCAAGGCAAAGTTTATGTTTCTGCGTGAGTAGGTGAGGGCTTACATTGGTCCAAACCGTCATATTTGTGGTTATTCGTGGAAGAAAGTTTTGCTGGGGTTGGTGGTTTGTTACATCCCCAGGAGCAGAGTTGAACATCATTTCAAACTGGACACTTCATGAGTAATGGGCTTCCCACTGTTGGTGGATAAGTTCCTCTGGAGGGCAATGAGGGGAACCATCTGTAGTGAGGCAGCTTCCTAATCATTGTCATTCTTTACCTCAGAGATGGAGGTTTATCTTGTCCTTATACTCTTATCTCCCCAGTCTCTGTGCAACTACATGTCTCCTTCTTTGGCCTCTGTCATTTATCAGTCTCTGCAAAGGGAGGCTTGTATCTTCCTATCTAAAGCAGTTTGCAGAGCATTTGTCATTGTTTCCACAGTGAGTCACTACCCACTGTATATATGTATAAGAGAAGGAATGGACCCTTAGGATATAATTGAAATAATTTAGTGGGTGTGGGGGACAAGCTGTTTGATTCTGGAGAATACTTTATATGAATAATTTTAGTAATGGAAGATGTTGTTCTCAGAGTCAAAATTAGAGTGGTTTAGACTCTAATGAGCCTAACAAAGTGACATTACTGTGAAGTCCCATCCAGTACAGTAGGATCCCATCTAATACTGAGTTCATGGAAAGCTCTCAACAGATGAAGGCATCATGCCAATTGGTCAAGTCAAGAAACACTACCTGGAGAATTACTGTTTACCTAGAATTGTTTCTGTTTGAAGAGATGATTTAAAACATAATATAGAGCCAGACGTGATGGTCCACACCTATAGACTCAGCTACTCAGGAGGCTGAGCCAGAAGGATCCTGTGAGCCCAAAAGTTTGAGGCTGTAGTGCGCCCTATGATGCCATAAATGGAAACTTCCATGACCTGACACCTTTGCTTTCTGATGGTTCAATGTACATAAACTCTGTTTCATAAATACAATTATTGAAAATATTGTATATAATTACTGTTAAGGTATGTGTATGGGATATGTATGAAACATAAATGAATTTCATGTTTAGATTTGTGTCTCATCCCCAAGATATCTCATTATGTATATGCAAATATTTCTAAATTCAAAAACATCCAAAATTGATAACACTTCTGGTTCCACATATTTCAGATAAGGGATACTTAACCTGTATTTCATTTAGACAATGCATATTATTTTAAGATATCTGAAAAATCCCTCAATTAATTTACATGTTAGGTTTCTTCTAAATCTGAGTCTGTTATAAACCCTGTATGGTTTATATAGACTAGAGGCTAGACTGGCCAAACAAGGTACTTTAAAGACATAAGACAACAGGCTATCACTATCAGAGTTCTATGTCAGCAATGGTGCAGAACTAGAGGGCACTTTCTTTGGAAGACGCTTAGGAGTCTGTCCATTGTCTGGAATCTAGCACTTTTATGTTCTGGTTTAGAAAGCACGTTATACATGTTGGGCTTGATGCCACATGGGAATATAGCAAGAGTGAGAAAGTACACAGATGGTGGGAGGTGTAAAATACTTCCTGAAGACCAGGTGATTTGAACGTCATTTCCACTCCAGAGAAATCAAGGGCCAGTGCCATTATCATTTCCTTAGGGAAGATGCAGATGCATTTATTTTTGTAATAAATTAGATGATTTCATTGCATCCTGCAAAGTCAAAGGACTTCTCTTCAAATTCATTTTATCACATGAAAAAACAGACTATTGATTAATTATGCAACCAGTAAGGCTATTTTCCCTGAACCAAACACTAAATTCTTTCAGCACTGATAACATGGTTTTCAACTCAACTCTATTTCACAAACTATTTGAGCACTTAATATGTGCAAAGGGCTGTTTGTTTTCAAGCTTGGTCCTAGTGAAGGGATTATTAGAAGTTGCAGAGACTCTGTCATCTGGAAATCGGAGGCAGTGGAAAGCTACAGGAAATGGGAAGTGGGAAAAAGCCTTACACCTCACAAGAGGAGCAAGACAACCCAAGTTGTGTGCCCACAACCACAGCAAATTCAGCACTCAAGCCTGAGGGTAGTTCTCAGTATTTCAAAGTCAGGCAAAGGTAAGGTGAGCATGGACGAAGACCAAATCCCTGTGAATTATGAGTTAACAGGCATCTCTGCAAAGAGTTGGTGTTTCAGGCAAAATTCCCTCATAAAAAGTAATGTTCTGTATGGACACATAGACACTAAGAAGCCCCCAAGGAGAAGAGGAGCTGATAACAGCTTGGGTACAACCAGTAGATATTAAAGAAGAGCTGCTTGTCACAAATGATCAAACCAGTGCCTATCACAACCTGTGAGCTCTTTCACTACTTGGTCTAAACACCTCTGAGATTTGAGAAAGGGACTTTTGTTATATTTCCTGACAATTTATTTTCCTACTGTTTTCAGGAAAAGAGCTGAGTAGACTGCAATCACCTGGCTATTCAAAAATTGTTAGGGGCTAGGGCAGGAGATGGGAGAACTGAAGAGAGGCAGGGTCTCTGCATTGAAGGAGTCGGCAGACGATTAGAGATGAGATAACATTGTGCAAATAACTACCTACGTATAGACTAGTTGAAGAGAGGACTGGTGCAGAAGTTTGAGAAACCTTACCCTGAAGGCTGAAGATGAATGTAGCAGAGAGAGCTGAATGAAAGGGCACAAAGATGGGGGAATAACATGAGCAAAGGTATTAGAAAAAAAAAAAAAGCAGACCCTTCAAAGCTTCGATGTGAAGTTTATGAAATTAGGTAGGAAAGGTGGCAGGTAGGTGGGGGTGTTCCAGCTCCTGCTTTCCTATGACCTCCTCCTCGTACCAACATGACCCTTACTTCTTACCAAAGCCATGTGTGGGTAGAAAGCCCACCAAACTAAAAAGAAGGAAGTGCGATCAAAATGAGCCTCAGAGACTGTGAGCTCACAGGTGGCCCCAAACTGCAGGAGTGGTCTGACCAAAAGCACTTCCTCCACACTTATCCTTATAGTCAGTCCCTTACTTTTGAGGCTCCAGACTCAGACAAGGTTTCATTTTTTATTAGAATTTCATTACAGGAAGTAAGGAGGGGAGTGCCTGCTAACCCAGTGCCAGATACCACCCACAATCCTTTAGCACATTATTATTACAGATTTTCTGTTTGTTTGTTTTAATACATGTGCATGACCTACACACCATTTCAAGGAGTGCTTGTGGTCATCAAGAGAGGAGGTGGCTTGTGCCACATCAGGTAGGTAGAGAAAAATGACCTGTAACACTCAGATCACAGCGAATAAGGAGACTGAGGAGAAGATAAACCTTCTCATTGGACATTTCAAAGCCTCTCTAAAATGGATGCTTCTGACATATCTTTTATTGAATGTTAAGTGAAACATTTAGAATATAGAAGTGGGTAACAGTGTTAGGAGTCTCTTTATAGTTATTATTTTTAACTTTTAAAAAATGAAGTTTTGTTGATGATAGAAGTGTTGCTTTCTTCATTAGTAGTAGTCCTATCACCCCGCTCAGCTAAGTGGAAAACCCTTCCTTCTTTCCCTGACTTGTTATGCCACCAACATGAGGCTGCATCTTTATATCCACTCTTTAGCCCTATGATGGAAACTAAAGGCTAACAGTAGTTTGAGGCTAGACTTTAGAGGACCTCAAATGTTATGGTAAGGACATTCACTGTTATTTGGTGAGCCCTTAGAAACCATCACAGAAGGAAGTGTTAAATAACCAAAGATGTCCTTAAGGAAGATAGTTGCAACATTTAAAGAGAATGAACTGGATGGTAAACTGGAAGCCCTTGCAAGTGGAGGCCATGCTAGCAGCTGTAATCTGATCCAGGTGAGACAATAAAAAATTAGCTGTACTGGGGGCATTGCAATGAAAAGAGAGCATAGATGCTGCCATTCTCTAGATTTACAGCAACCTTGACACGCAATACTAGAAATAGATGCCAGGTTCCCTGCACTGCTGCTGACATTATCAATAAAATATAAATAGTAATAAAAATAATAGCTAGTAATTACTGAGTACTTTGTGTCTGGCATCATACTGAATTCTTTATATTTATTAACTTATAGAATGAATAAACTTCTCAACAACTCTCCCAAGCAGGCCTATTATTATCCTGCTTTGTAGGTAAGGATTTTGATGCTTCATGATGCTAAGTAACTTGCTCAAGTATTAGCATCAGGTAAGCAGAAGAACTGGGCATTAAACATAGGTCTGTAGGACTTTATAGTTCATGCCCTTCATAAAAGATTGCCCCTCTTCTCTACTGCATAAAGCAGTTGCCTGGCACACCCAAAGAAAATGATAAGAAATGTGCCTCTCTTGCAATGCTGTGATTCATTTCCACTTTGAATAAGAGGGAATAGAAAGGAGATTCTAGGAGAAGGCTTTGGCTTAGAATCAGGGGTAGAGAAAAAGTCATTTGTTAAATTAAAATTTTAAAATATAATCTTAATATCTGAATTGAGAAAATGGAAAAGAAAAGGGGCAATGCCAGCCAAGCACAAGGAGGAATATTTTAGGGCAATATACCTGTGTGTGCCAAAGAAAGGTAAATTGAAGGGAGGAACAGAAGAACTCCATAATTAGGTTTCCAATTCACTGAGTTTGCATCACACATCCTTGAGCGTGTCTTTACTGAAGGGATTGTAAAAGACAGACAAGGTGGTTGAGCTTTTGAAGCCTGTAATTTGGGATATCTTTGTTACTGGATGAGAGACTGATGTTAGACAAAAGTGACATGTCAATAATGGGGAAGAGGAGTGGGTGGAAATTGATGCCTCATGGTAAACCCTGATGTTTTGAAACTCTTGGATTAGATTACTGGCTCCATTTACTGATTTTAATAGTGAGTAGAAGGAATTGGTGTGAAATTTACAGGAGAAATTTACAATTGAGTGTCACTTTGGAAGCACCCAAGTAACAGTTTTTGTTTTGTTTTTGAGACAGGGTCTCATATTATCACCCAAGCTGGAGGGTGCTGGTTGGTGCAAACTGCAACACTCACTGCAGCATTGACCTCTCAGGTTCAAGCAATCCTCCCACCTCTGCCTCCTTAGTAGCTGGGACCACAAGCTCACCCAACTATGTCTGTCTGGCTATTTATTTTTTATTTTTTTATTATTTTTTGCAGAGACAAGGTCTTCCATGTTGCCCAGGCTGGTCTCAAACTCGTGGACTCAAGCAATCCTCCCACCTTGGCCTCCCAAAGTGGTGAGATTACAGGTGTGAGACACTATGCCCAGCCTGAGTAACAGGATCTTATGCAAACAAATCAGTAACCAACTGGGGTCAGTTCAGGTTGATGGCTTTAACAGATTCTGTTATGTGGACCTTGGAAGTTATTGGAAGATGGAAATGTGGCATCCTCAGAGTGATTTCCAAGGGACTGTCTCATGTTAAATGCACTATTTAAAGCTTCACATTTCCCTGGAAGATATTTAGTGGTGCATTTGACTTCCATTTAGGAATAAATAATTATTTACGAAAGGTTTTCCCCTAATAAGAGCTTTGATTATTTAGAGAAGGTTTGTCCTTTTTGTGATAAAAATGCTTATTGCAGTGCTTTAAATTAGTTGCAAAGCATCCTCATTAACACAGCCAATCTGGTAAATAACGTGTCTTAGGGAAATTGTCTTATTAAATAATAATTAGAGCCCTTGCTCAACGGAACATTAGAATCCTAGTTTCATAAATGAGACCCCCTATGCCATTCATTCTTTTATTTTTTGTCTGTATACCTATAAAACTAGTAATGTAAGAGAATAACAAAAATAAATCCCATGAATGAAGTGAATTCTTCTTGGTTCTAAGCTTTGCTCTGGTAGTTATCTTTGCAGTTTGAGTTCCTCCTTGGTGTAATGGCAGAACAAAGCAAAAACTTCTTCAGATATTTTTATTTTTATTACTTTTAGAGATGAGGTCTCTTTCTGGAATCTATGCTGGAATGCAATGGCAGCATCATACCACACTGTAATCTAGACCTCCTGGGCTCAGGCGATACTGCCACCTCAGCCTCCCAAGTAGCTGGGACTACAGGTGTGCACTACCACTCCTAGATAATTTAAAAAAATTTTTTTTGAAGTGGCAGGGCCTCACTATGTTGCCCAGGCTGTTCTGAAACTCCTGGCCTCAAGTGATTCTGCCTTCTTAGCCTCCCAAAATGTTATGATTATAAGCAGGAGCCACCATGCCCAGCCTGGATCTTTATTGGTACTTACTGTATTAGTTTATTTTCATACTGCTATGAAGAAATACTTGAGACTGGGTAATTTATAAAGAAAAAGAGATTTAATGGACTCGCAGTTCCACTTGGCTAGGGAGGCCTCACAATCATGGTGGAAGGCAAAGGAGGAGCAAAGTCACGTCTTACGTGGCAGCAGGCAAGAGAGTGTGTGCAGGAGAACTGCCCTTTATAAAATCATCAGATCTCTTGAGGTATATTCATTATCATGAGAATAGCATGGGATAAAACCACCCCCATGATTCAATTCCCTCCCAGTGGGTCCCTCCGATGACACATGGGGATTATGGAAGCTACAATTCAAGATGAGATTTGGATGGAGACACAACCAAACCATATCATTCTGCCCCAGCCCCTCCCAAATCTAATGTTCTCACAATTCAAAACATAACTATGCCCTTCCAACAGTCCCCCAAAGTCTTAACTCCTTCCAGCATTAACTCAAAAGTCCAAGTCCAAAGTCTTATCTGAGACAAGGCAAGTCTCTTCCACCTAGGAGCCTGTAAAATAAAAAACAAGTTAGTTATTTCCTAGATACAATGAGGGTACAGGCATTGGGTAAATACACCTTTTCAAAATGGGAGAAACTGGCAAAAACAAAGGGGCCACAGTCTCCATGCAAGTCCAAAGTCCAATAGGGCAGTCATTAAACCTTAAAGTTCCAAAATGATCTCCTTTGACTCCATGTCTCATATCCAGGGCACATTGATGCAAGAAGTAGGCTCCCATGGCCTTGGGCAGCTCCACCTCTATGGCTTTGCAGGGTATAGCACCCCTCCCAACTGCTTTCACAGCTAGCATTGAGTGCCTGTGGCTTTTCCAGGTGCACAGTCCAAGCTGTCAGTGGATCTGCCATTCGGGGGTCTGGAGAACAGTGTCCCTTTTCTCACAGTTCCACTAGGCAGTGTCCCAGTGGGGACTGTGTGGGGGCTCCAGCTCCACATTTCCCTTCTGCACTGCCCTAGCACGGGTTCTCCATGAGGGCCACACCCCTGAAGCAAACTTCTGCCTGAACATCCAGGCATTTCCGTACATCCTCTGAAATCTAGATGGAGGTTCCCAAACCTCAATTCTTGACTTCTGGGCACCTGCAGGCTCAACACCACATGGAAGCTGCGAAGGCTTGGGGCTTGCACCCTCTGAAGCAACTGCCTGAGTTGTACTTTGGCCCATTTCAGCCATGGCTGGAGCAGCTGGGAAGCAGGGCACCAAGTCCCTAGGCTGCATACAGCAGGGGAGCCCTAGACCCTGTTCCATGAAGCCAGTCTTTCCTCCTAGGCCTCTGGGTCTGTGATGGGAGAGGCTGTTGTGAAGGTCTCTGACATGCCCTGGAGACATTTTCCCCATTTTCTTGGTGACTAACATTCAGCTCCTTGTTACTTATGTAAATTTTTGCAGCCAGGTTGAATTTCTCCCCAGAAATGTGGTTAACTTTTCTATCACATTGTCAGGCTGCAGATTTTCCAAACTTTTATGCTCTGCTTCCTCTTGGATACTTTGCCACTTAGAAATTCCTTCTGCCAGACACCCTAAATCATCTCTCTCAAGTTCAAATTTCACAGATCTATAGGGCAGGGGCAAAATGCTCCCAGTCTTTACTTTACTCCAGTTCCCAATAAGTCCTTCATCTCTATCTGAGACCATCTCAGCCTGGACTTTATTGTCCATGTCACTATAAGCATTTTGGCCAAAGCCATTCAACAACTCTCTAGGAAGTTCCAAACTTTCTCACATTTTCCTGTCTTCTGAACCCTCCAAACTGTTTCAATCTCTGCCTGTTACAAAGTTGCTTCCACATTTTTGAATATCCTTATAGTGGTACCACACTCCCAGTAACAATTTACTGTATTAGTCCATTTTCACACTGATATGAAGAAATACCCAAGATTGGGTAATTCATAAAGAAAAAAAGGTTTAATGGACTCACAGTTCCATGTGGACTCACAATCATGGCAGAAGGCGAAGGAGGAGAAAAGTCACATCTTACGTGGAGGCAGGCAAGAGAGTGTGTGCAGGGGAACTATGCTTTATAAAACTATCATATCTCATGATACGTATTCACTATCATGATAACAGCCTGGGAAAAACCCAGCCCCCGACTCAGTTACCTCCCACTAGGTCCCTCCCATGACACATGGGGATTATGGGACCTACAATTCAACAAGAGATTTGGGTGGCGATATATCTAAACCATATTAGGTACTATGCATGGAGAGGTTCTTCAGATGTAGATGACTTTAGCCTTTATTTAGTTCAGCTTTCTATTTATAAAGGCTGTGTTGTATAATTTCTCCAATTCACAATTATGCATTGTTTGGTTATTCGCTTTCAGTACAACTCTATTACGACTTTGTGCTATTTGTACTATTGTCAGACTGGCCAAATTAGCAAAAAGCTCCTGCTTATTTTGAGCCAAATTGAGACTCCTTAAATTCCACTTGCTAATCCTAAGTGTAAGGATTACTCTTATGTCTGGAGTAAGTCATATACCACAGTTCCCTTGATGTGTTCCAGGATGGTTCTTCACACATCTGCAGGAAACTCTGCTATAGCCCTTTAGTCTGCTGTAAATGTAGCAGCTTCCTTCATTCATTCTTTACATGATTCATTTTCAAACAATTTTTTTAGTGCTTCTATGGGGTAGCATGGGAGAGGCAAGAGAACCAAAACCCTGCTCTCATCCTTCAATTTTTAGTGGAAATTAGAAATTCTTCCACTTCTAACACCTAAACAAATAGGTAAATAAGATAATTTCAGAGAGAGAAATGTAAAATGAAGACCAGCCTAAACAATGTGGTGAAACCCCATCTCTACTAAAAATACAAAAAAATCAGCCTGGCATGATGGCACGCACCTGTAATTCCAGCTACTCAGGAGGCTGAGGCAGGAGAATCGCTTGAACCCGGGAGGCAGAGGTTGCAGTGAGCCGAGATCATGCCATTGCACTCCAGCCTAGGTGACAAAGCAAGACTCTGTCTAAAAAAAAAAAAAAAAAAAAAAAAAACACGGGAAGGAAGTAAAATAGGGTAAGATAATAGGGATAATAGAGGGTGATGGGGAATGGGAAGTCAGGTGGTTAATTTTGATAATGTTGTTAGAAGAGTGCTCTGAGGAAGTCTCATTTATGTTTAAATATAAATTCCAAAAGGAATCCACCCAAAAGGGTAGATTCCAAAACTACCAAATGTATAAGGCAGAACCTTACAATTAAAAGGAGTAGAGATAAAAATGCCCTAAGCAGAAATAGCATAAACATAATTGGATGGCTGGGGGCACACAAACCTTCCTCTGGACCAATTCTACTTTCTCCATATTGCTCTTAAATGTTGGGGCTCAGAACTGGAAAAAATGGAGTAGGTGGGCTCTGACCAGTGCACATCACAGATGTCTCCATAGTGTCAACTATCAAGGCTGCATTTAGTAACCTATGACACTGCAGACTTATTTAAGCTTCTGACAACTTTGATATTGAGAACTCCCCTACCTATGCTTTGGGACCATCTCCTCACACCTGTATTTATAAAATCTAATATTTTAATGTAAATGTAGAATTCTCATATTTTTCATTTTGTTTCATTCTATTTTGGTTTACATAGAGTGTAACAACCTTAAGGCATTTTCAATTCTGTTTTGGTCACCACTGTAATCTAGCCATCCAACAGTAATTTGTTAAACACATTGTATGTGCTTCTATTAAACCCTTACATGAAGATGTTCACCGAAACAGGACTGAAGGTTGAGCCCCCACAGCTGTCCTCCAGAAAACGTTTTCTCCATGTTCAGAACCACCAATGCATCATAGGATGGATATAGAACCAATTTTATTTTCACATAAATAATGTAATATCTTAGTCTTAATTCAGCATGTTTTTGTATGTCATGAGAGATTATGTCCAATCCATTCATGAAGTTGAGATAAAATAGCTTTAGCACTATTTTATTAACTAAGTAACTAAACTGAAAGAAAGGAAAAATAAACAAAAAGAAAAGAAAGAAAGATAGTTGGAGGAAGGAAGGGATGGATGGAAGAAAGAGAGATGGAGGGAAAAAGAAAGAGAAGGAAAGGAAATGAAAGGAAAGGAGAGGAAGGAAAGGAAAGGAAGAAGGAAAAAAGGAAGGAAGGAAAGGAAGAAGGAAAAAAGGAAGGAAGGAAAGGAAAGGAAAGGAAGAAGGAAAAAAGGAAGGAAGGAAAGGAAGAAGGAAAAAAGGAAGGAAGGAAAGGAAAGGAAAGGAAGAAGGAAAAAAGGAAAGAAGGAAGGAAGGAAGGAAACCTTGACTAAATTTGACACAACGATCTACCTAGTCACCTGTGTTGTTTTATGTAATCTTGTTTTCAATGTCCCCAAGCTACCTGCATCATAACAGGCTGCAGAATTTTGACATGGTGGACATTGCCTTACCTGTTTTTGCTGAAGAAGTAGAATATTCATGTTCTTCTCCCTGATCATTGCAGGACTGATTCATTTTTATCTTTCAGCTTTCAGCGTTGATCTCACCTCCTCGAAGATGACACATCTGATCCCTCTGTCTAAAGTAAGCCCCATTTACAATATCTTTTCATTCTTTCTCCAAACATCCTACTGGTTTCCTTTATAGAATATGCCATAATTAATAATGACATATATTTGTTTATTTGATTTTGGCTCTCTCTTCTACAAAACAGTAAGCTTCAATAGGGTTGGCTGGTGCCTACTTAGGTTGCCGCTGGAACCCCATTTCCTGGTATGGTCGAATGAATGAATGAATAAATGAAGGATCATGTAAATGTAAGAATAAGATATCAATTAAAACTTGAGTTTTATAAGTAGGCAGACCTGAGTTAAAATTCTAGCATAACCATTTACTAGCTATATTCCTTTTGGAAAATCACTTAGCCTCAGAGATTCCTCCTCCTATAAAAAGGATTGTTCTGAGATCAAGAATATGGAAATGCCTGCTATGCTGTAAGTTCTTACTGAACGCTAGTTTTCTTCTCTCTCTCTCTCTCTCTCACTTTCTTTCTCTCTGGACACAGCCTTGCTCTGTCATCCAGGCTGGTGTGCAGTGATGCAATCTCAGCTCACTGCAACCTCCACCTCCCAGATTCAAGTGATTCTTCTGCCTCAGCCTCTGTAGTAGCTGGGATTACATGTGCCCACCACCACGCCCGGCTAATTTTTTGTTGTTGTTGTTGTTGTACTTTTAGTAGAGATGAGGTTTCGCCATGTGGGCCAAGCTAGTCTCAAACCCCTGACCTCGGTGATCCACCCTCCTCAGCCTCCCAAAATGCTGGGATTACAGGCATGAACCACCAAGCTGGACCCTTGTTACTGATTTCTTTAGTCTTTTAGCATTTCTCACATTCTTCCTGTGTTCTTAAAGATTACCTACATTGTCTCTAACTTATCTGAAGGTTTTTATCGTAGCACTAAATGCAACTTGGGTGTTTTTCATTTTAAGTTTTCAACTTCCTCACATGATTCTTTCATTTACATATCCTTATAGGATGTTTTTTAATTTTCTAGTTGGAGCCCCATTTCTTCTCCAGAAGCAATCTTTACCTCCTCTACTTCATCAAGCATCACACTTTTCTAGATTAGTAATTTAGATACTCAGGTCATATTTACATAGTAGATATCAAAGATATATTTGTTGATGAGTAAACTGGCTAATCAGGGCCTTGCTTTTGGCAACTCTGTCTTCCACAGAGTAGAATTCTTCTGTAACATGGAGGCTTCTTTGGTTTTGAGGAACTCTTAAACTCTTAGAATTAAGAAAGGATCTTAGCAGACAAATCAAAAAGAAAAAGGCTAAGAAACCTTAGTGAAAAAAGTCAAGAGTATATCCCATACATCCAGATCTGAGGCCAGTTCTCTCTCTTGTAAGATTAAGAACTACAATTGATGAGTAATACTACCATGTGCTGAGTAACTAATTCATTTAATTTTCACAATAACCCTAGGCAGAAAGCAAACAACATTATCATCTCCATATAGAAACAGGCTAATCATGATTGGTTAACTTGTCCAGTTTCTCACTGCAGAGAGCTTGTCTGACTCTGTGGTGACTAAACATGAAATTGTGTTGCTTCCTTTAGTTCACCTTAATGGCAAAGAAAAGATGAGGTCAAGAAAATATAGTCTGCATTGCGTCACTTTCCCCTTACTGGGTTCTAAAGAACAGGAATTGGTAATAGATTCCAAGAATGCTTGAAGAAAAATTCAGCAGCCAAGAAGAATCTACACTACTCTGTTTCCAGAATACTATAAATGGGGCATAATTGAAAGATTATCATGAAATCCTTGCCTAAGCCAATGTCTAGAAGGGTTTTTCCAATTTTATCTTCTAGAATTTTTATAGTTTCAGATCTTAGGTTTAAGTCTTTAATCCACCTTGAGTTGATTTTTGTATAAGGTGAGAGATGAGGATCCAATTCCATTCTCCTACATGTGGCTAGCCAATTAACCCAGCACCATTTGTTGAAAAAGGTGTCCTTTCCCTACTTTATGTTTTTGTTTGTTTTGTCAAAGATCAGCCAGCTGTAAGTATTTAGGTTTATTTCTGGGTTCTTTATTCCATTCCACCAGTCTGGATTTCGTGACCAAGAACCCAAAAGAAAATGCAATAAAAACAAAGATAAATAGCTGGGACAAAATTAAACTAAAGAACTTTTGCATGGCAAAAGGAACAGTCAGCAGAGTAAACAGACAACCCACAGAGTGGGAGAAAATCCTTACAATCTATACATCTGACAAGGGACTGATATCCAGACTCTACAACGAACTCAAACAAATCAGTAAGAAAAAAGCAAACAATCCCATCAGAAAGTGAGCTAAGGATTTCATGACCCTCAGTCTTTCAATTATGCCCCATTTATAGTATTCTGGAAATAGAGTAGTGTAGAAAATTGAATAGACAATATTCATAGGAAGATATACAAATGGCCAATAAATATATGAAAAAATGCTCAGCATCACTAATGATCAGGGAAATGCAAATCAAAACCACAATGCGATACCACCTTACTCCTGCAAGAATGGCCATAATAAAAAAAAATCAAAAAACAGTAGATGTTGGCGTGGATGCGGTGAACAGGGAACACTTTTATACTGCTAGTGGGAAAGTAAACTAGTACAGCCACTATGGAAAACAGTGTGGATAATTAAAAGTACAACTACCATTTGATCCAGCAATCCCACTGCTGGGTATCTACCCGGAGGAAAAGAAGTCATTATTTGAAAAAGATACTTGCACATGCACGTTTACAGCAGCACAATTCACAATTGCAAAATTGTGGAACTAACCTAAATGCCCATCAATCAATGAGTGGATAAAGAAACTGTGGTATGCATATATGATGGACTACTACTCAGCCATAAAAAGGAATGAATCGACAGCATTTGTACTGACCTGGATGAGATTGGAGACTATTATTCTAAGTGAAATAACTCAGGAATGGAAAACCAAACATTGTATGTTCTCACTGGTACGTAGGAGCTAAGCTATGAGGATGCAAAGGCATAAGAATGATACAATGGAGACTGGGGACTTGAGGGGAAGAATGGGAGGGGAGTGAGGGATAAAAGACTACAAATATGATACAGTGTATAATACTGGGGTGATGGATGCACCAAAATCTCACAGATCACCACTAAAGAACTTACTCATGTAACCAAATACCACCTGTATCTCAATAACTTATGGAAAAATAAAATAAAGTAAAAAGAAAGATCGAGGGGAATCACAGAGGTAAGAGGTACACATGAAATTGACTTCCATAGTCATATTTTCCATGGGAGCTTTTGGTAAAGCTGCCTGATGACAATCTGGTATTTATGAGTTTCCTCCCCTAAAAAAAACCCCAAAACTAAGGTGTTCTTAAGGTTAAGGGGTCTATTGGTACACCCCCAGCCCCCATGAAATGATTTTACTATACTGTTGTAAAACTATGATTGGGAAGTTTCACGATTTCCTCTAACATAAAAGTACCACGGAAAGGTTAAGAGGATCCAACTGCACAACTTGGTATTTCTTAATTGTAATCAATTGAGGCCTGTGATTCAATCATTATGGATATCATTTTTTAAACACATGCTATATACCAGGCATGATATTAAATATGTCATGTATACTAACTTTATTCCATGAAGCATTCTACAAGGGGTTTATTATTCACATTTTACAAATGATGGAAATGGCTCCAAAGGCTGGGCTTGGTGGCTCATGCCTGTAACCCCAGCACTTTGGGAGGTTGAGGTGGGAGGACTGCTTGAACCCAGAAGAAGTGCTTGGGTCTGGGAGGTCAAGGCTGTAGTGAGCTGTAGGTCAAGTGGTGATTGTGCCACTGTACTTCAGCCTGGGCAACAGAGCAAGACCCTGTTTTGAAAATGAAAAAAAAAAAAAGTGGCTCAGAAAAATCTATTGGATTTGCCAAGACCAGATTGCAAAGCCAAGACCCAGGATGCCTGCCTCCACAGTTTCTTCCACTATACTTCTTATAGCTGGTATCGGTGTCAATATTGCTGGCAAAGTCCTGTTAGCAGAAAAGTAATTATGTTCCTGAGAGGGAATTGAACAATGGAGAGAGCTGTAATTGGGGTCTCAAGGGAACCATGAGGAAGTAGTGCATAAAATTTTAGAGGAGAGGGCATAAGGAAGTGGAAAGGTAGGAAAATGGAAGACTTCTAAGACCAATTTCCATCTTCTATTATTGGCTTTCTCTTTCTGTGCAGTGTCTCCTGTGAAGCTAAAGGTAGTAGCACACTGCAACCAGGAATCTCTATGAACATGAAAAAGAATAATATTGCCTCTTCTGAGCACAGTGGCTGAAACAGAATTACTGACTAAAATTCAAAGTGATAAGTGAGCCTATCTTGGCAAGGCTTTTGAGATTTCCCTTTCATCTTTCAACACTAGAGCTGGGAATTATCAACTTCCAGTTGTTTTCCAGCTGTTTTCCTTGAATCTTAGGGGACCACAAAAGACAAAATTGGAGGCCGAAGGGCAATGCTTAGGCCATAATGCCACCTAAGCATCAACCAAAACACCTTAATTTATATTTTATTAGGAAATCATTTGGAAAAAAGTAGTTATTCTATTTAGAAAATAAAAAATAAAGAAGGAAAAAGTTACTTTTGTATTTTATGGGAGAACAGTCTTAGGCTCAAAGAAGCTGTAAATAGTTAAAAAAAATTAGGTTGCCTTGAATATGAGAGTGAAATTTAGACAATAGATCTTCATACACCCATGTCAGTGCTAATTCCACATATAAAAAGGTTTATTTTTCAGTATTTAAAATACTTCCTAAAATTTAACATAATATTTTTCAGTATTGCATCAAATATTAAAATCAGCTTTCTACAGCATCCCTAAACAATGACACTTCATGTCATACTGCAAATCTACAGAGACTGTCTTTGACCAATTGAAGCTGGCTTCTTGGAAAAGGCCTGAACTCATACAGTATTTGATCATACAGTATTGATTGAGACCCATCCTGCTGCTGAAAGAATTTGTTCAATCCTCTCATTTTCAGAGGAACTGCTACAAAAATCATTTTTTCTCTTGGTCATTGTTGTTCACATTGTGTATGCTTCTTTGATTTATTCTATCTCAGGCAAAGGGACAGACTGATGCTTCTGCCTAGGCTGTTCTGATTGGTTGCTTTGGGATATCACAGAGAAAGCCCTAAGGACCAATTCTGATCATGCATGTTTGAACTAATTTAAAATGCCAGTGTTATTGCATTTAGTTATTATTTTTATTGAGGTATAATATGCAAACACAAAGTTCACAGATTTTAGCATACAGCTCAGTAAATGTTTACATATAAATGTAATTATGTAACCAACAACCCAAATAAAAATAAGATCATCCCCAGCACCCAGGTTTTCAGTGCTGCTTCAGAGTCAATAACTGTCCTCTGCTATGAAGTAACCAATTTTTTATTTCTATCATCACACATTTATTTTACCTGTTATTAGATTAATAGAATCATGTAATATGTACTCTGTTGTGTCTGTCTTTTTTCATTCATCACTATCTCTTTGAAATGTATCTATGTTATTGTATGTATCAATAAACTGTCTCTTTCTATTATTGCTGAATAGGTAACTTTCCACTGAATGATTAAAACATAATTTGTTTTTCCATCTTCCTGTTGATGGGCATGTAAGTTGTTTCTAGTTTTGGGCTATTACAAATCAAGTTGTTATGGACATTCTTAAATGTATGTTTTGGTGGGCTTATGCACTCATTGGTTCTTGGGAATATGCCTAAAAGTAAAATTAATGATCATAGTTTAAGCTACTGTTTGACTTGAGTAGATACTGCCTAATAGTTTTCAAAGTATTTTAACCATTTTACATTTAACCACATCCTTTTCAATATGTATTTTCATTTTGCATTGTAGGTTTTTTATTTTTATTTTTTTATAAACTGGGTCTCATTATATTACCCAGGCTGGAGTGCAGGGTTTATTCACAGGCATGATCATTGTGCTCATAATGCACTGACACGCTGGAACTCCTGGGCTCAAACAATCCTCCTGCCTCAGCCTCCAGAGTGGCTGGAACTACATGTACACACCATGGTGCCCAGCTTTCTGCATTGTAGTTTTGTTTTTATTTTTATTTTTTTTGAGACAGTTTCTCACTCTGTCACCCAGACCGGAGTGCAGTGGTGCAAGCATAGCTCACTGCAGCCTCGACAACCTGGGCTCAAGTGATCCTCCTATCTCAGCCTCCTGAGTAGCTGGGAGTACAAGCATGCATCAACATACCCAGCTAATTTTTTTTTTTTAATACAGAGATGAGGTCTCACTTATGTTGCCCAGGCTGGTTTTGAACTTCTGGGCTCAAGCAATCCTCCTGCCATAGCCTCTCAAAGTGCTGGGATTAGAGGTGTGAGCCACCAAACCTGGCTTGCAATGTAGTTTTGATTTGCATTTCCTTAAAGGCTGATGGTTTGAACTCCTCTATATATGCTCATTGACCATTTGAATACTTTATTTTGTTAATTGCCCATTAAATTATTTTGTCCATTTTTTTAAATGGGCATTTTGTCTTGTTATTATATTCTTTATTCTAGTCTTTTGTGGAATATATGTACTGGAAATATCTTCATCCAGTTTACGGCTTGCCTTTTTAAATTTTTAATGGTGTCTTTGGATAATTCAAAGTTTTTAATATTATTGAAGAGCAATTAATCAATTATTGGCTTAAGGTTAGTGCTTTTTCTGCTGTGTTTAAGAAAATTTCTCTACTTGACACACAAAGAATCTTCTATGTTTTCTTCAATATTTAGGTCTATAATTTATCTTGAACAGTTGATTATAAAATTTCTCTATTGTATAATGTAGTGGTCAAGTTTCATTATTTTTTTCTTATTAGTTGTCCAATATGGAGTCTAACTGCTCCCTATTATTTATTGAAAAGACCACCATTTATTCACAAAATTGCACTGGTACATCTACTGCAAAGCAGGTGACTGAATATGTGTGAGTCTGCTTCTAGACTTTCTGTTCCATTGGGAGATTTGTCTTTATTTGCACTAATACATCACTGTGTTAATAGTTACAGTATTTAAGTAGTATTTGACAGTCTCAGTCCATAAGCTTTGTTTTCTTCTTTATAATTGTCCATTTATCCTATGTCGTTTACATTTTTATATACCTTTAGAATTAACTTGTCAATTTATACACCTCCATGCATATATGGTCTGAGATATTGATTGGAATTGTATTAATTTTAGAGATCTATTTGGGGAAAATAGAAATCTTAACAACATTTAGGCTTCCAATCCATAAAAACAATTTATCTCTTTGCCTTTTTAATTTATCACAGCAATATTTTTAAATGTTAATTTAAATATCTTGCCCATATTTTGTTGGATTTACTTCTAGATATTTAAAATTTGATGCTATAGTAAATGGTATTAAAATATGTCCTACAGAAAACCAAACACCTCTCATGTTCTCACTCATAAGTGGGAGTTGAACAATGAGAACACATGGACACAGGAAGGGGAACATCACACGCCGGGGCCTCTCAGGGGTGGGAGGAAAGGGGAGGGAGAGCATTAGGACAAATACCTAATGCATGAGGGTGCGGAGCTTAACACCTAGATGATGGGTTGATAGGTGCAGCAAACCACCACGGCACATGATACCTACGTAACAAACGTACACGTTCTGCACGTGTATCCCAGAACTTAAAGTAAAATAAAAAATATGTATATGTTATAACTAGTTCATTGCTAGTGTACACAAAGGCACTTTCTCTTTGCCTTTGGTGTTCAGCAGTTTGACAATAAAATTATTTGATATGATGTTCTTTACCTTTATTCTGCTTGATATTTGTTGTTTTTTTGAGAATAAGTATAACTTTCATAATTAAAAAATTATTAATAATTGTCTGCTTAAATATTATTCTGCTCTCTTTCTTCCCCTTCTGAGACTCTAAAATACACAGTCAGACCATTTCAGTGTGTCCCACATATGTCTTCTACTCTGTTCTTTTTTTTATTCATTTTTTTCTGTACTGCGCTTTGTTTTTCTTTTCAAATTATTTTAATATATTATCACGTTTGCTCCTTATATCAATTTTGAAGGGTGAAAAGGTAGATGTCATTATTCCTTTTTTACAGGTGAGGACACTGAGGAGTGAGAAATGTAACCAGTATGCTGATCACCATGCATCAAATTGATTATTGAGCTAGGAACTTTTAACTTAATATGCTGTCCAATAGACCAAACCTCATTAGAATGAATTCTAAACTCCTAAGCAAAAAAATATCAGAAGTGTCCTCAATTAAGAAGTGATTCCCTTCAAGATGTAATTACTTCAGCAGTATTTATCCTGTGATAAAATCTCAAAATCTCATATCGATAGAAATGCAAAGTGACTCTTCTATATACCACACCAATGCCAGGAGATTCAGAGATTATAAACTCAGTAACTAATTTTATACTACAGAATGGTGTTAGGACACTATGGTTCACTACATAGTATTGCATACCTCAGGTGATAGCTTTTTTCGTAACTAAGTCTTGGGTTTGAACAGGTCTCTCCCTATCCCTCCCTTCCCCTTCCCCTTCCCAGCCGCTATTATCCTCTGTTCTACTTTTTACTTTTATGAAATCAACCATTTTTTAGCTTCCACATATGAATGAGAACATGTGGTGTTCAACTTTCTGTCCCTGGTTTACCTCACTTAATGTCCTCCGGTTCCATTCATGTTGCTGCAAATGACAGGGCTTCCATCTTTATTATGGCTGAATAGTCTTCCACTATGTGTATATACCACAATTTAAAATCCATTCATCTGTTGTACACTTAGATTGATTCCAAATCATGACTATTATGAATAATGCTGCACTGAATATAAGGGTGCAGATGTCTCTTTGATATACTGATTTCCTTTCCTCTGGATAAATTCTTAGTAATGGGATTACTGGATCATGCAGTACATTTATTAATACTTTATTGAAGAACTTCTATCATGTTCTTCATAGTAGCTGTACTAGTTTTAGTTTACATCCCCACCAATGTAAATAAGAGTTTCCTTTTCCCTGCATCCTTGCCAGCATTTGTTATTTTTTTGTCTTTCTTATAGTAGCCATCCTTACTGGGATGAGATGATACTTCATTTTGGTTTTAATTTGCATTTCTCTGATGATTAGTAATGTTAAGAATTTTTTCATGTATTTGTTAGCCATTTATATGTCTTCTTTTGGGAAATGTCTGTTCAGATCATTTGCCTATATTTAAATCAGATTCTTTGTTTTCTTGCTGTTTTGATGTTTGAGCTCCTGGTACATTCTGCATATTAATTCTCAGTCAGATGAGTAGTTTGCAAATATTTTCTGCGACTCTGTAGGTTAGCTTTTCACTCTGTTGATAGTCTCCATTTCTGTGTAGAAGCTTTGTAGTTTAACATAATCCCTTTTGTTTATTTTTGCTTTTGTTGCCTGTGCTTTTGAGGTTTTAGTTATAAAATATTTTTCCAGACCAGTGTCCTGAAGCATTTCACCTATGTTTTCTTCTATCTCTACTACACTTTTAATATTTTCAATTGGTCTGCCTTTGTGTTCACTGATGCTGTCTTCTATTGTATCCAGGAGATGTTAAACTGATCTGTGGTAGATTGAATGCAAACATGGTCTCAAGTTGCCACTGTTCCATGCATTTATATCCTTTGCAATGCAAATCTGAAGTTTCTTTTTTCAAGAAATTGAGTCTGTTTTCCTACACTTTCATCTGGATTGGCATCTCACAGTTGTTAAATTAGCAAATATCTTGAGGTGGGGACCATGTGTTTGTGTAACTTACCTAGGCAGCCACAATCTTATAATATCTTCTTCATCTTAGAAGACATAATATTGTACGCCTTTTTGATTATGTGGGTGATTTCATTCTATCTTTTAGAAGACAGATGATATTTCTAGTATCCCTTCCCACCAAAATTCAATGACTTACCCATAAGAAAAACTGACCATGTTTTGGGACCCTTCTGGCTTTCAATCCATTAAACCAGTGCCATACAACCACCATGATTCCCACTAGTTTCTTTCCTCCCAGTAGCATCTGTTTATCCTGATCTGGCTTATACACAGAATCAGAAAATGACCCTGGGGAGGTAAACATTTGGTGATCTGCTCACCAAAACAGAACTCTTCCCTTTCTTGAATTTTAGTTGATCTAATTTCTGTTGCTTCAATAGCTCTCCAATGCATTTTAAAATATGTCTTGCAATTTATCTTTTTTCCCCTTGGTCATTGCAGTAGAAACATTGGTCTGTTGTGACCTATTGCATGTTACCCGAAATGAGCTAAAAATGCAATTTTTAGACAGAAATGTCAAAGCTTTGGGGTGGGCAATCTTAGGAAGAACATAAAGAGTAATTATAACAGTATGCTTATGATATGACCCTATAGACTTCAGGGAATTGGGAGAATGCATTTTTCAAACAGAGCAAGTAAGGATTAGCTTAGCTCTAACACCACGTTCATTTAATGGTGGGTGCTGCTACACATTTTTGGTGAGCTAGTCTCATCCCCATTAAGCGTTTCAGATTCCATCTCCCTGTCAGTCCTGCCTTTTGCACTATCCACTTTGCCTCCAAAACCATTCCTTTCTGAGCTTTGTGGAGATGCAGCCCTATGAGTCACATATTTAGATTTTCTCAATTCAGGAAGAGCTCCAGTTTAATTTATAGTTGGTTTTCAACTTTGTTCATATGGCTGGTTCATTTCACCAGTTTGACACTCTTTGTCTACATAGATAATAGCTTGAAACATGGCTAATTTCTCAGTTTTAAAAACCACCTGGCAAAGACAATCACTATCCTTTGTGTGGGTATACCTTCTTAGGGCATAGCACAGGCTTGTGTTCTAATAGGTGGTTCTGTGGAGTAGGAAAGTGACTTCTCCTTTCAGGTAGGATGTGGAAGGTTGTAGTCAACCACTGTTCCCTCTTTTACAGATTAGAAAATTGAGACACAGTGAAAGTCCTCAAATAATATTCCACTGGAATCTAATTTTTTTAAAGAAATATTTTTATGTGGAAATTATAACTTTATTTTTAAGTCTAGAAAATTATCTCAGAGATAGGAAATTTATCTCAGTTAGTAAGTACCAGTACTATTTAAAACCAGGACTATAAGACCCCAATCCTTGCTCTTTCTATTATGCTAGGAGAGGTTTTTAAGCTACCAAGAGACAAAATCAGGTTCCGATAGCACATTTTGTGACTCTAAGACCAGAATACTTTATTCCATCTTGCACTGACTCCTAAGAATGCATCTCATTATTCTTAGATGACAAATTTTCCAGGTGTCAACAGAGGCAAAAGACTGAAAAAAAAGTGAAGAAGATGGTTATTGATAGCATCTATTTCTGATGCCTGTGAATTATCAGTTCTAAGAAAGAAAAAAAGAAGCAGGATTTGCAACACCAGGGCTTTCTGATTAGCACTCTAGCCAAAAGGCAGTACCATCTGACATTGTGCAAACATACTCCATCTGTCCAATGTTTGGATAGGCATGGAGTGGGAGAGGAAGCAGAGGAAGTTATCTCAGATGTAAGTAATGGCTGAGCTGTCTGGCAGAGTCATCCCTGAACTACAGCCACTGCTGCTGGGCCAGCCTGATTGATTGATTTCAAAGTTTGCTCTGCACAAGGTTTTTCTAAGCCATGCTATTTCATTTTCAAAGCCTATATAAGAAAAGAGGATGAGAAAGTGGAGGAAAAAAAGAGATGTCCTAAAGGCCCCAAGAAAATTAGAAATAGTCATACCTTCTGTCCAGCACAAAATAAGCATCATAATCAACCTCTAAAGAAGGAAATGCTAGGGCTGAAGATGCCAGCCAGGGACCTCCCTGAAGCCTGTGAAGGCTTGAGCTTCCATAAGGAAATGGACAAAATTGCTCTGCAATGTGCATCCCCGATCAATATTTCATTATCAATCTGTTATTGTTTGTAAGAATTTCCACTTCAGACTCCTAACAGCAGTCAGTAAATCTTGCTGATCAGTGCAGTCTTCTGAATGAGGGCAATTTTTCACCAATCATCTTTCTCAGATTTGGTAAAATGGGCAGCAATTCATGTTCCTTCTCTGGTTCCCAGCCTATAAGTAAGCAATCTCCTTTTGATTATCACAGGCCACTACCTTTTGGCTTTCACATAAAGTCCATAAATGTTGATGTCCACACACTGTGACATTTTTAAGTAGAAAAGTCAAATGGTAGTACCTGGTACACCAGGTTGTCAAGAAATCTAAAAGTAGAAAGAGATATTTAAGTCATCTAATGTATATTTTAAATTATTCATTCATTCATTGATTTGTTAAATAATTATTGTTTTCTGCTATTTGTCATGTACTGTGCCAGGGACTGGGAATTTAGCAATAAATGAAAGAGGTGACTTATATGAATAATTCACATTAACGATACAGATTTGGGAAATGATTGGGCTATAAATTGGGTGGATACCTGATTAAATAGCTACTTTCTGGGAAGACATTACAGTTGAGTAGAGACTTGCATGAACAGCAGGAGCCAACCACATTAATAAAAAAGGGACATATTCCAAATGGAGAGAAATATAAAGATAAGTCTCAAAGTCAAGAAAGAGCTTGGTTTTGTCAAGAACAGATAGATCAACATGCCTGGAAATGTTTATTCCATGATGATTCTAGTTTTTTTTTTTTATCATTTAAAAATATAAAGAATTTATTTTTACCAAGACACTAAAAACCAGGACTATCTAAAACAAAAGGCCACTGTGAAAAGAGAATGTATTATTCCAAATATTTATTAGGGCCTTGGTCAAGGAGAGTGAGATATTTAAAAAGTCTTTGCTTTTTTGAGGGCAGCTGCTTTCCCTGGTGAGCTCCTTGTGTCAACATGGAAAGTACCACCAATGTGATGGACTGCACAAAGCAGTGGATGGGGCACTTTTAAAAGTCTGTGCTAATCAGGAAAAAGTATGCCTACATCTTATCATTACTCTTTTTTTTTTTTTTTGAGACACAGTCTCACCTGTCGCCAGGCTGGAATGCAGTGGCATGATCTCGGCTCACTGCAACCTCAGCCTCCCAGGTTCAAGCGGTTCTCCTGCCTCAGACTCCCAAGTAGCTGGGACTACAGGCATGTGCCACCAGGCCCAGCTAATTTTTGTATTTTTGGTACAGGTAGGATTCACCATATTGGCCAGGATGGTCTTGATCTCTTGACCTCATGATCCGCCCACCTTGGCCTCCCAAAGTGTTGAGATTACAGCCGTGCCTGACCCTCATTACTCATTTTTAAAACACTGATTATATATCTACCATGTGCCAGATCTCATTAAGCCTTGAACATATTATGATGAATAAAAATGGTAAGGGACATCATGAAGCTCATTCTAGGCACAACTCTTCAAACTGCACCATGGATCATTTTTGAAAGGTAAGAAAGATCCTTTATTTTTGTAAATATTCCTAGAGTTCTTGGGCCATAGCAAAGATCTAACAAGGGAATAAAATTATTCAAAAGTTGTTACCCAGTAAAACAGTAAGTAGGAGAGAACTGTGGCCATACCAGCCCTACCCCTCACAGAAAGAAAAATCTCCATGGCTGGAGATGCTCCTGCTGCTCAGTTTCCAAGGCCAACAATTGACAACCTAATTTCTAACACAGAAAAATGAGGCCAAGGTGTTTATATGACCATGCCCAAACTGAGTAAGTCAAAGGGATATGACACCTTTCACCATCTGTGAGTCATGATGTCCTGATATTCAGAGTCATCATGATAAACAAACCTGTATTAGGTACTTTTGTGACATTTACCAAAAAAGAGGACTCAGAAAATTTTAATGGTCTGTCCTGGGAATAACATAGAAGAAAAAAAAAAGAAAAAAAGCTCATTAAAAAAATTATTTACTGCAGATGGTGAAACATTCCTTATAAAATTAATAAAAAGAAACTGCTGGGTTTTTATCAAAAGCATGAGCTTTGAGTAGAACCATAGCTAAGCATTATCTAGCTTGCCCTATGAACCCACTTTTTAAAATAGCTGCTTACTGTTTAAAAGTCACATAGTCCCTGTCACAAGGTCTTAACTTCCCTTAATTGCTTTTACAGATAACATCTTTAACATTAAGAAATCTCAAGTTTTCCATTTGAGAAATCTTCTGGATTCTGCATTCCAGTGGTTCCACTGAAGCCGGTAGGGCTGAATACCCCATGTAGGAACAGACTCAGCACAAGAATGTAGGTTCTACATTCTTATCATTTCATTCCCCATGCCCTAACCAATCAGTGATCCCAATTCCTCAGCCCACTATTCTCCAAAATTTCCTTAAATATGCCCATCCAAAACCCCTCAGGGAAGCAGATTTGAGGTTCCCTTCAGTTCCCTTCTTTGGTTGCCCTATGATTATTAAACTATTTCTCTACTGCAACTCTTGCTGTTTCAGTGTATTGGTCTGTTATCATGCTGTAAGCCATCAAACCTGGTGGTCCTATAACAGTTCAAGGCCATTTTTGATAAAATACACAAAAATTGGCATTGCAAATATATAGCTAAGATGCTAATGGTGGTTTGTAATATGCTGGACATTTTTATGTTGTTTGATTTTTATTATGTTTTTCACAAGTGGCAGGAGTCAAAGCTGTTTGTCCTGCTGGAAGGTTCTATATTAGAGTTAATTATAAATGGGTCAGTCTTTTCCTTGACTTTGACATTTTGGGGAACAAGAATTGTACTGTTTGTAGTCTTGAATCATTAATAACTAGCATAGTGATGACAAATAATGAAAAATAGATGGCTACTGCATAAATGAATGAATGATTGGATGCATGACTCCATGTGGTGACCCAAGCCTTGAAGTTTGTTGGTTACTGCTATAGATCTAGCCTCAATGGAAGTTCTGTGTCTTGTATCCCTGCTTTAAATTTTTAGTAAGGTCTTCAAAGATTCTTAGCAAAGGTTAAAAAAAAATAGAAAAAGGAGATGAAAGGTTAAAATACATGCTATCCTATTTCTCTCAGGTTACACTATGTTTTCAAGATCCATGCCTCTTTTTCAAAGCACTGAGCATGTTTCAACTTTCCAAGTCGTTAGAAATAGGAAAGAGGCAGGAGAAAATGCAAATCAGCTCTTGGCTTTCTAAAGGAAAGAGGTCTTTGATTTGCACATTGTTTCAATTCTTTGATTATCAAATTCTAAATAATGCCTGAAATAGCAGCTCAGAACTAAGCTTGATTCTCACCAGCAGCCCAGACAAGGTGGTCATTGAACCAGACACCACTGCAGCCATGCACGGAACCATTTGGAATGAAGGTAGGTTGAGCCAAGCCTGTAATCACCTAGCTTTACAAAGAAGAAGCTTCATTTGAAACACACATTGCTTCCTGTGTGCCAGCTATTTATTCCTTTTGTTTTCAACCAGCCAGCAAATCAGAAGAATTAAGGGGATTAAAAAGCAGAGGAACTCATGACTTTATGCATCAAAACGGGGGTAGTGTTGAATGAAACCATTTCTGGGCAATGCCACTGCATAAAAATGGACTGTGGAAAGCAGCCCAAGGGGAAGAAATACTTCAAGTTTGTCCCCTCCTTTCACTCTTGCTCAACACACAATGCAAGACCAGATATGTTTCAGGATGAAAGCCCAGAAGAGATGCTAGTCAAGTTCACTTAAGTTTAGCAATCTGCAGGGTCTCTGCTGCAGAGGGTGTGGAGAGGTGCATTGCTGGCAGTCATGCAACTTGGTACAACATTTTTGGAAAGCATTTTGGCAATATTATCAAGAGCCTTAAAACTCCTTTGATCCATTAAATCCACTTTGGAAAGCAATCCTGAAGAATTAGCTCACAATTCACATAAAATCTTATGTGCATGAATATAGATCAAAGCTTATCCATAATACAAAAATATAGGAAATAAATATTTGCCAAGTGAGAATATTTAGAAATTTTTTTGAAATAATATTTAACCCTTAAGATTATGTTTGCATAAAAATGGGTAGTGAACCAGGCAAAATTGAAAAAAATATGTGGAATTCAAAGATGAGCTAGTAAAATTTGATTCGTTTGTTAGATTATGGGGACACTATAATCTATGTAATAGAAAACATCAAGTACCTTAATGTTAAACACCTTATTATTTGCTTGAATTACTGAATGCCTCTTTGTTAATGTTAAAATCAAGGTAGCTAAGCAATCGAGTTATTTGGTGTTTGCGCTTTTTCCTAAATTGTGTCCAAAAAATGTGTAAGGGAAAATTTTTGATATTGGGCATAGATTAAGTAGTAAGAGGACATGGAATTTATGTCATCTCCCAGTATATGTGTGTGTGTGTGTGTGTGTGTGTGTATCTGGTGTGGTGTGTGTGTCTGTGTTTTATCTGATTGTGTTAAATGAAATTGTGCACATTTGATTAAAAAAAGAGCTTGGAGAATCCTAAGCTGTGACTATTTTCTTCTGCTTTTTCCTAATGTGTAAGCATGGGCAGCCTGAAATAGTAAACTGCTGGGGCATGATACCTATCACTAGAGGACTTGGCTCTTCCACTTTCTAGAAGGTGTTGAGGTATGATATTTAATATTTTTTAAGTTTCCTTTTGTCTTTAGAAAAATAAAGGCTAGGCCGGGTGCAGTGGCTCATGGTTGTAATTCCAGCGCTTTGGGAGGCGGAGGCAGATGGATCACCTGAGGTCAGGAGTTTGAGACCAGCCTGACCAACATGGTGAAACCCCGTCTCTACTAAAAATACAAAAAATTGGCTGGGCGTGGTGGTGTGTGCCTGTAGTCCCAGCTACCTGGCAGGCTGAAGTAGGAGAATCACTTGATCTCAGGAGGTGGAGGTTACGGTGAGCTGAGATTGCACCACTACACTCCAGCCTGGGTGACAGAGCGAGACTCCGTCAAAAAAAAAAAAAAAAAGAAAGAAAGAAAAGAAAGGAAGGAAGGAAGGAAGGAAGAGAAAAAAGAAAATGAAAGAAAGGAAGGAAGGAAAGAAAAGAAAAGAAAGGAAGAAAGGAAAGGAAAGGAAAAGGAGAAAAAAAAAAGAAAAATAAAGGCTAATAATACCTTCCCTGCATAACCCATTAGTTTTGGGGATCCAAGGAGTATGTGGAAGAATTTCACAAACTTAATAATTCTAAGGCTGCATTTTTAAAAGCCATTTCACATTCAAGTGACAGACATGAAGAAACTTTTAAAAATTAATCATAACACCTGTATTCAACTTAAAAATAAATCATTTATGTCAACACTGAAAATATATAGTGTAAAATTATATCAATTGTGCCATCAATTACTTCATTTGGTTTGTAAATCAATATCTACATCATGTCCACATACTACATCTGACTGCTAAGTCTCTTGAGTGTATTTTAACCTATAAAATTCCCCCTCTCAGTCTCTGTCTCTCTCTTTTATTCTTTTTTTTTTCTCTCTCTCACTCCTTTCCCCACTATCCTCGAACATTTATTTGTTGAAAAAACCAAGTCCTTTTTCCTGTCACGTTTCTCACATTCTGAATTTGGCCATATGGTGTCATATAGCACGTTCTATCCTTTGTAAACACTGGGCCTTGATGGAGACTTAATGAGATTCATGTTTGATTTTTTTTCTCAAAAATACTTGCCTACACTTCATTGCTTTAATAGTCACGTATTATCTTGTTGTCTCTCTTTTATGATGTTAATATTTATCAATAGGTTCAGGAGTTGTCAATTCAATTTGTCCATTTTTAAATTCTCCATTAGTGTTTCATCTACTAGTTTTAGTAGCCACCAAGGATTATTGTCTAGATTTATAATTATATTAATGGATGGCAAAATGATGATATCCTTCCATTATTTCTGCTCTTGTCAGCTGTGGAATTTTTCTATAAAGAAAAGCTTGTATTTCTCTACTATTAAATTACTCTGAAACCTAATTGGCATGGGAAAGGCAGGATAAATGCATGTGTTCCCCTGCCCCCATTTTTTTGCTACCAGTTTTTTAAATACTGAATTTGTGCCTTAAAAATTTCCTCAAGTGATCAGTGAGATGTATTTTTGTGTCACTATGAATTCAAAAATGATGATCTTGAATCTTTTATAACCAAACTTCTTTTTGATGCTCAAATTGTTTATTCTTTTCCAGTGGAGGTCTTTCAGAATGATGCCTATGTCCTTTTACAGCATAACCCCAATATGCATTAAAACTTTCTTATTTTCTGGTAAATATGATCTTTTATGGTTCTTTTTGTAAAGATGTCCATGATGTGGACATCATGTAGACATTGATTTACAAATCAAGTAAAGCTCATTTCCTGTCCCAGATCTGGAATAAATGATTTCACCAAAAATTATTGGTTCCTTTTAGTGAAAAATAGTATTCTGAAATTAATTTTCAATTTTGAAATCTTATTATTATTGCTATTGGATATTGTTATCATTGTAGACCATTTCACCGGACAAAGGTAGTAAAAAGTAATTTATTTTTGTAAAGCCAAAATACATTATATGTTCATAAGAAAATTTCCTATTTGAATTTAAGATAGTATTAACTTATTTGATTTTATAGTTTCTCCTCTTTCTTTGCATTAGAAATCTTAAGTTGAAATATTTTTAAGTAATTACACAGTTCCTTTATCTTAAAATTATGTATCTATATGTATCTAGCTATAGAAACAATAACATTGTTACAAAAAATACTAGAGTTCTATAATTAGTATTTAATATTACTAAATACTTGTTACTCATAAAGCTTGGATAATCAAATAATATTTTTAGGCCAGCAAATTTATATAAAGTTAGAATCATTTGCTTTATTTTGTTTTTGAGTTTTAGGCATCACTTTTATTTTATTTTGATTTAAGTTTAGTTTATAATTTTGGAATCATTTACATATTTCTAAAGAAAAACCTGTCACACAAGGTAGAGTGAGATAACTCCAGCTTTTATTCCATCCTCTTTACTCTTTTCTGTCCCTTCTCCCATAAATAATAATTCTTATTAAATTATCTTCATCTGTATCTATCTATATCTCATACACTACAAGCAGTTGAAGAAAATATTACTGAATTAGAAAAGAAATACGAGGAAGTTATCCAAACATACCATATGGATGGTAGATATAAAAAAAGAGCATTTATATCCTTAAATTTTTATTTTAGAAAGCAAGAAAAAATCAGAAATAGTGAGCTAAAACTTCTATTGGGGAAGCTAGAAAATAAAACCAGAGTAAACACAAAGAAAATTATAAAAGGAAAGCTATAATAAAGTTAAAAAACAGGCATTTGCAAAGTAAAACACAGAGAAACCATAGAGATAATTAAGAAACCCAAAATTGTTTACAAAAAAACTAAAACAAAGCAACAGAAAAACAATACTTCCTGGAAAACAAGGAAAGGTCTGTAAATGTTTACAGAGCAGAGGGAACTGAGGAGATGAGACGATTAAACTCAATATATCCTGGATAGAATCCTGAAACAGAAAAAGAGCATTGTGGGAAAACTAATTACTGTAAATCAAAATAAAGTGTGAAGGTTTAGTTGAGCAATGTATCAAAGTTTGTTCATTAGTTGTGACTAATGTACCATGATAAGGTAAGATATTATGAATATGGGAAAGTGGGTGAAGTGTCTATGAGATCTCCCTGTACTATATTTGAATCTTTTCTATAAATCTAAAATTATGCTAAAATTAAAATTATATTTTAGTAAATAATTATTATGTGTATGTGTGTGTGTGTATGTATGTGTGTGTGTGTGTGTGTATATATATACACAGAATATATATATATTCTCTATCTGTAGGATAGGTATGTTGGAGGCCCTCAAGACAACCTCCATGTTCAGAGATCCTGTAGAAGAACAAACTATACTCAACATATAATTGTACTCACAGCTAAGATTTATTGCAGTGATAAAGTAATAATATACCTGGATCATGAAGGAAAAAGACACAAGTGGAGTCTGGAGGAGTCCAGGGGCAGACTTCCTCGTGCTTTCTCTCTTCCACATAAAGCTTTCTTTTGTCCCACAGAGCTTTCTTTTGTGTTGCTGCACAAAAGTGCATAAACATGTGTGTTATTGTTGTGTCCGGAGTAGCTTACTCAGTGCTCAAGGTGTTTTCTGGGGATTGCTTATGCAGTTACCCTCTGCCTAGCATGTACCAACATTTCAGACACCCATAAGGAAAGCAAGTATTCATCATAAACCATATTGTCTGCACAGTCTATAAACAATGAACCACTTTTATCAGTTAGGGAAAATTTCATTTCAGTATAGAGAACTATTTACCAGCCAGGTTCTCAGACACCAGCCAAGGGCAAAACTTGGATGGCGGCATTTCTAAAGATTGCATTCTCAGGTTTGCTACATTAATTCTTTTCTGCACAGTAGGGCACAAATTTTTATTTTTGTTTTGTTGTTGCAAATATATCTCTACATATATTAAGCTGAGTTTCTTACCTTAGTACTTTATATTTGTGATGGTTAATTTTATATTTCAAATGCCTAGGCTATGGTACCCAGCTGTCTGTTCAAACACCAGTTTAGATGTTGCTGTGAAGGTATTTTTTTTAAAGATGTGATTAACCTTTAAACAAGTAGACTTTCAGTAAAGCTCATTACCCACCATAATGCTGGTTGTTATCATCCAATCAGTTCAGTGCCTTCAGAGAAAAGACTGAGCTCCACACATCCACCCTACAAAGAGGAAGGAATTCTGCCACCAGGTTGCCTTCAACTCAAGACTATAACACATACTTTTGCCTGGGTCTCCAGCCTGCCAGCCTGCCCTGCAGACTTCAAACTTGCCAGACCCCACAATCACATGATCCAATTGCAATTGTTTTAAATCTCTTTCTCTCTGTGTGTAAATATATATATATATATATATATATAGAGAGAGAGAGAGAGAGAGAGAGAGAGATGCATACATATATATGCATATTCTTTTTGTTGTTGTTTAGTTGCTTACAATTCCATTTGGGGAAGATATCATAGTTTACTTCACCAGTTTCCATAATCAAAATCTGGGTAGTTTTCAATTCAATCATTTGATATATCACAGTGTTTCAATGAATAGTCCTATCTTATGTTATTTAATATTCTTATCTATCAGTATGTTTGAAGTAGATTCCTAGAAGTGAGATTACTGCATCATATGATTTCCCTTGGCATTTGACAAGCACACTAAAAATTACTATAATGAATGACCTCACTTACCCTTGGGCATTATTTATTCTTTAGGTCATCCTTTGAAACCAGACCATAAATCATTTTGCATATTTCAAATGCACCATTGTATATTTTAAAGGTTCATATGTGGAAATAAGAAAACATTAAATAAAAGATAAGTTGTATCTCAAAATGTATGGGTTAATTAAGGTAGGTAGGGTGTGGAAAGATATTGGCTTGAAATGGAAGGTTTGCACATGGAGAAGCAATAAAATCAGATATCTAGTTTAACTGGAGGTAAAAGTATGGATCTGTGAAGAGAAACCATACTTCTTGGGAAAATGAGGTCAACGAAAGTTAAGCTGAGAGACAGTTTAAAACAACCACTCGCAAAATGATAAACAAAATGCATCTTCTGTTTCCAATTAATGTGTGTATACAAAATAATTGTTTGTCTCTATCCAGAGTAACTAAAATATAATTGGGTTTTAGATATCCTATATTTTTATGTTAATTTATTCAACAAGAAGATAATTGAAGCAGGAACTGCAGAAATGAGTACTTTGTCCCCCAGGTGCCCTGAAGACTTCAGGCTGATGGAACGTATGTGAAGAACATGAGTCTTTGGGAAAGAGCAGGTTTGGAGGGCAGGAGAGAGATTAGGGAATGAAGACCATGCAGACGGATTTTTCTCAGACCCATGTCCTGGGGGTATATTCAGGAAATGTGACCTATTTCAGAGATATTTTATAGATACTATTCAGGAGAGTTACTGGCCTAAGACTACACTGAAAAGTGTCTTAAGCAGCAACATTGAAATAGATCCACAGATCCCATGGAAAAAAATAACCTCTTAAGAAATCAAAAGAGTGGGCCAGGCGTGGTGGCTCACGCCTGTAATGCTAGCACTTTGGGAGGCTGAGGCATGAGGATTCCCTAAGGTCAGAATTTCGAGACCAGCCTGGTCAAAAGGGCGAAACCCCATCTCTACTAAAAATACAAAAAAATTAGCTGGGTGTGGTGGCACATGAATGTAATCCCAGCTACTTGGGAGGTTGAGGCAGGAGAATCACTTGAACCCAGGAGGCGGAGTTTGCAGTGAGCCAAGATGGTGCCACTGCACTCCAGCATGGGTGACAGAGTGAGACTCTCTCTCAAAAGAAAAAAAAAAGAAAAAAGAAAGAAAGAAAAGAAATAAAAAGAATAGTAAAATGTCACCAAGCTAAGTCATAAAGTTAAGGACCATGTCTGCTTTTGTTCATGGTTATATTCTCAATGCCTAACACAAAACAGATATTCAGGACAACTGGGTCAAAAGAATGAAGACATTAATTAATTTAAAATATGCCAGAAAATAGAACTATAGTTTTTTATAAGAGGCTGATCCTTAGGCTAACATCTTGCTGGGTAACTCATAGACTTGGCCCACATTAGCATCTTCATAAGCATTCTATGAGTGAATATTCACCTCCATCTCCATTTTCTTCCTAGGAGCTGATCATTCTGGTATAAGTCTATGGGCTCATTTCCTGAGTCTGGTTGACTTTCTGTTTTATAAGGGCCACCTTGCTATATCCTTTCAAAGCATTTTGAGGGACAGCTTTCCCCTCCTCAGCAACCACCTTCTTCAGCTACATTCAAGAACATCCACAGAAAAGCCTTTGGCTGTGGGGAGTCATTTGTTAATCAGCATGGGAATCAGAGGAACAGAGTAACAAACACATGTAGAGGGAAATGGTGTTCATCTTCTCAGCAGTCTTTGACTCCCTTTCTCAGATGGGATCTCAATATTCCAGTGGCTTCCAATCATCCTTGTATCTCAGGTGGCTTTTGCCAAACCTCTCTTCTCCTTGAGACCCTGCACTGTCCTCTACAGCTTGGAGTCAAGCTTATATAGTATAACTCTTTTTATCAAGTGTCCTCTTTCTAGCATAGTCCCCAAAGTGCAATTAGAATGAAGCAGCAGGTGAGCACTGTCATTCACTTACCTGGCCTGACTTGTATTTTACATTTGTGGAGACCTCCAGGCTGAATGACCCCCATCTCCTGACTCACCACCCAACTTCCCATGTCTTCAGAAGTGAATGTTTTGTGTCATGTTAAGAATCCCTCTGACAAGTTAGAATTAACAATAAAACTATTTTAAGATAACCTGCCTAAAAGCTGGTGCCTGAGTTTCCCTATGTTATAAAGTCAGTTTAATGTGCTATGTAGCTGACTTGGAATTCAAGCATTCAAGTCAAAAAACCCCATATTTAAGAGTAAGATAGAACCAAGTATTCCATTCATAAATTAATCCTCCTCCCGTTCCAAAACGCTTTTAGTGATCATGCTAGTTTCCCTTCAACTTTGCTTCTTTTACACTTTAATTCTTGTTCCAGGCTCTCTACCTTTCTCATTCCACACCAGTTCTTTTGAAATTTTATCCACATCATTCTTTTATGGCCAGTTATGTGCCAGTGACAGTCAGAGGTACCCTCCAAAGCTTGGACTGTTTCTAAAAGTTCCTGGCCTACAAGTACATGTATCTAAATGCCACAAGAGTTCCAGTACTGAACACAAAATATCTACCCGGCAACCATGATCCTCCTCCAGGATTCCTTATCTTGGTAAATGACAACAACAGTTTTGTAAGTCAGATATCAAGGGCTCATCCTTGTAAATGTATTTTCCCTCCCTCCCCACCCATATCCCATCTACAAGGAAGTCCTGTCAGTTTTGCCATCTAAATGCTTCTTGAACCCATCCGTTTGTCACCATCTCTTTCTTAGCATCCTACACAAAGCTGTGATTGTCTCCCACCTAGACTATGGCAATAAGCTCCTAACTCCTCCATCCATGGCCATTCTACTCTCCCTTTCAGTGTATCCTCTGTGCTATAGTAAAAGGGATCTTTTTTTAAAAATTAGTTTCATGGGGTACATATGCAGGTTTGTCAGAGGGATATATCGTGTGAATGTGTCACCCAAATAGTGAACATAGTACCCAATAGGTAGCTTTTTGACCTTTGTGCACTTTCTTCTCTCCCCTCTTTTGGGGCCCCTGGTATTCTATTGTTCCTATCTTTATGTCCATGTGTACCCAATGTTTAGTTCCCACTTACAGGTGAGAGCATGCAGTATTTGGTTTTCTGCTGGTTTTCACTTAGGATAATGGCCTCCAGCTGCATCCATGTTGCCACAAAGGACATCACTTCAGGGTTTTTTATGGCCATGTAGTACTCCATGGTGTGTATGTACCACATTTTCTTTATCCAGCCCACTGTTGATGGGCACTTGGGTTGATTTCATGTTTTTGCTATTATAAATAGTGCTGCAATAAACATGCAAATGCAGGTGTCTCTTTGGTAGGCCAAAGGGATCCTCTTACACACAAATTTTTAGGCACAAATTGCTTTATGTCTCATCTCTCAACTCTACTTTAAAAATAAAACTTCAGAAACTCCAAACCCTCCCTAAAAAAAATTTTTTTTTGCTTTTAAAATAAAGACCAAAGCATATTCTACTCCCTGCCTCTGTCTCCAGTTTTGTTTTATTATTTGCCCTCCCCCCATCCCTTGTACTCTTTACATTATGTTTTGTTTCATTGTTCGGGTTTCTTTTTCCTGTTGTTGTGCTCTTTTCAGCCACAGGACCTTTGTACATGCCATTCCTTTTTATGTTTAAATTTTTTCTATGTTCTCTTGTTTTAGCTAACTAAAGACCTGACTTACTTCCTCGCTTCTTGTAGATGAAAAGTGATTTAATGTACATCATAATGTTATGTATATTATGAACAATGATGATCATTACAGCACTATATTACATAGTAAAAAATGGAAAACATAAATATGTACTCATATTGGAATAATTAAAGAAGTTATAGTATAACCTATGTTGGAGTATCATGCATCACTTTAAACATGCTTTTAAAATTTCAATAAACTTGCTTTTCTAAATAAAGTTTATTGTGTATATTTGAGATTTACATCATGATGTCATGGGATACATATAGACAGTAAAATGGTTATACAACGAAGCAAATGAACATATCTACCATCTTACATATTTACTTTTCTAGGGACAAGAGCATTTAAAATCTGCTTACTTAACAAAAATCCATAATACAATATAATTTTATTAACTATAGTAATCATCTTGCACATTAGATCTCTAGACTTTATCCTATATACCTGCCTCTTAGTATTCTCTGACCTACATCCCACCCTGCCCCAGCCCCTGCCCCTACTACCCATTTTTATTCTCTATCTGCATATATTTGACCGTTTTTTAAGATTCCAAATATAAGTGAGATCATTATGCAATATTTTTCTTTCTGTGTCTGGCTTACTTCACTTAACACAAAATATGCTTATAAAGTAAGAAGGAAAAATAATAATACATAATTATGTTTTCTATGAAACCTTAATTTTCTTAAAATCAAACAAATATGTATGTTTTTATATGTGATTGTGCATTTCTACACACAGATAAAAAGCCTAGACATATATTCACAAGTATATAAATAGAAATGTCTTGGAGGTGAAATCATAGTGGATATTTCTCTTCTTCACATTTTTGTTTTCTATATTTTGTACGTTACATATGGTATTGCTTTAGCTGTTCTAGGCATTAACATTGAAACTCTAAAATGTAAAACAATGTTTTAAGAGATCAGTGACATATACGTTAGATCTGGAAAGAATGGTGACAGAAAGTCCTTCTGACTTATTCACATTCGGGTAAGAAGGATGGTGGGATCTCATGGCAGGCTGGGCAAGTGCAAATGCTGTGTCAGGAGTGTGGTTGTTGTTCTGATCTCCATCCAGCACACATTTTGATAATGCCACCAGGAAACCTTCTCTAGGGCCATCCTGAGCATGTAAAAATGACTGGCCATTGAAAACATGTCAAGTAAAAAGAAAGCTGGAGACTACCACTTGGTTCTTTTCTGCTTTGGGCCAAACTCTGCATTTGCTTCTCTTAGCCCTATGATCCAATAAACCATGACCCTATCAAATGTGAAACCTCCTCTCCTCTGAAACTGGATTTAAAAAATCAGGATTATGTGTTATGTTTTTCTGGGGTCTTGGACAGACTTTGTAAAACTAGAGGAAAGGGAGATGGAGGGAGGGAGGGAGAGAGAGACTGAGAAAGAGAGAATCTCCTTTTGTAATTGTTGCTCCACTTTAAGACCAAAAGGAGTCATAGAGGTTTTGGAAGACTGTTCAAATATTTTAACAAACAATACTAGTTTTTTAAAAATCCAGAGGTATAATAAGCACTTGTCAGGAAGTGAGCCAAGGTGGATCCTCAGCATGGCCCACTGAGCAACCAGCATACATCTTATTGACTTACACAGTCAGAGAAACATGAGTTTGAAATCTGACCCTCTTAGACACTTTGTGACTTTGGAAAAGTTACTTAAATGCATTTATGCCTTAGTTTCTACATCATACTTACTTTGAGGGGTTGTTATAAATAATAAAAATGCTGTATGCAACATACCCAACAGACAGAGTACTGAATCATAATTATTTTTATCAAAGGACTTTGAATGCGAACCTGAATGTTTTGTGCTTTGGACTGGATTTTGCTGGAAATAGGAAATAGTGATATTCTGGTAGTCATGGGGTATTATAATCTCAAACCTATGAACCATCAACAATTATCAAAACTTTTGTTGGACTTATGAGAGAGTTTAGGTCTCTTATTTTATGGAAAGTTATCTGAAAGATATGCAGTTTATGCATCTAGTTTTTGAAAATTCATCCTTTTGTTAAGCTGGACAACAGAGAAGCATTTTGTCTCTTCCTCTCCCTCACCCTTTTGATTCCCCACCATCTGTCTTTACCACATAGGATGCTTTTATTTTTCTTTTTATGAGCCAGCTTAGTCTTATTCTGTTGCCCAGGCTGGAGTGCAGTGGCATTATCATAGCCTACTACCACCTTGAACTCCTGAGCTCAAGTGACCCTCCCTCCTAAGCCTCCCAAAGAGAGTAGTTAGGACTACAGGCATGCACAACCATGCCTGGCTAATTTTTCTCCTTTTTTTTTTTTTTTTTTTTTGAGACAGGATCTCCCTGTCTTGCCCAGCTTGTCTCAAACTCCCGGCTTTAAGCGATCCTCCTGCCTTGGACTCCTAAAGCCTTGAGATTACAGGTGTGAGGCACTGTGCCTGGCCAAAATGCCTTTAAATGAAGCACTATTTGGCATTATGACAAATGCTCATGTGGAGGAATATTGAAAGAAGCATTCTTATAAAAGTTGTGTTTTTTGCAAAAGTTTGTTGAAAACCATGTCTACAACAATCCATGATGTTCTCTTTATTTCTCTCCAGCCCCAGGACCAGTAGCAGTCATGCTTCTCCTGATCAGCAGGTTTCCTTTTAGCTTGTAGAAATGCTGAGGCGTATAATTCCTTATTTTTCCTCTTTTTCTTGCTATTATGAAACACACTGCAACATTCTAGAAAGAGTGTTAGGCATTTGCTAAGCATTTTATTTACCTCCGTCCTCTATTCCTCATATCCTTTATGAATGTACTCTATCACTTTATATATCCTATATCCTCATATTCCTCATATCATCTAGGCATAGACTCCATTGTATATTTATCCTAGGATCATCCCACTTTTCCTTTTGCCATAACCTCTTTATTTAAATTACACTTTTTTTCTGTGCCTTTATGTAAAGCATCTGAAAGCATTTTCAGAAGAAATATTGTGAAGAAAGAAGAAAGAAAGAGAGGGCAGAAATACGGAAGGAATGAAGCAAGACAAGAAAGAAAAGCATGGAATATGTTAATAAACAGACAAAAGCCAACAAATAAATAATAAACAAATAAACCCTTCAAGGTAAGTATCATGTAGAAACTGTGTCTACTAAAGTCATATATGTGGCAGAGCTGTAATAAAAATATTTTGATTATAATCGATCAAGAATTAGGAAATAGATATTCAAGAAAGACATTATTTGCGGAATGTAAGGGTCATTATCATGGAAAATGGATTTTCAGCAAGGCTATGCATCTTTCCTAAGTGAGTGAATAGCAAAGCTTCAGAGCTTAGACCTTTCAATAGTTAGTTAAGACTTTTCAGGCTCAGCAAAAGGAATTCTTAGTATTGTACTCTGCTGTGGTATCAGAGCTTGTGAATGTCCCATCCTTTCCCTCAACCTTGAGTATGGAATAAGTATGGAGAGCAGGGAGTGAGGGTGCTGCGACTGTCTGCAGGGCCCTTCACCATCCTGAAAGCCTGCCAACCAGTTTGATGCTCTAGCAGAGGGTAAAAAAGCCAGCTTGCAAGCAAGCAAATAAAAGATACTAGATCAAAAAGATCTTTTTAAAGACAGTACATACACCAGCCCCAGGGTATTTCAAATATTTATAATTCTCTACATATTTAATCTTTAAGAGTTCTTGAGATGCTATGTTCAGAATCTGATGCTAACATACCCAGCTCAGTGCTGATACTATCAAAGTCATTGAAGGAACATAGGAGAGAGATGAAGGAAATATACGAAAAAGACAAAATAATCAAAACTCCTAAGGCAGTCCACAGGACTAGAGTCATAGAATGACAAAATTGAAACAGACCTTGGAAATCTCATCCCTCCCTTTCACAAAAGGAACACTAAGGCATAGAGAGATTTCCCAGCATGTCCATGTTACTCAGAACTGGATATCTTCGGGGGAAAGAACCTTGGTACTTTCAAATGAGATGAGCAAACAGCGATGCACAAGAAATGCAGAATATTATTGCTAATTCCACAGGTCAGAAATGTGACAATTATGACATAAGTTAGGCTGGCCCATACTTTAGCCAATGGGGTAAAATATTAGCTACGTAAGTTAACAATTCCAGCTATCAGTCATCATAGTTATTAAGGGTTTTTCTCTGAGCCACACTAGAAGGAAGAGAAGGAAGTTAGGAGAAGCCCAGGATAAGGACATGGTCTCTGGCTTCAGAGAACTTTCACTTTGATTGGGAAGATGAGGAAATCACAGAAAAATATAATGATTCAGGATTATCCAGCAGTATGTAGACTGTATAGCATTCATATCTATGCTACAGTTTCTCTTGTCCAGCCCAGATTTTTTGAAGGCATTAATCTCTTCTATAAAGATCTAGAGGTACTCATCCAATATCTGTTAAATTTGTTGACTGCCAACTCCTTTTCCCAATGAAGTTCATTCCATTTAAGAACATTCCAATCATTCCACAAAGTGTGCATAATTCAAAACATCAAATTGTACATGATAAATGTATACAAGTTTTTCTGTCAATTATAGAAAGTTAAAAAGAACATTCTAAATGATAAAAATGTCCCATTTATATTTACTGTAGACTCCTTTCCATTTTCTTTCTTTCTTTTTCTTTTTTCTTTTTTTTTGAGACAGCGTCTTTGTCTCCCAGGCTAGGGTGCAGCGGCATAATCACAGCTCACTTCAGCCTTGACTTCTCAGGACTCAGGTGATTTTCCCACCTCAGCCTCCCAAGTGGCTGGGAATACAGGTGTGCACCACCACACCCAGCTAATTTTTCTGTTTTTTGGTGAGACAGCGTTTCCCCACATTGTCCAGGCTGGTCTCGAACTCCTGGGCTCAAGCCACCTACCCACCTCAGCTTCCCAAAGTGCTGAGATGATAGGCTTGAGGATAGGAGAACTCTGATTCTCCTTATATTCCAAAATTGTTGGATATTTTAAGATACTCATTGTGGCTTTCTTCTACCAGACACTGAGTTCCTTCAATCACTTCTCACATAACATGGATCCAGGCCCCCCCAACTACCTGAGTGCTCTCCAGACCCCAACACAACATTCCAGGTGTGATTTCACTGGCTCAGAATGAGCGGGATGACTGTCTCTTGTTCTGAAAAGTCTATGCTATTTCTATTCTTTTTGCCTAAGATTGCATTAATATTTTGGCATCTATATCACATAGTTGACTCATACTGAGCTTAAAGTCAATTAAAACCCCTGCATCTTTTTCACATGTGTTATTGATAAATCCCCCCCCAATTATTCATGTCTGCAATTGTTAGTGGTTTTCATTTTTAAATCTACATTTGTGCCTGTTAAATTTCATCATGTTACATTGAGCCCATTGTTGCAGCTTTTGGAACATTTTTTGGACTCATTTTTAGCTCTTTTTCCCAGCTCTGTGTCACGCACAGGTTGATTTGGCCATATGCAACATCCAAGTTAAGAACAAAAATGTTGATTAACCTTAGGCCAAAGCCAGGATTCAAGAGTGAAATTCTTTTAAGGTAGAACCTATTCATTAGTTATAAGTCTTTGGGTCTTGTCAGTAAAAGTGGATTTGAACGTGAGGCATCCTGAGATTGGATGGCAGTGATCCTAAATGAGAATTTCCTTGGAACCATCGATAACATGAAACAAAGCAAATCTATGTCATGCGTTTAAGATATATTGTTGTTGTTTGTTTGTTTAAGAGAGGGCCCTCTAATGATAATTCGTAATATAGGTCAGGTTTCAGCTTTTTGAGGAATGGTAACTGGCAAGAATAAGGATTCAGTGTAGCAAATTAGAGTGGGAGAGGAACTACAGTTATTGATGGAGATTGGTTAAAATAAATATAGAAATTATAAAGAAAGAGGGATAGATAAAGCCCATATTGGCAATCCTGAAGAGTCTATATAATACTCAGGATTAATCTTTGGCACTGTGGCTCCTGAATCCAGAAGGCAGTACAGTGTCAATTACCACCAGATGATGTGGCTGAATATATCTCTTGTCCCTAGGGATAAAGTTGCAGTTGGACCTATAGTTGGGATCCATTAGATACAGATGTGAACAGCTGGGGCAGCCACCAAAAGGACAGCTCAATCAGAAACAAATACTCTACACTTAATTAACATATAATCCCACATTTTCTATATATTTTAATATAAAAAAATTATAAGGAACCTAGTGAAACCTATATATATAAACATATAAATGTATATTTACATGTTTATATATAATATACAAACCTATATAAATGTATATTTACATGTTTATATATAATATATAAACCTATATATATATAACTTACTTATCATAGCTCTGATCTACAAACTTAGCAATTTTATTAAGGAGGGGTGGAAGAAGGTGGCATAATATTAGTTTTACTTTATTTATTTTTTTTCAATGAACTTTGTGACCCAAAATAAGCCATTGAATTTCTATGAGCTTTAGTTTTCTTATCTGCCAAGGGGACCTAAAATGATCTACTTTGCAGTGTTTAGTAAAGATCAAAACTACAAATAATAGTCAGCTGGCACATCATGGTAACTCAACTAATGATAGCTCTTACAAAAGAAAAATTGGGGGGGGGGAATCATGAAAATGGAAAAATCAAAGATCGCTATGATTTCAAGCCTGAATGACTAAAAGAATGAATTAAAAATTATGTAAGAGAATTGTTTTCAAAAGCCCTCCTGAAGCCAAATTTTTACCAGCCATTGATGTAACAAGAAGCTTCTAAAAAACGATGTTCAATCCAATCCCCCCTTAGGGTTCCTTTTTGGTAACACTTAATTAACTATAATTATATGTTATTCTATATACTTGAAAGAGATAAGCGTAGATTTCTTTAAGAATATTCTGAATTTGAGCTTTCCACACATCTACACTGACCTTCACCCCTTCATTTCAAATCAGTGGGGCTTCACTGTGTTCAAAGCATCTCACGTCCTCTTTTTCTGTCGCATGCTAGAGCTAGGGAGAGCGTGAGCACAGCCCCCGCTGGTCCCAGGGCAGAAAGCCGGCAAGGGAAAGGCATCTTCGGGGTCTCCAGTAATTCTTCATCGGCTCTTTTAGTATTCTGGGATTTGCGTGATAAAAGATGGCGCCTGTGAGGGCCGTACCGCTTGCTGTCTTCCTAATGATGAATAACCTGGCTCAGATGAATAATTAAAAGTGCACCAGGGAGTCATTCGTGGGATGAGACGAGGTTTGCCTTGTTCCTACCCCTTTCGAAGAGTTGTGCAGAGCTCAACTGTGCGGGAGAAGAAAAAGCAGACAGAAGGACAGAAAGCGTGCTTTGGTGATTAATGCGGAGCTGGTGTCCAGGCGAGGAGCTTTCCTGCCACGGCGATTTCCTCTGCAGTCTTGCTGTGTCAGGCGGGCGCAAGGCCACGCCCTCTCCACTCTGGCTCCACCCTATTCTTTCCCATCGTCCGGGCTCCATTGAGTTTAAAATGAAATTACGAATCTCTGCAACATAGCCCCACTGTTGCATTTTAAGCACTTGGCACTCCTTATACTGTTCCTGAGATGCCCATGGTAATGTGTTACAAAAGCACATAAATTAGTGACGACTTGCAGGTTGCTCAAAGTCGTGTAGTCCTCCAGAGTCGCCTTGCTGCTTGGCTCTCCAGTCTGGCGAGTCTAAATACGCTACTGCCTTCCTGACCCAGAATCCTTCTTCCAGCCTAGAATGTGATTGGCAGGGCAGGAGTTACCGGCTGATAAACGCAACTGAGAGTCTGGATTGCAGGGCAGCACAGACCTATGGGAAAGACCACACTCACACGAAAATATGTCAGAAAGGAATATGCTTGGGTGGGGTGGGCGGGAGTCAGCACCGGGTAAGCCGAGTCCTTTTTCGGACTAGAAGGATTAGGCTGTGACTTTTCTGTGGTGTTCGGGAAGGTACAGCTTTGGCAAAAGGAGCACAGCTTGGGAACCGAGATGGGGCCATAACTCCTCCTTCCTCCAGATGGTTTTCTGTGCATCCCTGCAAGCAACAACCAAGGAAGAGAAATCCTGTTAGCAGGACTCCCTTGGCGTGCCGGGGCAGCTGCAGCTCTATTACGGTATTTCCCATTCACTCCAAGCCAGCGGCTCAGTGAGGCAGCCAAGTGGAGCTGCCCACTTTGCTGTACCCACTCATTTGACTTATTAGCAAGATGGTAATTATGTTGGGAAAAGATGAAGAGCAACGAGGGGGAGGCAAAGGAAGCAATTTTTTGGCGATGGGATGACAGCCCCCAACCACCTCGGCGTAGGTGACTAGGAGAGAGGGGAGGAGGAGAGGGAGGAAGGTGGACGGTAATTAGCAAATCTGCAATTGTGCCTGAACATCTTGTGTTTTTTTTTTTTTTGGAAACTTGCTTACAGAGAATGGCCTCTATAATCAGGCCATCCGCCCACTCATCCTTATGAAACAGTTACCCAAGCAAGGCCCAAAGGGGTCCCTTTTAATAAGGAGAGTGCACTTGCTTCTTATGGGTGTTTTTGGGGACAGTTATAGCTGCCTATTGCTTTTAACTAACTTAATGGTGTCTCTTTCAAGAGAGTTAAAGATAAGTGTGTGTTAAATTCAAGAAAGCCTGCGTAGTCTTGTCCACCAGCCAGGGCAAGTTATTGAAAATGAGAAACTTCCTTCACAAGGTCATTCAAAAATATTTGCTGAAGACCTCTTATGCCCTGGGCACTGTCCTAGATGCTGGGACACAGCAGTCAAGCAAGCAGGTACTCCTGGGTCATTTACATTCTTGTATGAATGTGGAAAATAAATAAGTGAATAAATATTTTAGATAGTAAAAAACAATGTGAGTGATTAAGGGGTGTGGGTATTTTCTATTGTGTGGTAAGTAAACAACTCTGTGAGTAGGTGGTGTTTTTGCCAAGAGTCAGTTGATAAATATGAAATAGCTGAAGAATGAAGCTAAACACCAACACTGGGGGAAGTGGTATTCCTGGCAGAAGGCAAAGCCATGGAAAGACCCTAAGGTGGAAATGAACTTGGCATTCTGAGGGACAGCAACAAGACAAGAAGGGCTGAGCAAAAGGTGTGGAGGACCGAGGCATGGCAATAGGAGCAGGCAGGAGGGCAAATCACAGGCCGTGTGGACTTGCTTACATTTTATTCCAAGAAAATGGGAAACTATTGAAGGCTCCTAATCAAAAAGGTGGCGGGATCAGGCTCATGTTTTCAACATATACCTCTAAATGCTGAATGGATAATACATCAAATAGGGACAAGAGAGAATGTGTAGAAAATGGGGGAATGGGACTGGCTATTGAGCCAGGCAAAAGATATATAAAGTCTGGCACTCAAAACAAAACAGGTGGATTACAAAGGAGGTGTCTCCACAGCCTAGAGGTGCTAGGACTAAGCAGCTACTGTACATGCCTATTTCACATTGGCCATTGGCTGTGCACTCTAACAATGCTACTTTACTTGGTGCCTACTAGGCTCTGTGAGGTTGGGACCCCCATTTTATAGATGGGAACTCAAAGAAATAAAGTGCCTTGTTTTTCGTCCCATCTAATAATAGGGAGTAGAAACAGGATTTGAACCTAGGAGTCACATCTGAAGTTCATGTTGTCCCCATTATATCTCACTATCTCTAGCCTGGGGAGCTTAGATGCTCATGTTACCAGGCACCAGAATGGGTCGTAAGCACAGGACTCTAGTCTAGGCTACTGTTCTATCTCCTAAATCTAGAATAGTTCTTGGCAAATAACAGGCATCTAAAAATGTGTCTGAGTACACAAATGGCTGAATAAACAAATGAAGTTCTCACGTATTAGATTCAGTGGGTTAAACAACAACAACAACAACAACAAACATCTTTTTCTGCATGCAGGAAGTATTGGTCCCCATAACCAGGCTGAGTCTGAAATGCAAGTCAAGTATTACCAGATCTTTAAGAGAAGAGATGCAGAGATGGGAAAGAGGGCAGAGACTGTATCATTCAAGGATGACTTGCCTAAGATTACATCATAGAGTAAATAAATGACGAGTGGTTACAGAACTCTCACCCCCTCACCATCAACCCAAGGAAAGGGAGTCAGCCCTGGGAAAAAAATCAAAGGGCCTGAGCTTAAATCCCAGAGATTATCATCAGTTGTCTTCAATGTCCTCATCGCAAAGGGGAATAATATCCATTTCTGAGTGATGTAGTACAGATGAAATAATGAATTGTGAAATAGCTAAGAACAAGCACTGGGTAAATAAAAATTTTGATGAGTTTGTTAGATGTCAGTTTTATTGATGATATTATTTCATCATATAACCTTCAATTTGTTCTAAATATTACTAGTCTATCCATGAAGAACAGAAGTATATAAGTTACTCAGAATTCTGAATCTTCTAAAAACATATGTACCCTTGATAAATGTAGCTTGGACGTTTCTTTGGAAAATCTATTCATTAATCCATATAAATTCATTCATACATTTATTAATTCAATAAGTATTTTTAAACATTATACAAATACAAGATAATTGATATTTTGACTAACTCATGAGGACACAGGGCAGAGCATTGAGGATCCAAAGGGACACATATTATCAGGAGTCTCTGATGTCTTGGAGTATAGTGTGAGATAGAAAAAAAATGTATGGGTAGAAAGGGGATTGTCTAAACCTAGTCCAGAATGATGGAAAGTCCTCATGTGTTAATGGTTATTTTTAGCTGGCAGAGATCATTGCCCAAAGTCTAAGGGTCAGTGCTTTCTTGTGTTTTCCAAATGGTTCTCAGGGTGTCAGAGAGGAAATGGTCAGATGGCCCTCCTAAGGATGAATGTGCTGACTATTCAGTTTCCTCACTACTCTTTTACATGTATGAACTTCTTCCCAAGTCCACCATAAAACCTTTAGTA